>NC_138976.1:180482484-181082484 GCF_964341445.2 Mesoplodon mirus | reverse complement strand
ATTGGAGGGAGAGAAATAAATCATTGCCGACTTTCTTCTTAAGCTTACGAGCGTTCACACCTAAGCGTCTTACAAGTTCAGCTGCTAAGGTAAACATGAGCTCATGATCTAAATTTACACAATAGTGAAGAAATCAACTACGAGGGGAGACAATCAGGAAAGACTATCAATACCAGAATTAGATTCCCAAGGCCATCCATCAAATGTTGGAATAATCAGGTGCAAGGCAGAAAATATACATAAAACTGGAACTGAAACAAGGAACACGGATGTTTTCAAAGACTGGTAGGATCTCTAAAACATTTTTAAAGTACATGTCATTGATAAAGCTAAATACTCAAAGGTTGTGTAATACAACAGATTAAGCATTGAGAACAGTGAAATTATGCTGTTTTGAAAACTATGGCAGGTGAGATTTTCTGCCTAATTATATAAGAAGATTTCTCTAAAAAATACACATTATTTCAATGACTTATTGGCTGTGAAATAAGTTAAGGGTATTTCAAATGGCTTGTCTGCAAAGAAAGGTGAGATGTATGGAATCACAGAAAGTCGAGGGGAAAATAGGTCAATATATACATTGCTATATGGTGAACTAAACCTTAGGCCAGCAACAATGGAGAGGACCTGACCCTTAGAAACTTACAAGTAAGGTGGAATCTTCAAAAGTTCAAATCTTTATAAGTAAAATATTTATTAAAATGAATAACCAAGTGTTTTAATTGACATCAGAAGATCAAAACAATAAACCCTGAGAACATAGAAAAAAGATAAATAAAGATATGAGCAGAACTTAATACAACAGAAAACGAATAAAATTGAGGTGATTTAGTAAGTCCAAAGAATCTTCTTTGAAAAGATTGAAAAGACACACTTTGATTAAGGAAAACAAAAACATAAGTAAAGAATATACAGAAAGAATCAGGACAATGTAATATCAGAGAATATATGAAATGCCAGTAAATTTGAACATTTCTGTCAAGTGGACCATTTCCTAGCTCCTAAAGTTTACCAAACCTGACACAAGAGGAAATCATTTAAGGTCATCATGTCTGCCCTTGGCATTCTCGGAACGCCCTGGCCTCAGGATGCAGCCTCTGTAGTCCATTGTAACCTGCGGATAGGGGGCGGGGCTGAGGGTGGTTGGAACTCTGCCCTCACTGAAGGAGTGGGTGTGGCCATCTCTGCTGTGACTGAACAAAGGGCAGGGGAGCAGGGGGCCCAGGGCAGGGCCCTCAGAGCCCGGCAGGTCCAGTGGGGTGTCACAAGAATTTAGGCACAGGCCAAAGGGCACCTTCTTTGTCTGCACAGCTGCCCAAACTCTCACCTTTCCACTCAGGCCGACCTCTTACTTGAAGTGTGTGTGGAACCTGTCCGCGCAGTACACCTCGCTGCACAGCTAACCATAGGTCTGGGCATCGTAGCTTCCTGCCAGGTGACCAAAGTTCGCAGGCAGATGGGTCCCAAGGACACATGAAGAGAGGCACCTGCCCGGGCCACAGGATGCCCACTGCCCCTGCCCCAGATCGGGGGCCGCCAATCATCCCTGTCGGAGTCCCCTGCCTCTAGAGGGAGTATTGGACCAACACTTGTAGAAAACGGTGTCCTCGTGGGCAACTCATTGGAGGGAGAGAAATAAATCATTGCCGACTTTCTTCTTAAGCTTACGAGCGTTCACACCTAAGCGTCTTACAAGTTCAGCTGCTAAGGTAAACATGAGCTCATGATCTAAATTTACACAATAGTGAAGAAATCAACTACGAGGGGAGACAATCAGGAAAGACTATCAATACCAGAATTAGATTCCCAAGGCCATCCATCAAATGTTGGAATAATCAGGTGCAAGGCAGAAAATATACATAAAACTGGAACTGAAACAAGGAACACGGATGTTTTCAAAGACTGGTAGGATCTCTAAAACATTTTTAAAGTACATGTCATTGATAAAGCTAAATACTCAAAGGTTGTGTAATACAACAGATTAAGCATTGAGAACAGTGAAATTATGCTGTTTTGAAAACTATGGCAGGTGAGATTTTCTGCCTAATTATATAAGAAGATTTCTCTAAAAAATACACATTATTTCAATGACTTATTGGCTGTGAAATAAGTTAAGGGTATTTCAAATGGCTTGTCTGCAAAGAAAGGTGAGATGTATGGAATCACAGAAAGTCGAGGGGAAAATAGGTCAATATATACATTGCTATATGGTGAACTAAACCTTAGGCCAGCAACAATGGAGAGGACCTGACCCTTAGAAACTTACAAGTAAGGTGGAATCTTCAAAAGTTCAAATCTTTATAAGTAAAATATTTATTAAAATGAATAACCAAGTGTTTTAATTGACATCAGAAGATCAAAACAATAAACCCTGAGAACATAGAAAAAAGATAAATAAAGATATGAGCAGAACTTAATACAACAGAAAACGAATAAAATTGAGGTGATTTAGTAAGTCCAAAGAATCTTCTTTGAAAAGATTGAAAAGACACACTTTGATTAAGGAAAACAAAAACATAAGTAAAGAATATACAGAAAGAATCAGGATAATGTTATAGCAGAGAATATATGAAATGCCAGTAAATTTGAACATTTCTGTCAAGTGGACCATTTCCTAGCTCCTAAAGTTTACCAAACCTGACACAAGAGGAAATCATTTAAGGTCATCATGTCTGCCCTTGGCATTCTCGGAACGCCCTGGCCTCAGGATGCAGCCTCTGTAGTCCATGGTAACCTGCGGATAGGGGGCGGGGCTGAGGGTGGTTGGAACTCTGCCCTCACTGAAGGAGTGGGTGTGGCCATCTCTGCTGTGACTGAACAAAGGGCAGGGGAGCAGGGGGCCCAGGGCAGGGCCCTCAGAGCCCGGCAGGTCCAGTGGGGTGTCACAAGAATTTAGGCACAGGTCAAAGGGCGCCTTCTTTTTCTGCACAGCTGCCCAATCTCTCACCTTTCCACTCAGGCCGACCTCTTACTTTAAGTGTGTGTGGAACCTGTCTGCGCAGTACACCTCGCTGCACAGCTAACCATAGGTCTGGGCATCGTAGCTTCCTGCCAGGGGACCGAAGTTCGCAGGCAGATGGGTCCCAGGGACACATGCAGAGAGGCTCCTGCCCGGGCAACAGGCTCCCACTGCCCCTGCCCCAGATCGGGAGCCGCCAATCAGCCCTGTCGGAGTCCCCTGCCTCTAGAGGGAGTATTGGACCAACACTTGTAGAAAACGGTGTCCTCGTGGGCAACTCATTGTAGGGACACAAATAAATTTTGCCGACTTTCTCCTAAAGCTTACGAGCGTTCACACCTAAGCGTCTTACAAGGTCAGCAGTTTAGCTAAACATGAGCTCATGATCTAAATTTACACAATAATGAAGAAATCAACTACGAGGGGAGACAATCAGTAAAGACTATCAATACCAGAATTAGATTCCCAAGGCCATCCATCAATTGTTGGAATAATCAGGTGCAAGGCAGAATATATACATAAAACTGGAACTGAAACAAGGAACAAGGATGTTTTCAAAGACTGGTAGTATCTCTAAAACATTTTTAAAGTACATGTCATTGATAAAGGTAAATACTCAAAGGTTGTGTAATACAACAGATTAAGCATTGAGAAGAGTGAAATTATGCTGTTTTGAAAACTATGGCAGGTGAGATTTTCTGCCTAATTATATAAGAAGATTTCTCTAAAAATACACATTATTTCAATGACTTATTGGCTGTGAAATAAGTTAAGGGTATTTCAAATGGCTTGTCTGCAAAGAAAGGTGAGATGTAGGGAATCACAGAAAGTCGAGGGGAAAATAGGTCAATATATACATTGCTATATGGTGAACTAAACCTTAGGCCAGCAACAATGGAGAGGACCTGACCCTTAGAAACTTACAAGTAAGCTGGAATCTTCAAAATTTCAAATCTTTATAAGTAAAATATTTATTAAAATGAATAACCAAGTGTTTTAATTGACATCAGAAGACCAAAACAATAAACCCTGAGAACATAGAAAAAAGATAAATAAAGATATGAGCAGAACTTAATACAAAAGAAAACGAATAAAATTGAGGTGATTTAGTAAGTCCAAAGAATCTTCTTTGAAAAGATTGAAAAGACACACTTTGATTAAGGAAAACAAAAACATAAGTAAAGAATATACAGAAAGAATCAGGACAATGTTATAGCAGAGAATATATGAAATGCCAGTAAATTTGAACATTTCTGTAAAGTGGACCATTTCCTAGCTCCTAAAATTTACCAAAACTGACACAAGAGGAAATCATTTAAGGTCATCATGACTGCCCTTGGCATTCTCGGAACGCCCTGGCATCAGGATGCAGCATCTGTAGTCCATGGTAACCTGCGGAGAGGGGGCGGGGCTGAGGGTGGTTGGAACTCTGCCCTCACTGAAGGAGTGGGTGTGGCCATCTCTGCTGTGACTGAACAAAGGGCAGGGGAGCAGGGGGCCCAGGGCAGGGCCCTCAGAGCACGGCAGGTCCAGTGGGCTGTCACAAGCATTTAGGCCCAGGCCAAAGGGCACCTTCTTTGTCTGCACAGCTGCCCAAACTCTCACCTTTCCACTCAGGCCGACCTCTTACTTGAAGTGTGTGTGGAACCTGTCCTCACAGTACACCTCGCTGCACAGCTAACCATAGGTCTGGGCATCGTAGCTTCCTGCCAGGTGACCGAAGTTCGCAGGCAGATGTGTCCCAGGGACACATGCAAAGAGGCTCCAGCCCAGGACACAGGCTGCCCACAGCCACTGCCCCAGATCGGGGGCCGCCAATCAGCCCTGTCGGAGTCCCCTTCCTCTAGAGGGAGTATTGGACCAACACTTGTAGAAAACGGTGTCCTCGTGGGCAACTCATTGTAGGGACACAAATAAATTTTGCCGACTTTCTCCTGAAGCTTATGAGCGTTCACACGTAAGCGTCTTACAAGGTCAGCTGTTTAGCTAAACATGAGCTCATGATCTAAATTTACACAATAATGGAGAAATCAGCTACAAGGGGAGACAATCAGCAAAAACTATCAATACCAGAATTAGATTCCGAAGGCCATCCATCAATTGTTGGAATAATCAGGTGCAAGGCAGAAAATATACATAAAACTGGAACTGAAACAAGGCACAAGGATATTTTCAAAGACTGGTAGGATCTCTTAAACATTTTTAAAGTACATGTCATTGATAAAGCTGAATACTCAAAGGTTGTGTAATACAACAGATTAAGCATTGAGAAGAGTGAAATTATGCTGTTTTGAAAACTATGGCAGGTGAGATTTTCTGCCTAATTATATAAGAAGATTTCTCTAAAAAATACACATTATTTCAATGACTTATTGGCTGTGAAATAAGTTAAGGGTATTTCAAATGGCTTGTCTTCAAAGAAAGGTGAGATGTAGGGAATCACAGAAAGTCGAGGGGAAAATAGGTCAATATATACATTGCTATATGTTGAACTAAACGTTCGGCCAGCAACAATGGAGAGCACCTGACCCTTAGAAACTTACAAGTAAGCTGGAATCTTCAAAAGTTCAAATCTTTATAAGTAAAATATTTATTAAAATGAATAACGAAGTATTTTAATTGACATCAGAAGATCAAAACAATAAACCCTGAGAACATAGAAAAAAGATAAATAAAGATATGAGCAGAACTTAATACAACAGAAAACGTATAAAATTGAGGTGATTTAGTAAGTCCAAAGAATCTTCTTTGAAAAGATTGAAAAGACACACTTTGATTAAGGAAAACAAAAACATAAGTAGAGAATATACAGAAAGAATCAGGACAATGTAATATCAGAGAATATATGAAATGCCAGTAAATTTGAACATTTCTGTAAAGTGGACCATTTCCTAGCTCCTAAAGTTTACCAAACCTGACACAAGAGGAAATCATTTAAGGTCATCATGTCTGCCCTTGGCATTCTCGGAACGCCCTGGCCTCAGGATGCAGCCTCTGTAGTCCATGGTAACCTGCGGAGAGGGGGAGGGGCTGAGGGTGGTTGGAACACTGCCCTCACTGAGGGAGTGGGTGTGGCCATCTCTGCTGTGATTGAACAAAGGGCAGGGGAGCAGGGGGCTCAGGGCAGGGCCCTCAGAGCACGGCAGGTCCAGTGGGGTGTCACAAGCATTTAGGCCCAGGCCAAAGGGCGCCTTCTTTGTCTTCACAGCTGCACAAACTCTCACCTTTCCACTCAGGCCGCCCTCTTACTTGAAGTGTGTGTGGAACCTGTCCGCGCAGTACACCTCGCTGCACAGCTAACCATAGGTCTGGGCATCGTAGCTTCCTGCCAGGTGACCAAAGTTCGCAGGCAGATGGGTCCCAAGGACACATGAAGAGAGGCACCTGCCCGGGCCACAGGCTGCCCACTGCCCCTGCCCCAGATCGGGGGCCGCCAATCATCCCTGTCGGAGTCCCCTGCCTCTAGAGGGAGTATTGGACCAACACTTGTAGAAAACGTTGTCCTCGTGGGCAACTCATTGGAGGGACAGAAATAAATCATTGCCGACTTTCTTCTTAAGCTTACGAGCGTTCACACCTAAGCGTCTTACAAGTTCAGCTGCTAAGGTAAACATGAGCTCATGATCTAAATTTACACACTAGTGAAGAAATCAACTACGAGGGGAGACAATCAGGAAAGACTATCAATACCAGAATTAGATTCCCAAGGCCATCCATCAAATGTTGGAATAATCAGGTGCAAGGCAGAAACTATACATAAAACTGGAACTGAAACAAGGAACACGGATGTTTTCAAAGACTGGTAGGATCTCTAAAACATTTTTAAAGTACATGTCATTGATAAAGCTAAATACTCAAAGGTTGTGTAATACAACAGATTAAGCATTGAGAACAGTGAAATTATGCTGTTTTGAAAACTATGGCAGGTGAGATTTTCTGCCTAATTATATAAGAAGATTTCTCTAAAAAATACACATTATTTCAATGACTTATTGGCTGTGAAATAAGTTAAGGGTATTTCAAATGGCTTGTCTGCAAAGAAAGGTGAGATGTATGGAATCACAGAAAGTCGAGGGGAAAATAGGTCAATATATACATTGCTATATGGTGAACTAAACCTTAGGCCAGCAACAATGGAGAGGACCTGACCCTTAGAAACTTACAAGTAAGGTGGAATCTTCAAAAGTTCAAATCTTTATAAGTAAAATATTTATTAAAATGAATAACCAAGTGTTTTAATTGACATCAGAAGATCAAAACAATAAACCCTGAGAACATAGAAAAAAGATAAATAAAGATATGAGCAGAACTTAATACAACAGAAAACGAATAAAATTGAGGTGATTTAGTAAGTCCAAAGAATGTTCTTTGAAAAGATTGAAAAGACACACTTTGATTAAGGAAAACAAAAACATAAGTAAAGAATATACAGAAAGAATCAGGATAATGTTATAGCAGAGAATATATGAAATGCCAGTAAATTTGAACATTTCTGTCAAGTGGACCATTTCCTAGCTCCTAAAGTTTACCAAACCTGACACAAGAGGAAATCATTTAAGGTCATCATGTCTGCCCTTGGCATTCTCGGAACGCCCTGGCCTCAGGATGCAGCCTCTGTAGTCCATGGTAACTTGCGGATAGGGGGCGGGGCTGAGGGTGGTTGGAACTCTGCCCTCACTGAAGGAGTGGGTGTGGCCATCTCTGCTGTGACTGAACAAAGGGCAGGGGAGCAGGGGGCCCAGGGCAGGGCCCTCAGAGCCCGGCAGGTCCAGTGGGGTGTCACAAGAATTTAGGCACAGGTCAAAGGGCGCCTTCTTTTTCTGCACAGCTGCCCAATCTCTCACCTTTCCACTCAGGCCGACCTCTTACTTTAAGTGTGTGTGGAACCTGTCTGCGCAGTACACCTCGCTGCACAGCTAACCATAGGTCTGGGCATCGTAGCTTCCTGCCAGGGGACCGAAGTTCGCAGGCAGATGGGTCCCAGGGACACATGCAGAGAGGCTCCTGCCCAGGCAACAGGCTCCCCACTGCCCCTGCCCCAGATCGGGAGCCGCCAATCAGCCCTGTCGGAGTCCCCTGCCTCTAGAGGGAGTATTGGACCAACACTTGTAGAAAACGGTGTCCTCGTGGGCAACTCATTGTAGGGACACAAATAAATTTTGCCGACTTTCTCCTAAAGCTTACGAGCGTTCACACCTAAGCGTCTTACAAGGTCAGCAGTTTAGCTAAACATGAGCTCATGATCTAAATTTACACAATAATGAAGAAATCAACTACGAGGGGAGACAATCAGTAAAGACTATCAATACCAGAATTAGATTCCCAAGGCCATCCATCAATTGTTGGAATAATCAGGTGCAAGGCAGAATATATACATAAAACTGGAACTGAAACAAGGAACAAGGATGTTTTCAAAGACTGGTAGTATCTCTAAAACATTTTTAAAGTACATGTCATTGATAAAGGTAAATACTCAAAGGTTGTGTAATACAACAGATTAAGCATTGAGAAGAGTGAAATTATGCTGTTTTGAAAACTATGGCAGATGAGATTTTCTGCCTAATTATATAAGAAGATTTCTCTAAAAAATACACATTATTTCAATGACTTATTGGCTGTGAAATAAGTTAAGGATATTTCAAATGGCTTGTCTTCAAAGAAAGGTGAGATGTAGGGAATCAGAGAAAGTCGAGGTGAAAATAGGTCAAAATATACATTGCTATATGTTGAACTAAACTTTCGGCCAGCAACAATGGAGAGCACCTGACCCTTAGAAACTTACAAGTAAGCTGGAATCTTCAAAAGTTCAAATCTTTACAAGTAAAATATTTATTAAAATGAATAACCAAGTGTTTTAATTGACATCAGAAGATCAAAACAATAAACCCTGAGAACATAGAAAAAAGATAAATAAAGATATGAGCAGAACTTAATACACCAGAAAACGTATAAAATTGAGGTGATTTAGTAAGTCCAAAGAATCTTCTTTGAAAAGATTGAAAAGACACACTTTGATTAAGGAAAACAAAAACATAAGTAAAGAATATACAGAAAGAATCAGGACAATGTAATATCAGAGAATATATGAAATGCCAGTAAATTTGAACATTTCTGTAAAGTGGACCATTTCCTAGCTCCTAAAGTTTACCAAACCTGACAAAAGAGGAAATCATTAAATGTCATCATGTCTGCCCTTGGCATTCTCGGAACGCCCTGGCCTCAGAAAGCAGCATCTGTAGTCCATGGTAACCTGCGGAGAGGGGGCGGGGCTGAGGGAGGTTGGAACACTGCCCTCACTGAGGGAGTGGGTGTGGCCATCTCTGCTGTGAATGAACAAATGGCAGGGGAGCAGGGGGCCCAGGGCAGGTCCCACAGAGACCGGCAGGTCCAGTGGGGAGTCACAAGCATTTTGGCCCAGGCCAAAGGGCGCCTTCTTTGTCTGCACAGCTGCCCAAACTCTCACCTTTCCACTCAGGCCGACCTCTTACTTGAAGTGTGTGTGGAACCTGCCCTCACAGTACACTTCGCTGCACAGCTAACCATAGGTCTGGGCATCGTAGCTTCCTGCCTGGTGACGGAAGTTCGCAGGCAGATGTGTCCCAGGGACACATGCAAAGAGGTTCCTGCCCGGGCCACAGGCTTCCCACTGCCCCTGCCCCAGATCGGGGGCCGCCAATCAGCCCTGTCGGAGTCCCCTGCCTCTAGAGGGAGTATTGGACCAACACTTGTAGAAAACGGTGTCCTCGTGGGCAACTCATTTGAGGGACACAAATAAATCTTTGCCGACTTTCTGCTGAAGCTTACGAGCGTTCACACCTAAGCTTCTTAGAAGGTCAGCTGTTTAGCTAAACATGAGCTCATGATCTAAATTTACACAATAATGAAAAAATCAGCTACGAGGGGAGACAATCAGTAAAGACTATCAATACCAGAATTAGATTCCCAAGGACATCCATCAATTGTTGGATTAATCAGGTGCAAGGCAGAATATATACATAAAACTGGACGTGAAACAAGGAACAAGTATGATTTCAAAGACTGGAAGGATCTCTAAAACATTTTTAAAGTACATGTCATTGATAAAGCTAAATACTCAAAGGTTGTGTAATACAACAGATTAAGCTTTGAGAAGAGTGAAATTATGCTGTTTTGAAAACTATGGCAGGTGAGATTTTCTGCCTAATTATATAAGAAGATTTCTCTAAAAATACACATTATTTCAATGACTTATTGGCTGTGAAATAAGTTAAGGGTATTTCAAATGGCTTGTCTGCAAAGAAAGGTGAGATGTAGGGAATCACAGAAAGTCGAGGGGAAAATAGGTCAATATATACATTGCTATATGGTGAACTAAACCTTAGGCCAGAAACAATGGAGAGGACCTGACCCTTAGAAACTTACAAGTAAGCTGGAATCTTCAAAAGTTCAAATCTTTATAAGTAAAATATTTATTAAAATGAATAACCAAGTGTTTTAATTGACATAAGAAGATCAAAAGAATAAACCCTGAGAACATAGAAAAAAGATAAATAAAGATATGAGCAGAACTTAATACAACAGAAAACGTATAAAATTGAGGTGATTTAGTAAGTCCAAAGAATCTTCTTTGAAAAGATTGAAAAGACACACTTTGATTAAGGAAAACAAAAACATAAGTAAAGAATATACAGAAAGAATCAGCACAATGTTATAGCAGAGAATATATGAAATGCCAGTAAATTTGAACATTTCTGTAAAGTGGACCATTTCCTAGCTCCTAAAGTTTACCAAACCTGACACAATAGGAAATCATTTAAGGTCATCATGTCTGCCCTTGGCATTCTCGGAACGCCCTGGCCTCAGGATGCAGCCTCTGTAGTCCATGGTAACCTGCGGAGAGGGGGCGGGGCTGAGGGAGGTTGGAACTCTGCCCTCACTGAAGGAGTGTGTGTGGTCATCTCTGCTGTGACTGAACAAAGGGCAGGGGAGCAGGGGGCCGAGGGCAGGGCCCTCAGAGCACGGCAGGTCCAGTGGTGTGTCACAAGCATTTAGGCCCAGGCCAAAGTGCGCCTTCTTTGTCTGCACAGCTGCCCAAACTCTCACCTTTCCACTCAGGCCGACTTCTTACTTGAAGTGTGTGTGGAACCTGTCCTCACAGTACACCTCGCTGCACAGCTAACCATAGGTCTGGGCATCGTAGCTTCCTGCCAGGTGACCGAAGTTCGCAGGCAGATGTGTCCCAGGGACACATGCAAAGAGGCTCCAGCCCGGGCCACAGGCTGCCCACAGCCTCTGCCCCAGATCTGGGGCCGCCAATCAGCCCTGTCGGAGTCCCCTGCCTCTAGAGGGAGTATTGGACCAACACTTGTAGAAAACGGTGTCCTCATGGGCAACTCATTGGAGGGACACAAATAAATCTTTGCCGTCTTTCTGCGGAAGCTTACGAGCGTTCACACCTAAGCGTCTTACAAGGTCAGCTGTTTAGCTAAACATGAGCTCATGATCTAAATTTACACAATAATGAAAAAATCAGCTACGAGGGGAGACAAACAGTAAAGAGTATAAATACCAGAATTAGATTCCCAAGGCCATCCATCAATTGTTGGAATAATCAAGTGCGAGGCAGAATATATACATAAAACTGGAACTGAAACAAGGAACAAGGATGTTTTCAAAGACTGGTAGGATCTCTAAAACTTTTTTAAACTACATGTCATTGATAAAGCTAAATACTCAAAGGTTGTGTAATACAACAGATTAAGCATTGAGAAGAGTGAAATTATGCTGTTTTGAAAACTATGGCAGGTGAGATTTTCTGCCTAATTATATAAGAAGATTTCTCTAAAAATACACATTATTTCAATGACTTATTGGCTGTGAAATAAGTTAAGGTTATTTCAAATGGCTTGTCTGCAAAGAAAGGTGAGATGTAGGGAATCACAGAAAGTCGAGGGGAAAATAGGTCAATATATGCATTGCTATATGTTGAACTAAACCTTAGGCCAGCAACAATGGAGAGGACCTGACCCTTAGAAACTTACAAGTAAGCTGGAATCTTCAAAAGTTCAAATCTTTATAAGTAAAATATTTATTAAAATGAATAACCAAGTGTTTTAATTGATATCAGAAGATCAAAACAAAAATCCGTGAGAACATAGAAAAAAGATAAATAAAGATATGAGCATAACTTAATACAACAGAAAACGTATAAAATTCAGGTGATTTAGTAAGTCCAAAGAATCTTCTTTGAAAAGATTGAAAAGACACACTTTGATTAAGGAAAACAAAAACATAAGTAAAGAATATACAGAAAGAATCAGCACAATGTTATAGCAGAGAATATATGAAATGCCAGTAAATTTGAACATTTCTGTAAAGTGGACCATTTCCTAGCTCCTAAAGTTTACCAAACCTGACACAAGAGGAAATCATTTAAGGTCATCATGTCTGCCCTTGGCATTCTCGGAACGCCCTGGCCTCAGGATGCAGCCTCTGTAGTCCATGGTAACCTGCGGAGAGGGGGCGGGGCTGAGGGTGGTTGGAACTCTGCCCTCACTGAAGGAGTGGGTGTGGCAATCTCTGCTGTGACTGAACAAAGGGCAGTGGAGCAGGGGGCCCAGGGCAGGGCCCTCAGAGCACTGCAGGTCCAGTGGGGTGTCACAAGCATTTAGGCCCAGGCCAAAGGGCGCCTTCTTTGTCTGCAGAGCTGCCAAAACTCTCACCTTTCCACTCAGGCCGACCACTTACTTGAAGTGTGTGTGGAACCTGCCCTCACAGTACACCTCGCTGCACAGCTAACCATAGGTCTGGGCATCGTAGCTTCCTGCCAGGTGACCGAAGTTCGCAGGCAGATGTGTCCCAGGGACACATGCAAAGAGGTTCCTGCCCGGGCCACAGGCTGCCCACTGCCCCTGCCCCAGATCGGGGGCCGCCAATCAGCCCTGTCGGAGTCCCCTGCCTCTAGAGGGAGTATTGGACCAACACTTGTAGAAAACGGTGTCCTCGTGGGCAACTCATTGGAGGGACACAGATAAATCTTTGTCGACTTTCTGCTGAAGGTTACGAGCGTTCACACCTAAGCTTCTTAGAAGGTCAGCTGTTTAGCTAAACATGAGCTCATGATCTAAATTTACACAATAATGAAGAAATCAGCTACGAGGGGAGACAATCAGTAAAGACTATAAATACCAGAATTAGATTCCCAAGGCCATCCATCAATTGTGGGAATAATCATGTGCAAGGCAGAATATATACATAAAACTGGAACTGAAACAAGGAACAAGGATGTTTTCAAAGACTGGTAGGATCTCTAAAACATTTTTAAAGTACATGTCATTGATAAAGCTAAATACTCAAAGGTTGTGTAATACAACAGATTAAGCATTGAGAAGAGTGAAATTATGCTGTTTTGAAAACTATGGCAGGTGAGATTTTCTGCCTAATTATATAAGAAGATTTCTCTAAAAATACACATTATTTCAATGACTTATTGGCTGTGAAATAAGTTAAGGGTATTTCAAATGGCTTGTCTGCAAAGAAAGGTGAGATGTAGGGAATCACAGAAAGTCGAGGGGAAAATAGGTCAATATATACATTGCTATATGGTGAACTAAACCTTAGGCCAGCAACAATGGAGAGGACCTGACCCTTAGAAACTTACAAGTAAGCTGGAATCTTCAAAAGTTCAAATCTTTATAAGTAAAATATTTATTAAAATGAATAACCAAGTGTTTTAATTGACATCAGAAGATCAAAACAATAAACCCTGAGAACATAGAAAAAAGATAAATAAAGATATGAGCAGAACTTAATACAACAGAAAACGTATAAAATTCAGGTGATTTAGTAAGTCCAAAGAATCTTCTTTGAAAAGATTGAAAAGACACACTTTGATTAAGGAAAACAAAAACATAAGTAAATAATATACAGAAAGGATCAGGACAATGTTATAGCAGAGAATATATGAAATGCCAGTAAATTTGAACATTTCTGTAAGTGGACCATTTCCTAGCTCCTAATGTTTACCAAACCTGACACAAGAGGAAATCATTTAAGGTCATTATGTCTGCCCTTGGCATTCTCGGAACGCCCTGGCCTCAGGATGCAGCCTCTGTAGTCCATGGTAACCTGCGGAGAGGGGGCGGGGCTGAGGGAGGTTGGAACTCTGCCCTCACTGAAGGAGTGGGTGTGGTCATCTCTGCTGTGACTGAACAAAGGGCAGGGGAGCAGGGGGCCGAGGGCAGGGCCCTCAGAGCACGGCAGGTCCAGTGGGGTGTCACAAGCATTTAGGCCCAGGCCAAAGTGTGCCTTCTTTGTCTGCACAGCTGCCCAAACTCTCACCTTTCCACTCAGGCCGACCTCTTACTTGAAGTGTGTGTGGAACCTGTCCTCACAGTACACCTCGCTGCACAGCTATCCATAGGTCTGGGCATCGTAGCTTCCTGCCAGGTGACCGAAGTTCGCAGGCAGATGTGTCCCAGGGACACATGCAAAGAGGCTCCAGCCCGGGCCACAGGCTGCCCACAGCCCCTGCCGCAGATCTGGGGCCGCCAATCAGCCCTGTCGGAGTCCCCTGCCTCTAGAGGGAGTATTGGACCAACACTTGTAGAAAACGGTGTCCTCGTGGGCAACTCATTGGAGGGACACAAATAAATCTTTGCCGTCTTTCTGCGGAAGCTTACGAGCGTTCACACCTAAGCGTCTTACAAGGTCAGCTGTTTAGCTAAACATGAGCTCATGATCTAAATTTACACAATAATGAAAAAATCAGCTACGAGGGGAGACAAACAGTAAAGAGTATAAATACCAGAATTAGATTCCCAAGGCCATCCATCAATTGTTGGAATAATCAGGTGCGAGGCAGAATATATACATAAAACTGGAACTGAAACAAGGAACAAGGATGTTTTCAAAGACTGGTAGGATCTCTAAAACATTTTTAAACTACATGTCATTGATAAAGCTAAATACTCAAAGGTTGTGTAATACAACAGATTAAGCATTGAGAAGAGTGAAATTATGCTGTTTTGAAAACTATGGCAGGTGAGATTTTCTGCCTAATTATATAAGAAGATTTCTCTAAAAATACACATTATTTCAATGACTTATTGGCTGTGAAATAAGTTAAGTGTATTTCAAATGGCTTGTCTGCAAAGAAAGGTGAGATGTAGGGAATTACAGAAAGTCGAGGGGAAAATAGGTCAATATATACATTGCTATATGGTGAACTAAACCTTAGGCCAGCAACAATGGAGAGGACCTGACCCTTAGAAACTTACAAGTAAGCTGGAATCTTCAAAAGTTCAAATCTTTATAAGTAAAATATTTATTAAAATGAATAACCAAGTGTTTTAATTGACATCAGAAGATCAAAAAAATAAACCCTGACAACATAGAAAAAATATAAATAAAGATATGAGCAGAACTTAATACAACGGAAAACGTATAAAATTGAGGTGATTTCGTAAGTCCAAAGAATCTTCTTTGAAAAGATTGAAAAGACACACTTTGATTAAGGAAAACAAAAACATAAGTAAAGAATATACAGAAAGAATCAGGACAATGTTATAGCAGAGAATATATGAAATGCCAGTAAATTTGAACATTTCTGTAAGTGGACGATTTCCTAGCTCCTAAAGTTTACCAAACCTGACACAAGAGGAAATCATTTAAGGTCATCATGTCTGCCCTTGGCATTCTCGGAACGCCCTGGCCTCAGGATGCAGCCTCTGTAGTCCATGGTAACCTGCGGAGAGGGGGCGGGGCTGAGGGTGGTTGGAACTCTGGCCTCACTGAAGCAGTGGGTGTGGCCATCTCTGCTGTGACTGAACAAAGGGCAGGGGAGCAGGGGGCCCAGGGCAGGGCCCTCAGAGCACGGCAGGTCCAGTGGGGTGTCACAAGCATTTAGGTCCAGGCCAAAGGGCGCCTTCTTTTTCTGCACAGCTGCCCAAACTCTCACCTTTGCACTCAGGCCGACCTCTTACTTGAAGTGTGTGTGGAACCTGTCCTCACAGTACACATCGCTGCACAGCTAAGCATAGGTCTGGGCATCGTAGCTTCCTGCCTGGTGACCGAAGTTCGCAGGCAGATGTGTCCCAGGGACACATGCAAAGAGGCTCCAGCCTGGGCCACATGCTGCCCACTGCCCCTGCCCCAGATCGGGGGCCGCCAATCAGCCCTGTCGGAGTCCCCTTCCTCTAGAGGGAGTATTGGACAAACACTTGTAGAAAACGGTGTCCTCGTGGGCAACTCATTGGAGGGACACAAATAAATTTTGCCGACTTTCTCCTGAAGCTTGCGAGCGTACACACCTAAGCGTCTTACAAGGTCAGCTGTTTAGCTAAACATGAGCTCATGATCTAAATTTACACAATAATGAAAAAATCAGCTACGAGGGGAGACAATCAGTAAAGAGTATCAATACCAGAATTAGATTCCCAAGGCCATCCATCAATTGTTGGAATAATCAGGGGCAAGGCAGAATATATACATAAAACTGGAACTGAAACAAGGAACAAGGATGTTTTCAAAGACTTGTAGGATCTCTAAAACATTTTTAAAGGACATGTCATTGATAAAGCTAAATACTCAAAGGTTGTGTAATACAACAGATTAAGCATTGAGAAGAGTGAAATTATGCTGTTTTGAAAACTATGGCAGGTGAGATTTTCTGCCTAATTATATAAGGAGATTTCTCTAAAAATACACATTATTTCAATGACTTATTGGCTGTGAAATAAGTTAAGGGTATTTCAAATGGCTTGTCTGCAAAGAAAGGTGAGATGTAGGGAATCACAGAAAGTCGAGGGGAAAATAGGTCAATATATGCATTGCTATATGGTGAACTAAACCTTAGGCCAGCAACAATGGAGAGGACCTGACCCTTAGAAACTTACAAGTAAGCTGGAATCTTCAAAAGTTCAAATCTTTATAAGTAAAATATTTATTAAAATGAATAACCAAGTGTTTTAATTGACATCAGAAGATCAAAACAATAAACCCTGAGAAC
This sequence comes from Mesoplodon mirus, assembly GCF_964341445.2. Taxonomy (NCBI): domain Eukaryota; kingdom Metazoa; phylum Chordata; class Mammalia; order Artiodactyla; family Ziphiidae; genus Mesoplodon; species Mesoplodon mirus. Next base: position 181,065,538 of record NC_138976.1, on the reverse strand, counting down.
ATAGAAAAAAGATAAATAAAGTTATGAGCAGAACTTAATACAATAGAAAACGTATAAAATTCAGGTGATTTAGTAAGTCCAAAGAATCTTCTTTGAAAAGATTGAAAAGACACACTTTGATTAAGGAAAACAAAAACATAAGTAAAGAATATACAGAAACAATCAGGACAACGTTATAGCAGAGAATATATGAAATGCCAGTAAATTTGAACATTTCTGTATGTGGACCATTTCCTAGCTCCTAAAGTTTACCAAACCTGACACAAGAGGAAATCATTTAAGGTCATCCTGTCTGCCCTTGGCATTCTCGGAACGCCCTGGCCTCAGGATGCAGCCTCTGTAGTCCATGGTAACCTGTGGAGAGGGGGCGGGGCTGAGGGTGGTTGGAACTCTGCCCTCACTGAAGTAGTGGGTGTGGCCATCTCTGCTGTGACTGAACAAAGGGCAGGGGAGCAGGGGGCCCAGGGCAGGGCCCTCAGAGCACGGCAGGTCCAGTGGGGTGTCACAAGCATTTAGGCCCAGGCCAAAGGGCGCCTTCTTTCTCTGCACAGCTGCCCAAACTCTCACCTTTTCACTCAGGCCGACCTCTTACTTGAAGTGTGTGTGGAACCTGTCCTCAGAGTACACCTTGCTGCACAGCTAACCATAGGTCTGGGCATCGTAGCTTCCTGCCAGGTGACCGAAGTTCGCAGGCAGATGTGTCCCAGGGACACATGCAAAGAGGCTCCAGCCCGGGCCACAGGCTGCCCACTGCCCCTGCCCCAGATCGGGGGCCGCCAATCAGCCCTGTCTGAGTCACCTTCCTCTAGAGGGAGTATTGGACCAACACTTGTAGAAAACAGTGTCCTCGTGGGCAACTCATTGGAGGGACGCAAATAAATCTTTGCCATCTTTCTGCTGAAGCTTACGAGTGTTCACACCTAAGCGTCTTACAAGGTCAGCTGTTTAGCTAAACATGAGCTCATGATCTAAATTTACACAATAATGAAGAAATCAGCTACGAGGGGAGACAATCAGTAAAGACTATCAATAGCAGAATTAGATTCCCAAGGCCATCCATCAATTGTTGGAATAATCAGGTGCAAGGCAGAATATATACATAAAACTGGACCTGAAACAAGGAACAAGGATGTTTTCAAAGACTGGTAGGATCTCTACATGTCATTGATAAAGCTAAATACTCAAAGGTTGTGTAATACAACAGATTAAGCATTGAGAAGAGTGAAATTATGCTGTTTTGAAAACTATGGCAGGTGAGATTTTATGCCTAATTATATAAGAAGATTTCTCTAAAAATACACATTATTTCAATGACTTATTGGCTGTGAAATAAGTTAAGTGTATTTCAAATGGCTTGTCTGCAAAGAAAGGTGAGATGTAGGGAATTACAGAAAGTCGAGGGGAAAATAGGTCAATATATACATTGCTATATGGTGAACTAAACCTTAGGCCAGCAACAATGGAGAGGACCTGACCCTTAGAAACTTACAAGTAAGCTGGAATCTTCAAAAGTTCAAATCTTTATAAGTAAAATATTTATTAAAATGAATAACCAAGTGTTTTAATTGACATCAGAAGATCAAAAAAATAAACCCTGAGAACATAGAAAAAAGATAAATAAAGATATGAGCAGAACTTAATACAACGGAAAACGTATAAAATTGAGGTGATTTCGTAAGTCCAAAGAATCTTCTTTGAAAAGATTGAAAAGACACACTTTGATTAAGGAAAACAAAAACATAAGTAAAGAATATACAGAAAGAATCAGGACAATGTTATAGCAGAGAATATATGAAATGCCAGTAAATTTGAACATTTCTGTAAGTGGACGATTTCCTAGCTCCTAAAGTTTACCAAACCTGACACAAGAGGAAATCATTTAAGGTCATCATGTCTGCCCTTGGCATTCTCGGAACGCCCTGGCCTCAGGATGCAGCCTCTGTAGTCCATGGTAACCTGCGGAGAGGGGGCGGGGCTGAGGGTGGTTGGAACTCTGGCCTCACTGAAGCAGTGGGTGTGGCCATCTCTGCTGTGACTGAACAAAGGGCAGGGGAGCAGGGGGCCCAGGGCAGGGCCCTCTGAGCACGGCAGGTCCAGTGGGGTGTCACAAGCATTTAGGCCCAGGCCAAAGGGCGCCTTCTTTTTCTGCACAGCTGCCCAAACTCTCACCTTTCCACTCAGGCCGACCTCTTACTTGAAGTGTGTGTGGAACCTGTCCTCACAGTACACATCGCTGCACAGCTAAGCATAGGTCTGGGCATCGTAGCTTCCTGCCTGGTGACCGAAGTTCGCAGGCAGATGTGTCCCAGGGACACATGCAAAGAGGCTCCAGCCTGGGCCACATGCTGCCCACTGCCCCTGCCCCAGATCGGGGGCCGCCAATCAGCCCTGTCGGAGTCCCCTTCCTCTAGAGGGAGTATTGGACCAACACTTGTAGAAAACGGTGTCCTCGTGGGCAACTCATTGGAGGGAAACAAATAAATTTTGCCGACTTTCTCCTGAAGCTTGCGAGCGTACACACCTAAGCGTCTTACAAGGTCAGCTGTTTAGCTAAACATGAGCTCATGATCTAAATTTACACAATAATGAAAAAATCAGCTACGAGGGGAGACAATCAGTAAAGAGTATCAATACCAGAATTAGATTCCCAAGGCCATCCATCAATTGTTGGAATAATCAGGGGCAAGGCAGAATATATACATAAAACTGGAACTGAAACAAGGAACAAGGATGTTTTCAAAGACTTGTAGGATCTCTAAAACATTTTTAAAGGACATGTCATTGATAAAGCTAAATACTCAAAGGTTGTGTAATACAACAGATTAAGCATTGAGAAGAGTGAAATTATGCTGTTTTGAAAACTATGGCAGGTGAGATTTTCTGCCTAATTATATAAGGAGATTTCTCTAAAAATACACATTATTTCAATGACTTATTGGCTGTGAAATAAGTTAAGGGTATTTCAAATGGCTTGTCTGCAAAGAAAGGTGAGATGTAGGGAATCACAGAAAGTCGAGGGGAAAATAGGTCAATATATGCATTGCTATATGGTGAACTAAACCGTAGGCCAGCAACAATGGAGAGGACCTGACCCTTAGAAACTTACAAGTAAGCTGGAATCTTCAAAAGTTCAAATCTTTATAAGTAAAATATTTATTAAAATGAATAACCAAGTGTTTTAATTGACATCAGAAGATCAAAACAATAAACCCTGAGAACATAGAAAAAAGATAAATAAAGTTATGAGCAGAACTTAATACAATAGAAAACGTATAAAATTCAGGTGATTTAGTAAGTCCAAAGAATCTTCTTTGAAAAGATTGAAAAGACACACTTTGATTAAGGAAAACAAAAACATAAGTAAAGAATATACAGAAACAATCAGGACAACGTTATAGCAGAGAATATATGAAATGCCAGTAAATTTGAACATTTCTGTATGTGGACCATTTCCTAGCTCCTAAAGTTTACCAAACCTGACACAAGAGGAAATCATTTAAGGTCATCCTGTCTGCCCTTGGCATTCTCGGAACGCCCTGGCCTCAGGATGCAGCCTCTGTAGTCCATGGTAACCTGTGGAGAGGGGGCGGGGCTGAGGGTGGTTGGAACTCTGCCCTCACTGAAGTAGTGGGTGTGGCCATCTCTGCTGTGACTGAACAAAGGGCAGGGGAGCAGGGGGCCCAGGGCAGGGCCCTCAGAGCACGGCAGGTCCAGTGGGGTGTCACAAGCATTTAGGCCCAGGCCAAAGGGCGCCTTCTTTCTCTGCACAGCTGCCCAAACTCTCACCTTTTCACTCAGGCCGACCTCTTACTTGAAGTGTGTGTGGAACCTGTCCTCAGAGTACACCTTGCTGCACAGCTAACCATAGGTCTGGGCATCGTAGCTTCCTGCCAGGTGACCGAAGTTCGCAGGCAGATGTGTCCCAGGGACACATGCAAAGAGGCTACAGCCCGGGCCACAGGCTGCCCACTGCCCCTGCCCCAGATCGGGGGCCGCCAATCAGCCCTGTCCGAGTCACCTTCCTCTAGAGGGAGTATTGGACCAACACTTGTAGAAAACAGTGTCCTCGTGGGCAACTCATTGGAGGGACGCAAATAAATCTTTGCCATCTTTCTGCTGAAGCTTACGAGTGTTCACACCTAAGCGTCTTACAAGGTCAGCTGTTTAGCTAAACATGAGCTCATGATCTAAATTTACACAATAATGAAGAAATCAGCTACGAGGGGAGACAATCAGTAAAGACTATCAATAGCAGAATTAGATTCCCAAGGCCATCCATCAATTGTTGGAATAATCAGGTGCAAGGCAGAATATATACATAAAACTGGACCTGAAACAAGGAACAAGGATGTTTTCAAAGACTGGTAGGATCTCTACATGTCATTGATAAAGCTAAATACTCAAAGGTTGTGTAATACAACAGATTAAGCATTGAGAAGAGTGAAATTATGCTGTTTTGAAAACTATGGCAGGTGAGATTTTCTGCCTAATTATATAAGAAGATTTCTCTAAAAATACACATTATTTCAATGACTTATTGGCTGTGAAATAAGTTAAGGGTGTTTCAAATGGCTTGTCTGCAGAGAAAGGTGAGATGTAGGGAATCACAGAAAGTCGAGGGGAAACTAGGTCAATATATACATTGCTATATGGTGAACTAAACCTTAGGCCAGCAACAATGGAGAGGACCTGACCCTTAGAAACTTACAAGTAAGCTGGAATCTTCAAAAGTTCAAATCTTTATAAGTAAAATATTTATTAAAATGAATAACCAAGTGTTTTAATTGACATCATAAGATCAAAAAAATAAACCCTGAGAACATAGAAAAAAGATAAATAAAGATATGAGCAGAACTTAATACAACGGAAAACGTATAAAATTGAGGTGATTTCGTAAGTCCAAAGAATCTTCTTTGAAAAGATTGAAAAGACACACTTTGATTAAGGAAAACAAAAACATAAGTAAAGAATATACAGAAAGAATCAGGACAATGTTATAGCAGAGAATATATGAAATGCCAGTAAATTTGAACATTTCTGTAAGTGGACGATTTCCTAGCTCCTAAAGTTTACCAAACCTGACACAAGAGGAAATCATTTAAGGTCATCATGTCTGCCCTTGGCATTCTCGGAACGCCCTGGCCTCAGGATGCAGCCTCTGTAGTCCATGGTAACCTGCGGAGAGGGGGCGGGGCTGAGGGTGGTTGGAACTCTGGCCTCACTGAAGCAGTGGGTGTGGCCATCTCTGCAGTGACTGAACAAAGGGCAGGGGAGCAGGGGGCCCAGGGCAGGGCCCTCAGAGCACGGCAGGTCCAGTGGGGTGTCACAAGCATTTAGGCCCAGGCCAAAGGGCGCCTTCTTTTTCTGCACAGCTGCCCAAACTCTCACCTTTCCACTCAGGCCGACCTCTTACTTGAAGTGTGTGTGGAACCTGTCCTCACAGTACACATCGCTGCACAGCTAAGCATAGGTCTGGGCATCGTAGCTTCCTGCCTGGTGACCGAAGTTCGCAGGCAGATGTGTCCCAGGGACACATGCAAAGAGGCTCCAGCCTGGGCCACATGCTGCCCACTGCCCCTGCCCCAGATCGGGGGCCGCCAATCAGCCCTGTCGGAGTCCCCTTCCTCTAGAGGGAGTATTGGACCAAAACTTGTAGAAAACGGTGTCCTCGTGGGCAACTCATTGGAGGGACACAAATAAATTTTGCCGACTTTCTCCTGAAGCTTGCGAGCGTACACACCTAAGCGTCTTACAAGGTCAGCTGTTTAGCTAAACATGAGCTCATGATCTAAATTTACACAATAATGAAGAAATCAGCTACGAGGGGAGACAATCAGTAAAGAGTATCAATACCAGAATTAGATTCCCAAGGCCATCCATCAATTGTTGGAATAATCAGGGGCAAGGCAGAATATATACATAAAACTGGAACTGAAACAAGGAACAAGGATGTTTTCAAAGACTTGTAGGATCTCTAAAACATTTTTAAAGGACATGTCATTGATAAAGCTAAATACTCAAAGGTTGTGTAATACAACAGATTAAGCATTGAGAAGAGTGAAATTATGCTGTTTTGAAAACTATGGCAGGTGAGATTTTCTGCCTAATTATATAAGGAGATTTCTCTAAAAATACACATTATTTCAATGACTTATTGGCTGTGAAATAAGTTAAGGGTATTTCAAATGGCTTGTCTGCAAAGAAAGGTGAGATGTAGGGAATCGCAGAAAGTCGAGGGGAAAATAGGTCAATATATGCATTGCTATATGGTGAACTAAACCTTAGGCCAGCAACAATGGAGAGGACCTGACCCTTAGAAACTTACAAGTAAGCTGGAATCTTCAAAAGTTCAAATCTTTATAAGTAAAATATTTATTAAAATGAATAACCAAGTGTTTTAATTGACATCAGAAGATCAAAACAATAAACCCTGAGAACATAGAAAAAAGATAAATAAAGTTATGAGCAGAACTTAATACAATAGAAAACGTATAAAATTCAGGTGATTTAGTAAGTCCAAAGAATCTTCTTTGAAAAGATTGAAAAGACACACTTTGATTAAGGAAAACAAAAACATAAGTAAAGAATATACAGAAAGAGTCAGGACAATGTAATATCAGAGAATATATGAAATGCCAGTAAATTTGAACATTTCTGTAAAGTGGACCATTTCCTAGCTCCTAAAGTTTACCAAACCTGACACAAGAGGAAATCATTTAAGGTCATCATGTCTGCCCTTGGCATTCTCGGAACGCCCTGGCCTCAGGATGCAGCCTCTGTAGTCCATGGTAACCTGCGGAGAGGGGGCGGGGCTGAGGGAGGTTGGAACACAGCCCTCACTGAGGGAGTGGTTGTGGCCATCTCTGCTGTGACTGAACAAAGGGCAGGGGAGCAGGGGGCCCAGGGCAGGGCCCACAGAGCCCGGCATGTCCAGAGGGGAGTCACAAGCATTTAGGCCCAGGCCAAAGGGCGCCTTCTTTGTCTGCACAGCTGCCCAAATACTCAACTTTCCACTCAGGCCGACCTCTTACTTGAAGTGTGTGTGGAACCTGTCCACGCAGTGCACCTCGCTGCACAGCTAACCATAGGTCAGGGCATCGTAGCTTCCTGTCAGGTGACCGAAGATCGCAGGCAGATGTGTCCCAGGGACACATGCAAAGAGGCTCCTGCCTGGGCCACAGGCTGCCCACTGCCCCTGCCCCAGATCGGGGGCTGCCAATCAGCCCTGTCGGAGTCCCCTGCCTCTAGAGGGAGTATTGGACCAACACTTGTAGAAAACGGTGTCCGCGTGGGCAACTCATTGGAGGGACACAAATAAATCTTTGCCGACTTTCTGCTGAAGCTTACGAGCGTTCACACCTAAGCGTCTTACAAGGTCAGCTGTTTAGCTAAACATGAGCTCATGATCTAAATTTACACAATAATGAAGAAATCAGCTACAAGGGGAGACAATCAGCAAACACTATCAATACCAGAATTAGATTCCCAAGGCCATCCATCAATTGTTGGAGTAATCAGGTGCAAGGCAGAAAATATACATAAAACTGGAACTGAAACAAGGAACAAGGATGTTTTCAAAGACTGGTAGGATCTCTAAAACATTTTTAAAGTACATGTCATTGATAAAGCTAAATACTCAAAGGTTGTGTAATACAACAGATTAAGCATTGAGAAGAGTGAAATTATGCTGTTTTGAAAACTATGGCAGGTGAGATTTTCTGCCTAATTATATAAGAAGATTTCTCTAAAAATACACATTATTTCAATGACTTATTGGCTGTGAAATAAGTTAAGGGTATTTCAAATGGCTTGTCTGCAAAGAAAGGTGAGATGTAGGGAATCACAGAAAGTCGAGGGGAAAATAGGTCAATATATACATTGCTATATGGTGAACTAAACCTTAGGCCAGCAACAATGGAGAGGACCTGACCCTTAGAAACTTACAAGTAAGTTGGAATCTTCAAAATTTCAAATCTTTATAAGTAAAATATTTATTAAAATGAATAACCAAGTGTTTTAATTGACATCAGAAGATCAAAACAATAAACCCTGAGAACATAGAAAAAACATAAATAAAGATATGAGCAGAACTTAATACAAAAGAAAACGAATAAAATTGAGGTGATTTAGTAAGTCCAAAGAATCTTCTTTGAAAAGATTGAAAAGACACACTTTGATTAAGGAAAACAAAAACATAAGTAAAGAATATACAGAAAGAATCAGGACAATGTTATAGCAGAGAATATATGAAATGCCAGTAAATTTGAACATTTCTGTAAAGTGGACCATTTCCTAGCTCCTAAAATTTACCAAAACAGACAAAAGAGGAAATCATTTAAGGTCATCATGACTGCCCTTGGCATTCTCGGAACGCCCTGGCATCAGGATGCAGCATCTGTAGTCCATGGTAACCTGCGGAGAGGGGGCGGGGCTGAGGGTGGTTGGAACTCTGCCCTCACTGAAGGAGTGTGTGTGGCCATCTCTGCTGTGACTGAACAAAGGGCAGGGGAGCAGGGTCCCCAGGGCAGGGCCCTCAGAGCACGGCAGGTCCAGTGGGCTGTCACAAGCATTTAGGGCCAGGCCAAAGGGCGCCTTCTTTGTCTGCACAGCTGCCCAAACTCTCACCTTTCCACTCAGGCCGACCTCTTACTTGAAGTGTGTGTGGAACCTGTCCTCACAGTACACCTCGCTGCACAGCTAACCATAGGTCTGGGCATCGTAGCTTCCTGCCAGGTGACCGAAGTTCGCAGGCAGATGTGTCCCACGGACACATGCAAAGAGGCTCCAGCCCGGGACACAGGCTGCCCACAGCCACTGCCCCAGATCGGGGGCCGCCAATCAGCCCTGTCGGAGTCCCCTTCCTCTAGACGGAGTATTGGACCAACACTTGTAGAAAACGGTGTCCTCGTGGGCAACTCATTGTAGGGACACAAATAAATTTTGCCGACTTTCTCCTGAAGCTTATGAGCGTTCACACGTAAGCGTCTTACAAGGTCAGCTGTTTAGCTAAACATGAGCTCATGATCTAAATTTACACAATAATGGAGAAATCAGCTACAAGGGGAGACAATCAGCAAAAACTATCAATACCAGAATTAGATTCCGAAGGCCATCCATCAATTGTTGGAATAATCAGGTGCAAGGCAGAAAATATACATAAAACTGGAACTGAAACAAGGCACAAGGATATTTTCAAAGACTGGTAGGATCTCTTAAACATTTTTAAAGTACATGTCATTGATAAAGCTGAATACTCAAAGGTTGTGTAATACAACAGATTAAGCATTGAGAAGAGTGAAATTATGCTGTTTTGAAAACTATGGCAGGTGAGATTTTCTGCCTAATTATATAAGAAGATTTCTCTAAAAAATACACATTATTTCAATGACTTATTGGCTGTGAAATAAGTTAAGGGTATTTCAAATGGCTTGTCTTCAAAGAAAGGTGAGATGTAGGGAATCACAGAAAGTCGTGGGGAAAATACGTCAATATATACATTGCTATATGTTGAACTAAACGTTCGGCCAGCAACAATGGAGAGCACCTGACCCTTAGAAACTTACAAGTAAGCTGGAATCTTCAAAAGTTCAAATCTTTATAAGTAAAATATTTATTAAAATGAATAACGAAGTATTTTAATTGACATCAGAAGATCAAAACAATAAACCCTGAGAACATAGAAAAAAGATAAATAAAGATATGAGCAGAACTTAATACAACAGAAAACGTATAAAATTGAGGTGATTTAGTAAGTCCAAAAAATCTTCTTTGAAAAGATTGAAAAGACACACTTTGATTAAGGAAAACAAAAACGTAAGTAGAGAATATACAGAAAGAATCAGGACAATGTAATATCAGAGAATATATGAAATGCCAGTAAATTTGAACATTTCTGTAAAGTGGACCATTTCCTAGCTCCTAAAGTTTACCAAACCTGACACAAGAGGAAATCATTTAAGGTCATCATGTCTGCCCTTGGCATTCTCGGAACGCCCTGGCCTCAGGATGCAGCCTCTGTAGTCCATGGAAACCTGCGGAGAGGGGGCGGGGCTGAGGGAGGTTGGAACACAGCCCTCACTGAGGGAGTGGTTGTGACCATCTCTGCTGTGACTGAACAAAGGGCAGGGGAGCAGGGGGCCCAGGGCAGGGCCCACAGAGCCCGGCAGGTCCAGTGGGGAGTCACAAGCATTTAGGCCCAGGCCAAAGGGCGCCTTCTTTGTCTGCACAGCTGCCCAAATTCTCAACTTTCCACTCAGGCCGACCTCTTACTTGAAGTGTGTGTGGAACCTGTCCACGCAGTGCACCTCGCTGCACAGCTAACCATAGGTCAGGGCATCGTAGCTTCCTGTCAGGTGACCGAAGATCGCAGGCAGATGGGTCCCAGAGACACATGCAGAGAGGCTCCTGCCTGGGCCACAGGCTGCCCACTGCCCCTGCCCCAGATCGGGGGCTGCCAATCAGCCCTGTCGGAGTCCCCTGCCTCTAGAGGGAGTATTGGACCAACACTTGTAGAAAACGGTGTCCTCGTGGGCAACTCATTGGAGGGACACAAATAAATCTTTGCCCACTTTCTGCTGAAGCTTACGAGCGTTCACACCTAAGCGTCTTACAAGGTCAGCTGTTTAGCTAAACATGAGCTCATGATCTAAATTTACACAATAATGAAGAAATCAGCTACAAGGGGAGACAATCAGCAAACACTATCAATACCAGAATTAGATTCCCAAGGCCATCCATCAATTGTTGGAATAATCAGGTGCAAGGCAGAAAATATACATAAAACTGGAACTGAAACAAGGAACAAGGATGTTTTCAAAGACTGGTAGGATCTCTAAAACATTTTTAAAGTACATGTCATTGATAAAGCTAAATACTCAAAGGTTGTGTAATACAACAGATTAAGCATTGAGAAGAGTGAAATTATGCTGTTTTGAAAACTATGGCAGGTGAGATTTTCTGCCTAATTATATAAGAAGATTTCTCTAAAAATACACATTATTTCAATGACTTATTGGCTGTGAAATAAGTTAAGGGTATTTCAAATGGCTTGTCTGCAAAGAAAGGTGAGATGTAGGGAATCACAGAAAGTCGAGGGGAAAATAGGTCAATATATACATTGCTATATGGTGAAGTAAACCTTAGGCCAGCAACAATGGAGAGGACCTGACCCTTAGAAACTTACAAGTAAGCTGGAATCTTCAAAAGTTCAAATCTTTATAAGTAAAATATTTATTAAAATGAATAACCAAGTGTTTTAATTGACATCAGAAGACCAAAACAATAAACCCTGAGAACATAGAAAAAAGATAAATAAAGATATGAGCAGAACTTAATACAAAAGAAAACGAATAAAATTGAGGTGATTTAGTAAGTCCAAAGAATCTTCTTTGAAAAGATTGAAAAGACACACTTTGATTAAGGAAAACAAAAACATAAGTAAAGAATATACAGAAAGAATCAGGACAATGTTATAGCAGAGAATATATGAAATGCCAGTAAATTTGAACATTTCTGTAAAGTGGAACATTTCCTAGCTCCTAAAATTTACCAAAACTGACACAAGAGGAAATCATTTAAGGTCATCATGACTGCCCTTGGCATTCTCGGAACGCCCTGGCATCAGGATGCAGCATCTGTAGTCCATGGTAACCTGCGGAGAGGGGGCGGGGCTGAGGGTGGTTGGAACTCTGCCCTCACTGAAGGAGTGGGTGTGGCCATCTCTGCTGTGACTGAACAAAGGGCAGGGGAGCAGGGGGCCCAGGGCAGGGCCCTCAGAGCACGGCAGGTCCAGTGGGCTGTCACAAGCATTTAGGGCCAGGCCAAAGGGCGCCTTCTTTGTCTGCACAGCTGCCCAAACTCTCACCTTTCCACTCAGGCCGACCTCTTACTTGAAGTGTGTGTGGAACCTGTCCTCACAGTACACCTCGCTGCACAGCTAACCATAGGTCTGGGCATCGTAGCTTCCTGCCAGGTGACCAAAGTTCGCAGGCAGATGTGTCCCAGGGACACATGCAAAGAAGCTCCAGCCCGGGACACAGGCTGCCCACAGCCACTGCCCCAGATCGGGGGCCGCCAATCAGCCCTGTCGGAGTCCCCTTCCTCTAGAGGGAGTATTGGACCAACACTTGTAGAAAACGGTGTCCTCGTGGGCAACTCATTGTAGGGACACAAATAAATTTTGCCGACTTTCTCCTGAAGCTTATGAGCGTTCACACGTAAGCGTCTTACAAGGTCAGCTGTTTAGCTAAACATGAGCTCATGATCTAAATTTACACAATAATGGAGAAATCAGCTACAAGGGGAGACAATCAGCAAAAACTATCAATACCAGAATTAGATTCCGAAGGCCATCCATCAATTGTTGGAATAATCAGGTGCAAGGCAGAAAATATACATAAAACTGGAACTGAAACAAGGCACAAGGATATTTTCAAAGACTGGTAGGATCTCTTAAACATTTTTAAAGTACATGTCATTGATAAAGCTGAATACTCAAAGGTTGTGTAATACAACAGATTAAGCATTGAGAAGAGTGAAATTATGCTGTTTTGAAAACTATGGCAGGTGAGATTTTCTGCCTAATTATATAAGAAGATTTCTCTAAAAAATACACATTATTTCAATGACTTATTGGCTGTGAAATAAGTTAAGGGTATTTCAAATGGCTTGTCTTCAAAGAAAGGTGAGATGTAGGGAATCACAGAAAGTCGAGGGGAACATAGGTCAATATATACATTGCTATATGTTGAACTAAACGTTCGGCCAGCAACAATGGAGAGCACCTGACCCTTAGAAACTTACAAGTAAGCTGGAATCTTCAAAAGTTCAAATCTTTATAAGTAAAATATTTATTAAAATGAATAACGAAGTATTTTAATTGACATCAGAAGATCAAAACAATAAACCCTGAGAACATAGAAAAAAGATAAATAAAGATATGAGCAGAACTTAATACAACAGAAAACGTATAAAATTGAGGTGATTTAGTAAGTCCAAAAAATCTTCTTTGAAAAGATTGAAAAGACACACTTTGATTAAGGAAAACAAAAACATAAGTAGAGAATATACAGAAAGATTCAGGACAATGTAATATCAGAGAATATATGAAATGCCAGTAAATTTGAACATTTCTGTAAAGTGGACCATTTCCTAGCTCCTAAAGTTTACCAAACCTGACACAAGAGGAAATCATTTAAGGTCATCATGTCTGCCCTTGGCATTCTCGGAACGCCCTGGCCTCAGGATGCAGCCTCTGTAGTCCATGGTAACCTGCGGAGAGGGGGCGGGGCTGAGGGAGGTTGGAACACAGCCCTCACTGAGGGAGTGGTTGTGGCCATCTCTGCTGTGACTGAACAAAGGGCAGGGGAGCAGGGGGCCCAGGGCAGGGCCCACAGAGCCCGGCAGGTCCAGTGGGGAGTCACAAGCATTTAGGCCCAGGCCAAAGGGCGCCTTCTTTGTCTGCACAGCTGCCCAAATTCTCAACTTTCCACTCAGGCCGACCTCTTACTTGAAGTGTGTGTGGAACCTGTCCACGCAGTGCACCTCGCTGCACAGCTAACCATAGGTCAGGGCATCGTAGCTTCCTGTCAGGTGACCGAAGATCGCAGGCAGATGGGTCCCAGAGACACATGCAGAGAGGCTCCTGCCTGGGCCACAGGCTGCCCACTGCCCCTGCCCCAGATCGGGGGCTGCCAATCAGCCCTGTCGGAGTCCCCTGCCTCTAGAGGGAGTATTGGACCAACACTTGTAGAAAACGGTGTCCTCGTGGGCAACTCATTGGAGGGACACAAATAAATCTTTGCCCACTTTCTGCTGAAGCTTACGAGCGTTCACACCTAAGCGTCTTACAAGGTCAGCTGTTTAGCTAAACATGAGCTCATGATCTAAATTTACACAATAATGAAGAAATCAGCTACAAGGGGAGACAATCAGCAAACACTATCAATACCAGAATTAGATTCCCAAGGCCATCCATCAATTGTTGGAATAATCAGGTGCAAGGCAGAAAATATACATAAAACTGGAACTGAAACAAGGAACAAGGATGTTTTCAAAGACTGGTAGGATCTCTAAAACATTTTTAAAGTACATGTCATTGATAAAGCTAAATACTCAAAGGTTGTGTAATACAACAGATTAAGCATTGAGAAGAGTGAAATTATGCTGTTTTGAAAACTATGGCAGGTGAGATTTTCTGCCTAATTATATAAGAAGATTTCTCTAAAAATACACATTATTTCAATGACTTATTGGCTGTGAAATAAGTTAAGGGTATTTCAAATGGCTTGTCTGCAAAGAAAGGTGAGATGTAGGGAATCACAGAAAGTCGAGGGGAAAATAGGTCAATATATACATTGCTATATGGTGAAGTAAACCTTAGGCCAGCAACAATGGAGAGGACCTGACCCTTAGAAACTTACAAGTAAGCTGGAATCTTCAAAATTTCAAATATTTATAAGTAAAATATTTATTAAAATGAATAACCAAGTGTTTTAATTGACATCAGAAGACCAAAACAATAAACCCTGAGAACATAGAAAAAAGATAAATAAAGATATGAGCAGAACTTAATACAAAAGAAAACGAATAAAATTGAGGTGATTTAGTAAGTCCAAAGAATCTTCTTTGAAAAGATTGAAAAGACACACTTTGATTAAGGAAAACAAAAACATAAGTAAAGAATATACAGAAAGAATCAGGACAATGTTATAGCAGAGAATATATGAAATGCCAGTAAATTTGAACATTTCTGTAAAGTGGACCATTTCCTAGCTCCTAAAATTTACCAAAACTGACACAAGAGGAAATCATTTAAGGTCATCATGACTGCCCTTGGCATTCTCGGAACGCCCTGGCATCAGGATGCAGCATCTGTAGTCCATGGTAACCTGCGGAGAGGGGGCGGGGCTGAGGGTGGTTGGAACTCTGCCCTCACTGAAGGAGTGGGTGTGGCCATCTCTGCTGTGACTGAACAAAGGGCAGGGGAGCAGGGGGCCCAGGGCAGGGCCCTCAGAGCACGGCAGGTCCAGTGGGCTGTCACAAGCATTTAGGCCCAGGCCAAAGGGCACCTTCTTTGTCTGCACAGCTGCCCAAACTCTCACCTTTCCACTCAGGCCGACCTCTTACTTGAAGTGTGTGTGGAACCTGTCCTCACAGTACACCTCGCTGCACAGCTAACCATAGGTCTGGGCATCGTAGCTTCCTGCCAGGTGACCGAAGTTCGCAGGCAGATGTGTCCCAGGGACACATGCAAAGAGGCTCCAGCCCGGGACACAGGCTGCCCACAGCCACTGCCCCAGATCGGGGGCCGCCAATCAGCCCTGTCGGAGTCCCCTTCCTCTAGAGGGAGTATTGGACCAACACTTGTAGAAAACGGTGTCCTCGTGGGCAACTCATTGTAGGGACACAAATAAATTTTGCCGACTTTCTCCTGAAGCTTATGAGCGTTCACACGTAAGCGTCTTACAAGGTCAGCTGTTTAGCTAAACATGAGCTCATGATCTAAATTTACACAATAATGGAGAAATCAGCTACAAGGGGAGACAATCAGCAAAAACTATCAATACCAGAATTAGATTCCGAAGGCCATCCATCAATTGTTGGAATAATCAGGTGCAAGGCAGAAAATATACATAAAACTGGAACTGAAACAAGGCACAAGGATATTTTCAAAGACTGGTAGGATCTCTACATGTCATTGATAAAGCTAAATACTCAAAGGTTGTGTAATACAACAGATTAAGCATTGAGAACAGTGAAATTATGCTGTTTTGAAAACTATGGCAGGTGAGATTTTCTGCCTAATTATATAAGAAGATTTCTCTAAAAAATACACATTATTTCAATGACTTATTGGCTGTGAAATAAGTGAAGGGTATTTCAAATGGCTTGTCTGCAAAGAAAGGTGAGATGTAGGGAATCACAGAAAGTCGAGGGGAAAATAGGTCAATATATACATTGCTATATGGTGAACTAAACCTTAGGCCAGCAACAATGGAGAGGACCTGACCCTTAGAAACTTACAAGTAAGGTGGAATCTTCAAAAGTTCAAATCTTTATAAGTAAAATATTTATTAAAATGAATAACGAAGTATTTTAATTGACATCAGAAGATCAAAACAATAAACCCTGAGAACATAGAAAAAAGATAAATAAAGATATGAGCAGAACTTAATACAACAGAAAACGCATAAAATTCAGGTGATTTAGTAAGTCCAAAGAATCTTCTTTGAAAAGATTGAAAAGACACACTTTGATTAAGGAAAACAAAAACATAAGTAAAGAATATACAGAAAGAATCAGGATAATGTTATAGCAGAGAATATATGAAATGCCAGTAAATTTGAACATTTCTGTCAAGTGGAGCATTTCCTAGCTCCTAAAGTTTACCAAACCTGACACAAGTGGAAATCATTTAAGGTCATCATGTCTGCCCTTGGCATTCTCGGAACGCCCTGGCCTCAGGATGCAGCCTCTGTAGTCCATGGTAACCTGCGGATAGGGGGCGGGGCTGAGGGTGGTTGGAACTCTGCCCTCACTGAAGGAGTGGGTGTGGCCATCTCTGCTGTGACTGAACAAAGGGCAGGGGAGCAGGGGGCCCAGGGCAGGGCCCTCAGAGCCCGGCAGGTCCAGTGGGGTGTCACAAGAATTTAGGCACAGGTCAAAGGGCGCCTTCTTTTTCTGCACAGCTGCCCAATCTCTCACCTTTCCACTCAGGCCGACCTCTTACTTTAAGTGTGTGTGGAACCTGTCTGCGCAGTACACCTCGCTGCACAGCTAACCATAGGTCTGGGCATCGTAGCTTCCTGCCAGGGGACCGAAGTTCGCAGGCAGATGGGTCCCAGGGACACATGCAGAGAGGCTCCTGCCCGGGCAACAGGCTCCGCACTGCCCCTGCCCCAGATCGGGAGCCGCCAATCAGCCCTGTCGGAGTCCCCTGCCTCTAGAGGGAGTATTGGACCAACACTTGTAGAAAACGGTGTCCTCGTGGGCAACTCATTGTAGGGACACAAATAAATTTTGCCGACTTTCTCCTAAAGCTTACGAGCGTTCACACCTAAGCGTCTTACAAGGTCAGCAGTTTAGCTAAACATGAGCTCATGATCTAAATTTACACAATAATGAAGAAATCAACTACGAGGGGAGACAATCAGTAAAGACTATCAATACCAGAATTAGATTCCCAAGGCCATCCATCAATTGTTGGAATAATCAGGTGCAAGGCAGAATATATACATAAAACTGGAACTGAAACAAGGAACAAGGATGTTTTCAAAGACTGGTAGTATCTCTAAAACATTTTTAAAGTACATGTCATTGATAAAGGTAAATACTCAAAGGTTGTGTAATACAACAGATTAAGCATTGAGAAGAGTGAAATTATGCTGTTTTGAAAACTATGGCAGATGAGATTTTCTGCCTAATTATATAAGAAGATTTCTCTAAAAAATACACATTATTTCAATGACTTATTGGCTGTGAAATAAGTTAAGGATATTTCAAATGGCTTGTCTTCAAAGAAAGGTGAGATGTAGGGAATCAGAGAAAGTCGAGGGGAAAATAGGTCAAAATATACATTGCTATATGTTGAACTAAACTTTCGGCCAGCAACAATGGAGAGCACCTGACCCTTAGAAACTTACAAGTAAGCTGGAATCTTCAAAAGTTCAAATCTTTACAAGTAAAATATTTATTAAAATGAATAACCAAGTGTTTTAATTGACATCAGAAGATCAAAACAATAAACCCTGAGAACATAGAAAAAAGATAAATAAAGATATGAGCAGAACTTAATACACCAGAAAACGTATAAAATTTAGGTGATTTAGTAAGTCCAAAGAATCTTCTTTGAAAAGATTGAAAAGACACACTTTGATTAAGGAAAACAAAAACATAAGTAAAGAATATACAGAAAGAATCAGGACAATGTAATATCAGAGAATATATGAAATGCCAGTAAATTTGAACATTTCTGTAAAGTGGACCATTTCCTAGCTCCTAAAGTTTACCAAACCTGACAAAAGAGGAAATCATTAAATGTCATCATGTCTGCCCTTGGCATTCTCGGAACGCCCTGGCCTCAGAAAGCAGCATCTGTAGTCCATGGTAACCTGCGGAGAGGGGGCGGGGCTGAGGGAGGTTGGAACACTGCCCTCACTGAGGGAGTGGGTCTGGCCATCTCTGCTGTGAATGAACAAATGGCAGGGGAGCAGGGGGCCCAGGGCAGGTCCCACAGAGACCGGCAGGTCCAGTGGGGAGTCACAAGCATTTTGGCCCAGGCCAAAGGGCGCCTTCTTTGTCTGCACAGCTGCCCAAACTCTCACCTTTCCACTCAGGCCGACCTCTTACTTGAAGTGTGTGTGGAACCTGCCCTCACAGTACACTTCGCTGCACAGCTAACCATAGGTCTGGGCATCGTAGCTTCCTGCCTGGTGACGGAAGTTCGCAGGCAGATGTGTCCCAGGGACACATGCAAAGAGGTTCCTGCCCGGGCCACAGGCTGCCCACTGCCCCTGCCCCAGATCGGGGGCCGCCAATCAGCCCTGTCGGAGTCCCCTGCCTCTAGAGGGAGTATTGGACCAACACTTGTAGAAAACGGTGTCCTCGTGGGCAACTCATTTGAGGGAAACAAATAAATCTTTGCCGACTTTCTGCTGAAGCTTACGAGCGTTCACACCTAAGCTTCTTAGAAGGTCAGCTGTTTAGCTAAACATGAGCTCATGATCTAAATTTACACAATAATGAAAAAATCAGCTACGAGGGGAGACAATCAGTAAAGACTATCAATACCAGAATTAGATTCCCAAGGCCATCCATCAATTGTTGGATTAATCAGGTGCAATGCAGAATATATACATAAAACTGGACGTGAAACAAGGAACAAGTATGATTTCAAAGACTGGAAGGATCTCTAAAACATTTTTAAAGTACATGTCATTGATAAAGCTAAATACTCAAAGGTTGTGTAATACAACAGATTAAGCTTTGAGAAGAGTGAAATTATGCTGTTTTGAAAACTATGGCAGGTGAGATTTTCTGCCTAATTATATAAGAAGATTTCTCTAAAAATACACATTATTTCAATGACTTATTGGCTGTGAAATAAGTTAAGGGTATTTCAAATGGCTTGTCTGCAAAGAAAGGTGAGATGTAGGGAATCACAGAAAGTCGAGGGGAAAATAGGTCAATATATACATTGCTATATGGTGAACTAAACCTTAGGCCAGCAACAATGGAGAGGACCTGACCCTTAGAAACTTACAAGTAAGCTGGAATCTTCAAAAGTTCAAATCTTTATAAGTAAAATATTTATTAAAATGAATAACCAAGTGTTTTAATTGACATAAGAAGATCAAAACAATAAACCCTGAGAACATAGAAAAAAGATAAATAAAGATATGAGCAGAACTTAATACAACAGAAAACGTATAAAATTGAGGTGATTTAGTAAGTCCAAAGAATCTTCTTTGAAAAGATTGAAAAGACACACTTTGATTAAGGAAAACAAAAACATAAGTAAAGAATATACAGAAAGAATCAGCACAATGTTATAGCAGAGAATATATGAAATGCCAGTAAATTTGAACATTTCTGTAAAGTGGACCATTTCCTAGCTCCTAAAGTTTACCAAACCTGACACAAGAGGAAATCATTTAAGGTCATCATGTCTGCCCTTGGCATTCTCGGAACGCCCTGGCCTCAGGATGCAGCCTCTGTAGTCCATGGTAACCTGCGGAGAGGGGGCGGGGCTGAGGGAGGTTGGAACTCTGCCCTCACTGAAGGAGTGGGTGTGGTCATCTCTGCTGTGACTGAACAAAGGGCAGGGGAGCAGGGGGCCTAGGGCAGGGCCCTCAGAGCACGGCAGGTCCAGTGGTGTGTCACAAGCATTTAGGCCCAGGCCAAAGTGCGCCTTCTTTGTCTGCACAGCTGCCCAAACTCTCACCTTTCCACTCAGGCCGACCTCTTACTTGAAGTGTGTGTGGAACCTGTCCTCACAGTACACCTCGCTGCACAGCTAACCATAGGTCTGGGCATCGTAGCTTCCTGCCAGGTGACCGAAGTTCGCAGGCAGATGTGTCCCAGGGACACATGCAAAGAGGCTCCAGCCCGG
The DNA here is from genome assembly GCF_964341445.2 of Mesoplodon mirus. NCBI lineage: Eukaryota > Metazoa > Chordata > Mammalia > Artiodactyla > Ziphiidae > Mesoplodon > Mesoplodon mirus. The sequence continues at coordinate 181,045,428 of NC_138976.1, read as the reverse complement.
GACACAGGCTGCCCACAGCCTCTGCCCCAGATCTGGGGCCGCCAATCAGCCCTGTCGGAGTCCCCTGCCTCTAGAGGGAGTATTGGACCAACACTTGTAGAAAACGGTGTCCTCGTGGGCAACTCATTGGAGGGACACAAATAAATCTTTGCCGTCTTTCTGCGGAAGCTTACGAGCGTTCACACCTAAGCGTCTTACAAGGTCAGCTGTTTAGCTAAACATGAGCTCATGATCTAAATTTACACAATAATGAAAAAATCAGCTACGAGGGGAGACAAACAGTAAAGAGTATAAATACCAGAATTAGATTCCCAAGGCCATCCATCAATTGTTGGAATAATCAAGTGCGAGGCAGAATATATACATAAAACTGGAACTGAAACAAGGAACAAGGATGTTTTCAAAGACTGGTAGGATCTCTAAAACATTTTTAAACTACATGTCATTGATAAAGCTAAATACTCAAAGGTTGTGTAATACAACAGATTAAGCATTGAGAAGAGTGAAATTATGCTGTTTTGAAAACTATGGCAGGTGAGATTTTCTGCCTAATTATATAAGAAGATTTCTCTAAAAATACACATTATTTCAATGACTTATTGGCTGTGAAATAAGTTAAGGGTATTTCAAATGGCTTGTCTGCAAAGAAAGGTGAGATGTAGGGAATCACAGAAAGTCGAGGGGAAAATAGGTCAATATATGCATTGCTATATGGTGAACTAAACCTTAGGCCAGCAACAATGGAGAGGACCTGACCCTTAGAAACTTACAAGTAAGCTGGAATCTTCAAAAGTTCAAATCTTTATAAGTAAAATATTTATTAAAATGAATAACCAAGTGTTTTAATTGATATCAGAAGATCAAAACAAAAAACCGTGAGAACATAGAAAAAAGATAAATAAAGATATGAGCATAACTTAATACAACAGAAAACGTATAAAATTCAGGTGATTTAGTAAGTCCAAAGAATCTTCTTTGAAAAGATTGAAAAGACACACTTTGATTAAGGAAAACAAAAACATAAGTAAAGAATATACAGAAAGAATCAGCACAATGTTATAGCAGAGAATATATGAAATGCCAGTAAATTTGAACATTTCTGTAAAGTGGACCATTTCCTAGCTCCTAAAGTTTACCAAACCTGACACAAGAGGAAATCATTTAAGGTCATCATGTCTGCCCTTGGCATTCTCGGAACGCCCTGGCCTCAGGATGCAGCCTCTGTAGTCCATGGTAACCTGCGGAGAGGGGGCGGGGCTGAGGGTGGTTGGAACTCTGCCCTCACTGAAGGAGTGGGTGTGGCAATCTCTGCTGTGACTGAACAAAGGGCAGTGGAGCAGGGGGCCCAGGGCAGGGCCCTCAGAGCACTGCAGGTCCAGTGGGGTGTCACAAGCATTTAGGCCCAGAGCAAAGGGCGCCTTCTTTGTCTGCACAGCTGCCAAAACTCTCACCTTTCCACTCAGGCCGACCACTTACTTGAAGTGTGTGTGGAACCTGCCCTCACAGTACACCTCGCTGCACAGCTAACCATAGGTCTGGGCATCGTAGCTTCCTGCCAGGTGACCGAAGTTCGCAGGCAGATGTGTCCCAGGGACACATGCAAAGAGGTTCCTGCCCGGGCCACAGGCTGCCCACTGCCCCTGCCCCAGATCGGGGGCCGCCAATCAGCCCTGTCGGAGTCCCCTGCCTCTAGAGGGAGTATTGGACCAACACTTGTAGAAAACGGTGTCCTCGTGGGCAACTCATTGGAGGGACACAGATAAATCTTTGTCGACTTTCTGCTGAAGGTTACGAGCGTTCACACCTAAGCTTCTTAGAAGGTCAGCTGTTTAGCTAAACATGAGCTCATGATCTAAATTTACACAATAATGAAGAAATCAGCTACGAGGGGAGACAATCAGTAAAGACTATAAATACCAGAATTAGATTCCCAAGGCCATCCATCAATTGTGGGAATAATCATGTGCAAGGCAGAATATATACATAAAACTGGAACTGAAACAAGGAACAAGGATGTTTTCAAAGACTGGTAGGATCTCTAAAACATTTTTAAAGTACATGTCATTGATAAAGCTAAATACTCAAAGGTTGTGTAATACAACAGATTAAGCATTGAGAAGAGTGAAATTATGCTGTTTTGAAAACTATGGCAGGTGAGATTTTCTGCCTAATTATATAAGAAGATTTCTCTAAAAATACACATTATTTCAATGACTTATTGGCTGTGAAATAAGTGAAGGGTATTTCAAATGGCTTGTCTGCAAAGAAAGGTGAGATGTAGGGAATCACAGAAAGTCGAGGGGAAAATAGGTCAATATATACATTGCTATATGGTGAACTAAACCTTAGGCCAGCAACAATGGAGAGGACCTGACCCTTAGAAACTTACAAGTAAGCTGGAATCTTCAAAAGTTCAAATCTTTATAAGTAAAATATTTATTAAAATGAATAACCAAGTGTTTTAATTGACATCAGAAGATCAAAACAATAAACCCTGAGAACATAGAAAAAAGATAAATAAAGATATGAGCAGAACTTAATACAACAGAAAACGTATAAAATTCAGGTGATTTAGTAAGTCCAAAGAATCTTCTTTGAAAAGATTGAAAAGACACACTTTGATTAAGGAAAACAAAAACATAAGTAAATAATATACAGAAAGGATCAGGACAATGTTATAGCAGAGAATATATGAAATGCCAGTAAATTTGAACATTTCTGTAAGTGGACCATTTCCTAGCTCCTAATGTTTACCAAACCTGACACAAGAGGAAATCATTTAAGGTCATTATGTCTGCCCTTGGCATTCTCGGAACGCACTGGCCTCAGGATGCAGCCTCTGTAGTCCATGGTAACCTGCGGAGAGGGGGCGGGGCTGAGGGAGGTTGGAACTCTGCCCTCACTGAAGGAGTGGGTGTGGTCATCTCTGCTGTGACTGAACAAAGGGCAGGGGAGCAGGGGGCCGAGTGCAGGGCCCTCAGAGCATGGCAGGTCCAGTGGGGTGTCACAAGCATTTAGGCCCAGGCCAAAGTGTGCCTTCTTTGTCTGCACAGCTGCCCAAAATCTCACCTTTCCACTCAGGCCGACCACTTACTTGAAGTGTGTGTGGAACCTGTCCTCACAGTACACCTCGCTGCACAGCTAACCATAGGTCTGGGCATCGTAGCTTCCTGCCAGGTGACCGAAGTTCGCAGGCAGATGTGTCCCAGGGACACATGCAAAGAGGCTCCAGCCCGGGCCACAGGCTGCCCACAGCCCCTGCCGCAGATCTGGGGCCGCCAATCAGCCCTGTCGGAGTCCCCTGCCTCTGGAGGGAGTATTGGACCAACACTTGTAGAAAACGGTGTCCTCGTGGGCAACTCATTGGAGGGACACAAATAAATCTTTGCCGTCTTTCTGCGGAAGCTTACGAGCGTTCACACCTAAGCTTCTTACAAGGTCAGCTGTTTAGCTAAACATGAGCTCATGATCTAAATTTACACAATAATGAAAAAATCAGCTACGAGGGGAGACAAACAGTAAAGAGTATAAATACCAGAATTAGATTCCCAAGGCCATCCATCAATTGTTGGAATAATCAAGTGCGAGGCAGAATATATACATAAAACTGGAACTGAAACAAGGAACAAGGATGTTTTCAAAGACTGGTAGGATCTCTAAAACATTTTTAAACTACATGTCATTGATAAAGCTAAATACTCAAAGGTTGTGTAATACAACAGATTAAGCATTGAGAAGAGTGAAATTATGCTGTTTTGAAAACTATGGCAGGTGAGATTTTCTGCCTAATTATATAAGAAGATTTCTCTAAAAATACACATTATTTCAATGACTTATTGGCTGTGAAATAAGTTAAGGGTATTTCAAATGGCTTGTCTGCAAAGAAAGGTGAGATGTAGGGAATCACAGAAAGTCGAGGGGAAAATAGGTCAATATATGCATTGCTATATGGTGAACTAAACCTTAGGCCAGCAACAATGGAGAGGACCTGACCCTTAGAAACTTACAAGTAAGCTGGAATCTTCAAAAGTTCAAATCTTTATAAGTAAAATATTTATTAAAATGAATAACCAAGTGTTTTAATTGATATCAGAAGATCAAAACAAAAAACCGTGAGAACATAGAAAAAAGATAAATAAAGATATGAGCATAACTTAATACAACAGAAAACGTATAAAATTCAGGTGATTTAGTAAGTCCAAAGAATCTTCTTTGAAAAGATTGAAAAGACACACTTTGATTAAGGAAAACAAAAACATAAGTAAAGAATATACAGAAAGAATCAGCACAATGTTATAGCAGAGAATATATGAAATGCCAGTAAATTTGAACATTTCTGTAAAGTGGACCATTTCCTAGCTCCTAAAGTTTACCAAACCTGACACAAGAGGAAATCATTTAAGGTCATCATGTCTGCCCTTGGCATTCTCGGAACGCCCTGGCCTCAGGATGCAGCCTCTGTAGTCCATGGTAACCTGCGGAGAGGGGGCGGGGCTGAGGGTGGTTGGAACTCTGCCCTCACTGAAGGAGTGGGTGTGGCCATCTCTGCTGTGACTGAACAAAGGGCAGTGGAGCAGGGGGCCCAGGGCAGGGCACTCAGAGCACTGCAGGTCCAGTGGGGTGTCACAAGCATTTAGGCCCAGAGCAAAGGGCGCCTTCTTTGTCTGCACAGCTGCCAAAACTCTCACCTTTCCACTCAGGCCGACCACATACTTGAAGTGTGTGTGGAACCTGCCCTCACAGTACACCTCGCTGCACAGCTAACCATAGGTCTGGGCATCGTAGCTTCCTGCCAGGTGACCGAAGTTCGCAGGCAGATGTGTCCCAGGGACACATGCAAAGAGGTTCCTGCCCGGGCCACAGGCTGCCCACTGCCCCTGCCCCAGATCGGGGGCCGCCAATCAGCCCTGTCGGAGTCCCCTGCCTCTAGAGGGAGTATTGGACCAACACTTGTAGAAAACGGTGTCCTCGTGGGCAACTCATTGGAGGGACACAGATAAATCTTTGTCGACTTTCTGCTGAAGGTTACGAGCGTTCACACCTAAGCTTCTTAGAAGGTCAGCTGTTTAGCTAAACATGAGCTCATGATCTAAATTTACACAATAATGAAGAAATCAGCTACGAGGGGAGACAATCAGTAAAGACTATAAATACCAGAATTAGATTCCCAAGGCCATCCATCAATTGTGGGAATAATCATGTGCAAGGCAGAATATATACATAAAACTGGAACTGAAACAAGGAACAAGGATGTTTTCAAAGACTGGTAGGATCTCTAAAACATTTTTAAAGTACATGTCATTGATAAAGCTAAATACTCAAAGGTTGTGTAATACAACAGATTAAGCATTGAGAAGAGTGAAATTATGCTGTTTTGAAAACTATGGCAGGTGAGATTTTCTGCCTAATTATATAAGAAGATTTCTCTAAAAATACACATTATTTCAATGACTTATTGGCTGTGAAATAAGTTAAGGGTATTTCAAATGGCTTGTCTGCAAAGAAAGGTGAGATGTAGGGAATCACAGAAAGTCGAGGGGAAAATAGGTCAATATATACATTGCTATATGGTGAACTAAACCTTAGGCCAGCAACAATGGAGAGGACCTGACCCTTAGAAACTTACAAGTAAGCTGGAATCTTCAAAAGTTCAAATCTTTATAAGTAAAATATTTATTAAAATGAATAACCAAGTGTTTTAATTGACATCAGAAGATCAAAACAATAAACCCTGAGAACATAGAAAAAAGATAAATAAAGATATGAGCAGAACTTAATACAACAGAAAACGTATAAAATTCAGGTGATTTAGTAAGTCCAAAGAATCTTCTTTGAAAAGATTGAAAAGACACACTTTGATTAAGGAAAACAAAAACATAAGTAAATAATATACAGAAAGGATCAGGACAATGTTATAGCAGAGAATATATGAAATGCCAGTAAATTTGAACATTTCTGTAAGTGGACCATTTCCTAGCTCCTAATGTTTACCAAACCTGACACAAGAGGAAATCATTTAAGGTCATTATGTCTGCCCTTGGCATTCTCGGAACGCCCTGGCCTCAGGATGCATCCTCTGTAGTCCTTGGTAACCTGCGGAGAGGGGGCGGGGCTGAGGGAGGTTGGAACTCTGCCCTCACTGAAGGAGTGGGTGTGGTCATCTCTGCTGTGACTGAACAAAGGGCAGGGGAGCAGGGGGCCGAGGGCAGGGCCCTCAGAGCACGGCAGGTCCAGTGGGGTGTCACAAGCATTTAGGCCCAGGCCAAAGTGTGCCTTCTTTGTCTGCACAGCTGCCCAAACTCTCACCTTTCCACTCAGGCCGACCTCTTACTTGAAGTGTGTGTGGAACCTGTCCTCACAGTACACCTCGCTGCACAGCTAACCATAGGTCTGGGCATCGTAGCTTCCTGCCAGGTGACCGAAGTTCGCAGGCAGATGTGTCCCAGGGACACATGCAAAGAGGCTCCAGCCCGGGCCACAGGCTGCCCACAGCCCCTGCCGCAGATCTGGGGCCGCCAATCAGCCCTGTCGGAGTCCCCTGCCTCTAGAGGGAGTATTGGACCAACACTTGTAGAAAACGGTGTCCTCGTGGGCAACTCATTGGAGGGACACAAATAAATCTTTGCCGTCTTTCTGCGGAAGCTTACGAGCGTTCACACCTAAGCGTCTTACAAGGTCAGCTGTTTAGCTAAACATGAGCTCATGATCTAAATTTACACAATAATGAAAAAATCAGCTACGAGGGGAGACAAACAGTAAAGAGTATAAATACCAGAATTAGATTCCCAAGGCCATCCATCAATTGTTGGAATAATCAGGTGCGAGGCAGAATATATACATAAAACTGGAACTGAAACAAGGAACAAGGATGTTTTCAAAGACTGGTAGGATCTCTAAAACATTTTTAAACTACATGTCATTGATAAAGCTAAATACTCAAAGGTTGTGTAATACAACAGATTAAGCATTGAGAAGAGTGAAATTATGCTGTTTTGAAAACTATGGCAGGTGAGATTTTCTGCCTAATTATATAAGAAGATTTCTCTAAAAATACACATTATTTCAATGACTTATTGGCTGTGAAATAAGTTAAGTGTATTTCAAATGGCTTGTCTGCAAAGAAAGGTGAGATGTAGGGAATTACAGAAAGTCGAGGGGAAAATAGGTCAATATATACATTGCTATATGGTGAACTAAACCTTAGGCCAGCAACAATGGAGAGGACCTGACCCTTAGAAACTTACAAGTAAGCTGGAATCTTCAAAAGTTCAAATCTTTATAAGTAAAATATTTATTAAAATGAATAACCAAGTGTTTTAATTGACATCAGAAGATCAAAAAAATAAACCCTGAGAACATAGAAAAAAGATAAATAAAGATATGAGCAGAACTTAATACAACGGAAAACGTATAAAATTGAGGTGATTTCGTAAGTCCAAAGAATCTTCTTTGAAAAGATTGAAAAGACACACTTTGATTAAGGAAAACAAAAACATAAGTAAAGAATATACAGAAAGAATCAGGACAATGTTATAGCAGAGAATATATGAAATGCCAGTAAATTTGAACATTTCTGTAAGTGGACGATTTCCTAGCTCCTAAAGTTTACCAAACCTGACACAAGAGGAAATCATTTAAGGTCATCATGTCTGCCCTTGGCATTCTCGGAACGCCCTGGCCTCAGGATGCAGCCTCTGTAGTCCATGGTAACCTGCGGAGAGGGGGCGGGGCTGAGGGTGGTTTGAACTCTGGCCTCACTGAAGCAGTGGGTGTGGCCATCTCTGCTGTGACTGAACAAAGGGCAGGGGAGCAGGGGGCCCAGGGCAGGGCCCTCAGAGCACGGCAGGTCCAGTGGGGTGTCACAAGCATTTAGGCCCAGGCCAAAGGGCGCCTTCTTTTTCTGCACAGCTGCCCAAACTCTCACCTTTCCACTCAGGCCGACCTCTTACTTGAAGTGTGTGTGGAACCTGTCCTCACAGTACACATCGCTGCACAGCTAAGCATAGGTCTGGGCATCATAGCTTCCTGCCTGGTGACCGAAGTTCGCAGGCAGATGTGTCCCAGGGACACATGCAAAGAGGCTCCAGCCTGGGCCACATGCTGCCCACTGCCCCTGCCCCAGATCGGGGGCCGCCAATCAGCCCTGTCGGAGTCCCCTTCCTCTAGAGGGAGTATTGGACCAACACTTGTAGAAAACGGTGTCCTCGTGGGCAACTCATTGGAGGGACACAAATAAATTTTGCCGACTTTCTCCTGAAGCTTGCGAGCGTACACACCTAAGCGTCTTACAAGGTCAGCTGTTTAGCTAAACATGAGCTCATGATCTAAATTTACACAATAATGAAAAAATCAGCTACGAGGGGAGACAATCAGTAAAGAGTATCAATACCAGAATTAGATTCCCAAGGCCATCCATCAATTGTTGGAATAATCAGGGGCAAGGCAGAATATATACATAAAACTGGAACTGAAACAAGGAACAAGGATGTTTTCAAAGACTTGTAGGATCTCTAAAACATTTTTAAAGGACATGTCATTGATAAAGCTAAATACTCAAAGGTTGTGTAATACAACAGATTAAGCATTGAGAAGAGTGAAATTATGCTGTTTTGAAAACTATGGCAGGTGAGATTTTCTGCCTAATTATATAAGGAGATTTCTCTAAAAATACACATTATTTCAATGACTTATTGGCTGTGAAATAAGTTAAGGGTATTTCAAATGGCTTGTCTGCAAAGAAAGGTGAGATGTAGGGAATCACAGAAAGTCGAGGGGAAAATAGGTCAATATATGCATTGCTATATGGTGAACTAAACCTTAGGCCAGCAACAATGGAGAGGACCTGACCCTTAGAAACTTACAAGTAAGCTGGAATCTTCAAAAGTTCAAATCTTTATAAGTAAAATATTTATTAAAATGAATAACCAAGTGTTTTAATTGACATCAGAAGATCAAAACAATAAACCCTGAGAACATAGAAAAAAGATAAATAAAGTTATGAGCAGAACTTAATACAATAGAAAACGTATAAAATTCAGGTGATTTAGTAAGTCCAAAGAATCTTCTTTGAAAAGATTGAAAAGACACACTTTGATTAAGGAAAACAAAAACATAAGTAAAGAATATACAGAAACAATCAGGACAACGTTATAGCAGAGAATATATGAAATGCCAGTAAATTTGAACATTTCTGTATGTGGACCATTTCCTAGCTCCTAAAGTTTACCAAACCTGACACAAGAGGAAATCATTTAAGGTCATCCTGTCTGCCCTTGGCATTCTCGGAACGCCCTGGCCTCAGGATGCAGCCTCTGTAGTCCATGGTAACCTGTGGAGAGGGGGCGGGGCTGAGGGTGGTTGGAACTCTGCCCTCACTGAAGTAGTGGGTGTGGCCATCTCTGCTGTGACTGAACAAAGGGCAGGGGAGCAGGGGGCCCAGGGCAGGGCCCTCAGAGCACGGCAGGTCCAGTGGGGTGTCACAAGCATTTAGGCCCAGGCCAAAGGGCGCCTTCTTTCTCTGCACAGCTGCCCAAACTCTCACCTTTTCACTCAGGCCGACCTCTTACTTGAAGTGTGTGTGGAACCTGTCCTCAGAGTACACCTTGCTGCACAGCTAACCATAGGTCTGGGCATCGTAGCTTCCTGCCAGGTGACCGAAGTTCGCAGGCAGATGTGTCCCAGGGACACATGCAAAGAGGCTCCAGCCCGGGCCACAGGCTGCCCACTGCCCCTGCCCCAGATCGGGGGCCGCCAATCAGCCCTGTCCGAGTCACCTTCCTCTAGAGGGAGTATTGGACCAACACTTGTAGAAAACAGTGTCCTCGTGGGCAACTCATTGGAGGGACGCAAATAAATCTTTGCCATCTTTCTGCTGAAGCTTACGAGTGTTCACACCTAAGCGTCTTACAAGGTCAGCTGTTTAGCTAAACATGAGCTCATGATCTAAATTTACACAATAATGAAGAAATCAGCTACGAGGGGAGACAATCAGTAAAGACTATCAATAGCAGAATTAGATTCCCAAGGCCATCCATCAATTGTTGGAATAATCAGGTGCAAGGCAGAATATATACATAAAACTGGACCTGAAACAAGGAACAAGGATGTTTTCAAAGACTGGTAGGATCTCTACATGTCATTGATAAAGCTAAATACTCAAAGGTTGTGTAATACAACAGATTAAGCATTGAGAAGAGTGAAATTATGCTGTTTTGAAAACTATGGCAGGTGAGATTTTCTGCCTAATTATATAAGAAGATTTCTCTAAAAATACACATTATTTCAATGACTTATTGGCTGTGAAATAAGTTAAGTGTATTTCAAATGGCTTGTCTGCAAAGAAAGGTGAGATGTAGGGAATTACAGAAAGTCGAGGGGAAAATAGGTCAATATATACATTGCTATATGGTGAACTAAACCTTAGGCCAGCAACAATGGAGAGGACCTGACCCTTAGAAACTTACAAGTAAGCTGGAATCTTCAAAAGTTCAAATCTTTATAAGTAAAATATTTATTAAAATGAATAACCAAGTGTTTTAATTGACATCAGAAGATCAAAAAAATAAACCCTGAGAACATAGAAAAAAGATAAATAAAGATATGAGCAGAACTTAATACAACGGAAAACGTATAAAATTGAGGTGATTTCGTAAGTCCAAAGAATCTTCTTTGAAAAGATTGAAAAGACACACTTTGATTAAGGAAAACAAAAACATAAGTAAAGAATATACAGAAAGAATCAGGACAATGTTATAGCAGAGAATATATGAAATGCCAGTAAATTTGAACATTTCTGTAAGTGGACGATTTCCTAGCTCCTAAAGTTTACCAAACCTGACACAAGAGGAAATCATTTAAGGTCATCATGTCTGCCCTTGGCATTCTCGGAACGCCCTGGCCTCAGGATGCAGCCTCTGTAGTCCATGGTAACCTGCGGAGAGGGGGCGGGGCTGAGGGTGGTTGGAACTCTGGCCTCACTGAAGCAGTGGGTGTGGCCATCTCTGCTGTGACTGAACAAAGGGCAGGGGAGCAGGGGGCCCAGGGCAGGGCCCTCAGAGCACGGCAGGTCCAGTGGGGTGTCACAAGCATTTAGGCCCAGGCCAAAGGGCGCCTTCTTTTTCTGCACAGCTGCCCAAACTCTCACCTTTCCACTCAGGCCGCCCTCTTACTTGAAGTGTGTGTGGAACCTGTCCTCACAGTACACATCGCTGCACAGCTAAGCATAGGTCTGGGCATCGTAGCTTCCTGCCTGGTGACCGAAGTTCGCAGGCAGATGTGTCCCAGGGACACATGCAAAGAGGCTCCAGCCTGGGCCACATGCTGCCCACTGCCCCTGCCCCAGATCGGGGGCCGCCAATCAGCCCTGTCGGAGTCCCCTTCCTCTAGAGGGAGTATTGGACCAACACTTGTAGAAAACGGTGTCCTCGTGGGCAACTCATTGGAGGGACACAAATAAATTTTGCCGACTTTCTCCTGAAGCTTGCGAGCGTACACACCTAAGCGTCTTACAAGGTCAGCTGTTTAGCTAAACATGAGCTCATGATCTAAATTTACACAATAATGAAAAAATCAGCTACGAGGGGAGACAATCAGTAAAGAGTATCAATACCAGAATTAGATTCCCAAGGCCATCCATCAATTGTTGGAATAATCAGGGGCAAGGCAGAATATATACATAAAACTGGAACTGAAACAAGGAACAAGGATGTTTTCAAAGACTTGTAGGATCTCTAAAACATTTTTAAAGGACATGTCATTGATAAAGCTAAATACTCAAAGGTTGTGTAATACAACAGATTAAGCATTGAGAAGAGTGAAATTATGCTGTTTTGAAAACTATGGCAGGTGAGATTTTCTGCCTAATTATATAAGGAGATTTCTCTAAAAATACACATTATTTCAATGACTTATTGGCTGTGAAATAAGTTAAGGGTATTTCAAATGGCTTGTCTGCAAAGAAAGGTGAGATGTAGGGAATAACAGAAAGTCGAGGGGAAAATAGGTCAATATATGCATTGCTATATGGTGAACTAAACCTTAGGCCAGCAACAATGGAGAGGACCTGACCCTTAGAAACTTACAAGTAAGCTGGAATCTTCAAAAGTTCAAATCTTTATAAGTAAAATATTTATTAAAATGAATAACCAAGTGTTTTAATTGACATCAGAAGATCAAAACAATAAACCCTGAGAACATAGAAAAAAGATAAATAAAGTTATGAGCAGAACTTAATACAATAGAAAACGTATAAAATTCAGGTGATTTAGTAAGTCCAAAGAATCTTCTTTGAAAAGATTGAAAAGACACACTTTGATTAAGGAAAAGAAAAACATAAGTAAAGAATATACAGAAACAATCAGGACAACGTTATAGCAGAGAATATATGAAATGCCAGTAAATTTGAACATTTCTGTATGTGGAGCATTTCCTAGCTCCTAAAGTTTACCAAACCTGACACAAGAGGAAATCATTTAAGGTCATCCTGTCTGCCCTTGGCATTCTCGGAACGCCCTGGCCTCAGGATGCAGCCTCTGTAGTCCATGGTAACCTGTGGAGAGGGGGCGGGGCTGAGGGTGGTTGGAACTCTGCCCTCACTGAAGTAGTGGGTGTGGCCATCTCTGCTGTGACTGAACAAAGGGCAGGGGAGCAGGGGGCCCAGGGCAGGGCCCTCAGAGCACGGCAGGTCCAGTGGGGTGTCACAAGCATTTAGGCCCAGGCCAAAGGGCGCCTTCTTTCTCTGCACAGCTGCCCAAACTCTCACCTTTTCACTCAGGCCGACCTCTTACTTGAAGTGTGTGTGGAACCTGTCCTCAGACTACACCTTGCTGCACAGCTAACCATAGGTCTGGGCATCGTAGCTTCCTGCCAGGTGACCGAAGTTCGCAGGCAGATGTGTCCCAGGGACACATGCAAAGAGGCTCCAGCCCGGGCCACAGGCTGCCCACTGCCCCTGCCCCAGATCGGGGGCCGCCAATCAGCCCTGTCCGAGTCACCTTCCTCTACAGGGAGTATTGGACCAACACTTGTAGAAAACAGTGTCCTCGTGGGCAACTCATTGGAGGGACGCAAATAAATCTTTGCCATCTTTCTGCTGAAGCTTACGAGTGTTCACACCTAAGCGTCTTACAAGGTCAGCTGTTTAGCTAAACATGAGCTCATGATCTAAATTTACACAATAATGAAGAAATCAGCTACGAGGGGAGACAATCAGTAAAGACTATCAATAGCAGAATTAGATTCCCAAGGCCATCCATCAATTGTTGGAATAATCAGGTGCAAGGCAGAATATATACATAAAACTGGACCTGAAACAAGGAACAAGGATGTTTTCAAAGACTGGTAGGATCTCTACATGTCATTGATAAAGCTAAATACTCAAAGGTTGTGTAATACAACAGATTAAGCATTGAGAAGAGTGAAATTATGCTGTTTTGAAAACTATGGCAGGTGAGATTTTCTGCCTAATTATATAAGAAGATTTCTCTAAAAATACACATTATTTCAATGACTTATTGGCTGTGAAATAAGTTAAGGGTATTTCAAATGGCTTGTCTGCAGAGAAAGGTGAGATGTAGGGAATCACAGAAAGTCGAGGGGAAACTAGGTCAATATATACATTGCTATATGGTGAACTAAACCTTAGGCCAGCAACAATGGAGAGGACCTGACCCTTAGAAACTTACAAGTAAGCTGGAATCTTCAAAAGTTCAAATCTTTATAAGTAAAATATTTATTAAAATGAATAACCAAGTGTTTTAATTGACATCAGAAGATCAAAAAAATAAACCCTGAGAACATAGAAAAAAGATAAATAAAGATATGAGCAGAACTTAATACAACGGAAAACGTATAAAATTGAGGTGATTTCGTAAGTCCAAAGAATCTTCTTTGAAAAGATTGAAAAGACACACTTTGATTAAGGAAAACAAAAACATAAGTAAAGAATATACAGAAAGAATCAGGACAATGTTATAGCAGAGAATATATGAAATGCCAGTAAATTTGAACATTTCTGTAAGTGGACGATTTCCTAGCTCCTAAAGTTTAACAAACCTGACACAAGAGGAAATCATTTAAGGTCATCATGTCTGCCCTTGGCATTCTCGGAACGCCCTGGCCTCAGGATGCAGCCTCTGTAGTCCATGGTAACCTGCGGAGAGGGGGCGGGGCTGAGGGTGGTTGGAACTCTGGCCTCACTGAAGCAGTGGGTGTGGCCATCTCTGCTGTGACTGAACAAAGGGCAGGGGAGCAGGGGGCCCAGGGCAGGGACCTCAGAGCACGGCAGGTCCAGTGGGGTGTCACAAGCATTTAGGCCCAGGCCAAAGGGCGCCTTCTTTTTCTGCACAGCTGCCCAAACTCTCACCTTTCCACTCAGGCCGACCTCTTACTTGAAGTGTGTGTGGAACCTGTCCTCACAGTACACATCGCTGCACAGCTAAGCATAGGTCTGGGCATCGTAGCTTCCTGCCTGGTGACCGAAGTTCGCAGGCAGATGTGTCCCAGGGACACATGCAAAGAGGCTCCAGCCTGGGCCACATGCTGCCCACTGCCCCTGCCCCAGATCGGGGGCCGCCAATCAGCCCTGTCGGAGTCCCCTTCCTCTAGAGGGAGTATTGGACCAACACTTGTAGAAAACGGTGTCCTCGTGGGCAACTCATTGGAGGGACACAAATAAATTTTGCCGACTTTCTCCTGAAGCTTGCGAGCGTACACACCTAAGCGTCTTACAAGGTCAGCTGTTTAGCTAAACATGAGCTCATGATCTAAATTTACACAATAATGAAAAAATCAGCTACGAGGGGAGACAATCAGTAAAGACTATCAATACCAGAATTAGATTCCCAAGGCCATCCATCAATTGTTGGAATAATCAGGGGCAAGGCAGAATATATACATAAAACTGGAACTGAAACAAGGAACAAGGATGTTTTCAAAGACTTGTAGGATCTCTAAAACATTTTTAAAGGACATGTCATTGATAAAGCTAAATACTCAAAGGTTGTGTAATACAACAGATTAAGCATTGAGAAGAGTGAAATTATGCTGTTTTGAAAACTATGGCAGGTGAGATTTTCTGCCTAATTATATAAGGAGATTTCTCTAAAAATACACATTATTTCAATGACTTATTGGCTGTGAAATAAGTTAAGGGTATTTCAAATGGCTTGTCTGCAAAGAAAGGTGAGATGTAGGGAATCACAGAAAGTCGAGGGGAAAATAGGTCAATATATGCATTGCTATATGGTGAACTAAACCTTAGGCCAGCAACAATGGAGAGGACCTGACCCTTAGAAACTTACAAGTAAGCTGGAATCTTCAAAAGTTCAAATCTTTATAAGTAAAATATTTATTAAAATGAATAACCAAGTGTTTTAATTGACATCAGAAGATCAAAACAATAAACCCTGAGAACATAGAAAAAAGATAAATAAAGTTATGAGCAGAACTTAATACAATAGAAAACGTATAAAATTCAGGTGATTTAGTAAGTCCAAAGAATCTTCTTTGAAAAGATTGAAAAGACACACTTTGATTAAGGAAAACAAAAACATAAGTAAAGAATATACAGAAACAATCAGGACAACGTTATAGCAGAGAATATATGAAATGCCAGTAAATTTGAACATTTCTGTATGTGGACCATTTCCTAGCTCCTAAAGTTTACCAAAACTGACACAAGAGGAAATCATTTAAGGTCATCATGACTGCCCTTGGCATTCTCGGAACGCCCTGGCATCAGGATGCAGCATCTGTAGTCCATGGTAACCTGCGGAGAGGGGGCGGGGCTGAGGGTGGTTGGAACTCTGCCCTCACTGAAGTAGTGGGTGTGGCCATCTCTGCTGTGACTGAACAAAGGGCAGGGGAGCAGGGGGCCCAGGGCAGGGCCCTCAGAGCACGGCAGGTCCAGTGGGGTGTCACAAGCATTTAGGCCCAGGCCAAAGGGCGCCTTCTTTCTCTGCACAGCTGCCCAAACTCTCACCTTTTCACTCAGGCCGACCTCTTACTTGAAGTGTGTGTGGAACCTGTCCTCAGAGTACACCTTGCTGCACAGCTAACCATAGGTCTGGGCATCGTAGCTTCCTGCCAAGTGACCGAAGTTCGCAGGCAGATGTGTCCCAGGGACACATGCAAAGAGGCTCCAGCCCGGGCCACAGGCTGCCCACTGCCCCTGCCCCAGATCGGGGACCGCCAATCAGCCCTGTCCGAGTCACCTGCCTCTAGAGGGAGTATTGGACCAACACTTGTAGAAAACAGTGTCCTCGTGGGCAACTCATTGGAGGGACGCAAATAAATCTTTGCCATCTTTCTGCTGAAGCTTACGAGTGTTCACACCTAAGCGTCTTACAAGGTCAGCTGTTTAGCTAAACATGAGCTCATGATCTAAATTTACACAATAATGAAGAAATCAGCTACGAGGGGAGACAATCAGTAAAGACTATCAATAGCAGAATTAGATTCCCAAGGCCATCCATCAATTGTTGGAATAATCAGGTGCAAGGCAGAATATATACATAAAACTGGACCTGAAACAAGGAACAAGGATGTTTTCAAAGACTGGTAGGATCTCTACATGTCATTGATAAAGCTAAATACTCAAAGGTTGTGTAATACAACAGATTAAGCATTGAGAAGAGTGAAATTATGCTGTTTTGAAAACTATGGCAGGTGAGATTTTCTGCCTAATTATATAAGAAGATTTCTCTAAAAAATACACATTATTTCAATGACTTATTGGCTTTGAAATAAGTTAAGGGTATTTCAAATGTCTTGTCTGCAAAGAAAGGGGAAATGTAGGGAATCACAGAAAGTCGAGGGGAAAATAGGTCAATATATACATTGCTATATGGTGAACTAAACCTTAGGCCAGCAACAATGGAGAGGACCTGACCCTTAGAAACTTACAAGTAAGCAGGAATCTTCAAAAGTTCAAATCTTTATAAGTAAAATATTTATAAAAATGAATAACCAAGTGTTTTAATTGACATCAGAAGATCAAAACAATAAACCCAGAGAACATAGAAAAAAGATAAATAAAGATATGAGCAGAACTTAATACAACAGAAAACGTATAAAATTGAGGTGATTTAGTAAGTCCAAAGAATCTTCTTTGAAAAGATTGAAAAGACACACTTTGATTAAGGAAAACAAAAACATAAGTAAAGAATATACAGAAAGAATCAGGACAATGTTATAGCAGAGAATATATGAAATGCCAGTAAATTTGAACATTTCTGTAAAGTGGGCCATTTCCTAGCTCCTAAAGTTTACCAAGCCTGACACAAGAGGAAATCATTTAAGGTCATCATGTCTGCCCTTGGCATTCTCGGAACGCCCTGGCCTCATGATGCAGCCTCTGTAGTCCATGGTAAACTGCGGAGAGGGGGCGGGGCTGAGGTTGGTTGGAACACTGCCCTCACTGAAGGAGTGGGTGTGGCCATTTCTGCTGTGACTGAACAAAGGGCAGGGGAGCAGGGGGCCCAGGGCAGGGCCCTCAGAGCACGGCAGGTCCAGTGGCGTGTCACAAGCATTTAGGCCCAGGCCAAAGTGTGCCTTCTTTGTCTGCACAGCTGCCCAAACTCTCACCTTTCCACTCAGGCCGACCTCTTACTTGAAGTGTGTGTGGAACCTGTCCTCACAGTACACCTCGCTGCACAGCTAACCATAGGTCTGGGCATCGTAGCTTCCTGCCAGGTGACCGAAATTCGCAGGCAGATGTGTCCCAGGGACACATGCAAAGAGGCTCCAGACCGGGCCACAGGCTGCCCACTGCCCCTGCCCCAGATCGGGGGCCGCCAATCAGCCCTGTCGTAATCCCCTTCCTCTAGAGGGAGTATTGGACCAACACTTGTAGAAAACTGTGTACTGGTGGGCAACTCATTGGAGGGACACAAATAAATTTTGCCGACTTTCTCCTGAAGCTTAGGAGCGTTCACACCTAAGCGTCTTACAAGGTCGGCTGTTTAGCTAAACATGAGCTCATGATCTAAATTTACACAATAATGAAGAAATCAGCTACGAGGGGAGACAATCAGTAAAGAGTATCAATACCAGAATTAGATTCCCAAGGCCATCCATCAATTGTAGGAATAATAGGGTGCAAGGCAGAATATATACATAAAACTGGACCTGAAACAAGGAACAAGGATGTTTTCAAAGACTGGTAGGATCTCTAAAACATTTTTAAAGGACATGTCACTGATAAAGCTAAATACTCAAATGTTGTGTAATACAACAGATTAAGCATTGAGAAGAGTGAAATTATGCTGTTTTGAAAACTATGGCAGGTGAGATTTTCTGCCTAATTATATAAGAAGATTTCTCTAAAAACTACACATTATTTCAATGACTTATTGGCTGTGAAATAAGTTAAGGGTATTTCAAATGGCTTGTCTGCAAAGAAAGGTGAGATGTAGGGAATCACAGAAAGTCGAGGGGAAAATAGGTCAATATATACATTGCTATATGGTCAACTAAGTCTTAGGCCAGAAACAATGGAGAGGACCTGACCCTTCGAAACTTACAAGTAAGCAGGAATCTTCAAAAGTTCAAATCTTTATAAGTAAAATATTTATTAAAATGAATAACCAAGTGTTTTAATTGGCATCAGAAGATCAAATTAATAAACCCTGAGAACATAGAAAAAAGATAAATGAAGATATGAGCAGAACTTAATACAACAGAAAACGTATAAAATTCAGGTGATTTAGTAAGTCCAAAGAATCTTCTTTGAAAAGATTGAAAAGACACACTTTGATTAAGGAAAACAAAAACATAAGTAAAGAATATACAGAAAGAATCAGGACAATGTTATAGCAGAGAATATATGAAATGCCAGTAAATTTGAACATTTCTGTAAGTGGACCATTTCCTAGCTCCTAAAGTTTACCAAACCTGACACAAGAGGAAATCATTTAAGGTCATCATGTCTGCCCTTGGCATTCTCGGAACGCCCTGGCCTCAGGATGCAGCCTCTGTAGTCCATGGTAACCTGCGGAGAGGGGGCGGGGCTGAGGTTTGTTGGAGCTATGCCCTCACTGAAGGAGTGGGTGTGGCCATCTCTGCTGTGACTGAACAAAGGGCAGGGGAGCAGGGGGCCCAGGGCAGGGCCGTCAGAGCACGGCAGGTCCAGTGGGCTGTCACAAGCATTTAGGCCCAGGCCAAAGGGCGCCTTCTTTGTCTGCACAGCTGCCCAAACTCTCACCTTTCCACTCAGGCCGACCTCTTACTTGAAGTGTGTGTGGAACCTGTCCTCACAGTACACCTCGCTGCACAGCTAACCATAGGTCTGGGCATCATAGCTTCCTGCCAGGTGACCGAAGTTCACAGGCACATGTGTCCCAGGGACACATGCAAAGAGGCTCCTGCCCGGGCCACAGGCTGCCCACTGCCCCTGCCCCAGATCGGGGGCCGCCAATCAGCCCTGTCGGAGTCCCCTGCCTCTAGAGGGAGTATTGGACCAACACTTGTAGAAAACGGTGTCCTCGTGGGCAACTCATTGGAGGGACACAAATAAATCTTTGCCGTCTTTCTGCGGAAGCTTACGAACGTTCACACCTAAGCGTCTTACAAGGTCAGCTGTTTAGCTAAACATGAGCTCATGATCTAAATTTACACAATAATGAAGAAATCAGCTACGAGGGGAGACAATCAGTATAGACTATCAATACCAGAATTAGATTCCAAAGGCCATCCATCAATTGTTGGAATAATCAGGTGCAAGGCAGAATATATACATAAAACTGGAACTGAAACAAGGAACAAGGATGTTTTCAAAGACTGGTAGGATCTCTAAAACATTTTTAAAGGACATGTCATTGATAAAGCTAAATACTCAAAGGTTGTGTAATACAAGAGATTAAGCATTGAGAAGAGTGAAATTATGCTGTTTTGAAAACTATGGCAGGTGAGATTTTCTGCCTAAATATATAAGAAGATTTCTCTAAAAAATACACATTATTTCAATGACTTATTGGCTTTGAAATAAGTTAAGGGTATTTCAAATGGCTTGTCTGCAAAGAAAGGTGAGATGTAGGGAATCACAGAAAGTCGAGGGGAAAATAGGTCAATATATACATTGCTATATGGTGAACTAAGTCTTAGGCCAGCAACAATGGAGAGGACCTGAACCTTAGAAACTTACAAGTAAGCAGGAATCTTCAAAAGTTCAAATCTTTATAAGTAAAATATTTATTAAAATGAATAACCAAGTGTTTTAATTGACATCAGAAGATCAAAACAATAAACCCAGAGAACATAGAAAAAAGATAAATAAAGATATGAGCAGAACTTAATACAACAGAAAACGTATAAAATTGAGGTGATTTAGTAAGTCCAAAGAATCTTCTTTGAAAAGATTGAAAAGACACACTTTGATTAAGGAAAACAAAATCATAAGTAAAGAATATACAGAAAGAATCAGGACAATGTTATAGCAGAGAATATATGAAATGCCAGTAAATTTGAACATTTCTGTAAAGTGGGCCATTTCCTAGCTCCTAAAGTTTACCAAGCCTGACACAAGAGGAAATCATTTAAGGTCATCATGTCTGCCCTTGGCATTCTCGGAACGCCCTGGCCTCATGATGCAGCCTCTGTAGTCCATGGTAAACTGCGGAGAGGGGGCGGGGCTGAGGTTGGTTGGAACACTGCCCTCACTGAAGGAGTGGGTGTGGCCATTTCTGCTGTGACTGAACAAAGGGCAGGTGAGCAGGGGGCCCAGGGCAGGGCCCTCAGAGCACGGCAGGTCCAGTGGCGTGTCACAAGCATTTAGGCCCAGGCCAAAGTGTGCCTTATTTGTCTGCACAGCTGCCCAAACTCTCACCTTTCCACTCAGGCCGACCACTTACTTGAAGTGTGTGTGAAACCTGTCCTCACAGTACACCTCGCTGCACAGCTAACCATAGGTCTGGGCATCGTAGCTTCCTGTCAGGTGACCGAAGTTCGCAGGCAGATGTGTCCCAGGGACACATGCAAAGAGGCTCCAGCCCGGGCCACAGGCTGCCCACTGCCCCTGCCCCAGATCGGGGGCCGCCAATCAGCCCTGTCGTAATCCCCTTCCTCTAGAGGGAGTATTGGACCAACACTTGTAGAAAACGGTGTCCTGGTGGGCAACTCATTGGAGGGACACAAATAAATTTTGCCGACTTTCTCCTGAAGCTTAGGAGCGTTCACACCTAAGCGTCTTACATGGTCGGCTGTTTAGCTAAACATGAGCTCATGATCTAAATTTACACAATAATGAAGAAATCAGCTACGAGGGGAGACAATCAGTAAAGACTATCAATACCAGAATTAGATTCCCAAGACCATCAATCAATTGTTGGAATAATCAGGTGCAAGGCAGAATATATACATAAAACTGGACCTGAAACAAGGAACAAGGATGTTTTCAAAAACTGGTAGGATCTCTAAAACATTTTTAAAGTACATGTCATTGATAAAGCTAAATACTCAAAGGTTGTGTAATACAAGAGATTAAGCATTGAGAAGAGTGAAATTATGCTGTTTTGAAAACTATGGCAGGTGAGATTTTCTGCCTAATTATATAAGAAGATTTCTCTAAAAATACACATTATTTCAATGACTTATTGGCTGTGAAATAAGTTAAGGGTATTTCAAATGGCTTGTCTGCAAAGAAAGGTGAGATGTAGGGAATCACAGAAAGTCGAGGGGAAAATACGTCAATATATACATTGCTATATGGTGAACTAAACAGTAGGCCAGCAACAATGGAGAGGACCTGACCCTTAGAAACTTACAAGTAAGCTGGAATCTTCAAAAGTTCAAATCTTTATAAGTAAAATATTTATTAAAATGAATAACCAAGTGTTTTAATTGACATCAGAAGATCAAAACAATAAACCCTGAGAACATAGAAAAAAGATAAATAAAGATATGAGCAGAACTTAATACAACAGAAAACGTATAAAATTGAGGTGATTTAATAAGTCCAAAGAATCTTCTTTGAAAAGATTGAAAAGACACACTTTGATTAAGGAAAACAAAAACATATGTAAAGAATATACAGAAAGAATCAGCACAATGTTACAGCAGAGAATATATGAAATGCCAGTAAATTTGAACATTTATGTAAAGTGGACCATTTCCTAGCTCCTTAAGTTTACCAAACCTGACACAAGAGGAAATCATTTAAGGTCATCATGTCTGCCCTTGTCATTCTCGGAACGCCCTGGCCTTAGGATGCAGCCTCTGTAGTCCAGGGTAACCTGCGGAGAGGGGGCGGGGCTGAGGGTGGTTGGAACTCTGCCCTCACTGAAGGAGTGAGTGTGGCCATCTCTGCTGTGACAGAACAAAGGGCAGGGGAGCAGGGGGCCCAGGGCAGGGCCCTCAGAGCACGGCAGGTCCAGTGGGGTGACACAAGCATTTAGGCCCAGGCCAAAGGGCGCCTTCTTTGTCTGCACAGCTGCCCAAACTCTCACCTTTCCACTCAGGCCGACCTCTTACTTGAAGTGTGTGTGGAACATGTCCTCACAGTACACCTCGCTGCAGAGCTAACCATAGGTCTGGGCATCGTAGCTTCCTGCCAGGTGACCGAAGTTCGCAGGCAGATGTGTCCCAGGGACACATGCAAAGAGGCTCCAGCCAGGGCCACAGGCTGCCCAATGCCCCTGCCCCAGATCGGGGGCCGCCAATCAGCCCTGTCGGAGTCCCCTGCCTCTAGAGGGAGTATTGGACCAACACTTGTAGAAAACGGTGTCCTCGTGGGCAACTCATTGGAGGGACACGAATAAATCTTTGCCGTCTTTCTGCGGAAGCTTATGAGCGTTCACACATAAGCGTCTTACAAGGTCAGCTGTTTAGCTAAACATGAGCTCATGATCTAAATTTACACAATAATGAAGAAATCAGCTACGAGGGGAGACAATCAGTAAAGACTATCAATACCAGAATTAGATTCCCAAGGCCATCCATCAGTTGTTGGAATAATCAGGTGCAAGGCAGAATATATACATAAAACTGGAACTGAAGCAAGGAACAAGGATGTTTTCAAAGACTGGTAGGATCTCTAAAACATTTTTAAAGTACATGTCATTGATAAAGCTAAATACTCAAAGGTGGTGTAATACAACAGATTAAGCATTGAGAAGAGTGAAATTATGCTGTTTTGAAAACTATGGCAGGTGAGATTTTCTGCCTAATTATATAAGAAGATTTCTCTAAAAAATACACATTATTTCAATGACTTATTGGCTGTGAAATAAGTTAAGGGTATTTCAAATGGCTTGTCTGCAAAGAAAGGTGAGATGTAGGGAATCACAGAAAGTCGAGGGGAAAATAGGTCAATATATACATTGCTATATGGTGAACTAAGTCTTAGGCCAGCAACAATGGAGAGGACCTGACCCTTCGAAACTTACAAGTAAGCAGGAATCTTCAAAAGTTCAAATCTTTATAAGTAAAATATTTATTAAAATGAATAACCAAGTGTTTTAATTGGCATCAGAAGATCAAATTAATACACCCTGAGAACATAGAAAAAAGATAAATGAAGATATGAGCAGAACTTAATACAACAGAAAACGTATAAAATTCAGGTGATTTAGTAAGTCCATAGAATCTTCTTTGAAAAGATTGAAAAGACACACTTTGATTAAGGAAAACAAAAACATAAGTAAAGAATATACAGAAAGAATCAGCACAATGTTATAGCAGAGAATATATGAAATGCCAGTAAATTTGAACATTTCTGTAAAGTGGACCATTTCCTAGCTCCTAAAATTTACCAAACCTGACACAAGAGGAAATCATTTAAGGTCATCATGTCTGCCCTTGGCATTCTCGGAACGCCCTGGCCTCAGGATGCAGCCTCTGTAGTCCATGGTAACCTGCGGAGAGGGGGCAGGGCTGAGGTTTGTTGGAACTATGCCCTCACTGAAGGAGTGGGTGTGGCCATCTCTGCTGTGACTGAACAAAGGGCAGGGGAGCAGGGGGCCCAGGGCAGGGCCGTCAGAGCACGGCAGGTCCAGTGGGCTGTCACAAGCATTTAGGCCCAGGCCAAAGGGCACCTTCTTTGTCTGCACAGCTGCCCAAACTCTCACCTTTCCACTCAGGCCGACCTCTTACTTGAAGTGTGTGTGGAACCTGTCCTCACAGTACACCTCGCTGCACAGCTAACCATAGGTCTGGGCATCATAGCTTCCTGCCAGGTGACCGAAGTTCGCAGGCAGATGTGTCCCAGGGACACATGCAAAGAGGCTCCTGCCCGGGCTACAGGCTGCCCACTGCCCCTGCCCCAGATCGGGGGCCGCCAATCAGCCCTGTCGGAGTCCCCTGCCTCTAGCGGGAGTATTGGACCAACACTTGTAGAAAACGGTGTCCTCGTGGGCAACTCATTGGAGGGACACAAATAAATCTTTGCCGTCTTTCTGCGGAAGCTTACGAACGTTCACACCTAAGCGTCTTACAAGGTCAGCTGTTTAGCTAAACATGAGCTCATGATCGAAATTTACACAATAATGAAGAAATCAGCTACGAGGGGAGACAATCAGTATAGACTATCAATACCAGAATTAGATTCCAAAGGCCATCCATCAATTGTTGGAATAATCAGGTGCAAGGCAGAATATATACATAAAACTGGAACTGAAACAAGGAACAAGTATGTTTTCAAAAACTGGTAGGATCTCTAAAACATTTTTAAAGTACATGTCTTTGATAAAGCTAAATACTCAAAGGTTGTGTAATACAAGAGATTAAGCATTGAGAAGAGTGAAATTATGCTGTTTTGAAAACTATGGCAGGTGAGATTTTCTGCCTAATTATATAAGAAGATTTCTCTAAAAATACACATTATTTCAATGACTTATTGGCTGTGAAATAAGTTAAGGGTATTTCAAATGGCTTGTCTGCAAAGAAAGGTGAGATGTAGGGAATCACAGAAAGTCGAGGGGAAAATACGTCAATATATACATTGCTATATGGTGAACTAAACCGTAGGCCAGCAACAATGGAGAGGACCTGACCCTTAGAAACTTACAAGTAAGCTGGAATCTTCAAAAGTTCAAATCTTTATAAGTAAAATATTTATTAAAATGAATAACCAAGTGTTTTAATTGACATCAGAAGATCAAAACAATAAACCCTGAGAACATAGAAAAAAGATAAATAAAGATATGAGCAGAACTTAATACAACAGAAAACGTATAAAATTGAGGTGATTTAATAAGTCCAAAGAATCTTCTTTGAAAAGATTGAAAAGACACACTTTGATTAAGGAAAACAAAAACATAAGTAAAGAATATACAGAAAGAATCAGCACAATGTTATAGCAGAGAATATATGAAATGCCAGTAAATTTGAACATTTATGTAAAGTGGACCATTTCCTAGCTCCTAAAGTTTACCAAACCTGACACAAGAGGAAATCATTTAAGGTCATCATGTCTGCCCTTGTCATTCTCGGAACGCCCTGGCCTTAGGATGCAGCCTCTGTAGTCCAGGGTAACCTGCGGAGAGGGGGCGGGGCTGAGGGTGGTTGGAACTCTGCCCTCACTGAAGTAGTGAGTGTGGCCATCTCTGCTGTGACAGAACAAAGGGCAGGGGAGCAGGGGGCCCAGGGCAGGGCCCTCAGAGCAGGGCAGGTCCAGTGGGCTGTCACAAGCATTTAGGCCCAGGCCAAAGGGCGCCTTCTTTGTCTGCACAGCTGCCCAAACTCTCACCTTTCCACTCAGGCCGACCTCTTACTTGATGTGTGTGTGGAACCTGCCCGCACAGTACACCTCGCTGCACAGCTAACCATAGGTCTGGGCATCGTAGCTTCCTGCCAGGTGACCGAAGTTCGCAGGCAGATGTGTCCCAGGGACACATGCAAAGAGATTCCAGCCCGGGCCACAGGCTGCCCACTGCCCCTGCCCCAGATCGGGGGCCGCCAATCAGCCCTGTCAGAGTCCCCTGCCTCTAGAGGGAGTATTGGACCAACACTTGTAGAAAACGGTGTCCTCGTGGGCAACTCATTGGAGGGACACAAATAAATCTTTGCCGACTTTCTGCTGAAGCTTACGAGCGTTCACACCTAAGCTTCTTAGAAGGTCAGCTGTTTAGCTAAACATGAGCTCATGATCTAAATTTACACAATAATGAAGAAATCAGCTACGAGGGGAGACAATCAGTAAAGACTATCAATACCAGAATTAGATTCCCAAGGCCATCCATCAATTGTTGGAATAATCAGGTGCAAGGCAGAATATATACATAAAACTGGACCTGAAACAAGGAACAAGGATGTTTTCAAAGACTGGTAGGATCTCTCAAACATTTTTAAAGTACATGTCATTGATAAAGCTAAATACTCAAAGGTTGTGTAATACAACAGATTAAGCATTGAGAAGAGTGAAATTATGCTGTTTTGAAAACTATGGCAGGTGAGATTTTCTGCCTAATTATATAAGAAGATTTCTCTAAAAAATACACTTTACTTCAATGACTTATTGGCTGTGAAATAAGTTAAGTGTATTTCAAATGGCTTGTCTGCAAAGAAAGGTGAGATGTAGGGAATCACAGAAAGTCGAGGGGAAAATAGGTCAATATATACATTGCTATATGGTGAACTAAGTCTTAGGCCAGCAACAATGGAGAGGACGTGACCCTTAGAAACTTACAAGTAAGCAGGAATCTTCAAAAGTTCAAATCTTTATAAGTAAAATATTTATTAAAATGAATAACCAAGTGTTTTAATTGACATCAGAAGATCAAAACAATAAACCCAGAGAACATAGAAAAAAGATAAATAAAGATATGAGCAGAACTTAATACAACAGAAAACGTATAAAATTCAGGTGATTTAGTAAGTCCAAAGAATCTCCTTTGAAAAGATTGAAAAGACACACTTTGATTAAGGAAAACAAAAACATAAG
Source organism: Mesoplodon mirus (assembly GCF_964341445.2). Taxonomy (NCBI): domain Eukaryota; kingdom Metazoa; phylum Chordata; class Mammalia; order Artiodactyla; family Ziphiidae; genus Mesoplodon; species Mesoplodon mirus. Next base: position 181,018,556 of record NC_138976.1, on the reverse strand, counting down.
TAAAGAATATACAGAAAGAATCAGGACAATGTTATAGCAGAGAATATATGAAATGCCACTAAATTTGAACTTTTCTGTAAAGTGGACCATTTCCTAGCTCCTAAAGTTTACCAAACCTGACACAAGAGGAAATCATTTAAGGTCATCATGTCTGCCCTTGGCATTCTCGGAACGCCCTGGCCTCAGGATGCAGCCTCTGTAGTCCATGGTAAACTGCGGAGAGGGGGCAGGGTTGAGGTTGGTTGGAACACTGCCCTCACTGAAGGAGTGGGTGTGGCCATCTCTGCTGTGACTGAACAAAGGGCAGGGGTGCTGGGGGCCCAGGGCAGGGCCCTCAGAGCACGGCAGGTCCAGTGGGGTGTCACAAGCATTTAGGCCCAGGCCAAAGGGCGCCTTCTTTGTCTGCACAGCTGCCCAAACTCTCACCTTTCCACTCAGGCCGACCTCTTACTTGAAGTGTGTGTGGAACCTGTCCTCACAGTACACCTTGCTGCACAGCTAACCATAGGTCTGGGCATCGTAGCTTCCTGTCAGGTGACCGAAGTTCGCAGGCAGATGTGTCCCAGGGACACATGCAAAGACGCTCCAGCCCGGGCCACAGGCTGCCCACTGCCCCTGCCCCAGATCGGGGGCCGCCAATCATCCCTGTCGGAGTCCCCTTCCTCTAGAGGGAGTATTGGACCAACACTTGTAGAAAACGGTGTCCTCGTGGGCAACTCATTGGAGGGACACAAATAAATTTTGCCGACTTTTTCCTGAAGCTTGCGAGCGTACACACCTAAGCGTCTTACAAGGTCAGCTGTTTAGCAAAACATGAGCTCATGATCTAAATTTACACAATAATGAAAAAATCAGCTACGAGGGAAGACAATCAGGAAAGAGTATCAATACCAGAATTAGATTCCCAAGGCCATCAATCAATTGTTGGAATAATCAGGTGCAAGGCAGAATATATACATAAAACTGGAACTGAAACAAGGAACAAGGATGTTTTCAAAGACTGGTAGGATCTCTAAAACATTTTTAAAGTACATGTCATTGATAAAGCTAAATACTCAAAGGTTGTGTAATACAAGAGATTAAGCATTGAGAAGAGTGAAATTATGCTGTTTTGAAAACTATGGCAGGTGAGATTTTCTGCCTAAGTATATAAGAAGATTTCTCTAAAAACTACACATTATTTCAATGACTTATTGGCTGTGAAATAAGTGAAGGGTATTTCAAATGGCTTGTCTGCAAAGAAAGGTGATATGGAGGGAATCACAGCAAGTCGAGGGGAAAATAGGTCAATATATACATTTCTAGATGGTGAACTAAACCTTACGCCAGCAACAATGGAGAGGACCTGACCCTTAGAAACTTACAAGTAAGCTGGAATCTTCAAAAGTTCAAATCTTTATAAGTAAAATATTAATTAAAATGAATAACCAAGTGTTTTAATTGACATCAGAAAATCAAAACAATTAACCCTGAGAACATAGAAAAAAGATAAATAAAGATATGAGCAGAACTTAATACAACAGAAAACGTATAAAATTGAGGTGATTTAGTAAGTCCAAAGAATCTTCTTTGAAAAGATTGAAAAGACACACTTTGATTAAGGAAAACAAAAACATAAGTAAAGAATATACAGAAAGAATCAGGACAAAGTTATAGCAGAGAATATATGAAATGCCAGTAAATTTGAACATTTCTGTAAAGTGGACCATTTCCTAGCTCCTAAAGTTTACCAAACCTGACACAAGAGGAAATCATTTAAGGTCATCATGTCTGCCCTTGGCATTCTCGGAACGCCCTGGCCTCAGGATGCAGCCTCTGTAGTCCATGGTAAACTGCGGAGAGGGGGCGGGGCTGAGGGTGGTTGGAACTCTGCCCTCACTGAAGGAGTGGGTGTGGCCATCTCTGCTGTGACTGAACAAAGGGCAGGTGAGCAGTGGGCCCAGGGCAGGGCCCTCAGAGCACGGCAGGTCTAGTGGGGTGTCACAAGCATTTAGGCCCAGGACAAAGGGCGCCTTCTTTGTCTGCACAGCTGCCCAAACTCTCACCTTTCCACTCAGGCCGACCTCTTACTTGAAGTGTGTGTGGAACCTGTCCTCACAGTACACCTCGCTGCACAGCTAACCATAGGTCTGGGCATCGTAGCTTCCTGCCAGGTGACCGAAGTTCGCAGGCAGATGTGTCCCAGGGACACATGCAAAGAGGCTCCTGCCCGGGCCACAGGCTGCCCACTGCCCCTGCCCCAGATCGGGGGCCGCCAATCAGCCCTGTCGGAGTCCCCTGCCTCTAGAGGGAGTATTGGACCAACACTTGTAGAAAACGGTGTCCTCGTGGGCAACTCATTGGAGGGACTCAAATAAATCTTTGCCGACTTTCTGCTGCAGCTTACGAGCGTTCACACCTAAGCGTCTTACAAGGTCAGCTGTTTAGCTAAACATGAGCTCATGATCTAAATTTACACAATAATGAAGAAATCAGCTACGAGGGGAGACAATCAGTAAATACTATCAATACCAGAATTAGATTCCCAAGGCCATCCATCAATAGTTGGAATAATCAGGTGCAAGGCAGAATATGTACATAAAACTGGAACTGAAACAAGGAACAAGGATGTTTTCAAAGACTGGTAGGATCTCTAAAACATTTTTAAAGTACATGTCATTGATAAAGCTAAATACTCAAAGGTTGTGTAATACAACAGATTAAGCATTGAGAAGAGTGAAATTATGCTGTTTTGAAAACTATGGCAGGTGAGATTTTCTGCCTAATTATATAAGAAGATTTCTCTAAAAATACACATTATTTCAATGACTTATTGGCTGTGAAATAAGTTAAGGGTATTTCAAATGGCTTGTCTGCAAAGAAAGGTGAGATGTAGGGAATCACAGAAAGTCGAGGGGTAAATAGGTCAATATATACATTGCTATATGGTGAACTAAACCTTACGCCAGCAACAATGGAGAGGACCTGACCCTTAGAAACTTACAAGTAAGCTTGAATCTTCAAAAGTCAGATTTTTATAAGTAAAATATTTATTAAAATGAATAAACAAGTGTTTTAATTGACATCAGAAGATGAAAACAATAAACCCTGAGAACATAGAAAAGAGATAAATAAAGATATGAGCAGAACTTAATACAACAGAAAACGTATAAAATTGAGGTGATTTAGTAAGTCCAAAGAATCTTCTTTGAAAAGATTGAAAAGACACACTTTGATTAAGGAAAACAGAAACATAAGTAAAGAATATACAGAAAGAATCAGGACAATGTTTTAGCAGAGAATATATGAAATGCCAGTAAATTTGAACATTTCTGTAAAGTGGAACATTTCCTAGCTCCTAAAGTTTACCAAACCTGACACAAGAGGAAATCATTTAAGGTCATCCTGTCTGCCCTTGGCATTCTCGGAACGCCCTGGCCTCAGGATGCAGCCTCTGTAGTCCATGGTAACCTGCGGAGAGGGGGCGGGGCTGAGGGTGGTTGGAACTCTGCCCTCACTGAAAGAGTGGGTGTGGCCATCTCTGCTGTGACTGAACAAAGGGCAGGGGAGCAGGGGGCCCAGGGCAGGGCCCTCAGAGCACGGCAGGTCCAGTGGGGTGTCACAAGCATTTAGGCCCAGGACAAAGGGCGCCTTCTTTGTCTGCACAGCTGCCCAAACTCTCACCTTTCCACTCAGGCCGACCTCTTACTTGAAGTGTGTGTGGAACCTGTCCTCACAGTACACCTCGCTGCACAGCTAACCATAGGTCTGGGCATCGTAGCTTCCTGCCAGGTGACCGAAGTTCACAGGCAGATGTGTCCCAGGGACACATGCAAAGAGGCTCCTGCCCGGGCCACAGGCTGCCCACTGCCCCTGCCCCAGATCGGGTGCCGCCAATCAGCCCTGTCGGAGTCCCCTGCCTCTAGAGGGAGTATTGGACCAACACTTGTAGAAAACGGTGTCCTCGTGGGCAACTCATTGGAGGGACACAGATAAATCTTTGCCGACTTTCTCCTGAAGCTTACGAGCGTTCACACCTAAGCGTCTTACAAGGTCAGCTGTTTAGCTAAACATGAGATCATGATCTAAATTTACACAGTATTGAAGAAATCAGCTACGAGGGGAGACAAACAGTATAGACTTTCAATACCAGAATTAGATTCCCAAGGCCATCCATCAATTGTTGGAATAATCAGGTGCAAGGCAGAATATATACATAAAACTGGAACTGGAACAAGGAACAAGGATGTTTTCAAAGACTGGTAGGATCTCTAAAACATTTTTAAAGGACATGTCATTGATAAAGCTAAATACTCAAAGGTTGTGTAATACAACAGATTAAGCATTGAGAAGAGTGAAATTATGCTGTTTTGAAAACTATGGCAGGTGAGATTTTCTGCCTAATTATATAAGAATATTTCTCTAAAAACTACACATTATTTCAATGACTTACTGGCTGTGAAATAAGTTAAGGGTATTTCAAGTGGCTTGTCTGCAAAGAAAGGTGAGATGGAGGGAATCACAGAAAGTCGAGGGGAAAATAGGTCAATATATACATGGCTATATGGTGAAGTAAACCTTACGCCAGCAACAATGGAGAGAACCTGACCCTTAGAAACTTACAAGTAAGCTGGAATCTTCAAAAGTTCAAATCATTATAAGTAAAATATTTATTAAAATGAATAAACAAGTGTTTTAATTGACATCAGAAGATCAAAACAATAAACCCTGAGAACATAGAAAAAAGATAAAGATATGAGCAAAACTTAATACAACAGAAAACGTATAAAATTGAGGTGATTTAGTAAGTCCAAAGAATCTTCTTTGAAAAGATTGAAAAGACACACTTTGATTAAGGAAAACAAAAACATAAGGAAAGAATATACAGAAAGAATCAGGACAATGTTATAGCAGAGAATATATGAAATGCCAGTAAATTTGAACATTTCTGTAAAGTGGAACATTTCCTAGCTCCTAAAGTTTACCAAACCTGACACAAGAGGAAATCATTTAAGGTCATCATGTCTGCCCTTGGCATTCTCGGAACGCCCTGGCCTCAGGATGCAGCCTCTGTAGTCCATGGTAACCTGCGGAGAGGGGGCGGAGCTGAGGGTGGTTGGAACTCTGGCCTCACTGGAGGAGTGGGTGTGGCCATCTCTGCTGTGACTGAACAAGGGGCAGGGGAGCAGGGGGCCCAGGGCAGGGCCCTCAGAGCACGGCAGGTCCAGTGGGGTGTCACTAGCATTTAGGCCCAGGCCAAAGGGCGCCTTCTTTGTCTCCACAGCTGCCCAAACTCTCACCTTTCCACTCAGGTCGACCTCTTACTTGAAGTGTGTGTGGAACCTGTCCTCACAGTACACCTCGCTGCACAGCTAACCATAGGTCTGGGCATCGTAGCTTCCTGCCAGGTGACCGAAGTTCGCAGGCAGATGTGTCCCAGGGACACTTGCAAAGAGGCTCCTGCCCGTGCCACAGGCTGCCCACTGCCCCTGCCCCAGATCGGGGGCCGCCAATCAGCCCTATCGGAGTCCCCTGCCTCTAGAGTGAGTATTGGACCAACACTTGTAGAAAACGGTGTCCTCGTGGGCAACTCATTGGAGGGACACAAATAAATCTTTGCCGACTTTCTGCTGAAGCTTACGAGCGTTCACACCTAAGCGTCTTACAAGGTCAGGTGTTTAGCTAAACATGAGCTCATGATCTAAATTTACACAATAATGAAGAAATCAGCTACGAGGGGAGACAATCAGTAAAGACTATCAATACCAGAAATAAATTCCCAAGGCCATCCATCAATTGTTGGAATAATCAGGTGCAAGGCAGAATATATACATAAAACTGGAACTGAAACAAGGAACAAGGATGTTTTCAAAGACTGGTAGGATCTCTAAAACATTTTTAAAGGACATGTCATTGATAAAGCTAAATACTCAAAGGTTGTGTAATACAAGAGATTAAGCATTGAGAAGAGTGAAATTATGCTGTTTTGAAAACTATGGCAGGTGAGATTTTCTGCCTAATTATATAAGAAGATTTCTCTAAAAACTACACATTATTTCAATGACTTCCTGGCTGTGAAATAAGTTAAGGGTATTTCAAATGGCTTGTCTGCAAAGAAAGGTGAGATGGAGGGAATCACAGAAAGTCGAGGGGAAAATAGGTCAATATATACATGGCTACATGGTGAAGTAAACCTTACGCCAGCAACAATGGAGAGAACCTGACCCTTAGAAACTTACAAGTAAGCTGGAATCTTCAAAAGTTCAAATCTTTATAAGTAAAATATTTATTAAAATGAATAAACAAGTGTTTTAATTGACATCAGAAGATCAAAACAATAAACCCTGAGAACATAGAAAAAAGATAAATAAAGATATGAGCAGAACTTAATACAACAGAAAACGTATAAAATTCAGGTGATTTAGTAAGTCCAAAGAATCTTCTTTGAAAAGATTGAAAAGACACACTTTGATTAAGGAAAACAAAAACATAAGTAAAGGATATACAGAAAGAATCAGGCAATGTTATAGCAGAGAATATATGAAATGCCAGTAAATTTGAACATTTCTGTAAAGTGGACCATTTCCTAGCTCCTAAAGTTTACCAAACCTGACACAAGAGGAAATCATTTAAGGTCATCATGTCTGCCCTTGGCATTCTCGGAACGCCCTGGCCTTAGGATGCAGCCTCTGTAGTCCATGGTAACCTGCGGAGAGGGGGCGGGGCTGAGGGTGGTTGGAACTCTGCCCTCACTGAAGGAGTGGGTGAGGCCATCTCTGCTGTGACTGAACAAAGGGCAGGGGAGCAGGGGGCCCAGTGCAGGGCCCTCAGAGCACGGCAGGTCCAGTGGGGTGTCACAAGCATTTAGGCCCAGGCCAAAGGGCGCCTTCTTTGTCTGCACAGCTGCCCAAACTCTCACCTTTCCACTCAGGCCGACCTCTTACTTGAAGTGTGTGTGGAACCTGTCCTCACAGTACACCTCGCTACACAGCTAACCATAGGTCTGGGCATCGTAGCTTCCTGCTTGTTGACCGAAGTTCGCAGGCAGATGTGTCCCATGGACACATGCAAAGAGGCTCCTGCCCGGGCCACAGGCTGCCCACTGCCCCTGCCCCAGATCGGGGGCCACCAATCAGCCCTGTCGGAGTCCCCTGCCTCTAGAGGGAGTATTGGAACAACACTTGTAGAAAACGGTGTCCTCGTGGGCAACTCATTGGAGGGACACAAATAAATCTTTGCCGACTTTCTGCTGAAGCTTACGAGCGTTCACACCTAAGCGTCTTACAAGGTCAGCTGTTTAGCTAAACATGAGCTCATGATCTAAATTTACACAATAATGAAGAAATCAGCTACGAGGGGAGACAATCAGTAAAGACTATCAATACCAGAAATAAATTCCCAAGGCCATCCATCAATTGTTGGAATAATCAGGTGCAAGGCAGAATATATACATAAAACTGGAACTGAAACAAGGAACAAGGATGTTTTCAAAGACTGGTAGGATCTCTAAAACATTTTTAAAGGACATGTCATTGATAAAGCTAAATACTCAAAGGTTGTGTAATACAAGAGATTAAGCATTGAGAAGAGTGAAATTATGCTGTTTTGAAAACTATGGCAGGTGAGATTTTCTGCCTAATTATATAAGAAGATTTCTCTAAAAACTACACATTATTTCAATGACTTCCTGGCTGTGAAATAAGTTAAGGGTATTTCAAATGGCTTGTCTGCAAAGAAAGGTGAGATGGAGGGAATCACAGAAAGTCGAGGGGAAAATAGGTCAATATATACATGGCTACATGGTGAAGTAAACCTTACGCCAGCAACAATGGAGAGAACCTGACCCTTAGAAACTTACAAGTAAGCTGGAATCTTCAAAAGTTCAAATCTTTATAAGTAAAATATTTATTAAAATGAATAAACAAGTGTTTTAATTGACATCAGAAGATCAAAACAATAAACCCTGAGAACATAGAAAAAAGATAAATAAAGATATGAGCAGAACTTAATACAACAGAAAACGTATAAAATTCAGGTGATTTAGTAAGTCCAAAGAATCTTCTTTGAAAAGATTGAAAAGACACACTTTGATTAAGGAAAACAAAAACATAAGTAAAGGATATACAGAAAGAATCAGGCAATGTTATAGCAGAGAATATATGAAATGCCAGTAAATTTGAACATTTCTGTAAAGTGGACCATTTCCTAGCTCCTAAAGTTTACCAAACCTGACACAAGAGGAAATCATTTAAGGTCATCATGTCTGCCCTTGGCATTCTCGGAACGCCCTGGCCTCAGGATGCAGCCTCTGTAGTCCATGGTAACCTGCGGAGAGGGGGCGGGGTTGAGGGTGGTTGGAACTCAGCCCTCACTGAAGGAGTGGGTGTGGCCATCTCTGCTGTGACTGAACAAAGGGCAGGGGAGCAGGGGGCCCAGGGCAGGGCCCTCAGAGCACGGCAGGTCCAGTGGGGTGTCACAAGCATTTAGGCCCAGGCCAAAGGGCGCCTTCTTTGTCTGCACAGCTGCCCAAACTCTCACCTTTCCACTCAGGCCGACCTCTTACTTGAAGTGTGTGTGGAACCTGTCCTCACAGTACACCTCGCTGCACAGCTAACCATAGGTCTGGGCATCGTAGCTTCCTGCCAGGTGACCGAAGTTCGCAGGCAGATGTGTCCCAGGGACACATGCAAAGAGGCTCCTGCCCGGGCCACAGGCTGCCCACTGCCCCTGCCCCAGATCGGGGGCCGCCAATCAGCCCTGTCGAGTCCCCTTCCTCTAGAGGGAGTATTGGACCAACACTTGTAGAAAACGGTGTCCTCGTGGGCAACTCATTGGAGGGACACAAATAAATTTTGCCGACTTTCTCCTGAAGCTTACAAGCGTTCACACATAAGCGTCTTACAAGGTCAGCTGTTTAGCTAAACATGAGCTCATGATCTAAATTTACACAATAATGAAGAAATCAGCTACGAGGGGAGACAATCAGTAAAGACTATCAATACCAGAATTAGATTCCCAAGGCCATCCATCAACTGTTGGAATAATCAGGTGCAAGGCAGAATATATACATAAAACTGGAACTGAAACAAGGAACAAGGATGTTTTCAAAGACTGGTAAGATGTCTAAAACATTTTTAAAGGACATGTCATTGATAAAGCTAAATACTCAAAGGTTGTGTAATACAAGAGATTAAGCATTGAGAAGAGTGAAATTATGCTGTTTTGAAAACTATGGCAGATGAGATTTTCGGCCTAATTATATAAGAAGATTTCTCTAATAACTACACATTATTTCAATGACTTATTGGCTGTGAAATAAGTTAAGGGTATTTCAAATTGCTTGTCTGCAAATAAAGGTGAGATGTAGGGAATCACAGAAAGTCGAGGGGAAAATAGGTCAATATATACATTGCTATTTGTTGAACTAAACCTTACGCCAGCAACAAAGGTGTGGACCTGACCCTTAGAAACTTACAAGTAAGCTGGAATCTTCAAAAGTTCAAATCTTTATAAGTAAAATATTTATTGAAATGAATAACCAAGTGTTTTAATTGACATCAGAAGATCAAAACAATAAACCCTGAGAACATAGAAAAAAGATAAATAAAGATATGAGCAGAACTTAATACAATGGAAAACGTATAAAATTGAGGTGATTTAGTAAGTCCAAAGAATCTTCTTTGAAAAGATTGAAAAGACACACTTTGATTAAGGAAAACAAAAACATAAGGAAAGAATATACAGAAAGAATCAGGACAATGTTATAGCAGAGAATATATGAAATGCCAGTAAATTTGAACATTTCTGTAAAGTGGACCATTTCCTAGCTCCTAAAGTTTACCAAACCTGACACAAGAGGAAATCATTTAAGGTCATCATGTCTGCCCTTGGCATTCTCGGAACGCCCTGGCCTCAGGATGCAGCCTCTGTAGTCCATGGTAACCTGCGGAGAGGGGGCGGGGCTGAGGGTGGGTGGAACTCTGGCCTCACTGGAGGAGTGGGTGTGGCCATCTCTGCTGTGACTGAACAAAGGGCAGGGGAGCAGGGGGCCCAGGGCAGGGCCCTCAGAGCACGGCAGGTCCAGTGGGGTGTCACAAGCATTTAGGCCCAGGTTAAAGGGCGCCTTCTTTGTCTGCACAGCTGCCCAAACTCTCATCTTTCCACTCAGGCCGACCTCTTACTTGAAGTGTGTGTGGAACCTGTCCTCACAGTACACCTCGCTACACAGCTAACCATAGGTCTGGGCATCGTAGCTTCCTGCTAGGTGACCGAAGTTCGCAGGCAGATGTGTCCCAGGGACACATGCAAAGAGGCTCCTGCCCGGGCCACAGGCTGCCCACTGCCCCTGCCCCAGATCGGGGGCCACCAATCAGCCCTGTCGGAGTCCCCTGCCTCTAGAGGGAGTATTGCAACAACACTTGTAGAAAACGGTGTCCTTGTGGGCAACTCAATGGAGGGACACAAATAAATCTTTGCCGACTTTCTGCTGAAGCTTACGAGCGTTCACACCTAAGCGTCTTACAAGGTCAGCTGTTTAGCTAAACATGAGCTCATGATCTATATTTACACAATAATGAAGAAATCAGCTACGAGGTCAGAAAATCAGTAAAGACTATCAATACCAGAATTAGATTCCCAAGGCCATCCATCAATTGTTGGAATAATCAGGTGCAAGGCAGAAAATATCCATAAAACTGGAACTGAAACAAGGAACAAGGATATTTTCAAAGACTGGTAGGATCTCTAAAACATTTTTAAAGGACATGTCATTGATAAAGCTAAATACTCAAAGGTTGTATAATACAACAGATTAAGCATTGAGAAGAGTGAAATTATGCTGTTTTGAAAACTATGGCAGGTGAGATTTTCTGCCTAATTATATAAGAAGATTTCTCTAAAAACTACACATTATTTCAATGACTTATTGGCTGTGAAATAAGTGAAGGGTATTTCAAATGGCTTGTCTGCAAAGAAAGGTGAGATGTAGGGAATCACAGAAAGTCGAGGGGAAAATAGGTCAATATATACATTGCTATATGGTGAACTAAACCTTAGGCCAGCAACAATGGAGAGGACCTGACCCTTAGAAACTTACATGTAAGCTGGAAAATTCAAAAGTTCAAATCTTTATACGTAAAATATTTATTAAACTGAATAAACAAGTGTTTTAATTGACATCAGAAGATCAAAACAATAAACCCTGAGAACATAGAAAAAAGATAAATAAAGATATGAGCAGAACTTAATACAACAGAAAACGTATAAAATTGAGGTGATTTAGTAAGTCCAAAGAATCTTCTTTGAAAAGATTGAAAAGACACACATTGATTAAGGAAAACAAAAACATAAGTAAAGAATATACAGAAAGAATCAGGGCAATGTTATAGCACAGAATATATGAAATGCCAGTAAATTTGAACATTTCTGTAAGTGGAACATTTCCTAGGTCCTAAAGTTTACCAAACCTGACACAAGAGGAAATCATTTAAGGTCATCATGTCTGACCTTGGCATTCTCGGAATGCCCTGGCCTCAGGATGCAGCCTCTGTAGTCCATGGTAACCTGCGGAGAGGGGGCGGGGCTGAGGGTGGTTGGAACTCTGCCCTCACTGAGGGAGTGGGTGTGGCAATCTCTGCTGTGACTGAACAAAGGGCAGGGGAGCAGGGGGCCCAGTGTAGGGCCCTCAGAGCACGGCAGGTCCAGTGGGGTGTCACAAGCATTTAGGCCCAGTACAAAGGGCGCCTTCTTTGTCTGCACAGCTGCCCAAACTCTCACCTTTCCACTCAGGCTGACCTCTTACTTGAAGTGTGTGTGGAACCTGTCCTCACAGTACACCTCGCTGCACAGCTAACCATAGGTCTGGGCATCGTAGCTTCCTGCCATGTGACCGAAGTTCGCAGGATGATGTGTCCAAGGGACACATGCAAAGAGGCTCCAACCCGGGCCACAGGCTGCCCACTGCCCCTGCCCCAGATCGGGGCCACCAATCAGCCATGTCGGAGTCCCGTTCCTCTAGAGGGAGTATTGGACCAACACTTGTAGAAAACGGTGTCCTCGTGGGCAACTCATTGGAGGGACACAAATAAATTTTGCCGACTTTCTCCTGAAGCTTATGAGCGTTCACACCTAAGCGTCTTACAATGTCAGCTGTTTAGCTAAACATGAGCTCATGATCTAAATTTACACAATAATGATGAAATCAGCTACGAGGGGAGACAATCAGTAAAGACTATCAATACCAGAATTAGATTCCCAAGGCCATCCATCAATTGTTGGAATAATCAGGTGCAAGGCAGAATATATACATAAAACTGGAACTGAAACAAGGAACAAGGATGTTTTCAAAGACTGGTAGGATCTCTAAAACATTTTTAAAGGACATGTCATTGATAAAGCTAAATACTCAAAGGTTGTGTAATACAACAGATTAAGCATTGAGAAGAGTGAAATTATGCTGTTTTGAAAACTATGGCAGGTGAGATTTTCTGCCTATTTATATAAGAAGATTTCTCTAATAACTACACATTATTTCAATGACTTATTGGCTGTGAAATAAGTTAAGGGTATTTCAAATGGCTTGTCTGCAAAGAAAGGTGAGATGTAGGGAATCACAGAAAGTCGAGGGGAAAATAGGTCAATATATACATTGCTATATGGTGAACTAAACCTTAGGCTCCAACAATGGAGAGGACCTGACCCTTAGAAACTTACAAGTAAGCTGGAATCTTCAAAAGTTCAAATCTTTATAAGTAAAATATTTATTAAAATGAATAACCAAGTGTTTTAATTGACATCAGAAGTTGAAAACAATAAACCCTGAGAACATAGAAAAAAGATAAATAAAGATAGGAGCAGAACTTAATACAACAGAAAACGTATAAAATTGAGGTGATTTAGTAAGTCCAAAGAATCTTCTTTGAAAAGATTGAAAAGACACACTTTGATTAAGGAAAACAAAAACATAAGTAAAGAATATACAGAAAGAATCAGGGCAATGTTATAGCACAGAATATATGAAATGCCAGTAAATTTGAACATTTATGTAAGTGGAACATTTCCTAGGTCCTAAAGTTTACCAAACCTGACACAAGAGGAAATCATTTAAGGTCATCATGTCTGACCTTGGCATTCTCGGAACGCCCTGGCCTCAGGATGCAGCCTCTGTAGTCCATGGTAACCTGCGGAGAGGGGACGGGGCTGAGGGTGGTTGGAACTCTGCCCTCACTGAGGGAGTGGGAGTGGCCATCTCTGCTGTGACTGAACAAAGGGCAGGGGAGCAGGGGGCCCAGGGTAGGGCCCTCAGAGCACGGCAGGTCCAGTGGGGTGTCACAAGCATTTAGGCCCAGGACAAAGGGCGCCTTCTTTGTCTGCACAGCTGCCCAAACTCTAACCTTTCCACTCAGGCTGACCTCTTACTTGAAGTGTGTGTGGAACCTGTCCTCACAGTACACCTCGCTGCACAGCTAACCATAGGTCTGGGCATCGTAGCTTCCTGCCAGGTGACCGAAGTTCGCAGGCAGATGTGTCCCAGGGACACATGCAAAGAGGCTCCTGCCCGGGGCACAGGCTGCCCACTGCCCCTGCCCCAGATCGTGGGCCGCCAATCAGCCCTGTCGGAGTCCCCTGCCTCTAGAGGGAGTATTGGACCAACACTTGTAGAAAACGGTGTCCTCGTGGGCAACTCATTGGAGGGACACAAATAAATCTTTGCCGTCTTTCTGCTGAAGCTTACGAGCGTTCACACCTAAGCGTCTTACAAGGTCAGCTGTTTAGCTAAACATGAGCTCATGATCTAAATTTACACAATAATGAAGAAATCAGCTACGAGGGGAGACAATCAGTAAAGACTATCAATACCAGAAATAGATTCCCAAGGCCATCCATCAATTGTTGGAATAATCAGGTGCAAGGCAGAATATATACATAAAACTGGAACTGAAACAAGGAACAAGGATGTTTTCAAAGACTGGTAGGATCTCTCAAACATTTTTAAAGTACATGTCATTGATAAAGCTAAATACTCAAAGGTTGTGTAATACAACAGATTAAGCATTGAGAAGAGTGAAATTATGCTGTTTTGAAAACTATGGCAGGTGAGATTTTCTGCCTAATTATATAAGAAGATTTCTCTAAAAACTACACATTATTTCAATGACTTATTGGCTGTGAAATAAGTGAAGGGTATTTCAAATGGCTTGTCTGCAAAGAAAGGTGAGATGTAGGGAATCACAGAAAGTCGAGGGGAAAATAGGTCAATATATACATTGCTATATGGTGAACTAAACCTTAGGCCAGCAACAATGGAGAGGACCTGACCCTTAGAAACTTACAAGTAAGCTGGAAAATTCAAAAGTTCAAATCTTTATACGTATAATATTTATTAAACTGAATAAACAAGTGTTTTAATTGACATCAGAAGATCAAAACAATAAACCCTGAGAACATAGAAAAAAGATAAATAAAGATATGAGCAGAACTTAATACAACAGAAAACGTATAAACTTGAGGTGATTTAGTAAGTCCAAAGAATCTTCTTTGAAAAGATTGAAAAGACACACTTTGATTAAGGAAAACAAAAACATAAGTAAAGAATATACAGAAAGAATCAGGACAATGTTATAGCAGAGAATATATGAAATGCCAGTAAATTTGAACATTTCTGTAAAGTGGACCATTTCCTAGCTCCTAAAGTTTACCAAACCTGACACAAGAGGAAATCATTTAAGGTCATCCTGTCTGCCCTTGGCATTCTCGGAACGCCCTTGCCTCAGGATGCAGCCTCTGTAGTCCATGGTAACCTGCGGAGAGGGGGCGGGGCTGAGGGTGGTTGGAACTCTGCCCTCACTGAAGGAGTGGGTGTGGCCATCTCTGCTGTGACTGAACAAAGGGCAGGGGAGCAGGGGGCCCAGGGCAGGGCCCTCAGAGCACGGCAGGTCCAGTGGGGTGTCACAAGCATTTAGGCCCAGGCCAAAGGGCGCCTTCTTTGTCTGCACAGCTGCCCAAACTCTCACCTTTCCACTCAGGCCGACCTCTTACTTGAAGTGTGTGTGGAACCTGTCCTCACAGTACACCTCGCTGCACAGCTAACCATAGGTCTGGGCATCGTAGCTTCCTGCCAGGTGACCGAAGTTCGCAGGCAGATGTGTCCCAGGGACACATGCAAAGAGGCTCCTGCCCGGGCCACAGGCTGCCCACTGCCCCTGCCCCAGATCGGGTGCCGCCAATCAGCCCTGTCGGAGTCCCCTGCCTCTAGAGGGAGTATTGGACCAACACTTGTAGAAAACGGTGTCCTCGTGGGCAACTCATTGGAGGGACACAGATAAATCTTTGCCGACTTTCTGCTGAAGCTTACGAGCGTTCACACCTAAGCATCTTACAAGGTCAGCTGTTTAGCTAAACATGAGCTCATGATCTAAATTTACACAATAATGAAGAAATCAGCTACGAGGGGAGACAAAGAGTAAAGACTTTCAATACCAGAATTAGATTCCCAAGGCCATCCATCAATTGTTGGAATAATCAGGTGCAAGGCAGAAAATATACATAAAACTGGAACTGAAACAAGGAACAAGGATGTTTTCAAAGACTGGTAGGATCTCTAAAACATTTTTAAAGGACATGTCATTGATAAAGCTAAATACTCAAAGGTTGTGTAATACAACAGATTAAGCATTGAGAAGAGTGAAATTATGCTGTTTTGAAAACTATGGCAGGTGAGATTTTCTGCCTAATTATATAAGAAGATTTCTCTAAAAACTACACATTATTTCAATGACTTATTGGCTGTGAAATAAGTGAAGGGTATTTCAAATGGCTTGTCTGCAAAGAAAGGTGAGATGTAGGGAATCACAGAAAGTCGAGGGGAAAATAGGTCAATATATACATTGCTATATGGTGAACTAAACCTTAGGCCAGCAACAATGGAGAGGACCTGACCCTTAGAAACTTACAAGTAAGCTGGAAAATTCAAAAGTTCAAATCTTTATACGTAAAATATTTATTAAACTGAATAACCAAGTGTTTTAATTGACATCAGAAGATCAAAACAATAAACCCTGAGAACATAGAAAAAAGATAAATAAAGATATGAGCAGAACTTAATACAACAGAAAACGTATAAACTTGAGGTGATTTAGTAAGAACAAAGAATCTTCTTTGAAAAGATTGAAAAGACACACTTTGATTAAGGAAAACAAAAACATAAGTAAAGAATATACAGAAAGAATTAGGACAATGTTATAGCAGAGAATATATGAAATGCCAGTAAATTTGAACATTTCTGTAAAGTGGACCATTTCCTAGCTCCTAAAGTTTACCAAACCTGACACAAGAGGAAATCATTTAAGGTCATCCTGTCTGCCCTTGGCATTCTCGGAACGCCCTGGCCTCAGGATGCAGCCTCTGTAGTCCATGGTAACCTGTGGAGAGGGGGCGGGGCTGAGGGTGGTTGGAACTCTGCCCTCACTGAAGGAGTGGGTGTGGCCATCTCTGCTGTGACTGAACAAAGGGCAGGGGAGCAGGGGGCCCAGGGCAGGGCCCTCAGAGCACGGCAGGTCCAGTGGGGTGTCACAAGCATTTAGGCCCAGGCCAAAGGGCGCCTTCTTTGTCTGCACAGCTGCCCAAACTCTCACCTTTCCACTCAGGCCGACCTCTTACTTGAAGTGTGTGTGGAACCTGTCCTCACAGTACACCTCGCTGCACACCTAACCATAGGTCTGGGCATCGTAGCTTCCTGCCAGGTGACCGAAGTTCGCAGGCAGATGTGTCCCAGGGACACATGCAAAGAGGCTCCTGCCCGGGCCACAGGCTGCCCACTGCCCCTGCCCCAGATCGGGTGCCGCCAATCAGCCCTGTCGGAGTCCCCTGCCTCTAGAGGGAGTATTGGACCAACACTTGTAGAAAACGGTGTCCTCGTGGGCAACTCATTGGAGGGACACAGATAAATCTTTGCCGACTTTCTGCTGAAGCTTACGAGCGTTCACACCTAAGCGTCTTACAAGGTCAGCTGTTTAGCTAAACATGAGCTCATGATCTAAATTTACACAATAATGAAGAAATCAGCTACGAGGGGAGACAAAGAGTAAAGACTTTCAATACCAGAATTAGATTCCCAAGGCCATCCATCAATTGTTGGAATAATCAGGTGCAAGGCAGAAAATATACATAAAACTGGAACTGAAACAAGGAACAAGGATGTTTTCAAAGACTGGTAGGATCTCTAAAACATTTTTAAAGGACATGTCATTGACAAAGCTAAATACTCAATGGTTGTGTAATACAACAGATTAAGCATTGAGAAGAGTTAAATTATGCTGTTTTGAAAACTATGGCAGGTGAGATTTTCTGCCTAAGTATATAAGAAGATTTCTCTAAAAAATACACATTATTTCAATGACTTATTGGCTGTGAAATAAGTTAAGGATATTTCAAATGACTTGTCTGCAAAGATAGGTGAGATGTAAGGAATCACAGAAAGTCGAGGGGAAAATAGGTCAATATATACATTGCTATATGGTGAACTAAACCTTAGGCCAGCAACAATGGAGAGGACCTGACCCTTAGAAACTTACAAGTAAGCTGGAATCTTCAAAAGTTCAAATCTTTATAAATAAAATATTTATTAAAATGAATAAACAAGTGTTTTAATAGACATCAGAAGATCAAAACAATAAACCCTGACAATATAGAAAAAAGATAAATAAAGATATGAGCAGAACTTAATACAACAGAAAACGTATAAAATTGAGGTGATTTAGTAAGTCCAAAGAATCTTCTTTGAAAAGATTGAAAAGACACACTTTGATTAAGGAAAACAAAAACATAAGTAAAGAATATACAGAAAGAATCAGGGCAATGTTATAGCACAGAATATATGAAATGCCAGTAAATTTGAACATTTCTGTAAGTGGAACATTTCCTAGGTCCTAAAGTTTACCAAACCTGACACAAGAGGAAATCATTTAAGGTCATCATGTCTGACCTTGGCATTCTCGGAACGCCCTGGCCTCAGGATGCAGCCTCTGTAGTCCATGGTAACCTCGGAGAGGGGGCGGGGCTGAGGGTGGTTGGAACTCTGCCCTCACTGAGGGAGTGGGAGTGGCAATCTCTGCTGTGACTGAACAAAGGGCAGGGGAGCAGGGGGCCCAGGGTAGGGCCCTCAGAGCACGGCAGGTCCAGTGGGGTGTCACAAGCATTTAGGCCCAGGACAAAGGGTGCCTTCTTTGTCTGCACAGCTGCCCAAACTCTCACCTTTCCACTCAGGCCGACCTCTTACTTGAAGTGTGTGTGGAACCTGTCCTCACAGTACACCTCGCTGCACAGCTAACCATAGGTCTGGGCATCGTAGCTTCCTGCCATGTGACCGAAGTTCGCAGGAAGATGTGTCCAAGGGACACATGCAAAGAGGCTCCAGCCCGTTCCACAGGCTGCCCACTGCCCCTGCCCCAGATCGGGGCCACCAATCAGCCATGTCGGAGTCCCGTTCCTCTAGAGGGAGTATTGGACCAACACTTGTAGAAAACGGTGTCCTCGTGGGCAACTCATTGGAGGGACACAAATAAATTTTGCCGACTTTCTCCTGAAGCTTATGAGCGTTCACACCTAAGCGTCTTAAAAGGTCAGCTGTTTAGCTAAACATGAGCTCATGATCTAAATTTACACAATAATGAAGAAATCAGCTACGAGGGGAGACAATCAGTAAAGACTATCAATACCAGAATTAGATTCCCAAGGCCATCCATCAATTGTTGGAATAATCAGGTGCAAGGCAGAATATATACATAAAACTGGAACTGAAACAAGGAACAAGGATGTTTTCAAAGACTGGTAGGATCTCTAAAACATTTTTAAAGTACATGTCATTGATAAAGCTAAATACTCAAAGGTTGTGTAATACAACAGATTAAGCATTGAGAAGAGTGAAATTATGCTGTTTTGAAAACTATGGCAGGTGAGATTTTCTACCTATTTATATTAGAAGATTTCTCTAATAACTACACATTATTTCAATGACTTATTGGCTGTGAAATAAGTTAAGGGTATTTCAAATGGCTTGTCTGCAAAGAAAGGTGAGATGTAGGGAATCACAGAAAGTCGAGGGGAAAATAGGTCAATATATACATTGCTATATGGTGAACTAAACCTTAGGCCAGCAACAATGGAGAGGACCTGACCCTTAGAAACTTACAAGTAAGCTGGAATCTTCAAAAGTTCAAATCTTTATAAGTAAAATATTTATTAAAATGAATAACCAAGTGTTTTAATTGACATCAGAAGTTGAAAACAATAAACCCTGAGAACATAGAAAAAAGATAAATAAAGATATGAGCAGAACTTAATACAACAGAAAACGTATAAAATTGAAGTGATTTAGTAAGTCCAAAGAATCTTCTTTGAAAAGATTGAAAAGACACACTTTGATTAAGGAAAACAAAAACATAAGTAAAGAATATACAGAAAGAATCAGGACAATGTTACAGCAGAGAATATATGAAATGCCAGTAAATTTGAACATTTCTGTAAAGTGGACCATTTCCTAGCTCCTAAAGTTTACCAAACCTGACACAAGAGGAAATCATTTAAGGTCATCATGTCTGCCCTTGGCATTCTCGGAACGCCCTGGCCTCAGGATGCAGCCTCTGTAGTCCATGGTAACCTGCGGAGAGGGGGCGGGGCTGAGGGTGGTTGGAACTCTGCCCTCACTGAAGGAGTGGGTGTGGCCATCTCTGCTGTGACTGAACAAAGGGCAGGGGAGCAGGGGCCCAGGGCAGGGCCCTCAGAGCACGGCAGGTCCAGTGGGCTGTCACAAGCATTTAGGCCCAGGCCAAAGGGCGCCTTCTTTGTCTGCACAGCTGCCCAAACTCTCACCTTCCCACTCAGGCCGACCTCTTACTTGAAGGGTGTGTGGATCCTGTCCTCACAGTACACTTTGCTGCACAGCTAACCATAGGTCTGGGCATCGTAGCTTCCTGCCAGGTGACCGAAGTTCGGAGGCAGATGTGTCCCAGGGACACATGCAAAGACGCTCCAGCCCGGGCCACAGGCTGCCCACTGCCCCTGCCCCAGATCGGGGCCCGCCAATCAGCCCTGTCGGAGTCCCCTTCCTCTACAGGGAGTATTGGACCAACACTTGTAGAAAACAGTGTCCTCGTGGGCAACTCATTGGAGGGACACAAATAAATCTTTGCTGTCTTTCGGCGGAAGCTTACGAGCGTTCACACCTAAGCATCTTACAAGGTCAGCTGTTTAGCTAAACATGAGCTCATTATCTAAATTTACACAATAATGAAGAAATCAGCTACGAGGGGAGACAATCAGTAAAGACTATCAATACCAGAATTAGATTCCCAAGGCCATTCATCAATTGTTGGAATAATCAGGTGCAAGGCAGAATATATACATAAAACTGGAACTGAAACAAGGAACAAGGATGTTTTCAAAGACTGGTAGGATCTCTCAAACATTTTTAAAGTACATGTCATTGATAAAGCTAAATACTCAAAGGTTGTGTAATACAACAGATTAAGCATTGAGAAGAGTGAAATTATGCTGTTTTGAAAACTATGGCAGGTGAGATTTTCTGCCTAATTATATAAGAAGATTTCTCTAAAAACTACACATTATTTCAATGACTTATTGGCTGTGAAATAAGTGAAGGGTATTTCAAATGGCTTGTCTGCAAAGAAAGGTGAGATGTAGGGAATCACAGAAAGTCGAGGGGAAAATAGGTCAATATATACATTGCTATATGGTGAACTAAACCTTAGGCCAGCAACAATGGAGAGGACCTGACCCTTAGAAACTTACAAGTAAGCTGGAAAATTCAAAAGTTCAAATCTTTATACGTAAAATATTTATTAAACTGAATAAACAAGTGTTTTAATTGACATCAGAAGATCAAAACAATAAACCCTGAGAACATAGAAAAAAGATAAATAAAGATATGAGCAGAACTTAATACAACAGAAAACGTATAAACTTGAGGTGATTTAGTAAGTCCAAAGAATCTTCTTTGAAAAGATTGAAAAGACACACTTTGATTAAGGAAAACAAAAACATAAGTAAAGAATATACAGAAAGAATCAGGACAATGTTATAGCAGAGAATATATGAAATGCCAGTAAATTTGAACATTTCTGTAAAGTGGACCATTTCCTAGCTCCTAAAGTTTACCAAACCTGACACAAGAGGAAATCATTTAAGGTCATCCTGTCTGCCCTTGGCATTCTCGGAACGCCCTGGCCTCAGGATGCAGCCTCTGTAGTCCATGGTAACCTGCGGAGAGGGGGCGGGGCTGAGGGTGGTTGGAACTCTGGCCTCACTGAAGGAGTGGGTGTGGCCATCTCTGCTGTGACTGAACAAAGGGCAGGGGAGCAGGGGGCCCAGGGCAGGGCCCTCAGAGCACGGCAGGTCCAGTGGGGTGTCACAAGCATTTAGGCCCAGGACAAAGGGCGCCTTCTTTGTCTGCACAGCTGCCCAAACTCTCACCTTTCCACTCAGGCCAACCTCTTACTTGAAGTGTGTGTGGAACCTGTCCTCACAGTACACCTCGCTGCACAGCTAACCATAGGTCTGGGCATCGTAGCTTCCTGCCAGGTGACCGAAGTTCGCAGGCAGATGTGTCCCAGGGACACATGCAAATAGGCTCCTGCCCGGGCCACAGGCTGCCCACTGCCCCTGCCCCAGATCGGGGGCCGCCAATCAGCCCTATCATAGTCCCCTGCCTCTAGAGTGAGTATTGGACCAACACTTGTAGAAAACGGTGTCCTCGTGGGCAACTCATTGGAGGGACACAAATACATCTTTGCCATCTTTCAGCTGAAGCTTACGAGCGTTCACACCTAAGCGTCTTACAAGGTCAGCTGTTTAGCTTAACATGAGCTCATGATATAAATTTACACAATAATGAAGAAATCAGCTACGAGGGGAGACAATCAGTAAAGACTATCAATACCAGAATTACATTCCCAAGGCCATCCATCAATTGTTGGAATAATCAGGTGCAAGGCAGAATATATACATAAAACTGGAACTGAAACAAGGAACAAGGATGTTTTCAAAGACTGGTAGGATCTCTAAAACGTTTTTAAAGTACATGTCATTGATAAAGCTAAATACTCAAAGGTTGTGTAATACAACAGATTAAGCATTGAGAAGAGTGAAATTATGCTGTTTTGAAAACTATGGCAGGTGAGATTTTCTGCCTAATTATATAAGAAGATTTCTCTAAAAAATACACATTATTTCAATGACTTATTGGCTGTGAAATAAGTTAAGGGTATTTCAAATGGCTTGTCTGCAAAGAAAGGTGAGATGTAGGGAATCACAGAAAGTCGAGGGGAAAATAGGTCAATATATACATTGCTATATGGTGAACTAAACCTTAGGCCAGCAACAATGGAGAGGACCTGACCCTTAGAAACTTACAAGTAAGCTGGAATCTTCAAAAGTTCAAATCTTTATAAGTAAAATATTTATTAAAATGAATAACCAAGTGTTTTAATTGACATCAGAAGATCAAAACAATAAACCCTGAGAACATAGAAAAAAGATAAATAAAGATATGAGCAGAACTTAATACAACAGAAAACGTATAAAATTGAGGTGATTTAGTAAGTCCAAAGAATCTTCTTTGAAAAGATTGAAAAGACACACTTTGATTAAGGAAAACAAAAACATAAGGAAAGAATATACAGAAAGAATCAGGACAATGTTATAGCAGAGAATATATGAAATGCCAGTAAATTTGAACATTTCTGTAAAGTGGACCATTTCCTAGCTCCTAAAGTTTACCAAACCTGACACAAGAGGAAATCATTTAAGGTCATCATGTCTGCCCTTGGCATTCTCGGAACGCCCTGGCCTCAGGATGCAGCCTCTGTAGTCCATGGTAACCTGCGGAGAGGGGGCGGGGCTGAGGGTGGTTGGAACTCTGCCCTCACTGAAGGAGTGGTTGTGGCCATCTCTGCTGTGACTGAACAAAGGGCAGGGGAGCAGGGGCCCAGGGCAGGGCCCTCAGAGCACGGCAGGTCCAGTGGGCTGTCAGAAGCATTTAGGCCCAGGCCAAAGGGCGCCTTCTTTGTCTGCACAGCTGCCCAAACTCTCACCTTCCCACTCAGGCCGACCTCTTACTTGAAGTGTGTGTGGATCCTGTCCTCACAGTACACTTCGCTGCACAGCTAACCATAGGTCTGGGCATCGTAGCTTCCTGCCAGGTGACCAAAGTTCGCAGGCAGATGTGTCCCAGGGACACATGCAAAGACGCTCCAGCCCGGGCCACAGGCTGCCCACTGCCCCTGCCCCAGATCGGGGCCCGCCAATCAGCCCTGTCGGAGTCCCCTTCCTCTAGAGGGAGTATTGGACCAACACTTGTAGAAAACGGTGTCATCGTGGGCAACTCATTGGAGGGACACAAATAAATCTTTGCCGTCTTTCTGCTGAAGCTTATGAGCGTTCACACCTAAGCGTCTTACAAGGTCAGCTGTTTAGCTAAACATGAGCTCATGATCTAAATTTACACAATAATGAAGAAATCAGCTACGAGGGGAGACAATCAGTAAAGACTATCAATACCAGAATTAGATTGCCAAGGCCATACATCAATTGTTGGAATAATCAGGTGCAAGGCAGAATATATACATAAAACTGGAACTGAAACAAGGAACAAGGATGTTTTCAAAGACTGGTAGGATTTCTAAAACATTTTTAAAGGACATGTCATTGATAAAGCTAAATACTCAAAGGTTGTTTAATACAACAGATTAAGCATTGAGAAGAATGAAATTATGCTGTTTTGAAAACTATGGCAGGTGAGATTTTCTGCCTAATTATATAAGAAGATTTCTCTAAAAACTACACATTATTTCAATGACTTATTGGCTGTAAAATAAGTTAAGGGTATTTCAAATGGCTTGTCTGCAAAGAAAGGTGAGATGTAGGGAATCACAGAAAGTCGAGGGGAAAATAGGTCAATATATACATTGCTATATGGTGAACTAAACCTTAGGCCAGCAACAATGGAGAGGACCTGACGCTTAGAAACTTACAAGTAAGCTGGCATCTTCAAAAGTTCAAATCTTTATAAGTAAAATATTTATTAAAATGAATAACCAAGTGTTTTAATTGACATCAGAAGATCAAAACAATAAACCCTGAGAACATAGAAAAAAGATAAATAAAGATATGAGCAGAACTTAATACAACAGAAAACGTATAAAATTGAGGTGATTTAGTAAGTCCAAAGAATCTTCTTTGAAAAGATTGTAAAGACACACTTTGATTAAGGAAAACAAAAACATAAGAAAAGAATATACAGAAAGAATCAGGACAATGTTATAGCAGAGAATATATGAAATGCCAGTAAATTTGAACATTTCTGTAAAGTGGACCATTTCCTAGCTCCTAAAGTTTACCAAACCTGACACAAGAGGAAATCATTTAAGGTCATCATGTCTGCCCTTGGCATTCTCGGAACGCCCTGGCCTCAGGATGCAGCCTCTGTAGTCCATGGTAACCTGCGGAGAGTGGGCGGAGCTGAGGTTGGTTGGAACTCTGCCCTCCTTGAAGGAGTGGGTGTGGCCATTTCTGCTGTGACTGAACAAAGGGCAGGGGAGCAGGGGGCCCAGGGCAGGGCCCTCAGAGCCCGGCAGGTCCAGTGGGCTGTCACAAGCATTTAGGCACAGGCCAAAGGACGCCTTCTTTGTCTGCACAGCTGCCCAAACTCTCACCTTTCCACTCAGGCCGACCTCTTACTTGAAGTGTGTGTGGAACCTGTCCTCACAGTACACCTCGCTGCACAGCTAAACATAGGTCTGGGCATCGTAGCTTCCTGCCAGGTGACCGAAGTTCGCAGGCAGATGTGTCCCAGGGACACATGCAAAGACGCTCCAGCCCGGGCCACAGGCTGCCCACTGCCCCTGCCCCAGATCGGGGGCCGCCAATCAGCCCTGTCGGAGTCCCCTTCCTCTAGAGGGAGTATTGGACCAACACTTGTAGAAAACGGTGTCCTCGTGGGCAACTCATTGGAGGGACACAAATAAATCTTTGCCGTCTTTCTGCGGAAGCTTACGAGCGTTCACACATAAGCGTCTTACAAGGTCAGCTGTTGAGCTAAACATGAGCTCATGATCTTAATTTACACAATAATGAAGAAATCAGCTACGAGGGGCGACAATCAGTAAAGACTATCAATACCAGAATTAGATTCCCAAGGCCATCCATCAATTGTTGGAATAATCAGGTGCAAGGCAGAATATATACATAAAACTGGAACTGAAACAAGGAACAAGGATGTTTTCAAAGACTGGTAGGATCTCTAAAACATTTTTAAAGTACATGTCATTGATAAAGCTAAATACTCAAAGGTTGTGTAATACAACAGATTAAGCATTGAGAAGAGTGAAATTATGCTGTTTTGAAAACTATGGCAGGTGAGATTTTCTGCCTAATTATATAAGAAGATTTCTCTAAAAATACACATTATTTCAATGACTTATTGGCTGTGATCTAAGTTAAGTGTATTTCAAATGGCTTGTCTGCAAAGAAAGGTGAGATGTAGGGAATCACAGAAAGTCGAGGGGAAAATAGGTCAATATATACATTGCTATATGGTGAACTAAACCTTAGGCCAGCAACAATGGAGAGGACCTGACCCTTAGAAACTTACAAGTAAGTTGGCATCTTCAAAAGTTCAAATCTTTATAAGTAAAATATTTATTAAAATGAATAACCAAGTGTTTTAATTGACATCAGAAGATCAAAACAATAAACCCTGAGAACATAGAAAAAAGATAAATAAAGATATGAGCAGAACTTAATACAACAGAAAACGTATAAAATTGAGGTGATTTAGTAAGTCCAAAGAATCTTCTTTGAAAAGATTGTAAAGACACACTTTGATTAAGGAAAACAAAAACATAAGTAAAGAATATACAGAAAGAATCAGGACAATGTTATAGCAGAGAATATATGAAATGCCAGTAAATTTGAACATTTCTGTAAAGTGGACCATTTCCTAGCTTCTAAAGTTTACCAAACCTGACACAAGAGGAAATCATTTAAGGTCATCATGTCTGCCCTTGGCATTCTCGGAACGCCCTGGCCTCAGGATGCAGCCTCTGTATTCCATGGTAACCTGCGGAGAGTGGGCGGAGCTGAGGTTGGTTGGAACTCTGCCCTCCTTGAAGGAGTGGGTGTGGCCATTTCTGCTGTGACTGAACAAAGGGCAGGGGAGCAGGGGGCCCAGGGCAGGGCCCTCAGAGCCCGGCAGGTACAGTGGGCTGTCACAAGCATTTAGGCACAGGCCAAAGGACGCCTTCTTTGTCTGCACAGCTGCCCAAACTCTCACCTTTCCACTCAGGCCGACCTCTTACTTGAAGTGTGTGTGGAACCTGTCCTCACAGTACACCTCGCTGCACAGCTAAACATAGGTCTGGGCATCGTAGCTTCCTGCCAGGTGACCGAAGTTCGCAGGCAGATGTGTCCCAGGGACACATGCAAAGACGCTCCAGCCCGGGCCACAGGCTGCCCACTGCCCCTGCCCCAGATCGGGGGCCGCCAATCAGCCCTGTCGGAGTCCCCTTCCTCTAGAGGGAGTATTGGACCAACACTTGTAGAAAACGGTGTCCTCGTGGGCAACTCATTGGAGGGACACAAATAAATCTTTGCCGTCTTTCTGCGGAAGCTTACGAGCGTTCACACCTAAGCGTCTTACAAGGTCAGCTGTTGAGCTAAACATGAGCTCATGATCTAAATTTACACAATAATGAAGAAATCAGCTACGAGGGGCGACAATCAGTAAAGACTATCAATACCAGAATTAGATTCCCAAGGCCATCCATCAATTGTTGGAATAATCAGGTGCAAGGCAGAATATATACATAAAACTGGAACTGAAACAAGGAACAAGGATGTTTTCAAAGACTGGTAGGATCTCTAAAACATTTTTAAAGTACATGTCATTGATAAAGCTAAATACTCAAAGGTTGTGTAATACAACAGATTAAGCATTGAGAAGAGTGAAATTATGCTGTTTTGAAAACTATGGCAGGTGAGATTTTCTGCCTAATTATATAAGAAGATTTCTCTAAAAATACACATTATTTCAATGACTTATTGGCTGTGAACTAAGTTAAGGTTATTTCAAATGGCTTGTCTGCAAAGAAAGGTGAGATGTAGGGAATCACAGAAAGTCGAGGGGAAAATAGGTCAATATATACATTGCTATATGGTGAACTAAACCTTAGGCCAGCAACAATGGAGAGGACCTGACCCTTAGTAACTTACAAGTAAGCTGGAATCTTCAAAAGTTCAAATCTTTATAAGTAAAATATTTATTAAAATGAATAACCAAGTGTTTTAATTGACATCAGAAGATCAAAACAATAAACCCTGAGAACATAGAAAAAAGACAAATAAACATATGAGCAGAACTTAATACAACAGAAAACGTATAAAATTGAGGTGATTTAGTAAGTCCAAAGAATCTTCTTTGAAAAGATTAAAAAGACACACTTTGATTAAGGAAAACAAAAACATAAGTAAAGAATATACAGAAAGAATCAGGACAATGTTATAGCAGAGAATATATGAAATGCCAGTAAATTTGAACATTTCTGAAAGTGGACCATTTCCTAGCTCCTAAAGTTTACCAAACCTGACACAAGAGGAAATCATTTAAAGTCATCATGTCTGCCATTGGCATTCTCGGAACGCCCTGGCCTCAGGCTGCAGCCTCTGTAGTCCATGGTAACCTGCAGAGATGGCGCGGGGCTGAGGGTGGTTGGAACTCTGCCCTCACTGAAGGAGTGGGTGTGGCCATCTCTGCTGTGACTGAACAAAGGGCAGGGGAGCAGGGGGACCA
This sequence comes from Mesoplodon mirus, assembly GCF_964341445.2. Classification (NCBI taxonomy): domain Eukaryota; kingdom Metazoa; phylum Chordata; class Mammalia; order Artiodactyla; family Ziphiidae; genus Mesoplodon; species Mesoplodon mirus. The sequence continues at coordinate 180,990,718 of NC_138976.1, read as the reverse complement.
GGGCAGGGCTCTCAGAGCCCGGCAGTTCCTGTGGGTTGTCACAAGCATTTAGGCCCAGGCCAAAGGGCGCCTTCTTTGTCTGCACAGCTGCCCAAACTCTCACCTTTCCACTCAGGCCGACCTCTTACTTGAAGTGTGTGTGGAACCTGTCCTCACAGTACACCTCGCTGCACAGCTAACCATAGGTCTGGGCATCGTAGCTTCCTGCCAGGTGACCGAAGTTCGCAGGCAGATGTGTCCCAGGGACACATGCAAAGAGTCTCCAGCCCGGGCCACAGGCTGCCCACTGCCCCTGCCCCAGATCGGGGGCCGCCAATCAGCCCTGTCGGAATCCCCTTCCTCTAGAGGGAATATTGGACCAACACTTGTAGAAAACGGTTTCCTCGTGGGCAACTCATTGGAGGGACACAAATAAATTTTGCCGACTTTCTCCTGAAGCTTATGAGCGTACACACCTAAGCGTCTTACAAGGTCAGCTGTTTAGCTAAACATGAGCTCATGATCTAAATTTACACAATAATGAAGAAATCAGCTATGAGGGGAGACAATCAGTAAAGACTATCAATACCAGAATTAGATTCCCAAGGCCATCCATCAATTGTTGAAATAATCAGGTGCAAGGCAGAATATATACATAAAACTGGAACTGAACCAAGGAACAAGGATGTTTTCAAAGACTGGTAGGATCTCTAAAACATTTTTAAAGTACATGTCATTGATAAAGCTAAATACTCAAATGTTGTGTAATACAACAGATTAAGCATTGAGAAGAGTGAAATTATGCTGTCTTGAAAACTATAGCAGGTGAGATTTTCTGCCTATTTATATAAGAAGATTTCTCTAAAAATACACATTATTTCAATGACTTATTGGCTGTGAAATAAGTTAAGGGTATTTCAAATGGCTTGTCTGCAAAGGAAGGTGAGATGTAGGGAATCACAGAAAGTCGAGGGGAAAATAGGTCAATATATACATTGCTATATGGTGAACTAAACCTTAGGCCAGCAACAATGGAGAGGACCTGACCCTTCGAAACTTACAAGTAAGATGGAATCTTCAAAAGTTCAAATCTTTATAAGTAAAATATTTATTAAAATGAATAACCAAGTGTTTTAATTGACATCAGAAGATCAAAACAATAAACCCGGAGAACATAGAAAAAAGATAAATAAAGATATGAGCAGAACTTAATACAACAGAAAACGTATAAAATTGAGGTGATTTAGTAAGTCCAAAGAATCTTCTTTGAAAAGATTGAAAAGACACACTTTGATTAAGGAAAACAAAAACATAAGGAAAGAATATACAGAAAGAATCAGGACAATGTTATAGCAGAGAATATATGAAATGCCAGTAAATTTGAACATTTCTGTAAAGTGGACCATTTCCTAGCTCCTAAAGTTTACCAAACCTGACAGAAGAGGAAATCATTTAAGGTCATCATGTCTGCCCTTGGCATTCTCGGAACGCCCTGGCCTCAGGATGCAGCCTCTGTAGTCCATGGTAACCTTCGGAGAGGGGGCGGAGCTGAGGGTGGTTGGAACTCTGGCCTCACTGAAGGAGTGGGTGTGGCCATCTCTGCTGTGACTGAACAAAGGGCAGGGGAGCAGGGGGCCCAGGGCAGGGCCCTCAGAGCACGGCAGGTCCAGTGGGCTGTCACAAGCATTTAGGCCCAGGCCAAAGGGCGCCTTCTTTGTCTGCACAGCTGCCCAAACTCTCACCTTCCCACTCAGGCCGACATCTTACTTGAAGTGTGTGTGGAACCTGTCCTCACAGTACACTTCGCTGCACAGCTAACCATAGGTCTGGGCATCGTAGCTTCCTGCCAGGTGACCGAAGTTCGCAGGCAGATGTGTCCCAGGGACACATGCAAAGAGGCTCCAGCCCGGGCCACAGGCTGCCCACTGCCCCTGCCCCAGATCGGGGGCCGCCAATCAGCCCTGTCGGAGTCCCCTTCCTCTAGAGGGAGTATTGGACCAACAGTTGTAGAAAACGGTGTCCTCGTGGGCAACTCATTGGAGGGACACAAATAAATCTTTGCCGTCTTTCTGCTGAAGCTTACGAGCGTTCACAACTAAGCGTCTTACAAGGTCAGCTGTTTAGCTAAACATGAGCTCATGATCTAAATTTACACAATAATGAAGAAATCAGCTACGAGGGGAGACAATCAGTAAAGACTATCAATACCAGAATTAGATTGCCAAGGCCATCCATCAATTGTTGGAATAATCAGGTGCAAGGCAGAATATATACATAAAACTGGAACTGAAACAAGGAACAAGGATGTTTTCAAAGACTGGTAGGATTTCTAAAACATTTTTAAAGGACATGTCATTGATAAAGCTAAATACTCAAAGGTTGTGTAATACAACAGATTAAGCATTGAGAAGAATGAAATTATGCTGTTTTGAAAACTATGGCAGGTGAGATTTTCTGCCTAATTATATAAGAAGATTTCTCTAAAAACTATACATTATTTCAATGACTTATTCGCTGTAAAATAAGTGAAGGGTATTTCAAATGGCTTGTCTGCAAAGAAAGGTGAGATGTAGGGAATCACAGAAAGTCGAGGGGAAAATAGGTCAATATATACATTGCTATATGGTGAACTAAACCTTAGGCCAGCAACAATGGAGAGGACCTGACCCTTCGAAACTTACAAGTAAGATGGAATCTTCAAAAGTTCAAATCTTTATAAGTAAAATATTTATTAAAATGAATAACCAAGTGTTTTAATTGACATCAGAAGATCAAAACAATAAACCCGGAGAACATAGAAAAAAGATAAATAAAGATATGAGCAGAACTTAATACAACAGAAAACGTATAAAATTCAGGTGATTTAGTAAGTCCAAAGAATCTTCTTTGAAAAGATCGAAAAGACACACTTTGATTAAGGAAAACAAAAACATAAGGAAAGAATATACAGAAAGAATCAGGACAATGTTATAGCAGAGAATATATGAAATGCCAGTAAATTTGAACATTTCTGTAAAGTGGACCATTTCCTAGCTCCTAAAGTTTACCAAACCTGACAGAAGAGGAAATCATTTAAGGTCATCATGTCTGCCCTTGGCATTCTCGGAACACCCTGGCCTCAGGATGCAGCCTCTGTAGTCCATGGTAACCTGCGGAGAGGGGGCGGAGCTGAGGGTGGTTGGAACTCTGGCCTCACTGAAGGAGTGGGTGTGGCCATCTCTGCTGTGACTGAACAAAGGGCAGGGGAGCAGGGGGCCCAGGGCAGGGCCCTCAGAGCACGGCAGGTCCAGTGGGCTGTCACAAGCATTTAGGCCCAGGCCAAAGGGCGCCTTCTTTGTCTGCACAGCTGCCCAAACTCTCACCTTCCCACTCAGGCCGACATCTTACTTGAAGTGTGTGTGGAACCTGTCCTCACAGTACACTTCGCTGCACAGCTAACCATAGGTCTGGGCATCGTAGCTTCCTGCCAGGTGACCGAAGTTCGCAGGCAGATGTGTCCCAGGGACACATGCAAAGAGGCTCCAGCCCGGGCCACAGGCTGCCCACTGCCCCTGCCCCAGATCGGGGGCCGCCAATCAGCCCTGTCGGAGTCCCCTTCCTCTAGAGGGAGTATTGGACCAACACTTGTAGAAAACGGTGTCCTCGTGGGCAACTCATTGGAGGGACACAAATAAATCTTTGCCGTCTTTCTGCTGAAGCTTACGAGCGTTCACAACTAAGCGTCTTACAAGGTCAGATGTTTAGCTAAACATGAGCTCATGATCTAAATTTACACAATAATGAAGAAATCAGCTACGAGGGGAGACAATCAGTAAAGACTATCAATACCAGAATTAGATTGCCAAGGCCATCCATCAATTGTTGGAATAATCAGGTGCAAGGCAGAATATATACATAAAACTGGAACTGAAACAAGGAACAAGGATGTTTTCAAAGACTGGTAGGATTTCTAAAACATTTTTAAAGGACATGTCATTGATAAAGCTAAATACTCAAAGGTTGTGTAATACAACAGATTAAGCATTGAGAAGAATGAAATTATGCTGTTTTGAAAACTATGGCAGGTGAGATTTTCTGCCTAATTATATAAGAAGATTTCTCTAAAAACTATACATTATTTCAATGACTTATTCGCTGTAAAATAAGTGAAGGGTATTTCAAATGGCTTGTCTGCAAAGAAAGGTGAGATGTAGGGAATCACAGAAAGTCGAGGGGAAAATAGGTCAATATATACATTGCTATATGGTGAACTAAACCTTAGGCCAGCAACAATGGAGAGGACCTGACCCTTAGAAACTTACAAGTAAGCTGGAATCTTCAAAAGTTCAAATCTTTATAAGTAAAATATTTATTAAAATGAATAACCAAGTGTTTTAATTGACATCAGAAGATCAAAACAATAAACCCTGAGAACATAGAAAAAAGATAAATAAAGATATGAGCAGAACTTAATACAACAGAAAACGTATAAAATTGAGGTGATTTAGTAAGTCCAAAGAATCTTCTTTGAAAAGATTGAAAAGACACACTTTGATTAAGGAAAACAAAAACATAAGTAAAGAATATACAGAAAGAATCAGGACAATGTTATAGCAGAGAATATATGAAATGCCAGTAAATATGAACATTTCTGTAAAGTGGACCATTTCCTAGCTCCTAAAGTTTACCAAACCTGACACAAGAGGAAATCATTTAAGGTCATCATGACTGCCCTTGGCATACTCGGAACGCCCTGGCCTCAGGATGCAGCCTCTGTAGTCCATGGTAACCTGCGGAGAGGGGGCGGGGCTGAGGGTGGTTGGAACTCTGCCCTCACTGAAGGAGTGGGTGTGGCCATCTCTGCTGTGACTGAACAAAGGGCAGGGGAGCAGGGGTCCCAGGGCAGGGCCCTCAGAGCACGGCAGGTCCAGTGGGGTGTCACAAGCATTTAGGCTCAGGCCAAAGGGCGCCTTCTTTGTCTGCACAGCTGCCCAAACTCTCACCTTTCCACTCAGGCCGACCTCTTACTTGAAGTGTGTGTGGAACCTGTCCTCACAGTACACCTCGCTGCACAGCTAACCATAGGTCTGGGCATCGTAGCTTCCTGCCAGGTGACCGAAGTTCGCAGGCAGATGTGTCCCAGGGACACATGCAAAGAGGCTCCAGCCCGGGCCACCGGCTGCCCACTGCCCCTGCCCCAGATCGGGGCCCGCCAATCAGCCCTGTCGGAGTCCCCTTCCTCTAGAGGGAGTATTGGACCAACACTTGTAGAAAACGGTGTCCTCGTGGGCAACTCATTGGAGGGACACAAATAAATCTTTGCCGACTTTCTGCTGAAGCTTACGAGCGTTCACACCTAAGCGTCTTACAAGGTCAGCTGTTTAGCTAAACATGAGCTCATGATCTAAATTTACACAATAATGAAGAAATCAGCTACGATGGGAGACAATCAGTAAAGACTATCAATACCAGAATTAGATTCCCAAGGCCATCCATCAATTGTTGGAATAATCAGGTGCAAGGCAGAATATATACATAAAACTGGACCTGAAACAAGGAACAAGGATGTTTTCAAAGACTGGTAGGATCTATACATGTCATTGATAAAGCTAAATATTCAAAGGTTGTGTAATACAACAGATTAAGCATTGAGAAGAGTGAAATTATGCTCTTTTGAAAACTATGGCAGGTGAGATTTTATGCCTAATTATATAAGTAGATTTCTCTAAAAATTACACATTATTTTAATGACTTATTGGCTGTGAAATAAGTTAAGGGTATTTCAAATGGCTTGTCTGCAAAGAAAGGTGAGATGTAGGGAATCACAGAAAGTCGAGGGGAAAATAGGTCAATATATACATTGCTATATGGTGAACTAAACCTTAGGCCAGCAACAATGGAGAGGACCTGACCCTTAGAAACTTACAAGTAAGCTGGAATCTTCAAAAGTTCAAATCTTTATAAGTAAAATATTTATTAAAATGAATAACCAAGTGTTTTAATTGACATCAGAAGATCAAAACAATAAACCCGGAGAACATAGAAAAAAGATAAATAAAGATATGAGCAGAACTTAATACAACAGAAAACGTATAAAATTCAGGTGATTTAGTAAGTCCAAAGAATCTTCTTTGAAAAGATTGAAAACACACACTTTGATTAAGGAAAACAAAAACATAAGGAAAGAATATACAGAAAGAATCAGGACAATGTTATAGCAGAGAATATATGAAATGCCAGTAAATTTGAACATTTCTGTAAAGTGGACCATTTCCTAGCTCCTAAAGTTTACCAAATCTGACACAAGAGGAAATCATTTAAGGTCATCATGTCTGCCCTTGGCATTCTCGGAACGCCCTGGCCTCAGGAGGCAGCCTCTGTAGTCCATGGTAACCTGCGGAGAGGGGACGGGGCTGAGGTTGCTTGGAACTCTGCCCTCACTGAAGGAGTGGGTGTGGCCATCTCTGCAGTGACTGAACAAAGGGCAGGGGAGCAGGGGGCCCAGGGCAGGGCCCTCAGAGCCCGGCAGGTCCAGTGGGCTGTCACAAGCATTTAGGCCCAGGCAAAAGGGCGCCTTCTTTGTCTGCACAGCTGCCCAAACTCTCACCTTTCCACTCAGGCCGACCTCTTACTTGAAGTGTGTGTGGAACCTGCCCTCACAGTACACCTCGCTGCACAGCTAACCATAGGTCTGGGCATCGTAGCTTCCTGCCAGGTGACCGAAGTTCGCAGGCAGATGTGTCCCAGGGACACATGCAAAGAGGCTCGAGCCCGGGCCACAGGCTGCCCACAGCCCCTGCCCCAGATCGGGGGCCGCCAATCAGCCCTGTCGGAGTCCCCTTCCTCTAGAGGGAGTATTGGACCAACACTTGTAGAAAACGGTGTCCTCGTGGGCCACTCATTGGAGGGACACAAATAAATTTTGCGGACTTTCTCCTGAAGCTTACTAGCGTTCACACCTAATCGTCTTACAAGGTCAGCTGTTTAGCTAAACATGAGATCATGATCTAAATTTACACAATAATGAAAAAATCAGCTACGAGGGGAGACAATCATTAAAGACTATCAATACCAGAATTAGATTCCCAAGGTCATCCATCAATTGTTGGAATAATCAGGTGCAAGGCAGAATATATACATAAAACTGGAACTGAAACAAGGAACAAGGATGTTTTCAAAGACTGGTAGGATCTCTAAAACATTTTTAAAGTACATGTCATTGATAAAGCTAAATACTCAAAGGTTGTGTAATACAACAGATTAAGAATTGAGAAGAGTGAAATTATGCTGTTTTGAAAACTATGGCAGGTGAGATTTTCTGCCTAATTATATAAGAAGATTTCTCTAAAAACTACACATTATTTCAATGACTTATTGGCTGTGAAATAAGTTAAGGGTATTTCAAATGGCTTGTCTGCAAAGAAAGGTGAGATGTAGGGAATCACAGAAAGTCGAGGGGAAAATAGGTCAATATATACATTGCTATATGGTGAACTAAACCTTAGGCCAGCAACAATGGAGAGGACCTGACCCTTAGAAACTTACAAGTAAGCTGGAATCTTCAAAAGTTCAAATCTTTATAAGTAAAATATTTATTAAAATGAATAACCAAGTGTTTTAATTGACATCAGAAGTTGAAAACAATAAACCCTGAGAACATAGAAAAAAGATAAATAAAGATATGAGCAGAACTTAATACAACAGAAAACGTATAAAATTCAGGTGATTTAGTAAGTCCAAAGAATCTTCTTTGAAAAGATTGAAAAGACACACTTTGATTAAGGAAAACAAAAACATAAGGAAAGAATATACAGAAAGAATCAGGACAATGTTATAGCAGAGAATATATGAAATGCCAGTAAATTTGAACATTTCTGTAAGTGGACCATTTCCTAGCTCCTAAAGTTTACCAAACCTGACACAAGAGGAAATCATTTAAAGTCATCATGTCTGCCCTTGGCATTCTCGGAACGCCCTGGCCTCAGGATGCAGCCTCTGTAGTCCATGGTAACCTGCGGAGAGGGGGCGGGGCTGAGGGTGGTTGGAACTCTGCCCTCACTGAAGGAGTGGGTGTGGCCATCTCTGCTGTGACTGAACAAAGGGCAGGGGAGCAGGGGGCCAAGGGCAGGGCCCTCAGAGCCCGGCAGGTCCAGTGGGGTGTCACAAGCATTTAGGCCCAGGCCAAAGGGCGTCTTCTTTGTCTGCACAGCTGCCCAAACTCTCACCTTTCCACTCAGGCTGACCTCTTACTTGAAGTGTGTGTGGAACCTGCCCTCACAGTACACCTCGCTGCACAGCTAACCATAGGTCTGGGCATCGTAGCTTCCTGCCAGGTGACCGAAGTTCGCAGGCAGATGTATCCCAGGGACACATGCAAAGAGGCTCCAGCCCGGGACACAGGCTGCCCACTGCCCCTGCCCCAGATCGGGGGCCGCCAATCAGCCCTGTCGGAGTCCCCTTCCTCTAGAGGGAGTATTGGACCAACACTTGTAGAAAACGGTGTCCTCGTGGGCAACTCATTGGAGGGACACAAATAAATTTTGGCGACTTTCTGCTGAAGCTTACGAGCGTTCACACCTAAGCGTCTTACAAGGTCAGCTGTTTAGCTAAACATGAGCTCATGATCTAAATTTACACAATAATGAAAAAATCAGCTACGAGGGGAGACAATCAGTAAAGACTATCAATACCAGAATTAGATTCCCGAGGCCATCCATCAATTGTTGGAATAATCAGGTGCAAGGCAGAATATATACATAAAACTGGAACTGAAACAAGGAACAAGGATGTTTTCAAAGACTGGTAGGATCTCTAAAACATTTTTAAAGGACATGTCATTGATAAAGCTAAATACTCAAAGGTTGTGTAATACAACAGATTAAGCATTGAGAAGAGTGAAATTATGCTGTTTTGAAAACTATAGCAGGTGAGATTTTCTGCCTAATTATATAAGAAGATTTCTCTAAAAACTACACATTATTTCAATGACTTATTGGCTGTGAAATAAGTGAAGGGTATTTCAAATGGCTTGTCTGCAAAGAAAGGTGAGATGTAGGGAATCACAGAAAGTCGAGGGGAAAATAGGTCAATATATACATTGCTATATGGTGAACTAAACCTTAGGCCAGCAACAATGGAGAGGACCTGACCCTTAGAAACTTACAAGTAAGCTGGAATCTTCAAAAGTTCAAATCTTTATAAGTAAAATATTTATTAAAATGAATAACCAAGTGTTTTAATTGACATCAGAAGATCAAAACAATAAACCCTGAGAACATAGAAAAAAGATAAATAAAGATATGAGCAGAACTTAATACAACAGAAAACGTATAAAATTGAGGTGATTTAGTAAGTCCAAAGAATCTTCTTTGAAAAGATTGAAAAGACACATTTGATTAAGGAAAACAAAAACATAAGGAAAGAATATACAGAAAGAATCAGGACAATGTTATAGCAGAGAATATATGAAATGCCAGTAAATTTGAACATTTCTGTAAAGTGGACCATTTCCTAGCTCCTAAAGTTTACCAAACCTGACACAAGAGGAAATCATTTAAGGTCATCATGTCTGCCCTTGGCATTCTCGGAACGCCCTGGCCTCAGGATGCAGCCTCTGTAGTCCATGGTAACCTGCGGAGAGGGGACGGGGCTGAGGTTGCTTGGAACTCTGCCCTCATTGAAGGAGTGGGTGTGGCCATCTCTGCTGTGACTGAACAAAGGGCAGGGGAGCAGGGGGCCCAAGGCAGGGCCCTCAGAGCACGGCATGTCCAGTGGGCTGTCACAAGCATTTAGGCCCAGGCCAAAGTGCGCCTTCTTTGTCTGAACAGCTGCCCAAACTCTCACCTTTCCACTCAGGCCGACCTCTTACTTGAAGTGTGTGTGGAACCTGTCATCACAGTACACCTCGCTGCACAGCTAACCATAGGTCTGGGCATCGTAGCTTCCTGCCAGGTGACCGAAGTTCGCAGGCAGATGTGTCCCAGGGACACATGCAAAGAGGCTCCAGCCCGGGCCACAGGCTGCCCAAAGCCACTGCCCCAGATCGGGGGCCGCCAATCAGCCCTGTCGGAGTCCCCTTCCTCTAGAGGGAGTATTGGACCAACACTTGTAGAAAACGGTGTCCTCGTGGGCAACTCATTGGAGGGACACAAATAAATTTTGCGGACTTTCTCCTGAAGCTTACTAGCGTTCACACCTAATCGTCTTACAAGGTCAGCTGTTTAGCTAAACATGAGATCATGATCTAAATTTACACAATAATGAAAAAATCAGCTACGAGGGGAGACAATCAGTAAAGACTATCAATACCAGAATTAGATTCCCAAGGCCATCCATCAATTGTTGGAATACTCAGGTGCTAGGCAGAATATATACATAAAACTGGAACTGAAACAAGGAACAAGGATGTTTTCAAAGACTGGTAGGATCTCTAAAACATTTTTAAAGTACATGTCATTGATAAAGCTAAATACTCAACGGTTGTGTAATACAACAGATTAAGAATTGAGAAGAGTGAAATTATGCTGTTTTGAAAACTATGGCAGGTGAGATTTTCTGCCTAATTATATAAGAAGATTTCTCTAAAAACTACACATTATTTCAATGACTTATTGGCTGTGAAATAAGTTAAGGGTATTTCAAACGGCTTGTCTGCAAAGAAAGGTGAGATGTAGGGAATCACAGAAAGTCGAGGGTAAAATAGGTCAATATATACATTGCTATATGGTGAACTAAACCTTAGGCCAGCAACAATGGAGAGGACCTGACCCTTAGAAACTTACAAGTAAGCTGGAATCTTCAAAAGTTCAAATCTTTATAAGTAAAATATTTATTAAAATGAATAACCAAGTGTTTTAATTGACATCAGAAGATCAAAACAATAAACCCTGAGAACATAGAAAAAAGATAAATAAAGATATGAGCAGAACTTAATACAACAGAAAACGTATAAAATTGAGGTGATTTAGTAAGTCCAAAGAATCTTCTTTGAAAAGATTGAAAAGACACACTTTGATTAAGGAAAACAAAAACATAAGTAAAGAATATACATAAAGAATCAGGACAATGTTATAGCAGAGAATATATGAAATGCCAGTAAATTTGAACATTTCTGTAAAGTGGACCATTTCCTAGCTCCTAAAGTTTACCAAACCTGACACAAGAGGAAATCATTTAAGGTCATCATGACTGCCCTTGGCATTCTCGGAACGCCCTGGCCTCAGGATGCAGCCTCTGTAGTCCATGGTAACCTGCGGAGAGGGGGCGGGGCTGAGGGTGGTTGGAACTCTGCCCTCACTGAAGGAGTGTGTGTGGCCATCTCTGCTGTGACTGAACAAAGGGCAGGGGAGCAGGGGTCCCAGGGCAGGGCCCTCAGAGCACGGCAGGTCCAGTGGGGTGTCACAAGCATTTAGGCTCAGGCCAAAGGGCGCCTTCTTTGTCTGCACAGCTGCCCAAACTCTCACCTTTCCACTCAGGCCGACCTCTTACTTGAAGTGTGTGTGGAACCTGTCCTCACAGTACACCTCGCTGCACAGCTAACCATAGGTCTGGGCATCGTAGCTTCCTGCCAGGTGACCGAAGTTCGCAGGCAGATGTGTCCCAGGGACACATGCAAAGAGGCTCCAGCCCGGGCCACCGGCTGCCCACTGCCCCTGCCCCAGATCGGGGCCCGCCAATCAGCCCTGTCGGAGTCCCCTTCCTCTAGAGGGAGTATTGGACCAACACTTGTAGAAAACGGTGTCCTCGTGGGCAACTCATTGGAGGGACACAAATAAATCTTTGCCGACTTTCTGCTGAAGCTTACGAGCGTTCACACCTAAGCGTCTTACAAGGTCAGCTGTTTAGCTAAACATGAGCTCATGATCTAAATTTACACAATAATGAAGAAATCAGCTACGATGGGAGACAATCAGTAAAGACTATCAATACCAGAATTAGATTCCCAAGGCCATCCATCAATTGTTGGAATAATCAGGTGCAAGGCAGAATATATACATAAAACTGGACCTGAAACAAGGAACAAGGATGTTTTCAAAGACTGGTAGGATCTATACATGTCATTGATAAAGCTAAATATTCAAAGGTTGTGTAATACAACAGATTAAGCATTGAGAAGAGTGAAATTATGCTCTTTTGAAAACTATGGCAGGTGAGATTTTATGCCTAATTATATAAGTAGATTTCTCTAAAAATTACACATTATTTTAATGACTTATTGGCTGTGAAATAAGTTAAGGGTATTTCAAATGGCTTGTCTGCAAAGAAAGGTGAGATGTAGGGAATCACAGAAAGTCGAGGGGAAAATAGGTCAATATATACATTGCTATATGGTGAACTAAACCTTAGGCCAGCAACAATGGAGAGGACCTGACCCTTAGAAACTTACAAGTAAGCTGGAATCTTCAAAAGTTCAAATCTTTATAAGTAAAATATTTATTAAAATGAATAACCAAGTGTTTTAATTGACATCAGAAGATCAAAACAATAAACCCGGAGAACATAGAAAAAAGATAAATAAAGATATGAGCAGAACTTAATACAACAGAAAACGTATAAAATTCAGGTGATTTAGTAAGTCCAAAGAATCTTCTTTGAAAAGATTGAAAACACACACTTTGATTAAGGAAAACAAAAACATAAGGAAAGAATATACAGAAAGAATCAGGACAATGTTATAGCAGAGAATATATGAAATGCCAGTAAATTTGAACATTTCTGTAAAGTGGACCATTTCCTAGCTCCTAAAGTTTACCAAACCTGACACAAGAGGAAATCATTTAAGGTCATCATGTCTGCCCTTGGCATTCTCGGAACGCCCTGGCCTCAGGATGCAGCCTCTGTAGTCCATGGTAACCTGCGGAGAGGGGACGGGGCTGAGGTTGCTTGGAACTCTGCCCTCACTGAAGGAGTGGGTGTGGCCATCTCTGCAGTGACTGAACAAAGGGCAGGGGAGCAGGGGGCCCAGGGCAGGGCCCTCAGAGCCCGGCAGGTCCAGTGGGGTGTCACAAGCATTTAGGCCCAGGCCAAAGGGCGCCTTCTTTGTCTGCACAGCTGCCCAAACTCTCACCTTTCCACTCAGGCCGACCTCTTACTTGAAGTGTGTGTGGAACCTGCCCTCACAGTACACCTCGCTGCACAGCTAACCATAGGTCTGGGCATCGTAGCTTCCTGCCAGGTGACCGAAGTTCGCAGGCAGATGTGTCCCAGGGACACATGTAAAGAGGCTCCAGCCCGGGCCACAGGCTGCCCACAGCCCCTGCCCCAGATCGGGGGCCGCCAATCAGCCCTGTCGGAGTCCCCTTCCTCTAGAGGGAGTATTGGACCAACACTTGTAGAAAACGGTGTCCTCGTGGGCAACTCATTGGAGGGACACAAATAAATTTTGCGGACTTTCTCCTGAAGCTTACTAGCGTTCACACCTAATCGTCTTACAAGGTCAGCTGTTTAGCTAAACATGAGATCATGATCTAAATTTACACAATAATGAAAAAATCAGCTACGAGGGGAGACAATCAGTAAAGACTATCAATACCAGAATTAGATTCCCAAGGTCATCCATCAATTGTTGGAATAATCAGGTGCAAGGCAGAATATATACATAAAACTGGAACTGAAACAAGGAACAAGGATGTTTTCAAAGACTGGTAGGATCTCTAAAACATTTTTAAAGTACATGTCATTGATAAAGCTAAATACTCAAAGGTTGTGTAATACAACAGATTAAGAATTGAGAAGAGTGAAATTATGCTGTTTTGAAAACTATGGCAGGTGAGATTTTCTGCCTAATTATATAAGAAGATTTCTCTAAAAACTACACATTATTTCAATGACTTATTGGCTGTGAAATAAGTTAAGGGTATTTCAAATGGCTTGTCTGCAAAGAAAGGTGAGATGTAGGGAATCACAGAAAGTCGAGGGGAAAATAGGTCAATATATACATTGCTATATGGTGAACTAAACCTTAGGCCAGCAACAATGGAGAGGACCTGACCCTTAGAAACTTACAAGTAAGCTGGAATCTTCAAAAGTTCAAATCTTTATAAGTAAAATATTTATTAAAATGAATAACCAAGTGTTTTAATTGACATCAGAAGTTGAAAACAATAAACCCTGAGAACATAGAAAAAAGATAAATAAAGATATGAGCAGAACTTAATACAACAGAAAACGTATAAAATTCAGGTGATTTAGTAAGTCCAAAGAATCTTCTTTGAAAAGATTGAAAAGACACACTTTGATTAAGGAAAACAAAAACATAAGGAAAGAATATACAGAAAGAATCAGGACAATGTTATAGCAGAGAATATATGAAATGCCAGTAAATTTGAACATTTCTGTAAGTGGACCATTTCCTAGCTCCTAAAGTTTACCAAACCTGACACAAGAGGAAATCATTTAAAGTCATCATGTCTGCCCTTGGCATTCTCGGAACGCCCTGGCCTCAGGATGCAGCCTCTGTAGTCCATGGTAACCTGCGGAGAGGGGGCGGGGCTGAGGGTGGTTGGAACTCTGCCCTCACTGAAGGAGTGGGTGTGGCCATCTCTGCTGTGACTGAACAAAGGGCAGGGGAGCAGGGGGCCAAGGGCAGGGCCCTCAGAGCCCGGCAGGTCCAGTGGGGTGTCACAAGCATTTAGGCCCAGGCCAAAGGGCGTCTTCTTTGTCTGCACAGCTGCCCAAACTCTCACCTTTCCACTCAGGCCGACCTCTTACTTGAAGTGTGTGTGGAACCTGCCCTCACAGTACACCTCGCTGCACAGCTAACCATAGGTCTGGGCATCGTAGCTTCCTGCCAGGTGACCGAAGTTCGCAGGCAGATGTATCCCAGGGACACATGCAAAGAGGCTCCAGCCCGGGACACAGGCTGCCCACTGCCCCTGCCCCAGATCGGGGGCCGCCAATCAGCCCTGTCGGAGTCCCCTTCCTCTAGAGGGAGTATTGGACCAACACTTGTAGAAAACGGTGTCCTCGTGGGCAACTCATTGGAGGGACACAAATAAATTTTGGCGACTTTCTGCTGAAGCTTACGAGCGTTCACACCTAAGCGTCTTACAAGGTCAGCTGTTTAGCTAAACATGAGCTCATGATCTAAATTTACACAATAATGAAAAAATCAGCTACGAGGGGAGACAATCAGTAAAGACTATCAATACCAGAATTAGATTCCCGAGGCCATCCATCAATTGTTGGAATAATCAGGTGCAAGGCAGAATATATACATAAAACTGGAACTGAAACAAGGAACAAGGATGTTTTCAAAGACTGGTAGGATCTCTAAAACATTTTTAAAGGACATGTCATTGATAAAGCTAAATACTCAAAGGTTGTGTAATACAACAGATTAAGCATTGAGAAGAGTGAAATTATGCTGTTTTGAAAACTATGGCAGGTGAGATTTTCTGCCTAATTATATAAGAAGATTTCTCTAAAAACTACACATTATTTCAATGACTTATTGGCTGTGAAATAAGTGAAGGGTATTTCAAATGGCTTGTCTGCAAAGAAAGGTGAGATGTAGGGAATCACAGAAAGTCGAGGGGAAAGTAGGTCAATATATACATTGCTATATGGTGAACTAAACCTTAGGCCAGCAACAATGGAGAGGACCTGACCCTTAGAAACTTACAAGTAAGCTGGAATCTTCAAAAGTTCAAATCTTTATAAGTAAAATATTTATTAAAATGAATAACCAAGTGTTTTAATTGACATCAGAAGATCAAAACAATAAACCCTGAGAACATAGAAAAAAGATAAATAAAGATATGAGCAGAACTTAATACAACAGAAAACGTATAAAATTGAGGTGATTTAGTAAGTCCAAAGAATCTTCTTTGAAAAGATTGAAAAGACACACTTTGATTAAGGAAAACAAAAACATAAGGAAAGAATATACAGAAAGAATCAGGACAATGTTATAGCAGAGAATATATGAAATGCCAGTAAATTTGAACATTTCTGTAAAGTGGACCATTTCCTAGCTCCTAAAGTTTACCAAACCTGACACAAGAGGAAATCATTTAAGGTCATCATGTCTGCCCTTGGCATTCTCGGAACGCCCTGGCCTCAGGATGCAGCCTCTGTAGTCCATGGTAACCTGCGGAGAGGGGACGGGGCTGAGGTTGCTTGGAACTCTGCCCTCATTGAAGGAGTGGGTGTGGCCATCTCTGCTGTGACTGAACAAAGGGCAGGGGAGCAGGGGGCCCAGGGCAGGGCCCTCAGAGCACGGCATGTCCAGTGGGCTGTCACAAGCATTTAGGCCCAGGCCAAAGTGCGCCTTCTTTGTCTGAACAGCTGCCCAAACTCTCACCTTTCCACTCAGGCCGACCTCTTACTTGAAGTGTGTGTGGAACCTGTCATCACAGTACACCTCGCTGCACAGCTAACCATAGGTCTGGGCATCGTAGCTTCCTGCCAGGTGACCGAAGTTCGCAGGCAGATGTGTCCCAGGGACACATGCAAAGAGGCTCCAGCCCGGGCCACAGGCTGCCCAAAGCCACTGCCCCAGATCGGGGGCCGCCAATCAGCCCTGTCGGAGTCCCCTTCCTCTACAGGGAGTATTGGACCAACACTTGTAGAAAACGGTGTCCTCGTGGGCAACTCATTGGAGGGACACAAATAAATCTTTGCCGACTTTCTGCTGAAGCTTACGAGCGTTCACACCTAAGCGTCTTACAAGGTCAGCTGTTTAGCTAAACATGAGCTCATGATCTAAATTTACACAATAATGAAGAAATCAGCTACGATGGGAGACAATCAGTAAAGACTATCAATACCAGAATTAGATTCCCAAGGCCATCCATCAATTGTTGGAATAATCAGGTGCAAGGCAGAATATATACATAAAACTGGACCTGAAACAAGGAACAAGGATGTTTTCAAAGACTGGTAGGATCTATACATGTCATTGATAAAGCTAAATACTCAAAGGTTGTGTAATACAACAGATTAAGCATTGAGAAGAGTGAAATTATGCTCTTTTGAAAACTATGGCAGGTGAGATTTTATGCCTAATTATATAAGTAGATTTCTCTAAATATTACACATTATTTTAATGACTTATTGGCTGTGAAATATGTTAAGGGTATTTCAAATGGCTTGTCTGCAAAGAAAGGTGAGATGTAGGGAATCACAGAAAGTCGAGGGGAAAATAGGTCAATATATACATTGCTATATGGTGAACTAAACCTTAGGCCAGCAACAATGGAGAGGACCTGACCCTTAGAAACTTACAAGTAAGCTGGAATCTTCAAAAGTTCAAATCTTTATAAGTAAAATATTTATTAAAATGAATAACCAAGTGTTTTAATTGACATCAGAAGATCAAAACAATAAACCCTGAGAACATAGAAAAAAGATAAATAAAGATATGAGCAGAACTTAATACAACAGAAAACGTATAAAATTGAGGTGATTTAGTAAGTCCAAAGAATCTTCTTTGAAAAGATTGAAAAGACACACTTTGATTAAGGAAAACAAAAACATAAGTAAAGAATATACAGAAAGAATCAGGACAATGTTATAGCAGAGAATATATGAAATGCCAGTAAATTTGAACATTTCTGTAAAGTGGACCATTTCCTAGCTCCTAAAGTTTACCAAACCTGACACAAGAGGAAATCATTTAAGGTCATCATGACTGCCCTTGGCATTCTCGGAACGCCCTGGCCTCAGGATGCAGCCTCTGTAGTCCATGGTAACCTGCGGAGAGGGGGCGGGGCTGAGGGTGGTTGGAACTCTGCCCTCACTGAAGGAGTGGGTGTGGCCATCTCTGCTGTGACTGAACAAAGGGCAGGGGAGCAGGGGTCCCAGAGCAGGGCCCTCAGAGCACGGCAGGTCCAGTGGGGTGTCACAAGCATTTAGGCCCAGGCCAAAGGGCGCCTTCTTTGTCTGCACAGCTGCCCAAACTCTCACCTTTCCACTCAGGCCGACCTCTTACTTGAAGTGTGTGTGGAACCTGTCCTCACAGTACACCTCGCTGCACAGCTAACCATAGGTCTGGGCATCGTAGCTTCCTGCCAGGTGACCGAAGTTCGCAGGCAGATGTGTCCCAGGGACACATGCAAAGAGGCTCCAGCCCGGGCCACCGGCTGCCCACTGCCCCTGCCCCAGATCGGGGCCCGCCAATCAGCCCTGTCGGAGTCCCCTTCCTCTAGAGGGAGTATTGGACCAACACTTGTAGAAAACGGTGTCCTCGTGGGCAACTCATTGGAGGGACACAAATAAATCTTTGCCGACTTTCTGCTGAAGCTTACGAGCGTTCACACCTAAGCGTCTTACAAGGTCAGCTGTTTAGCTAAACATGAGCTCATGATCTAAATTTACACAATAATGAAGAAATCAGCTACGATGGGAGACAATCAGTAAAGACTATCAATACCAGAATTAGATTCCCAAGGCCATCCATCAATTGTTGGAATAATCAGGTGCAAGGCAGAATATATACATAAAACTGGACCTGAAACAAGGAACAAGGATGTTTTCAAAGACTGGTAGGATCTATACATGTCATTGATAAAGCTAAATATTCAAAGGTTGTGTAATACAACAGATCAAGCATTGAGAAGAGTGAAATTATGCTGTTTTGAAAACTATGGCAGGTGAGATTTTATGCCTAATTATATAAGTAGATTTCTCTAAAAATTACACATTATTTTAATGACTTATTGGCTGTGAAATAAGTTAAGGGTATTTCAAATGGCTTGTCTGCAAAGAAAGGTGAGATGTAGGGAATCACAGAAAGTCGAGGGTAAAATAGGTCAATATATACATTGCTATATGGTGAACTAAACCTTAGGCCAGCAACAATGGAGAGGACCTGACCCTTAGAAACTTACAAGTAAGCTGGAATCTTCAAAAGTTCAAATCTTTATAAGTAAAATATTTATTAAAATGAATAACCAAGTGTTTTAATTGACATCAGAAGATCAAAACAATAAACCCGGAGAACATAGAAAAAAGATAAATAAAGATATGAGCAGAACTTAATACAACAGAAAACGTATAAAATTCAGGTGATTTAGTAAGTCCAAAGAATCTTCTTTGAAAAGATTGAAAACACACACTTTGATTAAGGAAAACAAAAACATAAGGAAAGAATATACAGAAAGAATCAGGACAATGTTATAGCAGAGAATATATGAAATGCCAGTAAATTTGAACATTTCTGTAAAGTGGACCATTTCCTAGCTCCTAAAGTTTACCAAACCTGACACAAGAGGAAATCATTTAAGGTCATCATGTCTGCCCTTGGCATTCTCGGAACGCCCTGGCCTCAGGATGCAGCCTCTGTAGTCCATGGTAACCTGCGGAGAGGGGACGGGGCTGAGGTTGCTTGGAACTCTGCCCTCACTGAAGGAGTGGGTGTGGCCATCTCTGCAGTGACTGAACAAAGGGCAGGGGAGCAGGGGGCCCAGGGCAGGGCCCTCAGAGCCCGGCAGGTCCAGTGGGCTGTCACAAGCATTTAGGCCCAGGCCAAAGGGCGCCTTCTTTGTCTGCACAGCTGCCCAAACTCTCACCTTTCCACTCAGGCCGACCTCTTACTTGAAGTGTGTGTGGAACCTGCCCTCACAGTACACCTCGCTGCACAGCTAACCATAGGTCTGGGCATCGTAGCTTCCTGCCAGGTGACCGAAGTTCGCAGGCAGATGTGTCCCAGGGACACATGCAAAGAGGCTCCAGCCCGGGCCACAGGCTGCCCACAGCCCCTGCCCCAGATCGGGGGCCGCCAATCAGCCCTGTCGGAGTCCCCTTCCTCTAGAGGGAGTATTGGACCAACACTTGTAGAAAACGGTGTCCTCGTGGGCAACTCATTGGAGGGACACAAATAAATTTTGCGGACTTTCTCCTGAAGCTTACTAGCGTTCACACCTAATCGTCTTACAAGGTCAGCTGTTTAGCTAAATATGAGATCATGATCTAAATTTACACAATAATGAAAAAATCAGCTACGAGGGGAGACAATCAGTAAAGACTATCAATACCAGAATTAGATTCCCAAGGTCATCCATCAATTGTTGGAATAATCAGGTGCAAGGCAGAATATATACATAAAACTAGAACTGAAACAAGGAACAAGGATGTTTTCAAAGACTGGTAGGATCTCTAAAACATTTTTAAAGTACATGTCATTGATAAAGCTAAATACTCAAAGGTTGTGTAATACAACAGATTAAGAATTGAGAAGAGTGAAATTATGCTGTTTGAAAACTATGGCAGGTGAGATTTTCTGCCTAATTATATAAGAAGATTTCTCTAAAAACTACACATTATTTCAATGACTTATTGGCTGTGAAATAAGTGAAGGGTATTTCAAATGGCTTGTCTGCAAAGAAAGGTGAGATGTAGGGAATCACAGAAAGTCGAGGGGAAAATAGGTCAATATATACATTGCTATATGGTGAACTAAACCTTAGGCCAGCAACAATGGAGAGGACCTGACCCTTAGAAACTTACAAGTAAGCTGGAATCTTCAAAAGTTCAAATCTTTATAAGTAAAATATTTATTAAAATGAATAACCAAGTGTTTTAATTGACATCAGAAGATCAAAACAATAAACCCTGAGAACATAGAAAAAAGATAAATAAAGATATGAGCAGAACTTAATACAACAGAAAACGTATAAAATTCAGGTGATTTAGTAAGTCCAAAGAATCTTCTTTGAAAAGATTGAAAAGACACACTTTGATTAAGGAAAACAAAAACATAAGGAAAGAATATACAGAAAGAATCAGGACAATGTTATAGCAGAGAATATATGAAATGCCAGTAAATTTGAACATTTCTGTAAGTGGACCATTTCCTAGCTCCTAAAGTTTACCAAACCTGACACAAGAGGAAATCATTTAAAGTCATCATGTCTGCCCTTGGCATTCTCGGAACGCCCTGGCCTCAGGATGCAGCCTCTGTAGTCCATGGTAACCTGCGGAGAGGGGGCGGGGCTGAGGGTGGTTGGAACTCTGCCCTCACTGAAGGAGTGGGTGTGGCCATCTCTGCTGTGACTGAACAAAGGGCAGGGGAGCAGGGGGCCAAGGGCAGGGCCCTCAGAGCCCGGCAGGTCCAGTGGGGTGTCACAAGCATTTAGGCCCAGGCCAAAGGGCGTCTTCTTTGTCTGCACAGCTGCCCAAACTCTCACCTTTCCACTCAGGCCGACCTCTTACTTGAAGTGTGTGTGGAACCTGCCCTCACAGTACACCTCGCTGCACAGCTAACCATAGGTCTGGGCATCGTAGCTTCCTGCCAGGTGACCGAAGTTCGCAGGCAGATGTATCCCAGGGACACATGCAAAGAGGCTCCAGCCCGGGACACAGGCTGCCCACTGCCCCTGCCCCAGATCGGGGGCCGCCAATCAGCCCTGTCGGAGTCCCCTTCCTCTAGAGGGAGTATTGGACCAACACTTGTAGAAAACGGTGTCCTCGTGGGCAACTCATTGGAGGGACACAAATAAATTTTGGCGACTTTCTGCTGAAGCTTACGAGCGTTCACACCTAAGCGTCTTACAAGGTCAGCTGTTTAGCTAAACATGAGCTCATGATCTAAATTTACACAATAATGAAAAAATCAGCTACCAGGGGAGACAATCAGTAAAGACTATCAATACCAGAATTAGATTCCCGAGGCCATCCATCAGTTGTTGGAATAATCAGGTGCAAGGCAGAATATATACATAAAACTGGAACTGAAACAAGGAACAAGGATGTTTTCAAAGACTGGTAGGATCTCTAAAACATTTTTAAAGGACATGTCATTGATAAAGCTAAATACTCAAAGGTTATGTAATACAACAGATTAAGAATTGAGAAGAGTGAAATTATGCTGTTTTGAAAACTATGGCAGGTGAGATTTTCTGCCTAATTATACAAGAAGATTTCTCTAAAAACTACACTTTATTTCAATGACTTATTGGCTGTGAAATAAGTTAAGGGTATTTCAAATGGCTTGTCTGCAAAGAAAGGTGAGATGTAGGGAATCACAGAAAGTCGAGGGTAAAATAGGTCAATATATACATTGCTATACGGTGAACTAAACCTCAGGCCAGCAACAATGGAGAGGACCTGACCCTTAGAAACTTACAAGTAAGCTGGAATCTTCAAAAGTTCAAATCTTTATAAGTAAAATATTTATTAAAATGAATAACCAAGTGTTTTAATTGACATCAGAAGATCAAAACAATAAACCCTGAGAACATAGAAAAAAGATAAATAAAGATATGAGCAGAACTTAATACAACAGAAAACGTATAAAATTCAGGTGATTTAGTAAGTCCAAAGAATCTTCTTTGAAAAGATTGAAAAGACACACTTTGATTAAGGAAAACAAAAACATAAGTAAAGAATATACAGAAAGAATCAGGACAATGATATAGCTGAGAATATATGAAATGCCAGTAAATTTGAACATTTCTGTAAGTGGACCATTTCCTAGCTCCTAAAGTTTACCAAACCTGACACAAGAGGAAATCATTTAAAGTCATCATGTCTGCCCTTGGCATTCTCGGAACGCCCTGGCCTCAGGATGCAGCCTCTGTAGTCCATGGTAACCTGCGGAGAGGGGGCGGGGCTGAGGGTGGTTGGAACTCTGCCCTCACTGAAGGAGTGGGTGTGGCCATCTCTGCTGTGACTGAACAAAGGGCAGGGGAGCAGGGGGCCCAGGGCAGGGCCCTCAGAGCACGGCAGGTCCAGTGGGCTGTCACAAGCATTTAGGCCCAGGCCAAAGGGCGCCTTCTTTGTCTGCACAGCTGCCCAAACTCTCACCTTTCCACTCAGGCCGACCTCTTACTTGAAGTGTGTGTGGAACCTGTCCTCACAGTACACCTCGCTGCACAGCTAACCATAGGTCTGGGCATCGTAGCTTCCTGCCAGGTGACCGAAGTTCGCAGGCAGATGTGTCCCAGGGACACATGCAAAGAGGCTCCTGCCCGGGCCACAGGCTGCTCACTGCCCCTGCCCCAGATCGGGGGCCGCCAATCAGCCGTGTCGGAGTCCCCTGTCTCTAGAGGGAGTATTGGTCCAACACTTGTAGAAAACGGTGTCCTCGTGGGCAACTCATTGGAGGGACACAAATAAATTTTGCGGACTTTCACCTGAAGCTTACTAGCGTTCACACCTAATCGTCTTACAAGGTCAGCTGTTTAGCTAAACATGAGATCATGATCTAAATTTACACAATAATGAAAAAATCAGCTACGAGGGGAGACAATCAGTAAAGACTATCAATACCAGAATTAGATTCCCAAGGCCATCCATCAATTGTTGGAATAATCAGGTGCAAGGCAGAATATATACATAAAACTGGAACTGAAACAAGGAACAAGGATGTTTTCAAAGACTGGTAGGATCTCTAAAACATTTTTAAAGTACATGTCATTGATAAAGCTAAATACTCAAAGGTTGTGTAATACAACAGATTAAGCATTGAGAAGAGTGAAATTATTCTGTTTTGAAAACTATGGCAGGTGAGATTTTCTGCCTAATTATATAAGAAGATTTCTCTAAGAATACACATTATTTCAATGACTTATTGGCTGTGAAATAAGTTAAGGGTATTTCAAATGGCTTGTCTGCAAAGAAAGGTGAGATGTAGGGAATCACAGAAAGTCGAGGGGAAAATAGGTCAATATATACATTGCTATATGGTGAACTAAACCTTAGGCCAGCAACAATGGAGAGGACCTGACCCTTAGAAACTTACAAGTAAGATGGAATCTTCAAAAGTTCAAATCTTTATAAGTAAAATATTTATTAAAATGAATAACCAAGTGTTTTAATTGACATCAGAAGATCAAAACAATAAACCCTGAGAACATAGAAAAAAGATAAATAAAGATATGAGCAGAACTTAATACAACAGAAAACGTATAAAATTGAGGTGATTTAGTAAGTCCAAAGAATCTTCTTTGAAAAGATTGAAAAGACACACTTTGATTAAGGAAAACAAAAACATAAGGAAAGAATATACAGAAAGAATCAGGACAATGTTATAGCAGAGAATATATGAAATGCCAGTAAATTTGAACATTTCTGTAAAGTGGACCATTTCCTAGCTCCTAAAGTTTACCAAACCTGACACAAGAGGAAATCATTTAAGGTCATCATGTCTGCCCTTGGCATTCTCGGAACGCCCTGGCCTCAGGATGCAGCCTCTGTAGTCCATGGTAACCTGCGGAGAGGGGACGGGGCTGAGGTTGCTTGGAACTCTGCCCTCATTGAAGGAGTGGGTGTGGCCATCTCTGCTGTGACTGAACAAAGGGCAGGGGAGCAGGGGGCCCAGGGCAGGGCCCTCAGAGCACGGCATGTCCAGTGGGCTGTCACAAGCATTTAGGCCCAGGCCAAAGTGCGCCTTCTTTGTCTGAACAGCTGCCCAAACTCTCACCTTTCCACTCAGGCCGACCTCTTACTTGAAGTGTGTGTGGAACCTGTCATCACAGTACACCTCGCTGCACAGCTAACCATAGGTCTGGGCATCGTAGCTTCCTGCCAGGTGACCGAAGTTCGCAGGCAGATGTGTCCCAGGGACACATGCAAAGAGGCTCCAGCCCGGGCCACAGGCTGCCCAAAGCCACTGCCCCAGATCGGGGGCCGCCAATCAGCCCTGTCGGAGTCCCCTTCCTCTAGAGGGAGTATTGGACCAACACTTGTAGAAAACGGTGTCCTCGTGGGCAACTCATTGGAGGGACACAAATAAATCTTTGCCGACTTTCTGCTGAAGCTTACGAGCGTTCACACCTAAGCGTCTTACAAGGTCAGCTGTTTAGCTAAACATGAGCTCATGATCTAAATTTACACAATAATGAAGAAATCAGCTACGATGGGAGACAATCAGTAAAGACTATCAATACCAGAATTAGATTCCCAAGGCCATCCATCAATTGTTGGAATAATCAGGTGCAAGGCAGAATATATACATAAAACTGGACCTGAAACAAGGAACAAGGATGTTTTCAAAGACTGGTAGGATCTATACATGTCATTGATAAAGCTAAATACTCAAAGGTTGTGTAATACAACAGATTAAGCATTGAGAAGAGTGAAATTATGCTGTTTTGAAAACTATGGCAGGTGAGATTTTATGCCTAATTATATAAGTAGATTTCTCTAAATATTACACATTATTTTAATGACTTATTGGCTGTGAAATAAGTTAAGGGTATTTCAAATGGCTTGTCTGCAAAGAAAGGTGAGATGTAGGGAATCACAGAAAGTCGAGGGGAAAATAGGTCAATATATACATTGCTATATGGTGAACTAAACCTTAGGCCAGCAACAATGGAGAGGACCTGACCCTTAGAAACTTACAAGTAAGCTGGAATCTTCAAAAGTTCAAATCTTTATAAGTAAAATATTTATTAAAATGAATAACCAAGTGTTTTAATTGACATCAGAAGATCAAAACAATAAACCCGGAGAACATAGAAAAAAGATAAATAAAGATATGAGCAGAACTTAATACAACAGAAAACGTATAAAATTGAGGTGATTTAGTAAGTCCAAAGAATCTTCTTTGAAAAGATTGAAAAGACACACTTTGATTAAGGAAAACAAAAACATAAGTAAAGAATATACAGAAAGAATCAGGACAATGTTATAGCAGAGAATATATGAAATGCCAGTAAATTTGAACATTTCTGTAAAGTGGACCATTTCCTAGCTCCTAAAGTTTACCAAACCTGACACAAGAGGAAATCATTTAAGGTCATCATGACTGCCCTTGGCATTCTCGGAAAGCCCTGGCCTCAGGATGCAGCCTCTGTAGTCCATGGTAACCTGCGGAGAGGGGGCGGGGCTGAGGGTGGTTGGAACTCTGCCCTCACTGAAGGAGTGGGTGTGGCCATCTCTGCTGTGACTGAACAAAGGGCAGGGGAGCAGGGGTCCCAGAGCAGGGCCCTCAGAGCACGGCAGGTCCAGTGGGGTGTCACAAGCATTTAGGCCCAGGCCAAAGGGCGCCTTCTTTGTCTGCACAGCTGCCCAAACTCTCACCTTTCCACTCAGGCCGACCTCTTACTTGAAGTGTGTGTGGAACCTGTCCTCACAGTACACCTCGCTGCACAGCTAACCATAGGTCTGGGCATCGTAGCTTCCTGCCAGGTGACCGAAGTTCGCAGGCAGATGTGTCCCAGGGACACATGCAAAGAGGCTCCAGCCCGGGCCACCGGCTGCCCACTGCCCCTGCCCCAGATCGGGGCCCGCCAATCAGCCCTGTCGGAGTCCCCTTCCTCTAGAGGGAGTATTGGACCAACACTTGTAGAAAACGGTGTCCTCGTGGGCAACTCATTGGAGGGACACAAATAAATCTTTGCCGACTTTCTGCTGAAGCTTACGAGCGTTCACACCTAAGCGTCTTACAAGGTCAGCTGTTTAGCTAAACATGAGCTCATGATCTAAATTTACACAATAATGAAGAAATCAGCTACGATGGGAGACAATCAGTAAAGACTATCAATACCAGAATTAGATTCCCAAGGCCATCCATCAATTGTTGGAATAATCAGGTGCAAGGCAGTATATATACATAAAACTGGACCTGAAACAAGGAACAAGGATGTTTTCAAAGACTGGTAGGATCTATACATGTCATTGATAAAGCTAAATATTCAAAGGTTGTGTAATACAACAGATTAAGCATTGAGAAGAGTGAAATTATGCTCTTTTGAAAACTATGGCAGGTGAGATTTTATGCCTAATTATATAAGTAGATTTCTCTAAAAATTACACATTATTTTAATGACTTATTGGCTGTGAAATAAGTTAAGGGTATTTCAAATGGCTTGTCTGCAAAGAAAGGTGAGATGTAGGGAATCACAGAAAGTCGAGGGTAAAATAGGTCAATATATACATTGCTATATGGTGAACTAAACCTTAGGCCAGCAACAATGGAGAGGACCTGACCCTTAGAAACTTACAAGTAAGCTGGAATCTTCAAAAGTTCAAATCTTTATAAGTAAAATATTTATTAAAATGAATAACCAAGTGTTTTAATTGACATCAGAAGATCAAAACAATAAACCGGGAGAACATAGAAAAAAGATAAATAAAGATATGAGCAGAACTTAATACAACAGAAAACGTATAAAATTCAGGTGATTTAGTAAGTCCAAAGAATCTTCTTTGAAAAGATTGAAAACACACACTTTGATTAAGGAAAACAAAAACATAAGGAAAGAATATACAGAAAGAATCAGGACAATGTTATAGCAGAGAATATATGAAATGCCAGTAAATTTGAACATTTCTGTAAAGTGGACCATTTCCTAGCTCCTAAAGTTTACCAAACCTGACACAAGAGGAAATCATTTAAGGTCATCATGTCTGCCCTTGGCATTCTCGGAACGCCCTGGCCTCAGGATGCAGCCTCTGTAGTCCATGGTAACCTGCGGAGAGGGGACGGGGCTGAGGTTGCTTGGAACTCTGCCCTCACTGAAGGAGTGGGTGTGGCCATCTCTGCAGTGACTGAACAAAGGGCAGGGGAGCAGGGGGCCCAGGGCAGGGCCCTCAGAGCCCGGCAGGTCCAGTGGGCTGTCACAAGCATTTAGGCCCAGGCCAAAGGGCGCCTTCTTTGTCTGCACAGCTGCCCAAACTCTCACCTTTCCACTCAGGCCGACCTCTTACTTGAAGTGTGTGTGGAACCTGCCCTCACAGTACACCTCGCTGCACAGCTAACCATAGGTCTGGGCATCGTAGCTTCCTGCCAGGTGACCGAAGTTCGCAGGCAGATGTGTCCCAGGGACACATGCAAAGAGGCTCCAGCCCGGGCCACAGGCTGCCCACAGCCCCTGCCCCAGATCGGGGGCCGCCAATCAGCCCTGTCGGAGTCCCCTTCCTCTAGAGGGAGTATTGGACCAACACTTGTAGAAAACGGTGTCCTCGTGGGCAACTCATTGGAGGGACACAAATAAATTTTGCGGACTTTCTCCTGAAGCTTACTAGCGTTCACACCTAATCGTCTTACAAGGTCAGCTGTTTAGCTAAATATGAGATCATGATCTAAATTTACACAATAATGAAAAAATCAGCTACGAGGGGAGACAATCAGTAAAGACTATCAATACCAGAATTAGATTCCCAAGGTCATCCATCAATTGTTGGAATAATCAGGTGCAAGGCAGAATATATACATAAAACTAGAACTGAAACAAGGAACAAGGATGTTTTCAAAGACTGGTAGGATCTCTAAAACATTTTTAAAGTACATGTCATTGATAAAGCTAAATACTCAAAGGTTGTGTAATACAACAGATTAAGAATTGAGAAGAGTGAAATTATGCTGTTTGAAAACTATGGCAGGTGAGATTTTCTGCCTAATTATATAAGAAGATTTCTCTAAAAACTACACATTATTTCAATGACTTATTGGCTGTGAAATAAGTGAAGGGTATTTCAAATGGCTTGTCTGCAAAGAAAGGTGAGATGTAGGGAATCACAGAAAGTCGAGGGGAAAATAGGTCAATATATACATTGCTATATGGTGAACTAAACCTTAGGCCAGCAACAATGGAGAGGACCTGACCCTTAGAAACTTACAAGTAAGCTGGAATCTTCAAAAGTTCAAATCTTTATAAGTAAAATATTTATTAAAATGAATAACCAAGTGTTTTAATTGACATCAGAAGATCAAAACAATAAACCCTGAGAACATAGAAAAAAGATAAATAAAGATATGAGCAGAACTTAATACAACAGAAAACGTATAAAATTCAGGTGATTTAGTAAGTCCAAAGAATCTTCTTTGAAAAGATTGAAAAGACACACTTTGATTAAGGAAAACAAAAACATAAGGAAAGAATATACAGAAAGAATCAGGACAATGTTATAGCAGAGAATATATGAAATGCCAGTAAATTTGAACATTTCTGTAAGTGGACCATTTCCTAGCTCCTAAAGTTTACCAAACCTGACACAAGAGGAAATCATTTAAAGTCATCATGTCTGCCCTTGGCATTCTCGGAACGCCCTGGCCTCAGGATGCAGCCTCTGTAGTCCATGGTAACCTGCGGAGAGGGGGCGGGGCTGAGGGTGGTTGGAACTCTGCCCTCACTGAAGGAGTGGGTGTGGCCATCTCTGCTGTGACTGAACAAAGGGCAGGGGAGCAGGGGGCCAAGGGCAGGGCCCTCAGAGCCCGGCAGGTCCAGTGGGGTGTCACAAGCATTTAGGCCCAGGCCAAAGGGCGTCTTCTTTGTCTGCACAGCTGCCCAAACTCTCACCTTTCCACTCAGGCCGACCTCTTACTTGAAGTGTGTGTGGAACCTGCCCTCACAGTACACCTCGCTGCACAGCTAACCATAGGTCTGGGCATCGTAGCTTCCTGCCAGGTGACCGAAGTTCGCAGGCAGATGTATCCCAGGGACACATGCAAAGAGGCTCCAGCCCGGGACACAGGCTGCCCACTGCCCCTGCCCCAGATCGGGGGCCGCCAATCAGCCCTGTCGGAGTCCCCTTCCTCTAGAGGGAGTATTGGACCAACACTTGTAGAAAACGGTGTCCTCGTGGGCAACTCATTGGAGGGACACAAATAAATTTTGGCGACTTTCTGCTGAAGCTTACGAGCGTTCACACCTAAGCGTCTTACAAGGTCAGCTGTTTAGCTAAACATGAGCTCATGATCTAAATTTACACAATAATGAAAAAATCAGCTACCAGGGGAGACAATCAGTAAAGACTATCAATACCAGAATTAGATTCCCGAGGCCATCCATCAGTTGTTGGAATAATCAGGTGCAAGGCAGAATATATACATAAAACTGGAACTGAAACAAGGAACAAGGATGTTTTCAAAGACTGGTAGGATCTCTAAAACATTTTTAAAGGACATGTCATTGATAAAGCTAAATACTCAAAGGTTATGTAATACAACAGATTAAGAATTGAGAAGAGTGAAATTATGCTGTTTTGAAAACTATGGCAGGTGAGATTTTCTGCCTAATTATACAAGAAGATTTCTCTAAAAACTACACTTTATTTCAATGACTTATTGGCTGTGAAATAAGTTAAGGGTATTTCAAATGGCTTGTCTGCAAAGAAAGGTGAGATGTAGGGAATCACAGAAAGTCGAGGGTAAAATAGGTCAATATATACATTGCTATATGGTGAACTAAACCTCAGGCCAGCAACAATGGAGAGGACCTGACCCTTAGAAACTTACAAGTAAGCTGGAATCTTCAAAAGTTCAAATCTTTATAAGTAAAATATTTATTAAAATGAATAACCAAGTGTTTTAATTGACATCAGAAGATCAAAACAATAAACCCTGAGAACATAGAAAAAAGATAAATAAAGATATGAGCAGAACTTAATACAACAGAAAACGTATAAAATTCAGGTGATTTAGTAAGTCCAAAGAATCTTCTTTGAAAAGATTGAAAAGACACACTTTGATTAAGGAAAACAAAAACATAAGTAAAGAATATACAGAAAGAATCAGGACAATGATATAGCTGAGAATATATGAAATGCCAGTAAATTTGAACATTTCTGTAAGTGGACCATTTCCTAGCTCCTAAAGTTTACCAAACCTGACACAAGAGGAAATCATTTAAAGTCATCATGTCTGCCCTTGGCATTCTCGGAACGCCCTGGCCTCAGGATGCAGCCTCTGTAGTCCATGGTAACCTGCGGAGAGGGGGCGGGGCTGAGGGTGGTTGGAACTCTGCCCTCACTGAAGGAGTGGGTGTGGCCATCTCTGCTGTGACTGAACAAAGGGCAGGGGAGCAGGGGGCCCAGGGCAGGGCCCTCAGAGCACGGCAGGTCCAGTGGGCTGTCACAAGCATTTAGGCCCAGGCCAAAGGGCGCCTTCTTTGTCTACACAGCTGCCCAAACTCTCACCTTTCCACTCAGGCCGACCTCTTACTTGAAGTGTGTGTGGAACCTGTCCTCACAGTACACCTCGCTGCACAGCTAACCATAGGTCTGGGCATCGTAGCTTCCTGCCAGGTGACCGAAGTTCGCAGGCAGATGTGTCCCAGGGACACATGCAAAGAGGCTCCTGCCCGGGCCACAGGCTGCTCACTGCCCCTGCCCCAGATCGGGGGCCGCCAATCAGCCGTGTCGGAGTCCCCTGTCTCTAGAGGGAGTATTGGTCCAACACTTGTAGAAAACGGTGTCCTCGTGGGCAACTCATTGGAGGGACACAAATAAATTTTGCGGACTTTCTCCTGAAGCTTACTAGCGTTCACACCTAATCGTCTTACAAGGTCAGCTGTTTAGCTAAACATGAGATCATGATCTAAATTTACACAATAATGAAAAAATCAGCTACGAGGGGAGACAATCAGTAAAGACTATCAATACCAGAATTAGATTCCCAAGGCCATCCATCAATTGTTGGAATAATCAGGTGCAAGGCAGAATATATACATAAAACTGGAACTGAAACAAGGAACAAGGATGTTTTCAAAGACTGGTAGGATCTCTAAAACATTTTTAAAGTACATGTCATTGATAAAGCTAAATACTCAAAGGTTGTGTAATACAACAGATTAAGCATTGAGAAGAGTGAAATTATTCTGTTTTGAAAACTATGGCAGGTGAGATTTTCTGCCTAATTATATAAGAAGATTTCTCTAAGAATACACATTATTTCAATGACTTATTGGCTGTGAAATAAGTTAAGGGTATTTCAAATGGCTTGTCTGCAAAGAAAGGTGAGATGTAGGGAATCACAGAAAGTCGAGGGGAAAATAGGTCAATATATACATTGCTATATGGTGAACTAAACCTTAGGCCAGCAACAATGGAGAGGACCTGACCCTTAGAAACTTACAAGTAAGATGGAATCTTCAAAAGTTCAAATCTTTATAAGTAAAATATTTATTAAAATGAATAACCAAGTGTTTTAATTGACATCAGAAGATCAAAACAATAAACCCTGAGAACATAGAAAAAAGATAAATAAAGATATGAGCAGAACTTAATACAACAGAAAACGTATAAAATTGAGGTGATTTAGTAAGTCCAAAGAATCTTCTTTGAAAAGATTGAAAAGACACACTTTGATTAAGGAAAACAAAAACATAAGGAAAGAATATACAGAAAGAATCAGGACAATGTTATAGCAGAGAATATATGAAATGCCAGTAAATTTGAACATTTCTGTAAAGTGGACCATTTCCTAGCTCCTAAAGTTTACCAAACCTGACACAAGAGGAAATCATTTAAAGTCATCATGTCTGCCCTTGGCATTCTCGGAACGCCCTGGCCTCAGGATGCAGCCTCTGTAGTCCATGGTAACCTGCGGAGAGGGGACGGGGCTGAGGTTGCTTGGAACTCTGCCCTCATTGAAGGAGTGGGTGTGGCCATCTCTGCTGTGACTGAACAAAGGGCAGGGGAGCAGGGGGCCCAGGGCAGGGCCCTCAGAGCACGGCATGTCCAGTGGGCTGTCACAAGCATTTAGGCCCAGGCCAAAGTGCGCCTTCTTTGTCTGAACAGCTGCCCAAACTCTCACCTTTCCACTCAGGCCGACCTCTTACTTGAAGTGTGTGTGGAACCTGTCATCACAGTACACCTCGCTGCACAGCTAACCATAGGTCTGGGCATCGTAGCTTCCTGCCAGGTGACCGAAGTTCGCAGGCAGATGTGTCCCAGGGACACATGCAAAGAGGCTCCAGCCCGGGCCACAGGCTGCCCAAAGCCACTGCCCCAGATCGGGGGCCGCCAATCAGCCCTGTCGGAGTCCCCTTCCTCTAGAGGGAGTATTGGACCAACACTTGTAGAAAACGGTGTCCTCGTGGGCAACTCATTGGAGGGACACAAATAAATCTTTGCCGACTTTCTGCTGAAGCTTACGAGCGTTCACACCTAAGCGTCTTACAAGGTCAGCTGTTTAGCTAAACATGAGCTCATGATCTAAATTTACACAATAATGAAGAAATCAGCTACGATGGGAGACAATCAGTAAAGACTATCAATACCAGAATTAGATTCCCAAGGCCATCCATCAATTGTTGGAATAATCAGGTGCAAGGCAGAATATATACATAAAACTGGACCTGAAACAAGGAACAAGGATGTTTTCAAAGACTGGTAGGATCTATACATGTCATTGATAAAGCTAAATACTCAAAGGTTGTGTAATACAACAGATTAAGCATTGAGAAGAGTGAAATTATGCTCTTTTGAAAACTATGGCAGGTGAGATTTTATGCCTAATTATATAAGTAGATTTCTCTAAAAATTACACATTATTTTAATGACTTATTGGCTGTGAAATAAGTTAAGGGTATTTCAAATGGCTTGTCTGCAAAGAAAGGTGAGATGTAGGGAATCACAGAAAGTCGAGGGGAAAATAGGTCAATATATACATTGCTATATGGTGAACTAAACCTTAGGCCAGCAACAATGGAGAGGACCTGACCCTTAGAAACTTACAAGTAAGCTGGAATCTTCAAAAGTTCAAATCTTTATAAGTAAAATATTTATTAAAATGAATAACCAAGTGTTTTAATTGACATCAGAAGATCAAAACAATAAACCCGGAGAACATAGAAAAAAGATAAATAAAGATATGAGCAGAACTTAATACAACAGAAAACGTATAAAATTCAGGTGATTTAGTAAGTCCAAAGAATCTTCTTTGAAAAGATTGAAAACACACACTTTGATTAAGGAAAACAAAAACATAAGGAAAGAATATACAGAAAGAATCAGGACAATGTTATAGCAGAGAATATATGAAATGCCAGTAAATTTGAACATTTCTGTAAAGTGGACCATTTCCTAGCTCCTAAAGTTTACCAAACCTGACACAAGAGGAAATCATTTAAGGTCATCATGTCTGCCCTTGGCATTCTCGGAACGCCCTGGCCTCAGGATGCAGCCTCTGTAGTCCATGGTAACCTGCGGAGAGGGGACGGGGCTGAGGTTGCTTGGAACTCTGCCCTCACTGAAGGAGTGGGTGTGGCCATCTCTGCAGTGACTGAACAAAGGGCAGGGGAGCAGGGGGCCCAGGGCAGGGCCCTCAGAGCCCGGCAGGTCCAGTGGGCTGTCACAAGCATTTAGGCCCAGGCCAAAGGGCGCCTTCTTTGTCTGCACAGCTGCCCAAACTCTCACCTTTCCACTCAGGCCGACCTCTTACTTGAAGTGTGTGTGGAACCTGCCCTCACAGTACACCTCGCTGCACAGCTAACCATAGGTCTGGGCATCGTAGCTTCCTGCCAGGTGACCGAAGTTCGCAGGCAGATGTGTCCCAGGGACACATGCAAAGAGGCTCCAGCCCGGGCCACAGGCTGCCCACAGCCCCTGCCCCAGATCGGGGGCCGCCAATCAGCCCTGTCGGAGTCCCCTTCCTCTAGAGGGAGTATTGGACCAACACTTGTAGAAAACGGTGTCCTCGTGGGCAACTCATTGGAGGGACACAAATAAATTTTGCGGACTTTCTCCTGAAGCTTACTAGCGTTCACACCTAATCGTCTTACAAGGTCAGCTGTTTAGCTAAATATGAGATCATGATCTAAATTTACACAATAATGAAAAAATCAGCTACGAGGGGAGACAATCAGTAAAGACTATCAATACCAGAATTAGATTCCCAAGGTCATCCATCAATTGTTGGAATAATCAGGTGCAAGGCAGAATATATACATAAAACTGGAACTGAAACAAGGAACAAGGATGTTTTCAAAGACTGGTAGGATCTCTAAAACATTTTTAAAGTACATGTCATTGATAAAGCTAAATACTCAAAGGTTGTGTAATACAACAGATTAAGAATTGAGAAGAGTGAAATTATGCTGTTTGAAAACTATGGCAGGTGAGATTTTCTGCCTAATTATATAAGAAGATTTCTCTAAAAACTACACATTATTTCAATGACTTATTGGCTGTGAAATAAGTGAAGGGTATTTCAAATGGCTTGTCTGCAAAGAAAGGTGAGATGTAGGGAATCACAGAAAGTCGAGGCGAAAATAGGTCAATATATACATTGCTATATGGTGAACTAAACCTTAGGCCAGCAACAATGGAGAGGACCTGACCCTTAGAAACTTACAAGTAAGCTGGAATCTTCAAAAGTTCAAATCTTTATAAGTAAAATATTTATTAAAATGAATAACCAAGTGTTTTAATTGACATCAGAAGATCAAAACAATAAACCCTGAGAACATAGAAAAAAGATAAATAAAGATATGAGCAGAACTTAATACAACAGAAAACGTATAAAATTCAGGTGATTTAGTAAGTCCAAAGAATCTTCTTTGAAAAGATTGAAAAGACACACTTTGATTAAGGAAAACAAAAACATAAGGAAAGAATATACAGAAAGAATCAGGACAATGTTATAGCAGAGAATATATGAAATGCCAGTAAATTTGAACATTTCTGTAAGTGGACCATTTCCTAGCTCCTAAAGTTTACCAAACCTGACACAAGAGGAAATCATTTAAAGTCATCATGTCTGCCCTTGGCATTCTCGGAACGCCCTGGCCTCAGGATGCAGCCTCTGTAGTCCATGGTAACCTGCGGAGAGGGGGCGGGGCTGAGGGTGGTTGGAACTCTGCCCTCACTGAAGGAGTGGGTGTGGCCATCTCTGCTGTGACTGAACAAAGGGCAGGGGAGCAGGGGGCCAAGGGCAGGGCCCTCAGAGCCCGGCAGGTCCAGTGGGGTGTCACAAGCATTTAGGCCCAGGCCAAAGGGCGTCTTCTTTGTCTGCACAGCTGCCCAAACTCTCACCTTTCCACTCAGGCCGACCTCTTACTTGAAGTGTGTGTGGAACCTGCCCTCACAGTACACCTCGCTGCACAGCTAACCATAGGTCTGGGCATCGTAGCTTCCTGCCAGGTGACCGAAGTTCGCAGGCAGATGTATCCCAGGGACACATGCAAAGAGGCTCCAGCCCGGGACACAGGCTGCCCACTGCCCCTGCCCCAGATCGGGGGCCGCCAATCAGCCCTGTCGGAGTCCCCTTCCTCTAGAGGGAGTATTGGACCAACACTTGTAGAAAACGGTGTCCTCGTGGGCAACTCATTGGAGGGACACAAATAAATTTTGGCGACTTTCTGCTGAAGCTTACGAGCGTTCACACCTAAGCGTCTTACAAGGTCAGCTGTTTAGCTAAACATGAGCTCATGATCTAAATTTACACAATAATGAAAAAATCAGCTACCAGGGGAGACAATCAGTAAAGACTATCAATACCAGAATTAGATTCCCGAGGCCATCCATCAGTTGTTGGAATAATCAGGTGCAAGGCAGAATATATACATAAAACTGGAACTGAAACAAGGAACAAGGATGTTTTCAAAGACTGGTAGGATCTCTAAAACATTTTTAAAGGACATGTCATTGATAAAGCTAAATACTCAAAGGTTATGTAATACAACAGATTAAGAATTGAGAAGAGTGAAATTATGCTGTTTTGAAAACTATGGCAGGTGAGATTTTCTGCCTAATTATACAAGAAGATTTCTCTAAAAACTACACTTTATTTCAATGACTTATTGGCTGTGAAATAAGTTAAGGGTATTTCAAATGGCTTGTCTGCAAAGAAAGGTGAGATGTAGGGAATCACAGAAAGTCGAGGGTAAAATAGGTCAATATATACATTGCTATATGGTGAACTAAACCTCAGGCCAGCAACAATGGAGAGGACCTGACCCTTAGAAACTTACAAGTAAGCTGGAATCTTCAAAAGTTCAAATCTTTATAAGTAAAATATTTATTAAAATGAATAACCAAGTGTTTTAATTGACATCAGAAGATCAAAACAATAAACCCTGAGAACATAGAAAAAAGATAAATAAAGATATGAGCAGAACTTAATACAACAGAAAACGTATAAAATTCAGGTGATTTAGTAAGTCCAAAGAATCTTCTTTGAAAAGATTGAAAAGACACACTTTGATTAAGGAAAACAAAAACATAAGTAAAGAATATACAGAAAGAATCAGGACAATGATATAGCTGAGAATATATGAAATGCCAGTAAATTTGAACATTTCTGTAAGTGGACCATTTCCTAGCTCCTAAAGTTTACCAAACCTGACACAAGAGGAAATCATTTAAAGTCATCATGTCTGCCCTTGGCATTCTCGGAACGCCCTGGCCTCAGGATGCAGCCTCTGTAGTCCATGGTAACCTGCGGAGAGGGGGCGGGGCTGAGGGTGGTTGGAACTCTGCCCTCACTGAAGGAGTGGGTGTGGCCATCTCTGCTGTGACTGAACAAAGGGCAGGGGAGCAGGGGGCCCAGGGCAGGGCCCTCAGAGCACGGCAGGTCCAGTGGGCTGTCACAAGCATTTAGGCCCAGGCCAAAGGGCGCCTTCTTTGTCTGCACAGCTGCCCAAACTCTCACCTTTCCACTCAGGCCGACCTCTTACTTGAAGTGTGTGTGGAACCTGTCCTCACAGTACACCTCGCTGCACAGCTAACCATAGGTCTGGGCATCGTAGCTTCCTGCCAGGTGACCGAAGTTCGCAGGCAGATGTGTCCCAGGGACACATGCAAAGAGGCTCCTGCCCGGGCCACAGGCTGCTCACTGCCCCTGCCCCAGATCGGGGGCCGCCAATCAGCCGTGTCGGAGTCCCCTGTCTCTAGAGGGAGTATTGGTCCAACACTTGTAGAAAACGGTGTCCTCGTGGGCAACTCATTGGAGGGACACAAATAAATTTTGCGGACTTTCTCCTGAAGCTTACTAGCGTTCACACCTAATCGTCTTACAAGGTCAGCTGTTTAGCTAAACATGAGATCATGATCTAAATTTACACAATAATGAAAAAATCAGCTACGAGGGGAGACAATCAGTAAAGACTATCAATACCAGAATTAGATTCCCAAGGCCATCCATCAATTGTTGGAATAATCAGGTGCAAGGCAGAATATATACATAAAACTGGAACTGAAACAAGGAACAAGGATGTTTTCAAAGACTGGTAGGATCTCTAAAACATTTTTAAAGTACATGTCATTGATAAAGCTAAATACTCAAAGGTTGTGTAATACAACAGATTAAGCATTGAGAAGAGTGAAATTATTCTGTTTTGAAAACTATGGCAGGTGAGATTTTCTGCCTAATTATATAAGAAGATTTCTCTAAGAATACACATTATTTCAATGACTTATTGGCTGTGAAATAAGTTAAGGGTATTTCAAATGGCTTGTCTGCAAAGAAAGGTGAGATGTAGGGAATCACAGAAAGTCGAGGGGAAAATAGGTCAATATATACATTGCTATATGGTGAACTAAACCTTAGGCCAGCAACAATGGAGAGGACCTGACCCTTAGAAACTTACAAGTAAGATGGAATCTTCAAAAGTTCAAATCTTTATAAGTAAAATATTTATTAAAATGAATAACCAAGTGTTTTAATTGACATCAGAAGATCAAAACAATAAACCCTGAGAACATAGAAAAAAGATAAATAAAGATATGAGCAGAACTTAATACAACAGAAAACGTATAAAATTCAGGTGATTTAGTAAGTCCAAAGAATCTTCTTTGAAAAGATTGAAAAGACACACTTTGATTAAGGAAAACAAAAACATAAGTATAGAATATACAGAAAGAATCAGGACAATGTTATAGCAGAGAATATATGAAATGCCAGTAAATTTGAACATTTCTGTAAAGTGGACCATTTCCTAGCTCCTAAAGTTTACCAAACCTGACACAAGAGGAAATCATTTAAGGTCATCATGTCTGCCCTTGGGATTCTCGGAACGCCCTGGCCTCAGGATGCAGCCTCTGTAGTCCATGGTAACCTGCGGAGAGGGGGCGGGGCTGAGGGTGGGTGGAACTCTGGCCTCACTGGAGGAGTGGGTGTGGCCATCTCTGCTGTGACTGAACAAAGGGCAGGGGAGCAGGGGGCCCAGGGCAGGGCCCTCAGAGCACGGCAGGTCCAGTGGGCTGTCACATGCATTTAGGCCCAGGCCAAAGGGCGCCTTCTTTGTCTGCACAGCTGCCCAAACTCTCACCTTTCCACTCAGGCCGACCTCTTACTTGAAGTGTGTGTGGAACCTGTCCTCACAGTACACCTCGCTGCACAGCTAACCATAGGTCTGGGCATCGTATCTTCCTGCCAGTTTACCGAAGTTTGCAGGCAGATGTGTCCCAGGGACACATGCAAAGAGGCTCCAGCCCGGGCCACAGGCTGCCCACTGCCCCTGCCCCAGATCGGGGGCCGCCAATCAGCCCTGTCGGAGTCCCCTTCCTCTAGAGGGAGTATTGGACCAACACTTGTAGAAAACGGTGTCCTCGTGGGCAACTCATTGGAGGGACACAAATAAATTTTGCCGACTTTCTGCTGAAGCTTACGAGCGTTCACACCTAAGCGTCTTACAAGGTCAGCTGTTTATCTAAACATGAGCTCATGATCTAAATTTACACAATAATGAAAAAATCAGCTACGAGGGGAGACAATCAGTAAGGACTATCAATACCAGAATTAGATTCCCAAGGCCATCCATCAATTGTTGGAATAATCAGGTGCAAGGCAGAATATATACATAAAACTGGAACTGAAACAAGGAACAAGGATGTTTTCAAAGACTGGTAGGATCTCTAAAACATTTTTAAAGTACATGTCACTGATAAAGCTAAATACTCAAAGGTTGTGTAATACAACAGATTAAGCATTGAGAAGAGTGAAATTATGCTGTTTTGAAAACTATGGCAGGTGAGATTTTCTGCCTAATTATATAAGAAGATTTCTCTAAAAACTACACATTATTTCAATGACTTATTGGCTGTGAAATAAGTTAAGGGTATTTCAAATGGCTTGTCTGCAAAGAAAGGTGAGATGTAGGGAATCACAGAAAGTCGAGGGTAAAATAGGTCAATATATACATTGCTATATGGTGAACTAAACCTTAGGCCAGCAACAATGGAGAGGACCTGACCCTTAGAAACTTACAAGTAAGCTGGAATCTTCAAAAGTTCAAATCTTTATAAGTAAAATATTTATTAAAATGAATAACCAAGTGTTTTAATTGACATCAGAAGATCAAAACAATAAACCCTGAGAACATAGAAAAAAGATAAATAAAGATATGAGCAGAACTTAATACAACAGAAAACGTATAAAATTCAGGTGATTTAGTAAGTCCAAAGAATCTTCTTTGAAAAGATTGAAAAGACACACTTTGATTAAGGAAAACAAAAACATAAGTAAAGAATATACAGAAAGAATCAGGACAATGATATAGCAGAGAATATATGAAATGCCAGTAAATTTGAACATTTCTGTAAGTGGACCATTTCCTAGCTCCTAAAGTTTACCAAACCTGACACAAGAGGAAATCATTTAAAGTCATCATGTCTGCCCTTGGCATTCTCGGAACGCCCTGGCCTCAGGATGCAGCCTCTGTAGTCCATGGTAACCTGCGGAGAGGGGGCGGGGCTGAGGGTGGTTGGAACTCTGGCCTCACTGAAGGAGTGGGTGTGGCCATCTCTGCTGTGACTGAACAAAGGGCAGGGGAGCAGGGGGCCCAGGGCAGGGCCCTCAGAGCACGGCAGGTCCAGTGGGCTGTCACAAGCATTTAGGCCCAGGCCAAAGGGCGCCTTCTTTGTCTGCACAGCTGCCCAAACTCTCACCTTTCCACTCAGGCCGACCTCTTACTTGAAGTGTGTGTGGAACCTGTCCTCACAGTACACCTCGCTGCACAGCTAACCATAGGTCTGGGCATCGTAGCTTCCTGCCAGGTGACCGAAGTTCGCAGGCAGATGTGTCCCAGGGACACATGCAAAGAGGCTCCTGCCCGGGCCACAGGCTGCCCACTGCCCCTGCCCCAGATCGGGGGCCGCCAATCAGCCGTGTCGGAGTCCCCTGTCTCTAGAGGGAGTATTGGACCAACACTTGTAGAAAACGGTGTCCTCGTGGGCAACTCATTGGAGGGACACAAATAAATTTTGCGGATTTTCTCCTGAAGCTTACTAGCGTTCACACCTAATCGTCTTACAAGGTCAGCTGTTTAGCTAAACATGAGATCATGATCTAAATTTACACAATAATGAAAAAATCAGCTACGAGGGGAGACAATCAGTAAAGACTATCAATACCAGAATTAGATTCCCAAGGCCATCCATCAATTGTTGGAATAATCAGGTGCAAGGCAGAATATATACATAAAACTGGAACTGAAACAAGGAACAAGGATGTTTTCAAAGACTGGTAGGATCTCTAAAACATTTTTAAAGTACATGTCATTGATAAAGCTAAATACTGAAAGGTTGTGTAATACAACAGATTAAGCATTGAGAAGAGTGAAATTATGCTGTTTTGAAAACTATGGCAGGTGTGATTTTCTGCCTAATTATATAAGCAGATTTCTCTAAGAATACACATTATTTCAATGACATATTGGCTGTGAAATAAGTTAAGGGTATTTCAAATGGCTTGTCTGCAAAGAAAGGTGAGATGTAGGGAATCACAGAAAGTCGAGGGGAAAATAGGTCAATATATACATTGCTATATGGTGAACTAAACCTTAGGCCAGCAACAATGGAGAGGACCTGACCCTTAGAAACTTACAAGTAAGCTGGAATCTTCAAAAGTTCAAATCTTTATAAGTAAAATATTTATTAAAATGAATAACCAAGTGTTTTAATTGACATCAGAAGATCAAAACAATAAACCCTGAGAACATAGAAAAAAGATAAATAAAGATATGAGCAGAACTTAATACAACAGAAAACGTATAAAATTCAGGTGATTTAGTAAGTCCAAAGAATCTTCTTTGAAAAGATTGAAAAGACACACTTTGATTAAGGAAAACAAAAACATAAGTAAAGAATATACAGAAAGAATCAGGACAATGTTATAGCAGAGAATATATGAAATGCCAGTAAATTTGAACATTTCTGTAAAGTGGACCATTTCCTAGCTCCTAAAGTTTAACAAACCTGACACAAGAGGAAATCATTTAAGGTCATCATGTCTGCCCTTGGCATTCTCGGAACGCCCTGGCCTCAGGATGCAGCCTCTGTAGTCCATGGTAACCTGCGGAGAGGGGGCGGGGCTGAGGGTGGTTGGAACTCTGCCCTCACTGAAGGAGTGGGTGTGGCCATCTCTGCTGTGACTGAACAAAGGGCAGGGGAGCAGGGGGCCCAGGGCAGGGCCCTCAGAGCACGGCAGGTCCAGTGGGCTGTCACAAGCATTTAGGCCCAGGCCAAAGGGCGCCTTCTTTGTCTGCACAGCTGCCCAAACTCTCACCTTTCCACTCAGGCCGACCTCTTACTTGAAGTGTGTGTGGAACCTGTCCTCACAGTACACCTCGCTGCACAGCTAACCATAGGTCTGGGCATCGTAGCTTCCTGCCAGGTGACCGAAGTTCACAG
Source organism: Mesoplodon mirus (assembly GCF_964341445.2). NCBI lineage: Eukaryota > Metazoa > Chordata > Mammalia > Artiodactyla > Ziphiidae > Mesoplodon > Mesoplodon mirus. Next base: position 180,948,517 of record NC_138976.1, on the reverse strand, counting down.
GCAGATGTGTCCCAGGGACACATGCAAAGAGGCTCCAGCCTGGGCCACAGCCTGCCCACTGCCCCTGCCCCAGATCGGGGGCCGCCAATCAGCCCTGTCGGAGTCCCCTTCCTCTAGAGGGAGTATTGGACCAACACTTGTAGAAAACGGTGTCCTCGTGGGCAACTCATTGGAGGGACACAAATAAATTTTGCCGAATTTCTGCTGAAGCTTACGAGCGTTCACACCTAAGCGTCTTACAAGGTCAGCTGTTTATCTAAACATGAGCTCATGATCTAAATTTACACAATAATGAAAAAATCAGCTACGAGGGGAGACAATCAGTAAGGACTATCAATACCAGAATTAGATCCCCAAGGCCATCCATCAATTGTTGGAATAATCAGGTGCAAGGCAGAATATATACATAAAACTGGAACTGAAACAAGGAACAAGGATGTTTTCAAAGACTGGTAGGATCTCTAAAACATTTTTAAAGTACATGTCACTGATAAATCTAAATACTCAAAGGTTGTGTAATACAACAGATTAAGCATTGAGAAGAGTGAAATTATGCTGTTTTGAAAACTATGGCAGGTGAGATTTTCTGCCTAATTATATAAGAAGATTTCTCTAAAACTACACATTATTTCAATGACTTATTGGCTGTGAAATAAGTTAAGGGTATTTCAAATGGCTTGTCTGCAAAGAAAGGTGAGATGTAGGGAATCACAGAAAGTCGAGGGGAAAATAGGTCAATATATACATTGCTATATGGTGAACTAAACCTTAGGCCAGCAACAATGGAGAGGACCTGACCCTTAGAAACTTACAAGTAAGCTGGAATCTTCAAAAGTTCAAATCTTTATAAGTAAAATATTTATTAAAATGAATAACCAAGTGTTTTAATTGATATTAGAAGATCAAAACAATAAACCCTGAGAACATAGAAAAAAGATAAATAAAGATATGAGCAGAACTTAATACAACAGAAAACGTATAAAATTCAGGTGATTTAGTAAGTCCAAAGAATCTTCTTTGAAAAGATTGAAAAGACACACTTTGATTAAGGAAAACAAAAACATAAGTATAGAATATACAGAAAGAATCAGGACAATGTTATAGCAGAGAATATATGAAATGCCAGTAAATTTGAACATTTCTGTAAAGTGGACCATTTCCTAGCTCCTAAAGTTTACCAAACCTGACACAAGAGGAAATCATTTAAGGTCATCATGTCTGCCCTTGGCATTCTCGGAACGCCCTGGCCTCAGGATGCAGCCTCTGTAGTCCATGGTAACCTGCGGAGAGGGGGCGGGGCTGAGGGTGGGTGGAACTCTGGCCTCACTGGAGGAGTGGGTGTGGCCATCTCTGCTGTGACTGAACAAAGGGCCGGGGAGCAGTGGGCCCAGGGCAGGGCCCTCAGAGCACGGCAGGTCCAGTGGGGTGTCACAAGCATTTAGGCCCAGGCCAAAGGGCGCCTTCTTTGTCTGCACAGCTGCCCAAACTCTCACCTTTCCACTCAGGCCGACCTCTTACTTGAAGTGTGTGTGGAACCTGTCCTCACAGTACACCTCGCTGCACAGCTAACCATAGGTCTGGGCATCGTAGCTTCCTGCCAGGTGACCGAAGTTCGCAGGCAGATGTGTCCCAGGGACACATGCAAAGAGGCTCCTGCCCGGGCCACAGGCTGCCCACTGCCGCTGCCCCAGATCGGGGGCCGCCAATCAGCCGTGTCGGAGTCCCCTGTCTCTAGAGGGAGTATTGGACCAACACTTGTAGAAAACGGTGTCCTCGTGGGCAACTCATTGGAGGGACACAAATAAATTTTGCCGACTTTCTCCTGAAGCTTGCGAGCGTACACACCTAAGCGTCTTACAAGGTCAGCTGTTTAGCTAAACATGAGCTCATGATCTAAATTTACACAATAATGAAAAAATCAGCTATGAGGGGAGACAATCAGTAAGGGTATCAATACCAGAATTAGATTCCCAAGGCCATCCATCAATTGTTGGAATAATCAGGTGCAAGGCAGAATATATACATAAAACTGGAACTGAAACAAGGAACAAGGATGTTTTCAAAGACTGGTAGGATCTCTAAAACATTTTTAAAGTACATGTCACTGATAAAGCTAAATACACAAAGGTTGTGTAATACAACAGATTAAGCATTGAGAAGAGTGAAATTATGCTGTTTTGAAAACTATGGCAGGTGAGATTTTCTGCCTAATTATATAAGAAGATTTCTCTAAAAATACACATTATTTCAATGACTTATTGGCTGTGAAATAAGTTAAGGGTATTTCAAATGGCTTGTCTGCAAAGAAAGGTGAGATGTAGGGAATCACAGAAAGTCGAGGGGAAAATAGGTCAATATATACATTGCTATATGTTGAACTAAACATTAGGCCAGCAACAATGGAGAGGACCTGACCCTTAGAAACTTACAAGTAAGCTGGAATCTTCAAAAGTTCAAATCTTTATAAGTAAAATATTTATTAAAATGAATAACCAAGTGTTTTAATTGACATCAGATGATCAAAACAATAAACACTGAGAACATAGAAAAAAGATAAATAAAGATATGAGCAGAACTTAATACAACAGAAAACGTATAAAATTCAGGTGATTTAGTACGTCCAAAGAATCTTCTTTGAAAAGATTGAAAAGACACACTTTGATTAAGGAAAACAAAAACATAAGTAAAGAATATACAGAAAGAATCAGGACAATGTTATAGCAGAGAATATATGAAATGCCAGTAAATTTGAACATTTCTGTAAGTGGACCATTACCTAGCTCCTAAAGTTTACCAAACCTGACACAAGAGGAAATCATTTAAGGTCATCATGTCTGCCCTTGGCATTCTCGGAACGCCCTGGTCTCAGGATGCAGCCTCTGTAGTGAATGGTAACCTGCGGAGAGGTGGCGGAGCTGAGGTTGGTTGGAACTCTGCCCTCACTGAAGGAGTGGGTGTGGCCATTTCTGCTGTGACTGAACAAAGGGCAGGGGAGCATGGGGCCCAGGGCATGGCCCTCAGAGCAAGGCAGGTGCAGTTTGCTGTCACAAGCATTTAGGCCCAGGCCAAAGGGCGCCTTCTTTGTCTGCACAGCTGCCCAAACTCTCACCTTTCCACTCAGGCCGACCTCTTACTTGAAGTGTGTGTGGAACCTGTCCTCACAGTACACCTCGCTGCACAGCTAACCATATGTTTGGGCATCGTAGCTTCCTGCCAGGTGACCGAAGTTCGCAGGCAGATGTGTCCCAGGGACACATGCAAAGAGGCTCCTGCCCGGGCCACAGGCTGCCCACTGCCCCTGCCCCAGATCGGGGGCCGCCAATCAGCCGTGTCGGAGTCCCCTGTCTCTAGAGGGAGTATTGGACCAACACTTGTAGAAAACGGTGTCCTCGTGGGCAACTCATTGGAGGGACACAAATAAATTTTGCGGACTTTCTCCTGAAGCTTACTAGCGTTCACACCTAATCGTCTTACAAGGTCAGCTGTTTAGCTAAACATGAGATCATGATCTAAATTTACACAATAATGAAAAAATCAGCTACGAGGGGAGACAATCAGTAAAGACTATCAATACCAGAATTAGATTCCCAAGGCCATCCATCAATTGTTGGAATAATCAGGTGCAAGGCAGAATATATACATAAAACTGGAACTGAAACAAGGAACAAGGATGTTTTCAAAGACTGGTAGGATCTCTAAAACATTTTTAAAGTACATGTCATTGATAAAGCTAAATACTCAAAGGTTGTGTAATACAACAGATTAAGCATTGAGAAGAGTGAAATTATGCTGTTTTGAAAACTATGGCAGGTGAGATTTTCTGCCTAATTATATAAGAAGATTTCTCTAAAAATACACATTATTTCAATGACTTATTGGCTGTGAAATAAGTTAAGGGTATTTCAAATGGCTTGTCTGCAAAGAAAGGTGAGATGTAGGGAATCACAGAAAGTCGAGGGGAAAATAGGACAATATATACATTGCTATATGGTGAACTAAACCTTAGGCCAGCAACAATGGAGAGGACCTGACCCTTAGAGACTTACAAGTAAGCTGGAATCTTCAAAAGTTCAAATCTTTATAAGTAAAATATTTATTAAAATGAATAACCAAGTGTTTTAATTGACATCAGAAGATCAAAACAATAAACCCTGAGAACATAGAAAAAAGATAAATAAAGATATGAGCAGAACTTAATACAACAGAAAACGTATAAAATTCAGGTGATTTAGTAAGTCCAAAGAATCTTCTTTGAAAAGATTGAAAAGACACACTTTGATTAAGGAAAACAAAAACATAAGTAAAGAATATACAGAAAGAATCAGGACAAAGTTATAGCAGAGAATATATGAAATGCCAGTAAATTTGAACATTTCTGTAAAGTGGACCATTTCCTAGCTCCTAAAGTTTACCAAACCTGACACAAGAGGAAATCATTTAAGGTCATCATGTCTGCCCTTGGCATTCTCGGAACGCCCTGGCCTCAGGATGCAGCCTCTGTAGTCCATGGTAACGTGCGGAGAGGGGGCGGGGCTGAGGGTGGTTGGAACTCTGCCCTCACTGAAGGAGTGGGTGTGGCCATCTCTGCTGTGACTGAACAAAGAGCAGGGGAGCAGGGGGCCCAGGGCAGGGCCCTCAGAGCACGGCAGGTCCAGTGGGGTGTCACAAGCATTTAGGCCCAGGACAAAGGGCGCCTTCTTTGTCTGCACAGCTGCCCAAACTCTCACCTTTCCACTCAGGCCGACCTCTTACTTGAAGTGTGTGTGGAACCTGTCCTCACAGTACACCTCGCTGCACAGCTAACCATAGGTCTGGGCATCGTAGCTTCCTGCCAGGTGACCGAAGTTCACAGGCAGATTTGTCCCAGGGACACATGCAAAGAGGCTCCTGCCCGGGCCACAGGCTGCCCACTGCCCCTGCCCCTGATCGGGCGCCGCCAATCAGCCCTGTCGGAGTGCCCTGCCTCTAGAGGGAGTATTGGACCAACACTTGTAGAAAACGGTGTCCTCGTGGGCAACTCATTGGAGGGACACAAATAAATCTTTGCCGACTTTCTGCTGAAGCTTACGAGCGTTCACACCTAAGCGTCTTACAAGGTCAGCTGTTTAGCTAAACATGAGCTCATGATCTAAATTTACACAATAATGAAAAAATCAGCTACGAGGGGAGACAATCAGTAAAGACTATCAATACCAGAATTAGATTCCCAAGGCCATCCATCAATTGTTGGAATAATCAGGTGCAAGGCAGAATATATACATAAAACTGGAACTGAAACAAGGAACAAGGATGTTTTCAAAGACTGGTAGGATCTCTAAAACATTTTTAAAGGACATGTCATTGATAAAGCTAAATACTCAAAGGTTGTGTAATACAACAGATTAAGCATTGAGAAGAGTGAAATTATGCTGTTTTGAAAACTATGGCAGGTGAGATTTTCTGCCTAATTATATAAGAAGATTTCTCTAAAAATACACATTATTTCAATGACTTATTGGCTGTGAAATAAGTTAAGGGTATTTCAAATGGCTTGTCTGCAAAGAAAGGTGAGATGTAGGGAATCACAGAAAGTCGAGGGGAAAATAGGTCAATATATACATTGCTATATGGTGAACTAAACCTTAGGCCAGCAACAATGGAGAGGACCTGACCCTTAGAAACTTACAAGTAAGCTGGAATCTTCAAAAGTTCAAATCTTTATAAGTAAAATATTTATTAAAATGAATAACCAAGTGTTTTAATTGACATCAGAAGATCAAAACAATAAACCCTGAGAACATAGAAAAAAGATAAATAAAGATATGAGCAGAACTTAACACAACAGAAAACGTATAAAATTCAGGTGATTTAGTAAGTCCAAAGAATCTTCTTTGAAAAGATTGAAAAGACACACTTTGATTAAGGAAAACAAAAACATAAGTAAAGGATATACAGAAAGAATCAGGACAATGTTATAGCAGAGAATATATGAAATGCCAGTAAATTTGAACATTTCTGTAAAGTGGACCATTTCCTAGCTCCTAAAGTTTACCAAACCTGACACAAGAGGAAATCATTTAAGGTCATCATGTCTGCCCTTGGCATTCTCGGAACGCCCTGGCCTCAGGATGCAGCCTCTGTAGTCCATGGTAACCTGCGGAGAGGGGGCGGGGCTGAGGGTGGTTGGAACTCTGCCCTCACTGAGGGAGTGGGAGTGGCAATCTCTGCTGTGACTGAACAAAGGGCAGGGGAGCAGGGGGCCCAGGTTAGGGCCCTCAGAGCACGGCAGGTCCAGTGGGGTGTCACAAGCATTTAGGCCCAGGACAAAGGGCGCCTTCTTTGTCTGCACAGCTGCCCAAACTCTCACCTTTCCACTCAGGCCGACCTCTTACTTGAAGTGTGTGTGGAACCTGTCCTCACAGTACACCTCGCTGCACAGCTAACCATAGGTCTGGGCATCGTAGCTTCCTGCCATGTGACCGAAGTTCGCAGGAAGATGTGTCCAAGGGACACATGCAAAGAGGCTCCAGCCCGGGCCACAGGCTGCCCACTGCCCCTGCCCCAGATCGGGGCCACCAATCAGCCATATCGGAGTCCCGTTCCTCTAGAGGGAGTATTGGACCAACACTTGTAGAAAACGGTGTCCTCGTGGGCAACTCATTGGAGGGACACAAATAAATTTTGCCGACTTTCTCCTGAAGCTTATGAGCGTTCACACCTAAGCGTCTTAAAAGGTCAGCTGTTTAGCTAAACATGAGCTCATGATCTAAATTTACACAATAATGAAGAAATCAGCTACGAGGGGAGACAATCAGTAAAGACTATCAATACCAGAATTAGATTCCCAAGGCCATCCATCAATTGTTGGAATAATCAGGTGCAAGGCAGAATATATACATAAAACTGGAACTGAAACAAGGAACAAGGATGTTTTCAAAGACTGGTAGGATCTCTAAAACATTTTTAAAGGACATGTCATTGATAAAGCTAAATACTCAAAGGTTGTGTAATACAACAGATTAAGCATTGAGAAGAGTGAAATTATGCTGTTTTGAAAACTATGGCAGGTGAGATTTTCTGCCTATTTATATAAGAAGATTTCTCTAACAACTACACATTATTTCAATGACTTATTGGCTGTGAAATAAGTTAAGGGTATTTCAAATGGCTTGTCTGCAAAGAAAGGTGAGATGTAGGGAATCACAGAAAGTCGAGGGGAAAATAGGTCAATATATACATTGCTATATGGTGAACTAAACCTTAGGCCAGCAACAATGGAGAGGACCTGACCCTTAGAAACTTACAAGTAAGCTGGAATCTTCAAAAGTTCAAATCTTTATAAGTAAAATATTTATTAAAATGAATAACCAAGTGTTTTAATTGACATCAGAAGTTGAAAACAATAAACCCTGAGAACATAGAAAAAAGATAAATAAAGATATGAGCAGAACTTAATACAACAGAAAACGTATAAAATTGAGGTGATTTAGTAAGTCCAAAGAATCTTCTTTGAAAAGATTGAAAAGACACACTTTGATTAAGGAAAACAAAAACATAAGTAAAGAATATACAGAAAGAATCAGGACAATGTTATAGCAGAGAATATATGAAATGCCAGTAAATTTGAACATTTCTGTAAAGTGGACCATTTCCTAGCTCCTAAAGTTTACCAAACCTGACACAAGAGGAAATCATTTAAGGTCATCCTGTCTGCCCTTGGCATTCTCGGAAAGCCCTGGCCTCAGGATGCAGCCTCTGTAGTCCATGGTAACCTGCGGAGAGGGGGCGGGGCTGAGGGTGGTTGGAACTCTGCCCTCACTGAAGGAGTGGGTGTGGCCATCTCTGCTGTGACTGAACAAAGGGCAGGGGAGCATGGGCCCAGGGCAGGGCCCTCAGAGCACGGCAGGTCCAGTGGGCTGTCACAAGCATTTAGGCCCAGGCCAAAGGGCGCCTTCTTTGTCTGCACAGCTGCCCAAACTCTCACCTTCCCACTCAGGCCGACCTCTTACTTGAAGGGTGTGTGGATCCTGTCCTCACAGTACACTTTGCTGCACAGCTAACCATAGGTCTGGGCATCGTAGCTTCCTGCCAGGTGACCGAAGTTCGGAGGCAGATGTGTCCCAGGGACACATGCAAAGACGCTCCAGCCCGGGCCACAGGCTGCCCACTGCCCCTGCCCCAGATTGGGGCCCGCCAATCAGCCCTGTCGGAGTCCCCTTCCTCTACAGGGAGTATTGGACCAACACTTGTAGAAAACGGTGTCCTCGTGGGCAACTCATTGGAGGGACACAAATAAATCTTTGCTGTCTTTCGTCGGAAGCTTACGAGCGTTCACACCTAAGCGTCTTACAAGGTCAGCTGTTTAGCTAAACATGAGCTCATTATCTAAATTTACACAATAATGAAGTAATCAGCTACGAGGGGAGACAATCAGTAAAGACTATCAATACCAGAATTAGATTCCCAAGGCCATCCATCAATTGTTGGAATAATCAGTTGCAAGGCAGAATATATACATAAAACTGGAACTGAAACAAGGAACAAGGATGTTTTCAAAGACTGGTAGGATCTCTCAAACATTTTTAAAGTACATGTCATTGATAAAGCTAAATACTCAAAGGTTGTGTAATACAACAGATTAAGCATTGAGAAGAGTGAAATTATGCTGTTTTGAAAACTATGGCAGGTGAGATTTTCTGCCTAATTATATAAGAAGATTTCTCTAAAAACTACACATTAATTCAATGACTTATTGGCTGTGAAATAAGTGAAGGGTATTTCAAATGGCTTGTCTGCAAAGAAAGGTGAGATGTAGGGAATCACAGAAAGTCGAGGGGAAAATAGGTCAATATATACATTGCTATATGGTGAACTAAACCTTAGGCCAGCAACAATGGAGAGGACCTGACCCTTAGAAACTTACAAGTAAGCTGGAATCTTCAAAAGTTCAAATCTTTATACGTAAAATATTTATTAAACTGAATAAACAAGTGTTTTAATTGACATCAGAAGATCAAAACAATAAACCCTGAGAACATAGAAAAAAGATAAATAAAGATATGAGCAGAACTTAATACAACAGAAAACGTATAAACTTGAGGTGATTTAGTAAGTCCAAAGAATCTTCTTTGAAAAGATTGAAAAGACACACTTTGATTAAGGAAAACAAAAACATAAGTAAAGAATATACAGAAAGAATCAGGACAATGTTATAGCAGAGAATATATGAAATGCCAGTAAATTTGAACATTTCTGTAAAGTGGACCATTCCCTAGCTCCTAAAGTTTACCAAACCTGACACAAGAGGAAATCATTTAAGGTCATCCTGTCTGCCCTTGGCATTCTCGGAACGCCCTGGCCTCAGGATGCAGCCTCTGTAGTCCATGGTAACCTGCGGAGAGGGGGCGGGGCTGAGGGTGGTTGGAACTCTGGCCTCACTGAAGGAGTGGGTGTGGCCATCTCTGCTGTGACTGAACAAAGGGCAGGGGAGCAGGGGACCCAGGGCAGGGCCCTCAGAGCACGGCAGGTCCATTGGGGTGTCACAAGCATTTAGGCCCAGGCCAAAGGGCGCCTTCTTTGTCTGCACAGCTGCCCAAACTCTCACCTTTCCACTCAGGCCAACCTCTTACTTGAAGTGTGTGTGGAACCTGTCCTCACAGTACACCTCGCTGCACAGCTAACCATAGGTCTGGGCATCGTAGCTTCCTGCCAGATGACCGAAGTTCGCAGGCAGATGTGTCCCAGGGACACATGCAAATAGGCTCCTGCCCGGGCCACAGGCTGCCCACTGCCCCTGCCCCAGATCGGGGCCCGCCAATCAGCCCTATCATAGTCCCCTGCCTCTAGAGTGAGTATTGGACCAACACTTGTAGAAAACGGTGTCCTCCTGGGCAACTCATTGGAGGGACACAAATAAATCTTTGCCATCTTTCAGCTGAAGCTTACGAGCGTTCACACCTAAGCGTCTTACAAGGTCAGCTGTTTAGCTAAACATGAGCTCATGATATAAATTTACACAATAATGAAGAAATCAGCTACGAGGGGAGACAATCAGTAAAGACTATCAATACCAGAATTAGATTCCCAAGGCCATCCATCAATTGTTGGAATAATCAGGTGCAAGGCAGAATATATACATAAAACTGGAACTGAAACAAGGAACAAGGATGTTTTCAAAGACTGGTAGGATCTCTAAAACGTTTTTAAAGTACATGTCATTGATAAAGCTAAATACTCAAAGGTTGTGTAATACAACAGATTAAGCATTGAGAAGAGTGAAATTATGCTGTTTTGAAAACTATGGCAGGTGAGATTTTCTGCCTAATTATATAAGAAGATTTCTCTAAAAACTACACATTATTTCAATGACTTATTGGCTGTGAAATAAGTGAAGGGTATTTCAAATGGCTTGTCTGCAAAGAAAGGTGAGATGTAGGGAATCACAGAAAGTCGAGGGGAAAATAGGTCAATATATACATTGCTATATGGTGAACTAAACCTTAGGCCAGCAACAATGGAGAGGACCTGACCCTTAGAAACTTACAAGTAAGCTGGAATCTTCAAAAGTTCAAATCTTTATAAGTAAAATATTTATTAAAATGAATAACCAAGTGTTTTAATTGACATCAGAAGATCAAAACAATAAACCCTGAGAACATAGAAAAAAGATAAATAAAGATATGAGCAGAACTTAATACAACAGAAAACGTATAAAATTGAGGTGATTTAGTAAGTCCAAAGAATCTTCTTTGAAAAGATTGAAAAGACACACTTTGATTAAGGAAAACAAAAACATAAGTAAAGAATATACAGAAAGAATCAGGACAATGTTATAGCAGAGAATATATGAAATGCCAGTAAATTTGAACATTTCTGTAAAGTGGACCATTTCCTAGCTCCTAAAGTTTACCAAACCTGACAGAAGAGGAAATCATTTAAGGTCATCATGTCTGCCCTTGGCATTCTCGGAACGCCCTGGCCTCAGGATGCAGCCTCTGTAGTCCATGGTAACCTGCGGAGAGGGGGCGGGGCTGAGGGTGGTTGGAACTCTGCCCTCACTGAAGGAGTGGGTGTGGCCATCTCTGCTGTGACTGAACAAAGGGCAGGGGAGCAGGGGCCCAGGGCAGGGCCCTCAGAGCAGGGCAGGTCCAGTGGGCTGTCAGAAGCATTTAGGCCCAGGCCAAAGGGCGCCTTCTTTGTCTGCACAGCTGCCCAAACTCTCACCTTCCCACTCAGGCCGACCTCTTACTTGAAGTGTGTGTGGATCCTGTCCTCACAGTACACTTCGCTGCACAGCTAACCATAGGTCTGGGCATCGTAGCTTCCTGCCAGGTGACCGAAGTTCGCAGGCAGATGTGTCCCAGGGACACATGCAAAGACGCTCCAGCCCGGGCCACAGGCTGCCCACTGCCCCTGCCCCAGATCGGGGCCCGCCAATCAGCCCTGTCGGAGTCCCCTTCCTCTAGAGGGAGTATTGGACCAACACTTGTAGAAAACGGTGTCCTCTTGGGCAACTCATTGGAGGGACACAAATAAATCTTTGCCGTCTTTCTGCTGAAGCTTATGAGCGTTCACACTTAAGCGTCTTACAAGGTCAGCTGTTTAGCTAAACATGAGCTCATGATCTAAATTTACACAATAATGAAGAAATCAGCTACGAGGGGAGACAATCAGTAAAGACTATCAATACCAGAATTAGATTCCCAAGGCCATCCATCAATTGTTGGAATAATCAGGTGCAAGGCAGAATATATACATAAAACTGGAACTGAAACAAGGAACAAGGATGTTTTCAAAGACTGGTAGGATTTCTAAAACATTTTTAAAGGACATGTCATTGATAAAGCTAAATACTCAAAGGTTGTTTAATACAACAGATTAAGCATTGAGAAGAATGAAATTATGCTGTTTTGAAAACTATGGCAGGTGAGATTTTCTGCCTAATTATATAAGAAGATTTCTCTAAAAACTACACATTATTTCAATGACTTATTGGCTGTGAAAAAAGTTAAGGGTATTTCAAATGGCTTGTCTGCAAAGAAAGGTGAGATGTAGGGAATCACAGAAAGTCGAGGGGAAAATAGGTCAATATATACATTGCTATATGGTGAACTAAACCTTAGGCCAGCAACAATGGAGAGGACCTGACCCTTAGAAACTTACAAGTAAGCTGGCATCTTCAAAAGTTCAAATCTTTATAAGTAAAATATTTATTAAAATGAATAACCAAGTGTTTTAGTTGACATCAGAAGATCAAAACAATAAACCCTGAGAACATAGAAAAAAGATAAATAAAGATATGAGCAGAACTTAATACAACAGAAAACGTATAAAATTGAGGTGATTTAGTAAGTCCAAAGAATCTTCTTTGAAAAGATTGTCAAGACACACTTTGATTAAGGAAAACAAAAACATAAGTAAAGAATATACAGAAAGAATCAGGACAATGTTATAGCAGAGAATATATGAAATGCCAGTAAATTTGAACATTTCTGTAAAGTGGACCATTTCCTAGCTCCTTAAGTTTACCAAACCTGACACAAGAGGAAATCATTTAAGGTCATCATGTCTGCCCTTGGCATTCTCGGAACGCCCTGGCCTCAGGATGCAGCCTCTGTAGTCCATGGTAACCTGCGGAGAGTGGGCGGAGCTGAGGTTGGTTGGAACTCTGCCCTCCTTGAAGGAGTGGGTGTGGCCATTTCTGCTGTGACTGAACAAAGGGCAGGGGAGCAGGGGGCCCAGGGCAGGGCCCTCAGAGCCCGGCAGGTCCAGTGGGCTGTCACAAGCATTTAGGCACAGGCCAAAGGACGCCTTCTTTGTCTGCACAGCTGCCCAAACTCTCAACTTTCCACTCAGGCCGACCTCTTACTTGAAGTGTGTGTGGAACCTGTCCTCACAGTACACCTCGCTGCACAGCTAAACATAGGTCTGGGCATCGTAGCTTCCTGCCAGGTGACCGAAGTCCGCAGGCAGATGTGTCCCAGGGACACATGCAAAGACGCTCCAGCCCGGGCCACAGGCTGCCCACTGCCCCTGCCCCAGATCGGGGGCCGCCAATCAGCCCTGTCGGAGTCCCCTTCCTCTAGAGGGAGTATAGGACCAACACTTGTAGAAAACGGTGTCCTCGTGGCAACTCATTGGAGGGACACAAATAAATTTTGGCGACTTTCTCCTGAAGCCTACTAGCGTTCACACCTAAGCGTCTTACAAGGTCAGCTGTTTAGCTAAACATGAGATCATGATCTAAATTTACACAATAATGAAAAAATCAGCTACAAGGGGAGACAATCAGTAAAGACTATCAATACCAGAATTAGATTCCCAAGGCCATCCATCAATTGTTGGAATAATCAGGTGCAAGGCAGAAAATATACATAAAACTGGAACTGAAACAAGGAACAAGGATGTTTTCAAAGACTGGTAGGATCTCTAAAACATTTTTAAAGTACATGTCATTGATAAAGCTAAATACTCAAAGGTTGTGTAATACAACAGATTAAGCATTGAGAAGAGTGAAATTATGCTGTTTTGAAAACTATGGCAGGTGAGATTTTCTGCCTAATTATATAAGAAGATTTCTCTAAAAACTACACATTATTTCAATGACTTATTGGCTGTGAAATAAGTTAAGGGTATTTCAAATGGCTTGTCTGCAAAGAAAGGTGAGATGTAGGGAATCACAGAAAGTCGAGGGGAAAATAGGTCAATATATACATTGCTATATGGTGAACTAAACCTTAGGCCAGCAACAATGGAGAGGACCTGACCCTTAGAAACTTACAAGTAAGCTGGAATCTTCAAAAGTTCAAATCTTTATAAGTAAAATATTTATTAAAATGAATAACCAAGTGTTTTAATTGACATCAGAAGATCAAAACAATAAACCCTGAGAACATAGAAAAAAGATAAATAAAGATATGAGCAGAACTTAATACAACAGAAAACGTATAAAATTGAGGTGATTTAGTAAGTCCAAAGAATCTTCTTTGAAAAGATTGAAAAGACACACTTTGATTAAGGAAAACAAAAACATAAGTATAGAATATACAGAAAGAATCAGGACAATGTTATAGCAGAGAATATAAGAAATGCCAGTAAATTTGAACATTTCTGTAAAGTGGACCATTTCCTAGCTCCTAAAATTTACCAAACCTGACACAAGAGGAAATCATTTAAGGTCATCATGTCTGCCCTTGGCATTGTCGGAACGCCCTGGCCTCAGGATGCAGCCTCTGTAGTCCATGGTAACCTGTGGAGAGGGGGCGGGGCTGAGGGTGGTTGGAACTCTGCCCTCACTGAAGGAGTGGGTGTGGCCATCTCTGCTCTGACTGAACAAAGGGCAGGGGAGCAGGGGGCCCAGGGCAGGGCCCTCAGAGCACGGCAGGTCCAGTGGGGTGTCACAAGCATTTAGGCTCAGGCCAAAGGGCGCCTTCTTTGTCTGCACTGCTGCCCAAACTCTCACCTTCCCACTCAGGCCGACCTCTTACTTGAAGTGTGTGTGGAACCTGTCCTCACAGTACACCTCGCTGCACAGCTAACCATAGGTCTGGGCATCGTAGCTTCCTGCCAGGTGACCGAAGTTCGCAGGCAGATGTGTCCCAGGGACACATGCAAAGAGGCTCCAGCCCGGGCCACCGGCTGCCCACTGCCCCTGCCCCAGATCGGGGCCCGCCAATCAGCCCTGTCGGAGTCCCCTTCCTCTAGAGGGAGTATTGGACCAACACTTGTAGAAAACGGTGTCCTCGTGGGCAACTCATTGGAGGGACACAAATAAATCTTTGCCGACTTTCTGCGGAAGCTAACGAGCGTTCACACCTTAGCGTCTTACAAGGTCAGCTGTTTAGCTAAACATGAGCTCATGATCTAAATTTACACAATAATGAAGAAATCAGCTACGATGGGAGACAATCAGTAAAGACTATCAATACCAGAATTAGATTCCCAAGGCCATCCATCAATTGTTGGAATAATCAGGTGCAAGGCAGAATATATACATAAAACTCGACCTGAAACAAGGAACAAGGATGTTTTCAAAGACTGGTAGGATCTATACATGTCATTGATAAAGCTAAATACTCAAAGGTTGTGTAATACAACAGATTAAGCATTGAGAAGAGTGAAATTATGCTCTTTTGAAAACTATGGCAGGTGAGATTTTATGCCTAATTATATAAGTAGATTTCTCTAAAAATTACACATTATTTTAATGACTTATTGGCTGTGAAATAAGTTAAGGGTATTTCAAATGGCTTGTCTGCAAAGAAAGGTGAGATGTAGGGAATCACAGAAAGTCGAGGGGAAAATAGGTCAATATATACATTGCTATATGGTGAACTAAACCTTAGGCCAGCAACAATGGAGAGGACCTGACCCTTAGAATCTTACAAGTAAGCTGGAATCTTCAAAAGTTCAAATCTTTATAAGTAAAATATTTATTAAAATGAATAACCAAGTGTTTTAATTGACATCAGAAGATCAAAACAATAAACCCGGAGAACATAGAAAAAAGATAAATAAAGATATGAGCAGAACTTAATACAACAGAAAAAGGATAAAATTGAGGTGATTTAGTAAGTCCAAAGAATCTTCTTTGAAAAGATTGAAAAGACACACTTTGATTAAGGAAAACAAAAACATAAGTAAAGAATATACAGAAAGAACCAGGACAATGTTATAGCAGAGAATATATGAAATGCCAGTAAATTTGAACATTTCTGTAAAGTGGACCATTTCCTAGCTCCTAAAGTTTACCAAACCTGACACAAGAGGAAATCATTTAAGGTCATCATGTCTGCCCTTGGCATTCTCGGAACGCCCTGGCCTCAGGATGCAGCCTCTGTAGTCCATGGTAACCTGCGGAGAGGGGACGGGGCTGAGGTTGCTTGGAACTCTGCCCTCATTGAAGGAGTGGGTGTGGCCATCTCTGCTGTGACTGAACAAAGGGCAGGGGAGCAGGGGGCCCAGGGCAGGGCCCTCAGAGCCCGGCAGGTGCAGTGGGCTGTCACAAGCATTTAGGCCCAGGCAAAAGGGCGCCTTCTTTGTCTGCACAGCTGCCCAAACTCTCACCTTTCCACTCAGGCCGACCTCTTACTTGAAGTGTGTGTGGAACCTGCCCTCACAGTACACCTCGCTGCACAGCTAACCATAGATCTGGGCATCGTAGCTTCCTGCCAAGTGACCGAAGTTCGCAGGCAGATGTGTCCCAGGTACACATGCAAAGAGGCTCCAGCCCGGGCCACAGGCTGCCCACAGCCCCTGCCCCAGATCGGGGGCCGCCAATCAGCCCTGTCGGAGTCCCCTTCCTCTAGAGGGAGTATTGGACCAACACTTGTAGAAAACGGTGTCCTCGTGGGCAACTCATTGGAGGGACACAAATAAATTTTGCGGACTTTCTCCTGAAGCTTACTAGCGTTCACACCTAATCGTCTTACAAGGTCAGCTGTTTAGCTAAACATGAGATCATGATCTAAATTTACACAATAATGAAAAAATCAGCTACAAGGGGAGACAATCATTAAAGAGTATCAATACCAGAATTAGATTCCCAAGGTCATCCATCAATTGTTGGAATAATCAGGTGCAAGGCAGAATATATACATAAAACTGGAACTGAAACAAGGAACAAGGATGTTTTCAAAGACTGGTAGGATCTCTAAAACATTTTTAAAGTACATGTCATTGATAAAGCTAAATACTCAAAGGTTGTGTAATACAACAGATTAAGAATTGAGAAGAGTGAAATTATGCTGTTTTGAAAACTATGGCAGGTGAGATTTTCTGCCTAATTATATAAGAAGATTTCTCTAAAAACTACACATTATTTCAATGACTTATTGGCTGTGAAATAAGTGAAGGGTATTTCAAATGGCTTGTCTGCAAAGAAAGGTGAGATGTAGGGAATCACAGAAAGTCGAGGGGAAAATAGGTCAATATATACATTGCTATATGGTGAACTAAACCTTAGGCCAGCAACAATGGAGAGGACCTGACCCTTAGAAACTTACAAGTAAGCTGGAATCTTCAAAAGTTCAAATCTTTATAAGTAAAATATTTATTAAAATGAATAACCAAGTGTTTTAATTGACATCAGAAGATCAAAACAATAAACCCTGAGAACATAGAAAAAAGATAAATAAAGATATGAGCAGAACTTAATACAACAGAAAACGTATAAAATTGAGGTGATTTAGTAAGTCCAAAGAATCTTCTTTGAAAAGATTGAAAAGACACACTTTGATTAAGGAAAACAAAAACATAAGGAAAGAATATACAGAAAGAATCAGGACAATGTTATAGCAGAGAATATATGAAATGCCAGTAAATTTGAACATTTCTGTAAGTGGACCATTTCCTAGCTCCTAAAGTTTACCAAACCTGACACAAGAGGAAATCATTTAAGGTCATCATGTCTGCCCTTGGCATTCTCGGAACGCCCTGGCCTCAGGATGCAGCCTCTGTAGTCCATGGTAACCTGCGGAGAGGGGGCGGGGCTGAGGGTGGTTGGAACTCTGCCCTCACTGAAGGAGTGGGTGTGGCCATCTCTGCTGTGACTGAACAAAGGGCAGGGGAGGAGGGGGCCAAGGGCAGGGCCCTCAGAGCCCGGCAGGTCCAGTGGGGTGTCACAAGCATTTAGGCCCAGGCCAAAGGGCGTCTTCTTTGTCTGCACAGCTGCCCAAACTCTCACCTTTCCACTCAGGCCGACCTCTTACTTGAAGTGTGTGTGGAACCTGCCCTCACAGTACACCTCGCTGCACAGCTAACCATAGGTCTGGGCATCGTAGCTTCCTGCCAGGTGACCGAAGTTCGCAGGCAGATGTATCCCAGGGACACATGCAAAGAGGCTCCAGCCCGGGCCACAGGCTGCCCACTGCCCCTGCCCCAGATCGGGGGCCGCCAATCAGCCCTGTCGGAGTCCCCTTCCTCTAGAGGGAGTATTGGACCAACACTTGTAGAAAACGGTGTCCTCGTGGGCAACTCATTGGAGGGACACAAATAAATTTTGGCGACTTTCTGCTGAAGCTTACGAGCGTTCACACCTAAGCGTCTTACAAGGCCAGCTGTTTAGCTAAACATGAGCTCATGATCTAAATTTACACAATAATGAAAAAATCAGCTACGAGGGGAGACAATCAGTAAAGACTATCAATACCAGAATTAGATTCCCGAGGCCATCCATCAGTTGTTGGAATAATCAGGTGCAAGGCAGAATATATACATAAAACTGGAACTGAAACAAGGAACAAGGATGTTTTCAAAGACTGGTAGGATCTCTAAAACATTTTTAAAGTACATGTCATTGATAAAGCTAAATAATCAAAGGTTGTGTAATACAACAGATTAAGCATTGAGAAGAGTGAAATTATGCTGTTTTGAAAACTATGGCAGGTGAGATTTTCTGCCTAATTATATAAGAAGATTTCTCTAAAAACTACACATTATTTCAATGACTTATTGGCTGTGAAATAAGTGAAGGGTATTTCAAATGGCTTGTCTGCAAAGAAAGGTGAGATGTAGGGAATCACAGAAAGTCGAGGGGAAAATAGGTCAATATATACATTGCTATATGGTGAACTAAACCTTAGGCCAGCAACAATGGAGAGGACCTGACCCTTAGAAACTTACAAGTAAGCTGGAATCTTCAAAAGTTCAAATCTTTATAAGTAAAATATTTATTAAAATGAATAACCAAGTGTTTTAATTGACATCAGAAGATCAAAACAATAAACCCTGAGAACATAGAAAAAAGATAAATAAAGATATGAGCAGAACATAATACAACAGAAAACGTATAAAATTGAGGTGATTTAGTAAGTCCAAAGAATCTTCTTTGAAAAGATTGAAAAGACACACTTTGATTAAGGAAAACAAAAACATAAGGAAAGAATATACAGAAAGAATCAGGACAATGTTATAGCAGAGAATATATGAAATGCCAGTAAATTTGAACATTTCTGTAAAGTGGACCATTTCCTAGCTCCTAAAGTTTACCAAACCTGACACAAGAGGAAATCATTTAAGGTCATCATGTCTGCCCTTGGCATTCTCGGAACGCCCTGGCCTCAGGATGCAGCCTCTGTAGTCCATGGTAACCTGCGGAGAGGGGGCGGGGCTGAGGGTGGTTGGAACTCTGCCCTCACTGAAGGAGTGGGTGTGGCCATCTCTGCTGTGACTGAACAAAGGGCAGGGGAGCAGGGGGCCCAGGGCAGGGCCCTCAGAGCACGGCAGGTCCAGTGGGCTGTCACAAGCATTTAGGCCCAGGCCAAAGGGCGCCTTCTTTGTCTGCACAGCTGCCCAAACTCTCACCTTTCCACTCAGGCCGACCTCTTACTTGAAGTGTGTGTGGAACCTGTCCTCACAGTACACCTCGCTGCACAGCTAACCATAGGTCTGGGCATCGTAGCTTCCTGCCAGGTGACCGAAGTTCGCAGGCAGATGTGTCCCAGGGACACATGCAAAGAGGCTCCAGCCCGGGCCACAGGCTGCCCACAGCCACTGCCCCAGATCGGGGGCCGCCAATCAGCCCTGTCGGAGTCCCCTTCCTCTAGAGGGAGTATTGGACCAACACTTGTAGAAAACGGTGTCCTCGTGGGCAACTCATTGGAGGGACACAAATAAATCTTTGCCGTCTTTCTGCGGAAGCTTACGAGCGTTCACACCTAAGCGTCTTACAAGGTCAGCTGTTTAGCTAAACATGAGCTCATGATCTAAATTTACACAGTAATGAAGAAATCATCTACGAGGGGAGACAATCAGTAAAGACTATCAATACCAGAATTAGATTCCCAACGCCATCCATCAATTGTTGGAATAATCAGGTGCAAGGCAGAATATATACATAAAACTGGAACTGAAACAAGGAACAAGGATGTTTTCAAAGACTGGTAGGATCTCTAAAACATTTTTAAAGGACATGTCATTGATAAAGCTAAATACTCAAAGGTTGTGTAATACAACAGATTAAGAATTGAGAAGAGTGAAATTATGCTGTTTTGAAAACTATGGCAGGTGAGATTTTCTGCCTAATTATATAAGAAGATTTCTCTAAAAACTATACATTATTTCAATGACTTATTGGCTGTGAAATAAGTTAAGGGTATTTCAAATGGCTTGTCTGCAAAGAAAGGTGAGATGTAGGGAATCACAGAAAGTCGAGGGGAAAATAGGTCAATATATACATTGCTATATGGTGAACTAAACCTTAGGCCAGCAACAATGGAGAGGACCTGACCCTTAGAAACTTACAAGTAAGCTGGAATCTTCAAAAGTTCAAATCTTTATAAGTAAAATATTTATTAAAATGAATAACCAAGTGTTTTAATTGACATCAGAAGATCAAAACAATAAACCCTGAGAACATAGAAAAAAGATAAATAAAGATATGAGCAGAACTTAATACAACAGAAAACGTATAAAATTCAGGTGATTTAGTAAGTCCAAAGAATCTTCTTTGAAAAGATTGAAAAGACACACTTTGATTAAGGAAAACAAAAACATAAGTAAAGAATATACAGAAAGAATCAGGACAATGATATAGCAGAGAATATATGAAATGCCAGTAAATTTGAACATTTCTGTAAGTGGACCATTTCCTAGCTCCTAAAGTTTACCAAACCTGACACAAGAGGAAATCATTTAAAGTCATCATGTCTGCCCTTGGCATTCTCGGAACGCCCTGGCCTCAGGATGCAGCCTCTGTAGTCCATGGTAACCTGCGGAGACGGGGCGGGGCTGACGGTGGTTGGAACTCTGCCCTCACTGAAGGAGTGGGTGTGGCCATGTCTGCTGTGACTGAACAAAGGGCAGGGGAGCAGGGGGCCCAGGGCAGGGCCCTCAGAGCACGGCAGGTCCAGTGGGCTGTCACAAGCATTTAGGCCCAGGCCAAAGGGCGCCTTCTTTGTCTGCACAGCTGCCCAAACTCTCACCTTTCCACTCAGGCCGACCTCTTACTTGAAGTGTGTGTGGAACCTGTCCTCACAGTACACCTCGCTGCACAGCTAACCATAGGTCTGGGCATCGTAGCTTCCTGCCAGGTGACCGAAGTTCGCAGGCAGATGTGTCCCAGGGACACATGCAAAGAGGCTCCTGCCCGGGCCACAGGCTGCCCACAGCCCCTGCCCCAGATCGGGGGCCGCCAATCAGCCCTGTCGGAGTCCCCTTCCTCTAGAGGGAGTATTGGAAAAACACTTGTAGAAAACGGTGTCCTCGTGGGCAACTCATTGGAGGGACACAAATAAATTTTGCGGACTTTCTCCTGAAGCTTACTAGCGTTCACACCTAAGCGTCTTACAAGGTCAGCTGTTTAGCTAAACATGAGATCATGATCTAAATTTACACAATAATGAAAAAATCAGCTACGAGGGGAGACAATCAGTAAAGACTATCAATACCAGAATTAGATTCCCAAGGCCATCCATGAATTGTTGGAATAATCAGGTGCAAGGCAGAATATATACATAAAACTGGAACTGAAACAAGGAACAAGGATGTTTTCAAAGACTGGTAGGATCTCTAAAACATTTTTAAAGTACATGTCATTGATAAAGCTAAATACTCAAATGTTGTGTAATACAACAGATTAAGCATTGAGAAGAGTGAAATTATTCTGTTTTGAAAACTATGGCAGGTGAGATTTTCTGCCTAATTATATAAGAAGATTTCTCTAAGAATACACATTATTTCAATGACTTATTGGCTGTGAAATAAGTTAAGGGTATTTCAAATGGCTTGTCTGCAAAGAAAGGTGAGATGTAGGGAATCACAGAAAGTCGAGGGGAAAATAGGTCAATATATACATTGCTATATGGTGAACTAAACCTTAGGCCAGCAACAATGGAGAGGACCTGACCCTTAGAAACTTACAAGTAAGCTGGAAAATTCAAAAGTTCAAATCTTTATACGTAAAATATTTATTAAACTGAATAAACAAGTGTTTTAATTGACATCAGAAGATCAAAACAATAAACCCTGAGAACATAGAAAAAAGATAAATAAAGATATGAGCAGAACTTAATACAACAGAAAACGTATAAACTTCAGGTGATTTAGTAAGTCCAAAGAATCTTCTTTGAAAAGATTGAAAAGACACACTTTGATTAAGGAAAACAAAAACATAAGTAAAGAATATACAGAAAGAATCAGGACAATGTTATAGCAGAGAATATATGAAATGCCAGTAAATTTGAACATTTCTGTAAAGTGGACCATTTCCTAGCTCCTAAAGTTTACCAAATCTGACACAAGAGGAAATCATTTAAGGTCATCCTGTCTGCCCTTGGCATTCTCGGAACGCCCTGGCCTCAGGATGCAGCCTCTGTAGTCCATGGTAACCTGCGGAGAGGGGGCGGGGCTGAGGGTGGTTGGAACTCTGGCCTCACTGAAGGAGTGGTTGTGGCCATCTCTGCTGTGACTGAACAAAGGGCAGGGGAGCAGGGGGCCCAGGGCAGGGCCCTCAGAGCACGGCAGGTCCAGTGGGGTGTCACAAGCATTTAGGCCCAGGCCAAAGGGCACCTTCTTTGTCTGCACAGCTGCCCAAACTCTCACCTTTCCACTCAGGCCGACCTCTTACTTGAAGTGTGTGTGGAACCTGTCCTCACAGTACACCTCGCTGCACAGCTAACCATAGGTCTGGGCATCGTAGCTTCCTGCCAGGTGACCGAAGTTCGCAGGCAGATGTGTCCCAGGGACACATGCAAAGAGGCTCCTGCCCGGGCCACAGGCTGCCCACTGCCCCTGCCCCAGATCGGGGGCCGCCAATCAGCCCTGCCGGAGTCCCCTGTCTCTAGAGGGAGTATTGGACCAACACTTGTAGAAAACGGTGTCCTCGTGGGCAACTCATTTGAGGGACACAAATAAATTTTGCGGACTTTCTCCTGAAGCTTACTAGCGTTCACACCTAATCGTCTTACAAGGTCAGATGTTTAGCTAAACATGAGCTCATGATCTAAATTTACACAATAATGAAGAAATCAGCTACGAGGGGCGACAATCAGTAAAGACTATCAATACCAGAATTAGATTCCCAAGGCCATCCATCAATTGTTGGAATAATCAGGTGCAAGGCAGAATATATACATAAAACTGGAACTGAAACAAGGAACAAGGATGTTTTCAAAGACTGGTAGGATCTCTAAAACATTTTTAAAGTACATGTCATTGATAAAGCTAAATACTCAAAGGTTGTGTAATACAAGAGATTAAGCATTGAGAAGAGTGAAATTATGCTGTTTTGAAAACTATGGCAGGTGAGATTTTCTGCCTAATTATATAAGAAGATTTCTCTAAGAATACACATTATTTCAATGACTTATTGGCTGTGAAATAAGTTAAGGGTATTTCAAATGGCTTGTCTGCAAAGAAAGGTGAGATGTAGGGAATCACAGAAAGTCGAGGGGAAAATAGGTCAATATATACATGGCTATATGGTGAACTAAACCTTAGGCCAGCAACAATGGAGAGGACCTGACCCTTAGAAACTTACAAGTAAGCTGGAAAATTCAAAAGTTCAAATCTTTATACGTAAAATATTTATTAAACTGAATAAACAAGTGTTTTAATTGACATCAGAAAATGAAAACAATAAACCCTGAGAACATAGAAAAAAGATAAATAAAGATATGAGCAGAACTTAATACAAC
The DNA here is from genome assembly GCF_964341445.2 of Mesoplodon mirus. Lineage (NCBI taxonomy): Eukaryota > Metazoa > Chordata > Mammalia > Artiodactyla > Ziphiidae > Mesoplodon > Mesoplodon mirus. Next base: position 180,924,905 of record NC_138976.1, on the reverse strand, counting down.
AGAAAACGTATAAAATTGAGGTGATTTAGTAAGTCCAAAGAATCTTCTTTGAAAAGATTGAAAAGACACACTTTGATTAAGGAAAACAAAAACATAAGGAAAGAATATACAGAAAGAATCAGGACAATGTTATAGCAGAGAATATATGAAATGCCAGTAAATTTGAACATTTCTGTAAAGTGGACCATTTCCTAGCTCCTAAAGTTTACCAAATCTGACACAAGAGGAAATCATTTAAGGTCATCCTGTCTGCCCTTGGCATTCTCGGAACGCCCTGGCCTCAGGATGCAGCCTCTGTAGTCCATGGTAACCTGCGGAGAGGGGGCGGGGCTGAGGGTGGTTGGAACTCTGGCCTCACTGAAGGAGTGGTTGTGGCCATCTCTGCTGTGACAGAACAAAGGGCAGGGGAGCAGGGGGCCCAGGGCAGGGCCCTCAGAGCACGGCATGTCCAGTGGGGTGTCACAAGCATTTAGGCCCAGGCCAAAGGGCACCTTCTTTGGCTGCACAGCTGCCCAAACTCTCACCTTTCCTCTCAGGCCAACCTCTTACTTGAAGTGTGTGTGGAACCTGTCCTCACAGTACACCTCGCTGCACAGCTAACCATAGGTCTGGGCATCGTAGCTTCCTGCCAGGTGACCGAAGTTCGCAGGCAGATGTGTCCCAGGGACACATGCAAATAGGCTCCTGCCCGGGCCACAGGCTGCCCACTGCCCCTGCCCCAGATCGGGGGCCGCCAATCAGCCCTGTCGGAGTCCCCTTCCTCTAGAGGGAGTATTGGACCAACACTTGTAGAAAACGGTGTCCTCGTGGGCAACTCATTGGAGGGACACAAATAAATCTTTGCCGTCTTTCTGCTGAAGCTTATGAGCGTTCACACCTAAGCGTCTTACAAGGTCAGCTGTTTAGCTAAACATGAGCTCATGATCTAAATTTACACAATAATGAAGAAATCAGCTACGAGGGGAGACAATCAGTAAAGACTATCAATACCAGAATTAGATTGCCAAGGCCATCCATCAATTGTTGGAATAATCAGGTGCAAGGCAGAATATATACATAAAACTGGAACTGAAACAAGGAACAAGGATGTTTTCAAAGACTGGTAGGATCTCTAAAACATTTTTAAAGTACATGTCATTGATAAAGCTAAATACTCAAATGTTGTGTAATACAACAGATTAAGCATTGAGAAGAGTGAAATTATGCTGTCTTGAAAACTATGGCAGGTGAGATTTTCTGCCTATTTATATAAGAAGATTTCTCTAAAAATACACATTATTTCAATGACTTATTGGCTGTGAAATAAGTTAAGGGTATTTCAAATGGCTTGTCTGCAAAGAAAGGTGAGATGTAGGGAATCACAGAAAGTCGAGGGGAAAATAGGTCAATATATACATTGCTATATGGTGAACTAAACCTTAGGCCAGCAACAATGGAGAGGACCTGACCCTTCGAAACTTACAAGTAAGCTGGAATCTTCAAAAGTTCAAATCTTTATAAGTAAAATATTTATTAAAATGAATAACCAAGTGTTTTAATTGACATCAGAAGATCAAAACAATAAACCCGGAGAACATAGAAAAAAGATAAATAAAGATATGAGCAGAACTTAATACAACAGAAAACGTATAAAATTGAGGTGATTTAGTAAGTCCAAAGAATCTTCTTTGAAAAGATTGAAAAGACACACTTTGATTAAGGAAAACAAAAACATAAGGAAAGAATATACAGAAAGAATCAGGACAATGTTATAGCAGAGAATATATGAAATGCCAGTAAATTTGAACATTTCTGTAAAGTGGACCATTTCCTAGCTCCTAAAGTTTACCAAACCTGACAGAAGAGGAAATCATTTAAGGTCATCATGTCTGCCCTTGGCATTCTCGGAACGCCCTGGCCTCAGGATGCAGCCTCTGTAGTCCATGGTAACCTGCGGAGAGGGGGCGGAGCTGAGGGTGGTTGGAACTCTGCCCTCACTGAAGGAGTGGGTGTGGCCATCTCTGCTGTGACTGAACAAAGGGCAGGGGAGCAGGGGGCCCAGGGCAGGGCCCTCAGAGCACGGCAGGTCCAGTGGGCTGTCACAAGCATTTAGGCCCAGGCCAAAGGGCGCCTTCTTTGTCTGCACAGCTGCCCAAACTCTCACCTTCCCACTCAGGCCGACATCTTACTTGAAGTGTGTGTGGAACCTGTCCTCACAGTACACTTCGCTGCACAGCTAACCATAGGTCTGGGCATCGTAGCTTCCTGCCAGGTGACCGAAGTTCGCAGGCAGATGTGTCCCAGGGACACATGCAAAGAGGCTCCAGCCCGGGCCACAGGCTGCCCACTGCCCCTGCCCCAGATCGGGGGCCGCCAATCAGCCCTGTCGGAGTCCCCTTCCTCTAGAGGGAGTATTGGACCAACACTTGTAGAAAACGGTGTCCTCGTGGGCAACTCATTGGAGGGACACAAATAAATCTTTGCCGTCTTTCTGCTGAAGCTTACGAGCGTTCACAACTAAGCGTCTTACAAGGTCAGATGTTTAGCTAAACATGAGCTCATGATCTAAATTTACACAATAATGAAGAAATCAGCTACGAGGGGAGACAATCAGTAAAGACTATCAATACCAGAATTAGATTGCCAAGGCCATCCATCAATTGTTGGAATAATCAGGTGCAAGGCAGAATATATACATAAAACTGGAACTGAAACAAGGAACAAGGATGTTTTCAAAGACTGGTAGGATTTCTAAAACATTTTTAAAGGACATGTCATTGATAAAGCTAAATACTCAAAGGTTGTGTAATACAACATATTAAGCATTGAGAAGAATGAAATTATGCTGTTTTGAAAACTATGGCAGGTGAGATTTTCTGCCTAATTATATAAGAAGATTTCTCTAAAAACTATACATTATTTCAATGACTTATTCGCTGTAAAATAAGTTAAGGGTATTTCAAATGGCTTGTCTGCAAAGAAAGGTGAGATGTAGGGAATCACAGAAAGTCGAGGGGAAAATAGGTCAATATATACATTGCTATATGTTGAACTAAACCTTAGGCCAGCAACAATGGAGAGGACCTGACCCTTAGAAACTTACAAGTAAGCTGGAATCTTCAAAAGTTCAAATCTTTATAAGTAAAATATTTATTAAAATGAATAACCAAGTGTTTTAATTGACATCAGAAGATCAAAACAATAAACCCGGAGAACATAGAAAAAAGATAAATAAAGATATGAGCAGAACTTAATACAACAGAAAACGTATAAAATTCAGGTGATTTAGTAAGTCCAAAGAATCTTCTTTGAAAAGATTGAAAAGACACACTTTGATTAAGGAAAACAAAAACATAAGTAAAGAATATACAGAAAGAATCAGGACAATGTTATAGCAGAGAATATATGAAATGCCAGTAAATTTGAACATTTCTGTAAAGTGGACCATTTCCTAGCTCCTAAAGTTTACCAAACCTGACACAAGAGGAAATCATTTAAGGTCATCATGACTGCCCTTGGCATTCTCGGAATGCCCTGGCCTCAGGATGCAGCCTCTGTAGTCCATGGTAACCTGCGGAGAGGGGGCGGGGCTGAGGGTGGTTGGAACTCTGCCCTCACTGAAGGAGTGGGTGTGGCCATCTCTGCTGTGACTGAACAAAGGGCAGGGGAGCAGGGGGACCAGGGCAGGGCCCTCAGAGCACGGCAGGTCCAGTGGGCTGTCACAAGCATTTAGGCTCAGGCCAAAGGGCGCCTTCTTTGTCTGCACAGCTGCCCAAACTCTCACCTTCCCACTCAGGCCGACCTCTTACTTGAAGTGTGTGTGGAACCTGTCCTCACAGTACACCTCGCTGCACAGCTAACCATAGGTCTGGGCATCGTAGCTTCCTGCCAGGTGACCGAAGTTCGCAGGCAGATGTGTCCCAGGGACACATGCAAAGAGGCTCCAGCCCGGGCCACCGGCTGCCCACTGCCCCTGCCCCAGATCGGGGCCCGCCAATCAGCCCTGTCGGAGTCCCCTTCCTCTAGAGGGAGTATTGGACCAACACTTGTAGAAAACGGTGTCCTCGTGGGCAACTCATTGGAGGGACACAAATAAATCTTTGCCGACTTTCTGCAGAAGCTTACGAGCATCACACCTAAGCGTCTTACAAGGACAGCTGTTTAGCTAAACATGAGCTCATGATCTAAATTTACACAATAATGAAGAAATCAGCTACGATGGGAGACAATCAGTAAAGACTATCAATACCAGAATTAGATTCCCAAGGCCATCCATCAATTGTTGGAATAATCAGGTGCAAGGAAGAATATATACATAAAACTGGAACTGAAACAAGGAACAAGGATGTTTTCAAAGACTGGTAGGATCTATACATGTCATTGATAAAGCTAAATACTCAAAGGTTGTGTAATACAACAGATTAAGCATTGAGAAGAGTGAAATTATGCTCTTTTGAAAACTATGGCAGGTGAGATTTTATGCCTAATTATATAAGTAGATTTCTCTAAAAATTACACATTATTTTAATGACTTATTGGCTGTGAAATAAGTTAAGGGTATTTCAAATGGCTTGTCTGCAAAGAAAGGTGAGATGTAGGGAATCACAGAAAGTCGAGGGGAAAATAGGTCAATATATACATTGCTATATGGTGAACTAAACCTTAGGCCAGCAACAATGGAGAGGACCTGACCCTTAGAAACTTACAAGTAAGCTGGAATCTTCAAAAGTTCAAATCTTTATAAGTAAAATATTTATTAAAATGAATAACCAAGTGTTTTAATTGACATCAGAAGATCAAAACAATAAACCCGGAGAACATAGAAAAAAGATAAATAAAGATATGAGCAGAACTTAATACAACAGAAAACGTATAAAATTCAGGTGATTTAGTAAGTCCAAAGAATCTTCTTTGAAAAGATTGAAAACACACACTTTGATTAAGGAAAACAAAAACATAAGGAAAGAATATACAGAAAGAATCAGGACAATGTTATAGCAGAGAATATATGAAATGCCAGTAAATTTGAACATTTCTGTAAGTGGACCATTTCCTAGCTCCTAAAGTTTACCAAACCTGACACAAGAGGAAATCATTTAAAGTCATCATGTCTGCCCTTGGCATTCTCGGAACGCCCTGGCCTCAGGATGCAGCCTCTGTAGTCCATGGTAACCTGCGGAGAGGGGGCGGGGCTGAGGGTGGTTGGAACTCTGCCCTCACTGAAGGAGTGGGTGTGGCCATCTCTGCTGTGACTGAACAAAGGGCAGGGGAGCAGGGGGCCAAGGGCAGGGCCCTCAGAGCCCGGCAGGTCCAGTGGGGTGTCACAACCATTTAGGCCCAGGCCAAAGGGCGTCTTCTTTGTCTGCACAGCTGCCCAAACTCTCACCTTTCCACTCAGGCCGACCTCTTACTTGAAGTGTGTGTGGAACCTGCCCTCACAGTACACCTCGCTGCACAGCTAACCATAGGTCTGGGCATCGTAGCTTCGTGCCAGGTGACCGAAGTTCGCAGGCAGATGTATCCCAGGGACACATGCAAAGAGGCTCCAGCCCGGGCCACAGGCTGCCCACTGACCCTGCCCCAGATCGGGGGCCGCCAATCAGCCCTGTCGGAATCCCCTTCCTCTAGAGGGAGTATTGGACCAACACTTGTAGAAAACGGTCTCCTCGTGGGCAACTCATTGGAGGGACACAAATAAATTTTGGCGACTTTCTGCTGAAGCTTACGAGCGTTCACACCTAAGCGTCTTACAAGGTCAGCTGTTTAGCTAAACATGAGCTCATGATCTAAATTTACACAATAATGAAAAAATCTGCTACGAGGGGAGACAATCAGTAAAGACTATCAATACCAGAATTAGATTCCCGAGGCCATCCATCAGTTGTTGGAATAATCAGGTGCAAGGCAGAATATATACATAAAACTGGAACTGAAACAAGGAACAAGGATGTTTTCAAAGACTGGTAGGATCTCTAAAACATTTTTAAAGGACATGTCATTGATAAAGCTAAATACTCAAAGGTTGTGTAATACAACAGATTAAGAATTGAGAAGAGTGAAATTATGCTGTTTTGAAAACTATGGCAGGTGAGATTTTCTGCCTAATTATATAAGAAGATTTCTCTAAAAACTACACTTTATTTCAATGACTTATTGGCTGTGAAATAAGTTAAGGGTATTTCATATGGCTTGTCTGCAAAGAAAGGTGAGATGTAGGGAATCACAGAAAGTCGAGGGGAAAATAGGTCAATATATACATTGCTATATGGTGAACTAAACCTTAGGCCAGCAACAATGGAGAGGACCTGACCCTTAGAAACTTACAAGTAAGCTGGAATCTTCAAAAGTTCAAATCTTTATAAGTAAAATATTTATTAAAATGAATAACCAAGTGTTTTAATTGACATCAGAAGATCAAAACAATAAACTCTGAGAACATAGAAAAAAGATAAATAAAGATATGAGCAGAACTTAATACAACAGAAAACGTATAAAATTCAGGTGATTTAGTAAGTCCAAAGAATCTTCTTTGAAAAGATTGAAAAGACACACTTTGATTAAGGAAAACAAAAACATAAGTATAGAATATACAGAAAGAATCAGGACAATGTTATAGCAGAGAATATATGAAATGCCAGTAAATTTGAACATTTCTGTAAAGTGGACCATTTCATAGCTCCTAAAGTTTAACAAACCTGACACAAGAGGAAATCATTTAAGGTCATCATGTCTGCCCTTGGCATTCTCGGAACGCCCTGGCCTCAGGATGCAGCCTCTGTAGTCCATGGTAACCTGCGGAGAGGGGGCGGGGCTGAGGGTGGGTGGAACTCTGGCCTCACTGGAGGAGTGGGTGTGGCCATCTCTACTGTGACTGAACAAAGGGCAGGGGAGCAGGGGGCCCAGGGCAGGGCCCTCAGAGCACGGCAGGTCCAGTGGGCTGTCACAAGCATTTAGGCCCAGGCCAAAGGGCGCCTTCTTTGTCTGCACAGCTGCCCAAACTCTCACCTTTCCACTCAGGCCGACCTCTTACTTGAAGTGTGTGTGGAACCTGTCCTCACAGTACACCTCGCTGCACAGCTAACCATAGGTCTGGGCATCGTATCTTCCTGCCAGTTTACCGAAGTTTGCAGGCAGATGTGTCCCAGGGACACATGCAAAGAGGCTCCAGCCCGGGCCACAGGCTGCCCACTGCCCCTGCCCCAGATCGGGGGCCGCCAATCAGCCCTGTCGGAGTCCCCTTCCTCTAGAGGGAGTATTGGACCAACACTTGTAGAAAACGGTGTCCTCGTGGGCAACTCATTGGAGGGACACAAATAAATTTTGCCGACTTTCTGCTGAAGCTTACGAGCGTTCACACCTAAGCGTCTTACAAGGTCAGCTGTTTATCTAAACATGAGCTCATGATCTAAATTTACACAATAATGAAAAAATCAGCTACGAGGGGAGACAATCAGTAAGGACTATCAATACCAGAATTAGATTCCCAAGGCCATCCATCAATTGTTGGAATAATCAGGTGCAAGGCAGAATATATACATAAAACTGGAACTGAAACAAGGAACAAGGATGTTTTCAAAGACTGGTAGGGTCTCTAAAACATTTTTAAAGTACATGTCACTGATAAAGCTAAATACTCAAAGGTTGTGTAATACAACAGATTAAGCATTGAGAAGAGTGAAATTATGCTGTTTTGAAAACTATGGCAGGTGAGATTTTCTGCCTAATTATATAAGAAGATTTCTCTAAAAACTACACATTATTTCAATGACTTATTGGCTGTGAAATAAGTTAAGGGTATTTCAAATGGCTTGTCTGCAAAGAAAGGTGAGATGTAGGGAATCACAGAAAGTCGAGGGTAAAATAGGTCAATATATACATTGCTATATGGTGAACTAAACCTTAGGCCAGCAACAATGGAGAGGACCTGACCCTTAGAAACTTACAAGTAAGCTGGAATCTTCAAAAGTTCAAATCTTTATAAGTAAAATATTTATTAAAATGAATAACAAAGTGTTTTAATTGACATCAGAAGATCAAAACAATAAACCCTGAGAACATAGAAAAAAGATAAATAAAGATATGAGCAGAACTTAATACAACAGAAAACGTATAAAATTCAGGTGATTTAGTAAGTCCAAAGAATCTTCTTTGAAAAGATTGAAAAGACACACTTTGATTAAGGAAAACAAAAACATAAGTAAAGAATATACAGAAAGAATCAGGACAATGATATAGCAGAGAATATATGAAATGCCAGTAAATTTGAACATTTCTGTAAGTGGACCATTTCCTAGCTCCTAAAGTTTACCAAACCTGACACAAGAGGAAATCATTTAAAGTCATCATGTCTGCCCTTGGCATTCTCGGAACGCCCTGGCCTCAGGATGCAGCCTCTGTAGTCCATGGTAACCTGCGGAGAGGGGGCGGGGCTGAGGGTGGTTGGAACTCTGGCCTCACTGAAGGAGTGGGTGTGGCCATCTCTGCTGTGACTGAACAAAGGGCAGGGGAGCAGGGGGCCCAGGGCAGGGCCCTCAGAGCACGGCAGGTCCAGTGGGCTGTCACAAGCATTTAGGCCCAGGCCAAAGGGCGCCTTCTTTGTCTGCACAGCTGCCCAAACTCTCACCTTTCCACTCAGGCCGACCTCTTACTTGAAGTGTGTGTGGAACCTGTCCTCACAGTACACCTCGCTGCACAGCTAACCATAGGTCTGGGCATCGTAGCTTCCTGCCAGGTGACCGAAGTTCGCAGGCAGATGTGTCCCAGGGACACATGCAAAGAGGCTCCAGCCCGGGCCACAGGCTGCCCACTGCCCCTGCCCCAGATCGGGGGCCGCCAATCAGCCGTGTCGCAGTCCCCTGTCTCTAGAGGGAGTATTGGACCAACACTTGTAGAAAATGGTGTCCTCGTGGGCAACTCATTGGAGGGACACAAATAAATTTTGCGGACTTTCTCCTGAAGCTTACTAGCGTTCACACCTAAGCGTCTTACAAGGTCAGCTGTTTAGCTAAACATGACCTCATGATCTAAATTTACACAATAATGAAAAAATCAGCTACGAGGGGAGACAATCAGTAAAGACTATCAATACCAGAATTAGATTCCCAAGGCCATCCATCAATTGTTGGAATAATCAGGTGCAAGGCAGAATATATACATAAAACTGGAACTGAAACAAGGAACAAGGATGTTTTCAAAGACTGGTAGGATCTCTAAAACATCTTTAAAGGACATGTCATTGATAAAGCTAAATACTCAAAGGTTGTGTAATACAACAGATTAAGCATTGAGAAGAGTGAAATTATGCTGTTTTGAAAACTATGGCAGGTGAGATTTTCTGCCTAATTATATAAGAAGATTTCTCTAAGAATACACATTATTTCAATGACTTATTGGCTGTGAAATAAGTTAAGGGTATTTCAAATGGCTTGTCTGCAAAGAAAGGTGAGATGTAGGGAATCACAGAAAGTCGAGGGGAAAATAGGTCAATATATACATTGCTATATGGTGAACTAAACCTTAGGCCAGCAACAATGGAGAGGACCTGACCCTTAGAAACTTACAAGTAAGCTGGAATCTTCAAAAGTTCAAATCTTTATAAGTAAAATATTTATTAAAATGAATAACCAAGTGTTTTAATTGACATCAGAAGATCAAAACAATAAACCCTGAGAACATAGAAAAAAGATAAATAAAGATATGAGCAGAACTTAATACAACAGAAAACGTATAAAATTCAGGTGATTTAGTAAGTCCAAAGAATCTTCTTTGAAAAGATTGAAAAGACACACTTTGATTAAGGAAAACAAAAACATAAGTAAAGAATATACAGAAAGAATCAGGACAATGATATAGCAGAGAATATATGAAATGCCAGTAAATTTGAACATTTCTGTAAGTGGACCATTTCCTAGCTCCTAAAGTTTACCAAACCTGACACAAGAGGAAATCATTTAAAGTCATCATGTCTGCCCTTGGCATTCTCGGAACGCCCTGGCCTCAGGATGCAGCCTCTGTAGTCCATGGTAACCTGCGGAGAGGGGGCGGGGCTGAGGGTGGTTGGAACTCTGGCCTCACTGAAGGAGTGGGTGTGGCCATCTCTGCTGTGACTGAACAAAGGGCAGGGGAGCAGGGGGCCCAGGGCAGGGCCCTCAGAGCACGGCAGGTCCAGTGGGCTGTCACAAGCATTTAGGCCCAGGCCAAAGGGCGCCTTCATTGTCTGCACAGCTGCCCAAACTCTCACCTTTCCACTCAGGCCGACCTCTTACTTGAAGTGTGTGTGGAACCTGTCCTCACAGTACACCTCGCTGCACAGCTAACCATAGGTCTGGGCATCGTAGCTTCCTGCCAGGTGACCGAAGTTCGCAGGCAGATGTGTCCCAGGGACACATGCAAAGAGGCTCCTGCCCGGGCCACAGGCTGCCCACTGCCCCTGCCCCAGATCGGTGGCCGCCAATCAGCCGTGTCGGAGTCCCCTGTCTCTAGAGGGAGTATTGGACCAACACTTGTAGAAAACGGTGTCCTCGTGGGCAACTCATTGGAGGGACACAAATAAATTTTGCCGACTTTCTGCTGAAGCTTACGAGCGTTCACACCTAAGCGTCTTACAAGGTCAGCTGTTTATCTAAACATGAGCTCATGATCTAAATTTACACAATAATGAAAAAATCAGCTACGAGGGGAGACAATCAGTAAGGACTATCAATACCAGAATTAGATTCCCAAGGCCATCCATCAATTGTTGGAATAATCAGGTGCAAGGCAGAATATATACATAAAACTGGAACTGAAACAAGGAACAAGGATGTTTTCAAAGACTGGTAGGATCTCTAAAACATCTTTAAAGGACATGTCACTGATAAAGCTAAATACTCAAAGGTTGTGTAATACAACAGATTAAGCATTGAGAAGAGTGAAATTATGCTGTTTTGAAAACTATGGCAGGTGAGATTTTCTGCCTAATTATATAAGAAGATTTCTCTAAAAACTACACATTATTTCAATGACTTATTGGCTGTGAAATAAGTTAAGGGTATTTCAAATGGCTTGTCTGCAAAGAAAGGTGAGATGTAGGGAATCACAGAAAGTCGAGGGTAAAATAGGTCAATATATACATTGCTATATGGTGAACTAAACCTTAGGCCAGCAACAATGGAGAGGACCTGACCCTTAGAAACTTACAAGTAAGCTGGAATCTTCAAAAGTTCCAATCTTTATAAGTAAAATATTTATTAAAATGAATAACGAAGTGTTTTAATTGACATCAGAAGATAAAAACAATAAACCCTGAGAACATAGAAAAAAGATAAATAAAGATATGAGCAGAACTTAATACAACAGAAAACGTATAAAATTCAGGTGATTTAGTAAGTCCAAAGAATCTTCTTTGAAAAGATTGAAAAGACACACTTTGATTAAGGAAAACAAAAACATAAGTAAAGAATATACAGAAAGAATCAGGACAATGATATAGCAGAGAATATATGAAATGCCAGTAAATTTGAACATTTCTGTAAGTGGACCATTTCCTAGCTCCTAAAGTTTACCAAACCTGACACAAGAGGAAATCATTTAAAGTCATCATGTCTGCCCTTGGCATTCTCGGAACGCCCTGGCCTCAGGATGCAGCCTCTGTAGTCCATGGTAACCTGCGGAGAGGGGGCGGGGCTGAGGGTGGTTGGAACTCTGGCCTCACTGAAGGAGTGGGTGTGGCCATCTCTGCTGTGACTGAACAAAGGGCAGGGGAGCAGGGGGCCCAGGGCAGGGCCCTCAGAGCACGGCAGGTCCAGTGGGCTGTCACAAGCATTTAGGCCCAGGCCAAAGGGCGCCTTCTTTGTCTGCACAGCTGCCCAAACTCTCACCTTTCCACTCAGGCCGACCTCTTACTTGAAGTGTGTGTGGAACCTGTCCTCACAGTACACCTCGCTGCACAGCTAACCATAGGTCTGGGCATCGTAGCTTCCTGCCAGGTGACCGAAGTTCGCAGGCAGATGTGTCCCTGGGACACATGCAAAGAGGCTCCAGCCCGGGCCACAGGCTGCCCACTGCCCCTGCCCCAGATCGGGGGCCGCCAATCAGCCGTGTCGGAGTCCCCTGTCTCTAGAGGGAGTATTGGACCAACACTTGTAGAAAACGGTGTCCTCGTGGGCAACTCATTGGAGGGACACAAATAAATTTTGCGGACTTTCTCCTGAAGCTTACTAGCGTTCACACCTAAGCGTCTTACAAGGTCAGCTGTTTAGCTAAACATGACCTCATGATCTAAATTTACACAATAATGAAAAAATCAGCTACGAGGGGAGACAATCAGTAAAGACTATCAATACCAGAATTAGATTCCCAAGGCCATCCATCAATTGTTGGAATAATCAGGTGCAAGGCAGAATATATACATAAAACTGGAACTGAAACAAGGAACAAGGATGTTTTCAAAGACTGGTAGGATCTCTAAAACATTTTTAAAGTACATGTCATTGATAAAGCTAAATACTCAAAGGTTGTGTAATACAACAGATTAAGCATTGAGAAGAGTGAAATTATGCTGTTTTGAAAACTATGGCAGGTGAGATTTTCTGCCTAATTATATAAGAAGATTTCTCTAAGAATACACATTATTTCAATGACTTATTGGCTGTGAAATAAGTTAAGGGTATTTCAAATGGCTTGTCTGCAAAGAAAGGTGAGATGTAGGGAATCACAGAAAGTCGAGGGTAAAATAGGTCAATATATACATTGCTATATGGTGAACTAAACCTTAGGCCAGCAACAATGGAGAGGACCTGACCCTTAGAAACTTACAAGTAAGCTGGAATCTTCAAAAGTTCAAATCTTTATAAGTAAAATATTTATTAAAATGAATAACCAAGTGTTTTAATTGACATCAGAAGATCAAAACAATAAACCATGAGAACATAGAAAAAAGATAAATAAAGATATGAGCAGAACTTAATACAACAGAAAACGTATAAAATTCAGGTGATTTAGTAAGTCCAAAGAATCTTCTTTGAAAAGATTGAAAAGACACACTTTGATTAAGGAAAACAAAAACATAAGTAAAGAATATACAGAAAGAATCAGGACAATGATATAGCAGAGAATATATGAAATGCCAGTAAATATGAACATTTCTGTAAGTGGACCATTTCCTAGCTCCTAAAGTTTACCAAACCTGACACAAGAGGAAATCATTTAAAGTCATCATGTCTGCCCTTGGCATTCTCGGAACGCCCTGGCCTCAGGATGCTGCCTCTGTAGTCCATGGTAACCTGCGGAGAGGGGGCGGGGCTGAGGGTGGTTGGAACTCTGGCCTCACTGAAGGAGTGGGTGTGGCCATCTCTGCTGTGACTGAACAAAGGGCAGGGGAGCAGGGGGCCCAGGGCAGGGCCCTCAGAGCACGGCAGGTCCAGTGGGCTGTCACAAGCATTTAGGCCCAGGCCAAAGGGCGCCTTCTTTGTCTGCACAGCTGCCCAAACTCTCACCTTTCCACTCAGGCCGACCTCTTACTTGAAGTGTGTGTGGAACCTGTCCTCACAGTACACCTCGCTGCACAGCTAACCATAGGTCTGGGCATCGTAGCTTCCTGCCAGGTGACCGAAGTTCGCAGGCAGATGTGTCCCAGGGACACATGCAAAGAGGCTCCTGCCCGGGCCACAGGCTGCCCACTGCCCCTGCCCCAGATCGGGGGCCGCCAATCAGCCGTGTCGGAGTCCCCTGTCTCTAGAGGGAGTATTGGACCAACACTTGTAGAAAACGGTGTCCTCGTGGGCAACTCATTGGAGGGACACAAATAAATTTTGCCGACTTTCTGCTGAAGCTTACGAGCGTTCACACCTAAGCGTCTTACAAGGTCAGCTGTTTATCTAAACATGAGCTCATGATCTAAATTTACACAATAATGAAAAAATCAGCTACGAGGGGAGACAATCAGTAAGGACTATCAATACCAGAATTAGATTCCCAAGGCCATCCATCAATTGTTGGAATAATCAGGTGCAAGGCAGAATATATACATAAAACTGGAACTGAAACAAGGAACAAGGATGTTTTCAAAGACTGGTAGGATCTCTAAAACATTTTTAAAGTACATGTCACTGATAAAGCTAAATACTCAAAGGTTGTGTAATACAACAGATTAAGCATTGAGAAGAGTGAAATTATGCTGTTTTGAAAACTATGGCAGGTGAGATTTTCTGCCTAATTATATAAGAAGATTTCTCTAAAAACTACACATTATTTCAATGACTTATTGGCTGTGAAATAAGTTAAGGGTATTTCAAATGGCTTGTCTGCAAAGAAAGGTGAGATGTAGGGAATCACAGAAAGTCGAGGGGAAAATAGGTCAATATATACATTGCTATATGGTGAACTAAACCTTAGGCCAGCAACAATGGAGAGGACCTGACCCTTAGAAACTTACAAGTAAGCTGGAATCTTCAAAAGTTCAAATCTTTATAAGTAAAATATTTATTAAAATGAATAACCAAGTGTTTTAATTGACATCAGAAGATCAAAACAATAAACCCTGAGAACATAGAAAAAAGATAAATAAAGATATGAGCAGAACTTAATACAACAGAAAACGTATAAAATTCAGGTGATTTAGTAAGTCCAAAGAATCTTCTTTGAAAAGATTGAAAAGACACACTTTGATTAAGGAAAACAAAAACATAAGTAAAGAATATACAGAAAGAATCAGGACAATGATATAGCAGAGAATATATGAAATGCCAGTAAATTTGAACATTTCTGTAAGTGGACCATTTCCTAGCTCCTAAAGTTTACCAAACCTGACACAAGAGGAAATCATTTAAAGTCATCATGTCTGCCCTTGGCATTCTCGGAACGCCCTGGCCTCAGGATGCAGCCTCTGTAGTCCATGGTAACCTGCGGAGAGGGGGCGGGGCTGAGGGTGGTTGGAACTCTGGCCTCACTGAAGGAGTGGGTGTGGCCATCTCTGCTGTGACTGAACAAAGGGCAGGGGAGCAGGGGGCCCAGGGCAGGGCCCTCAGAGCACGGCAGGTCCAGTGGGCTGTCACAAGCATTTAGGCCCAGGCCAAAGGGCGCCTTCTTTGTCTGCACAGCTGCCCAAACTCTCACCTTTCCACTCAGGCCGACCTCTTACTTGAAGTGTGTGTGGATCCTGTCCTCACAGTACACCTCGCTGCACAGCTAACAATAGGTCTGGGCATCGTAGCTTCCTGCCAGGTGACCGAAGTTCGCAGGCAGATGTGTCCCAGGGACACATGCAAAGAGGCTCCTGCCCGGGCCACAGGCTACCCACTGCCCCTGCCCCAGATCGGGGGCCGCCAATCAGCCGTGTCGGAGTCCCCTGTCTCTAGAGGGAGTATTGGACCAACACTTGTAGAAAACGGTGTCCTCGTGGGCAACTCATTGGAGGGACACAAATAAATTTTGCGGACTTTCTCCTGAAGCTTACTAGCGTTCACACCTAAGCGTCTTACAAGGTCAGCTGTTTAGCTAAACATGACCTCATGATCTAAATTTACACAATAATGAAAAAATCAGCTACGAGGGGAGACAATCAGTAAAGACTATCAATACCAGAATTAGATTCCCAAGGCCATCCATCAATTGTTGGAATAATCAGGTGCAAGGCAGAATATATACATAAAACTGGAACTGAAACAAGGAACAAGGATGTTTTCAAAGACTGGTAGGATCTCTAAAACATTTTTAAAGTACATGTCATTGATAAAGCTAAATACTCAAAGGTTGTGTAATACAACAGATTAAGCATTGAGAAGAGTGAAATTATGCTGTTTTGAAAACTATGGCAGGTGAGATTTTCTGCCTAATTATATAAGAAGATTTCTCTAAGAATACACATTATTTCAATGACTTATTGGCTGTGAAATAAGTTAAGGGTATTTCAAATGGCTTGTCTGCAAAGAAAGGTGAGATGTAGGGAATCACAGAAAGTCGAGGGGAAAATAGGTCAATATATACATTGCTATATGGTGAACTAAACCTTAGGCCAGCAACAATGGAGAGGACCTGACCCTTAGAAACTTACAAGTAAGCTGGAATCTTCAAAAGTTCAAATCTTTATAAGTAAAATATTTATTAAAATGAATAACCAAGTGTTTTAATTGACATCAGAAGATCAAAACAATAAACCCTGAGAACATAGAAAAAAGATAAATAAAGATATGAGCAGAACTTAATACAACAGAAAACGTATAAAATTCAGGTGATTTAGTAAGTCCAAAGAATCTTCTTTGAAAAGATTGAAAAGACACACTTTGATTAAGGAAAACAAAAACATAAGTATAGAATATACAGAAAGAATCAGGACAATGTTATAGCAGAGAATATATGAAATGCCAGTAAATTTGAACATTTCTGTAAAGTGGACCATTTCATAGCTCCTAAAGTTTAACAAACCTAACACAAGAGGAAATCATTTAAGGTCATCATGTCTGCCCTTGGCATTCTCGGAACGCCCTGGCCTCAGGATGCAGCCTCTGTAGTCCATGGTAACCTGCGGAGAGGGGGCGGGGCTGAGGGTGGGTGGAACTCTGGCCTCACTGGAGGAGTGGGTGTGGCCATCTCTGCTGTGACTGAACAAAGGGCAGGGGAGAAGGGGGCCCAGGGCAGGGCCCTCAGAGCATGGCAGGTCTAGGGGGGTGTCACAAGCATTTAGGCCCAGGCCAAAGGGCGCCTTCTTTGTCTGCACAGCTGCCCAAACTCTCACCTTTCCACTCAGGCCGACCTCTTACTTGAAGTGTGTGTGGAACCTGTCCTCACAGTACACCTCGCTGCACAGCTAACCATAGGTCTGGGCATCGTAGCTTCCTGCCAGGTGACCGAAGTTCGCAGGCAGATGTGTCCCAGGGACACATGCAAAGAGGCTCCTGCCCGGGCCACAGGCTGCCCACTGCCGCTGCCCCAGATCGGGGGCCGCCAATCAGCCGTGTCGGAGTCCCCTGTCTCTAGAGGGAGTATTGGACCAACACTTGTAGAAAACGGTGTCCTCGTGGGCAACTCATTGGAGGGACACAAATAAATTTTGCCGACTTTCTCCTGAAGCTTGCGAGCGTACACACCTAAGCGTCTTACAAGGTCAGCTGTTTAGCTAAACATGAGATCATGATCTAAATTTACACAATAATGAAAAAATCAGCTACGAGGGGAGACAATCAGTAAGGGTATCAATACCTGAATTAGATTCCCAAGGCCATCCATCAATTGTTGGAATAATCAGGTGCAAGGCAGAATATATACATAAAACTGGAACTGAAACAAGGAACAAGGATGTTTTCAAAGACTGGTAGGATCTCTAAAACATTTTTAAAGTACATGTCACTGATAAAGCTAAATACACAAAGGTTGTGTAATACAACAGATTAAGCATTGAGAAGAGTGAAATTATGCTGTTTTGAAAACTATGGCAGGTGAGATTTTCTGCCTAATTATATAAGAAGATTTCTCTAAAAATACACATTATTTCAATGACTTATTGGCTGTGAAATAAGTTAAGGGTATTTCAAATGGCTTGTCTGCAAAGAAAGGTGAGATGTAGGGAATCACAGAAAGTCGAGGGGAAAATAGGTCAATATATACATTGCTATATGGTGAACTAAACCTTAGGCCAGCAACAATGGAGAGGACCTGACCCTTAGAAACTTACAAGTAAGCTGGAATCTTCAAAAGTTCAAATCTTTATAAGTAAAATATTTATTAAAATGAATAACCAAGTGTTTTAATTGACATCAGATGATCAAAACAATAAACACTGAGAACATAGAAAAAAGATAAATAAAGATATGAGCAGAACTTAATACAACAGAAAACGTATAAAATTGAGGTGATTTAGTAAGTCCAAAGAATCTTCTTTGAAAAGATTGAAAAGACACACTTTGATTAAGGAAAACAAAAACATAAGTAAAGAATATACAGAAAGAATCAGGACAATGTTATAGCAGAGAATATATGAAATGCCAGTAAATTTGAACATTTCTGTAAGTGGACCATTACCTAGCTCCTAAAGTTTACCAAACCTGACACAAGAGGAAATCATTTAAGGTCATCATGTCTGCCCTTGGCATTCTCGGAACGCCCTGGTCTCAGGATGCAGCCTCTGTAGTCCATGGTAACCTGCGGAGAGGTGGCGGAGCTGAGGTTGGTTGGAACTCTGCCCTCACTGAAGGAGTGGGTGTGGCCATTTCTGCTGTGACTGAACAAAGGGCAGGGGAGCATGGGGCTCAGGGCATGGCCCTCAGAGCAAGGCAGGTGCAGTTTGCTGTCACAAGCATTTAGGCCCAGGCCAAAGGGCGCCTTCTTTGTCTGCACAGCTGCCCAAACTCTCACCTTTCCACTCAGGCCGACCTCTTACTTGAAGTGTGTGTGGAACCTGTCCTCACAGTACACCTCGCTGCACAGCTAACCATAGGTCTGGGCATCGTAGCTTCCTGCCAGGTGACCGAAGTTTGCAGGCAGATGTGTCCCAGGGACACATGTAAAGAGGCTCCAGCCCGGGCCACAGGCTGCCCACTGCCCCTGCCCCAGATCGGGGGCCGCCAATCAGCCCTGTCGGAGTCCCCTTCCTCTAGAGGGAGTATTGGACCAACACTTGTAGAAAACGGTGTCCTCGTGGGCAACTCATTGGAGGGACACAAATAAATTTTGCCGACTTTCTCCTGAAGCTTACGAGCATTCACACCTAAGCGTCTTACAAGGTCAGCTGTTTAGCTAAACATGAGCTCATGATCTAAATTTACACAATAATGAAAAAATCAGCTACGAGGGGAGACAATCAGTAAAGACTATCAATACCAGAATTAGATTCCCAAGGCCATCCATCAATTGTTGGAATAATCAGGTGCAAGGCAGAATATATACATAAAACTGGAACTGAAACAAGGAACAAGGATGTTTTCAAAGACTGGGAGGATCTCTAAAACATTTCTAAAGGACATGTCATTGATAAAGCTAAATACTCAAAGGTTGTGTAATACAACAGATTAAGCATTGAGAAGAGTGAATTTATGCTGTTTTGAAAACTATGGCAGGTGAGATTTTCTGCCTAATTATATAAGAAGATTTCTCTAAAAACTACACATTATTTCAATGACTTATTGGCTGTGAAATAAGTTAAGGGTATTTCAAATGGCTTGTCTGCAAAGAAAGGTGAGATGTAGGGAATCACAGAAAGTCGAGGGGAAAATAGGTCAATATATACATTGCTATATGGTGAACTAAACCTTAGGCCAGCAACAATGGAGAGGACCTGACCCTTAGAAACTTACAAGTAAGCTGGAATCTTCCAAAGTTCAAATCTTTATAAGTAAAATATTTATTAAAATGAATAACCAAGTGTTTTAATTGACATCAGAAGATCAAAACAATAAACCCTGAGAACATAGAAAAAAGATAAATAAAGATATGAGCAGAACTTAATACAACAGAAAACGTATAAAATTCAGGTGATTTAGTAAGTCCAAAGAATCTTCTTTGAAAAGATTGAAAAGACACACTTTGATTAAGGAAAACAAAAACATAAGTAAAGAATATACAGAAAGAATCAGGACAATGATATAGCAGAGAATATATGAAATGCCAGTAAATATGAACATTTCTGTAAGTGGACCATTTCCTAGCTCCTAAAGTTTACCAAACCTGACACAAGAGGAAATCATTTAAAGTCATCATGTCTGCCCTTGGCATTCTCGGAACGCCCTGGTCTCAGGATGCTGCCTCTGTAGTCCATGGTAACCTGCGGAGAGGGGGCGGGGCTGAGGGTGGTTGGAACTCTGGCCTCACTGAAGGAGTGGGTGTGGCCATCTCTGCTGTGACTGAACAAAGGGCAGGGGAGCAGGGGGCCCAGGGCAGGGCCCTCAGAGCACGGCAGGTCCAGTGGGCTGTCACAAGCATTTAGGCCCAGGCCAAAGGGCGCCTTCTTTGTCTGCACAGCTGCCCAAACTCTCACCTTTCCACTCAGGCCGACCTCTTACTTGAAGTGTGTGTGGAACCTGTCCTCACAGTACACCTCGCTGCACAGCTAACCATAGGTCTGGGCATCGTAGCTTCCTGCCAGGTGACCGAAGTTCGCAGGCAGATGTGTCCCAGGGACACATGCAAAGAGGCTCCTGCCCGGGCCACAGGCTGCCCACTGCCCCTGCCCCAGATCGGGGGCCGCCAATCAGCCGTGTCGGAGTCCCCTGTCTCTAGAGGGAGTATTGGACCAACACTTGTAGAAAACGGTGTCCTCGTGGGCAACTCATTGGAGGGACACAAATAAATTTTGCCGACTTTCTGCTGAAGCTTACGAGCGTTCACACCTAAGCGTCTTACAAGGTCAGCTGTTTATCTAAACATGAGCTCATGATCTAAATTTACACAATAATGAAAAAATCAGCTACGAGGGGAGACAATCAGTAAGGACTATCAATACCAGAATTAGATTCCCAAGGCCATCCATCAATTGTTGGAATAATCAGGTGCAAGGCAGAATATATACATAAAACTGGAACTGAAACAAGGAACAAGGATGTTTTCAAAGACTGGTAGGATCTCTAAAACATTTTTAAAGTACATGTCACTGATAAAGCTAAATACTCAAAGGTTGTGTAATACAACAGATTAAGCATTGAGAAGAGTGAAATTATGCTGTTTTGAAAACTATGGCAGGTGAGATTTTCTGCCTAATTATATAAGAAGATTTCTCTAAAAACTACACATTATTTCAATGACTTATTGGCTGTGAAATAAGTTAAGGGTATTTCAAATGGCTTGTCTGCAAAGAAAGGTGAGATGTAGGGAATCACAGAAAGTCGAGGGGAAAATAGGTCAATATATACATTGCTATATGGTGAACTAAACCTTAGGCCAGCAACAATGGAGAGGACCTGACCCTTAGAAACTTACAAGTAAGCTGGAATCTTCAAAAGTTCAAATCTTTATAAGTAAAATATTTATTAAAATGAATAACCAAGTGTTTTAATTGACATCAGAAGATCAAAACAATAAACCCTGAGAACATAGAAAAAAGATAAATAAAGATATGAGCAGAACTTAATACAACAGAAAACGTATAAAATTCAGGTGATTTAGTAAGTCCAAAGAATCTTCTTTGAAAAGATTGAAAAGACACACTTTGATTAAGGAAAACAAAAACATAAGTAAAGAATATACAGAAAGAATCAGGACAATGATATAGCAGAGAATATATGAAATGCCAGTAAATTTGAACATTTCTGTAAGTGGACCATTTCCTAGCTCCTAAAGTTTACCAAACCTGACACAAGAGGAAATCATTTAAAGTCATCATGTCTGCCCTTGGCATTCTCGGAACGCCCTGGCCTCAGGATGCAGCCTCTGTAGTCCATGGTAACCTGCGGAGAGGGGGCGGGGCTGAGGGTGGTTGGAACTCTGGCCTCACTGAAGGAGTGGGTGTGGCCATCTCTGCTGTGACTGAACAAAGGGCAGGGGAGCAGGGGTCCCAGGGCAGGGCCCTCAGAGCACGGCAGGTCCAGTGGTGTGTCACAAGCATTTAGGCCCAGGCCAAAGGGCGCCTTCTTTGTCTGCACAGCTGCCCAAACTCTCACCTTTCCACTCAGGCCGACCTCTTACTTGAAGTGTGTGTGGAACCTGTCCTCACAGTACACCTCGCTGCACAGCTAACCATAGGTCTGGGCATCGTAGCTTCCTGCCAGGTGACCGAAGTTCGCAGGCAGATGTGTCCCAGGGACACATGCAAAGAGGCTCCTGCCCGGGCCACAGGCTACCCACTGCCCCTGCCCCAGATCGGGGGCCGCCAATCAGCCGTGTCGGAGTCCCCTGTCTCTAGAGGGAGTATTGGACCAACACTTGTAGAAAACGGTGTCCTCGTGGGCAACTCATTGGAGGGACACAAATAAATTTTGCGGACTTTCTCCTGAAGCTTACTAGCGTTCACACCTAAGCGTCTTACAAGGTCAGCTGTTTAGCTAAACATGACCTCATGATCTAAATTTACACAATAATGAAAAAATCAGCTACGAGGGGAGACAATCAGTAAAGACTATCAATACCAGAATTAGATTCCCAAGGCCATCCATCAATTGTTGGAATAATCAGGTGCAAGGCAGAATATATACATAAAACTGGAACTGAAACAAGGAACAAGGATGTTTTCAAAGACTGGTAGGATCTCTAAAACATTTTTAAAGTACATGTCATTGATAAAGCTAAATACTCAAAGGTTGTGTAATACAACAGATTAAGCATTGAGAAGAGTGAAATTATGCTGTTTTGAAAACTATGGCAGGTGAGATTTTCTGCCTAATTATATAAGAAGATTTCTCTAAGAATACACATTATTTCAATGACTTATTGGCTGTGAAATAAGTTAAGGGTATTTCAAATGGCTTGTCTGCAAAGAAAGGTGAGATGTAGGGAATCACAGAAAGTCGAGGGGAAAATAGGTCAATATATACATTGCTATATGGTGAACTAAACCTTAGGCCAGCAACAATGGAGAGGACCTGACCCTTAGAAACTTACAAGTAAGCTGGAATCTTCAAAAGTTCAAATCTTTATAAGTAAAATATTTATTAAAATGAATAACCAAGTGTTTTAATTGACATCAGAAGATCAAAACAATAAACCCTGAGAACATAGAAAAAAGATAAATAAAGATATGAGCAGAACTTAATACAACAGAAAACGTATAAAATTCAGGTGATTTAGTAAGTCCAAAGAATCTTCTTTGAAAAGATTGAAAAGACACACTTTGATTAAGGAAAACAAAAACATAAGTATAGAATATACAGAAAGAATCAGGACAATGTTATAGCAGAGAATATATGAAATGCCAGTAAATTTGAACATTTCTGTAAAGTGGACCATTTCATAGCTCCTAAAGTTTAACAAACCTAACACAAGAGGAAATCATTTAAGGTCATCATGTCTGCCCTTGGCATTCTCGGAACGCCCTGGCCTCAGGATGCAGCCTCTGTAGTCCATGGTAACCTGCGGAGAGGGGGCGGGGCTGAGGGTGGGTGGAACTCTGGCCTCACTGGAGGAGTGGGTGTGGCCATCTCTGCTGTGACTGAACAAAGGGCAGGGGAGAAGGGGGCCCAGGGCAGGGCCCTCAGAGCATGGCAGGTCTAGGGGGGTGTCACAAGCATTTAGGCCCAGGCCAAAGGGCGCCTTCTTTGTCTGCACAGCTGCCCAAACTCTCACCTTTCCACTCAGGCCGACCTCTTACTTGAAGTGTGTGTGGAACCTGTCCTCACAGTACACCTCGCTGCACAGCTAACCATAGGTCTGGGCATCGTAGCTTCCTGCCAGGTGACCGAAGTTCGCAGGCAGATGTGTCCCAGGGACACATGCAAAGAGGCTCCTGCCCGGGCCACAGGCTGCCCACTGCCGCTGCCCCAGATCGGGGGCCGCCAATCAGCCGTGTCGGAGTCCCCTGTCTCTAGAGGGAGTATTGGACCAACACTTGTAGAAAACGGTGTCCTCGTGGGCAACTCATTGGAGGGACACAAATAAATTTTGCCGACTTTCTCCTGAAGCTTGCGAGCGTACACACCTAAGCGTCTTACAAGGTCAGCTGTTTAGCTAAACATGAGATCATGATCTAAATTTACACAATAATGAAAAAATCAGCTACGAGGGGAGACAATCAGTAAGGGTATCAATACCTGAATTAGATTCCCAAGGCCATCCATCAATTGTTGGAATAATCAGGTGCAAGGCAGAATATATACATAAAACTGGAACTGAAACAAGGAACAAGGATGTTTTCAAAGACTGGTAGGATCTCTAAAACATTTTTAAAGTACATGTCACTGATAAAGCTAAATACACAAAGGTTGTGTAATACAACAGATTAAGCATTGAGAAGAGTGAAATTATGCTGTTTTGAAAACTATGGCAGGTGAGATTTTCTGCCTAATTATATAAGAAGATTTCTCTAAAAATACACATTATTTCAATGACTTATTGGCTGTGAAATAAGTTAAGGGTATTTCAAATGGCTTGTCTGCAAAGAAAGGTGAGATGTAGGGAATCACAGAAAGTCGAGGGGAAAATAGGTCAATATATACATTGCTATATGTTGAACTAAACATTAGGCCAGCAACAATGGAGAGGACCTGACCCTTAGAAACTTACAAGTAAGCTGGAATCTTCAAAAGTTCAAATCTTTATAAGTAAAATATTTATTAAAATGAATAACCAAGTGTTTTAATTGACATCAGATGATCAAAACAATAAACACTGAGAACATAGAAAAAAGATAAATAAAGATATGAGCAGAACTTAATACAACAGAAAACGTATAAAATTGAGGTGATTTAGTAAGTCCAAAGAATCTTCTTTGAAAAGATTGAAAAGACACACTTTGATTAAGGAAAACAAAAACATAAGTAAAGAATATACAGAAAGAATCAGGACAATGTTATAGCAGAGAATATATGAAATGCCAGTAAATTTGAACATTTCTGTAAGTGGACCATTACCTAGCTCCTAAAGTTTACCAAACCTGACACAAGAGGAAATCATTTAAGGTCATCATGTCTGCCCTTGGCATTCTCGGAACGCCCTGGTCTCAGGATGCAGCCTCTGTAGTCCATGGTAACCTGCGGAGAGGTGGCGGAGCTGAGGTTGGTTGGAACTCTGCCCTCACTGAAGGAGTGGGTGTGGCCATTTCTGCTGTGACTGAACAAAGGGCAGGGGAGCATGGGGCTCAGGGCATGGCCCTCAGAGCAAGGCAGGTGCAGTTTGCTGTCACAAGCATTTAGGCCCAGGCCAAAGGGCGCCTTCTTTGTCTGCACAGCTGCCCAAACTCTCACCTTTCCACTCAGGCCGACCTCTTACTTGAAGTGTGTGTGGAACCTGTCCTCACAGTACACCTCGCTGCACAGCTAACCATAGGTCTGGGCATCGTAGCTTCCTGCCAGGTGACCGAAGTTTGCAGGCAGATGTGTCCCAGGGACACATGTAAAGAGGCTCCAGCCCGGGCCACAGGCTGCCCACAGCCCCTGCCCCAGATCGGGGGCCGCCAATCAGCCCTGTCGGAGTCCCCTTCCTCTAGAGGGAGTATTGGACCAACACTTGTAGAAAACGGTGTCCTCGTGGGCAACTCATTGGAGGGACACAAATAAATTTTGCCGACTTTCTCCTGAAGCTTACGAGCATTCACACCTAAGCGTCTTACAAGGTCAGCTGTTTAGCTAAACATGAGCTCATGATCTAAATTTACACAATAATGAAAAAATCAGCTACGAGGGGAGACAATCAGTAAAGACTATCAATACCAGAATTAGATTCCCAAGGCCATCCATCAATTGTTGGAATAATCAGGTGCAAGGCAGAATATATACATAAAACTGGAACTGAAACAAGGAACAAGGATGTTTTCAAAGACTGGGAGGATCTCTAAAACATTTCTAAAGGACATGTCATTGATAAAGCTAAATACTCAAAGGTTGTGTAATACAACAGATTAAGCATTGAGAAGAGTGAATTTATGCTGTTTTGAAAACTATGGCAGGTGAGATTTTCTGCCTAATTATATAAGAAGATTTCTCTAAAAACTACACATTATTTCAATGACTTATTGGCTGTGAAATAAGTTAAGGGTATTTCAAATGGCTTGTCTGCAAAGAAAGGTGAGATGTAGGGAATCACAGAAAGTCGAGGGTAAAATAGGTCAATATATACATTGCTATATGGTGAACTAAACCTTAGGCCAGCAACAATGGAGAGGACCTGACCCTTAGAAACTTACAAGTAAGCTGGAATCTTCCAAAGTTCAAATCTTTATAAGTAAAATATTTATTAAAATGAATAACCAAGTGTTTTAATTGACATCAGAAGATCAAAACAATAAACCCTGAGAACATAGAAAAAAGATAAATAAAGATATGAGCAGAAGTTAATACAACAGAAAAAGTATAAAATTCAGGTGATTTAGTAAGTCCAAAGAATCTTCTTTGAAAAGATTGAAAAGACACACTTTGATTAAGGAAAACAAAAACATAAGTAAAGAATATACAGAAAGAATCAGGACAATGTTATAGCAGAGAATATATGAAATGCCAGTAAATTTGAACATTTCTGTAAAGTGGACCATTTCCTAGCTCCTAAAGTTTACCAAACCTGACACAAGAGGAAATCATTTAAGGTCATCATGTCTGCCCTTGGCATTGTCGGAACGCCCTGGCCTCAGGATGCAGCCTCTGTAGTCCATGGTAACCTGCGGAGAGGGGACGGTGCTGAGGTTGCTTGGAACTCTGCCCTCATTGAAGGAGTGGGTGTGGCCATCTCTGCTGTGACTGAACAAAGGGCAGGGGAGCAGGGGGCCCAGGGCAGGGCCCTCAGAGCACGGCAGGTCCAGTGGGCTGTCACAAGCATTTAGGCCCAGGCCAAAGGGCGCCTTCTTTGTCTGAACAGCTGCCCAAACTCTCACCTTTCCACTCAGGCCGACCTCTTACTTGAAGTGTGTGTGGAACCTGTCCTCACAGTACACCTCGCTGCACAGCTAACCATAGGTCTGGGCATCGAAGCTTCCTGCCAGGTGACCGAAGTTCGCAGGCAGATGTGTCCCAGGGACACATGCAAAGAGGCTCCAGCCCGGGCCACAGGCTGCCCACAGCCCCTGCCCCAGATCGTGGGCCGCCAATCAGCCCTGTCGGAATCCCCTTCCTCTAGAGGGAGTATTGGACCAACACTTGTAGAAAACGGTGTCCTCGTGGGCAACTCATTGGAGGGACACAAATAAATTTTGCGGACTTTCTCCTGAAGATTTCTAGCGTTCACACCTAATCGTCTTACAAGGTCAGCTGTTTAGCTAAACATGAGCTCATGATCTAAATTTACACAATAATGAAAAAATCAGCTACGAGGGGAGACAATCAGTAAAGACTATCAATACCAGAATTAGATTCCCAAGGCCATCCATCAATTTTTGGAATAATCAGGTGCAAGGCAGAATATATACATAAAACTGGAACTGAAACAAGGAACAAGGATGTTTTCAAAGACTGGTAGGATCTCTAAAACATTTTTAAAGTACATGTCACTGATAAAGCTAAATAGTCAAAGGTTATGTAATACAACAGATTAAGCATTGAGAAGAGTGAAATTATGCTGTTTTGAAAACTATGGCAGGTGAGATTTTCTGCCTAATTATATAAGAAGATTTCTCTAAGAATACACATTATTTCAATGACTTATTGGATGTGAAATAAGTTAAGGGTATTTCAAATGGCTTGTCTGCAAAGAAAGGTGAGATGTAGGGAATCACAGAAAGTCGAGGGGAAAATAGGTCAATATATACATTGCTATATGGTGAACTAAACCTTAGGCCAGCAACAATGGAGAGGACCTGACCCTTCGAAACTTACAAGTAAGCTGGAATCTTCAAAAGTTCAAATCTTTATAAGTAAAATATTTATTAAAATGAATAACCAAGTGTTTTAATTGACATCAGAAGATCAAAACAATAAACCCTGAGAACATAGAAAAAAGATAAATAAAGATATGAGCAGAACTTAATACAACAGAAAACGTATAAAATTCAGGTGATTTAGTAAGTCCAAAGAATCTTCTTTGAAAAGATTGAAAAGACACACTTTGATTAAGGAAAACAAAAACATAAGTATAGAATATACAGAAAGAATCAGGACAATGTTATAGCAGAGAATATATGAAATGCCAGTAAATTTGAACATTTCTGTAAAGTGGACCATTTCCTAGCTCCTAAAGTTTACCAAACCTGACACAAGAGGAAATCATTTAAGGTCATCATGTCTGCCCTTGGCATTCTCGGAACGCCCTGGCCTCAGGATGCAGCCTCTGTAGTCCATGGTAACCTGCGGAGAGGGGGCGGGGCTGAGGGTGGGTGGAACTCTGGCCTCACTGAAGGAGTGGGTGTGGCCATCTCTGCTGTGACTGAACAAAGGGCAGGGGAGCAGGGGGCCCAGGGCAGGGCCCTCAGAGCACGGCAGGTCCAGTGGGCTGTCACAAGCATTTAGGCCCAGGCCAAAGGGCGCCTTCTTTGTCTGCACAGCTGCCCAAACTCTCACCTTTCCACTCAGGCCGACCTCTTACTTGAAGTGTGTGTGGAACCTGTCCTCACAGTACACCTCGCTGCACAGCTAACCATAGGTCTGGGCATCGTAGCTTCCTGCCAGGTGACCGAAGTTCGCAGGCAGATGTGTCCCAGGGACACATGCAAAGAGGCTCCTGCCCGGGCCACAGGCTGCCCACTGCCCCTGCCCCAGATCGGGGGCCGCCAATCAGCCGTGTCGGAGTCCCCTGTCTCTAGAGGGAGTATTGGACCAACACTTGTAGAAAACGGTGTCCTCGTGGGCAACTCATTGGAGGGACACAAATAAATTTTGCCGACTTTCTCCTGAAACTTGCGAGCGTACACACCTAAGCATCTTACAAGATCAGCTGTTTAGCTAAACATGAGATCATGATCTAAATTTACACAATAATGAAAAAATCAGCTACGAGGGGAGACAATCAGTAAAGACTATCAATACCAGAATTAGATTCCCAAGGCCATCCATCAATTGTTGGAATAATCAGGTGCAAGGCAGAATATATACATAAAACTGGAACTGAAACAAGGAACAAGGATGTTTTCAAAGACTGGTAGGATCTCTAAAACATTTTTAAAGTACATGTCACTGATAAAGCTAAATACTCAAAGGTTGTGTAATACAACAGATTAAGCATTGAGAAGAGTGAAATTATGCTGTTTTGAAAACTATGGCAGGTGAGATTTTCTGCCTAATTATATAAGAAGATTTCTCTAAAAATACACATTATTTCAATGACTTATTGGCTGTGAAATAAGTTAAGGGTATTTCAAATGGCTTGTCTGCAAAGAAATGTGAGATGTAGGGAATCAGAGAAAGTCGAGGGGAAAACAGGTCAATATATACATTGCTATATGTTGAACTAAACATTAGGCCAGCAACAATGGAGAGGACCTGACCCTTAGAAACTTACAAGTAAGCTGGAATCTTCAAAAGTTCAAATCTTTATAAGTAAAATATTTATTAAAATGAATAACCAAGTGTTTTAATTGACATCAGATGATCAAAACAATAAACACTGAGAACATAGAAAAAAGATAAATAAAGATATGAGCAGAACTTAATACAACAGAAAACGTATAAAATTCAGGTGATTTAGTAAGTCCAAAGAATCTTCTTTGAAAAGATTGAAAAGACACACTTTGATTAAGGAAAACAAAAACATAAGTAAAGAATATACAGAAAGAATCAGGACAATGTTATAGCAGAGAATATATGAAATGCCAGTAAATTTGAACATTTCTGTAAGTGGAACATTACCTAGCTCCTAAAGTTTACCAAACCTGACACAAGAGGAAATCATTTAAGGTCATCATGTCTGCCCTTGGCATTCTCGGAACGCCCTGGCCTCAGGATGCAGCCTCTGTAGTCCATGGTAACCTGCGGAGAGGTGGCGGAGCTGAGGTTGGTTGGAACTCTGCCCTCACTGAAGGAGTGGGTGTGGCCATTTCTGCTGTGACTGAACAAAGGGCAGGGGAGCAGGGGGCCCACGGCATTTCCCTCAGAGCAAGGCAGGTCCAGTGGGGTGTCACAAGCATTTAGGCCCAGGCCAAAGGGCGCATTCTTTGTCTGCACAGCTGCCCAAACTCTCACCTTTCCACTCAGGCTGACCACTTACTTGAAGTGTGTGTGGAACCTGTCCTCACAGTACACCTCGCTGCACAGCTAACCATAGGTCTGGGCATCGTAGCTTCCTGCCAGGTGACCGAAGTTTGCAGGCAGATGTGTCCCAGGGACACATGCAAAGAGGCTCCAGCCCGGGCCACAGGCTGCCCACTGCCCCTGCCCCAGATCGGGGCCCGCCAATCAGCCCTGTCGGAGTCCCCTTCCTCTAGAGGGTGTATTGGACCAACACTTGTAGAAAACGGTGTCCTCGTGGGCAACTCATTGGAGGGACACAAATAAATTTTGCCGACTTTCTCCTGAAGCTTACGAGCATTCACACCTAAGCGTCTTACAAGGTCAGTTGTTTAGCTAAACATGAGCTCATGATCTAAATTTACACAATAATGAAAAAATCAGCTACGAGGGGAGACAATCAGTAAAGACTATCAATACCAGAATTAGATTCCCAAGGCCATCCATCAATTGTTGGAATAATCAGGTGCAAGGCAGAATATATACATAAAACTGGAACTGAAACAAGGAACAAGGATGTTTTCAAAGACTGGTAGGATCTCTAAAACATTTTTAAAGGACATGTCATTGATAAAGCTAAATACTCAAAGGTTGTGTAATACAACAGATTAAGCATTGAGAAGAGTGAAATTATGCTGTTTTGAAAACTATGGCAGGTGAGATTTTCTGCCTAATTATATAAGAAGATTTCTCTAAAAACTACACATTATTTCAATGACTTATTGGCTGTGAAATAAGTTAAGGGTATTTCAAATGGCTTGTCTGCAAAGAAAGGTGAGATGTAGGGAATCACAGAAAGTCGAGGGGAAAATAGGTCAATATATACATTGCTATATGGTGAACTAAACCTTAGGCCAGCAACAATGGAGAGGACCTGACCCTTAGAAACTTACAAGTAAGCTGGAATCTTCAAAAGTTCAAATCTTTATAAGTAAAATATTTATTAAAATGAATAACCAAGTGTTTTAATTGACATCAGAAGATCAAAACAATAAACCCTGAGAACATAGAAAAAAGATAAATAAAGATATGAGCAGAAGTTAATACAACAGAAAAAGTATAAAATTCAGGTGATTTAGTAAGTCCAAAGAATCTTCTTTGAAAAGATTGAAAAGACACACTTTGATTAAGGAAAACAAAAACATAAGTAAAGAATATACAGAAAGAATCAGGACAATGTTATAGCAGAGAATATATGAAATGCCAGTAAATTTGAACATTTCTGTAAAGTGGACCATTTCCTAGCTCCTAAAGTTTACCAAACCTGACACAAGAGGAAATCATTTAAGGTCATCATGTCTGCCCTTGGCATTCTCGGAACGCCCTGGCCTCAGGATGCAGTCTCTGTAGTCCATGGTAACCTGCGGAGAGGGGACGGGGCTGAGGTTGGTTGGAACTCTGCCCTCACTGAAGGAGTGGGTGTGGCCATCTCTGCTGTGACTGAACAAAGGGCAGGGGAGCAGGGGGCCCAGGGCAGGGCCCTCAGAGCCCGGCAGGTCCAGTGGGATGTCACAAGCATTTAGGCCCAGGACAAAGGGCGCCTTCTTTGTCTGCACAGCTGCCCAAACTCTCACCTTTCCACTCAGGCCGACCTCTTACTTGAAGTATGTGTGGAACCTGTCCTCACAGTACACCTCGCTGCACAGCTAACCATAGGTCTGGGCATCGTAGCTTCCTGCCAGGTGACCGAAGTTCACAGGCACATGTGTCCCAGGGACACATGCAAAGAGGCTCCTGCCCGGGCCACAGGCTGCCCACAGCCCGTGCCCCAGATCGGGGGCCGCCAATCAGCCCTGTCGGAGTCCCCTTCCTCTAGAGGGAGTATTGGACCAACACTTGTAGAAAACGGTGTCCTCGTGGGCAACTCATTGGAGGGACACAAATAAATCTTTGCCGTCTTTCTGCGGAAGCTTACGAGCGTTCACACCTAAGCGTCTTACAAGGTCAGCTGTTTAGCTAAACATGAGCTCATGATCTAAATTTACACAATAATGAAGAAATCAGCTACGAGGGGAGACAATCAGTAAAGACTATCAATACCAGAATTAGATTCCCAAGGCCATCCATCAATTGTTGGAATAATCAGGTGCAAGGCAGAATATATACATAAAACTGGACGTGAAACAAGGAACAAGGATGTTTTCAAAGACTGGTAGGATCTCTAAAACATTTTTAAAGTACATGTCATTGATAAAGCTAAATACTCAAAGGTTGTGTAATACAACAGATTAAGCATAGAGAAGAGTGAAATTATGCTGTTTTGAAAACTATGGCAGGTGAGATTTTCTGCCTAATTATATAAGAAGATTTCTCTAAAAATACACATTATTTCAATGACTTATTGGCTGTGAAATAAGTTAAGTGTATTTCAAATGGCTTGTCTGCAAAGAAAGGTGAGATGTAGGGAATCACAGAAAGTCGAGGGGAAAATAGGTCAATATATACATTGCTATATGGTGAACTAAACCTTAGGCCAGCAACAATGGAGAAGACCTGACCCTTAGAAACTTACAAGTAAGCTGGAATCTTCAAAAGTTCAAATCTTTATAAGTAAAATATTTATTAAAATGAATAACCAAGTGTTTTAATTGACATCAGAAGACCAAAACAATAAACCCTGAGAACATAGAAAAAAGATAAATAAAGATATGAGCAGAACTTAATACAACAGAAAACGTAAAAAATTCAGGTGATTTTGTAAGTCCAAAGAATCTTCTTTGAAAAGATTGAGAAGACACACTTTGATTAAGGAAAACAAAAACATAAGTATAGAATATACAGAAAGAATAAGGACAATGTTATAGCAGAGAATATATGAAATGCCAGTAAATTTGAACATTTCTGTAAAGTGGACCATTTCCTAGCTCCTAAAGTTTACCAAACCTGACACAAGAGGAAATCATTTAAGGTCATCATGTCCTCCCTTGGCATTCTCGGAACGCCCTGGCCTCAGGATGCAGCCTCTGTAGTCCATGGTAACCTGCGGAGAGGGGGCGGGGCTGAGGGTGGTTGGAACTCTGCCCTCACTGAAGGAGTGGGTGTGGCCATCTCTGCTGTGACTGAACAAAGGGCAGGGGAGCAGGGGGCCCAGCGCAGGGTCCTCAGAGCACGGCAGGTCCAGTGGGGTGTCACAAGCATTTAGGCCCAGGCCAAAGGGCGCCTTCTTTGTCTGCACAGCTGCCCAAACTCTCACCTTTCCACTCAGGCCGACCTCTTACTTGAAGTGTGTGTGGAACCTCTCCTCACAGTACACCTCGCTGCACAGCTAACCATAGGTCTGGGCATCGTAGCTTCCTGCCAGGTGACCGAAGTTCGCAGGCAGATGTGTCCCAGGGACACATGCAAAGAGGCTCCAGCCCGGGCCACAGGCTGCCCACTGCCCCTGCCCCAGATCGGGGGCCGCCAATCAGCCCTGTCGGAGTCCCCTTCCTCTAGAGGGAGTATTGGACCAACACTTGTAGAAAACGGTGTCCTCGTGGGCAACTCATTGGAGGGACACAAATAAATTATGCCGACTTTTTCCTGAAGCTTACGAGCGTTCACACCTAAGCGTCTTACAAGGTCAGCTGTTTAGCTAAACATGAGCTCATGATCTAAATTTACACAATAATGAAAAAATCAGCTACGAGGGGAGACAATCAGTAAAGACTATCAATACCAGAATTAGATTCCCAAGGCCATCCATCAATTGTTGGAATAATCAGGTGCAAGGCAAAATATATACATAAAACTGGAACTGAAACAAGGAACAAGGATGTTTTCAAAGACTGGTAGGATCTCTAAAACATTTTTAAAGTACATGTCAATGATAAAGCTAAATACTCAAAGGTTGTGTAATACAACAGATTAAGCATTGAGAAGAGTGAAATTATGCTGTTTTGAAAACTATGGCAGGTGAGATTTTCTGCCTAATTATATAAGAAGATTTCTCTAAAAATACACATTATTTCAATGACTTATTGGCTGTGAAATAAGTTAAGGGTATTTCAAATGGCTTGTCTGCAAAGAAAGGTGAGATGTAGGGAATCACAGAAAGTCGAGGGGAAAATAGGTCAATATATACATTGCTATATGGTGAACTAAACCTTAGGCCAGCAACAATGGAGAGGACCTGACCCTTAGAAACTTACAAGTAAGCTGGAATCTTCAAAAGTTCAAATCTTTATAAGTAAAATATTTATTAAAATGAATAACCAAGTGTTTTAATTGACATCAGAAGATCAAAACAATAAACCCTGAGAACATAGAAAAAAGATAAATAAAGATATGAGCAGAACTTAATACAACAGAAAACGTATAAAATTGAGGTGATTTAGTAAGTCCAAAGAATCTTCTTTGAAAAGATTGAAAAGACACACTTTGATTAAGGAAAACAAAAACATAAGTAAAGAATATACAGAAAGAATCAGGACAATGTTATAGCAGAGAATATATGAAATGCCAGTAAATTTGAACATTTCTGTAAAGTGGACCATTTCCTAGCTCCTAAAGTTTACCAAACCTGACACAAGAGGAAATCATTTAAGGTCATCATGTCTGCCCTTGGCATTCTCGGAACGCCCTGGCCTCAGTATGCAGCCTCTGTAGTCCATGGTAAACTGTGGAGAGGGGGCGGGGCTGAGGGTGGTTGGAACTCTGGCCTCACTGAAGGAGTGGGTGTGGCCATCTCTGCTGTGACTGAACAAAGGGCAGGGGTGCAGGGGGCCCAGGGCAGGGCCCTCAGAGCATGGCAGGTCTAGGGGGGTGTCACAAGCATTTAGGCCCAGGCCAAAGGGCGCCTTCTTTGTCTGCACAGCTGCCCAAACACTCACCTTTCCACTCAGGCCGACCTCTTACTTGAAGTGTGTGTGGAACCTGTCCTCACAGTACACCTCGCTGCACAGCTAACCATAGGTCTGGGCATCGTAGCTTCCTGCCAGGTGACCGAAGTTCGCAGGCAGATGTGTCCCAGGGACACATGCAAAGAGGCTCCAGCCGGGCCACAGGCTGCCCACTGCCCCTGCCCCAGATCGGGGGCCGCCAATCAGCCCTGTCGGAGTCCCCGGCCTCTAGAGGGAGTATTGGACCAACACTTGTAGAAAACGGTGACCTCGTGGGCAACTCATTGGAGGGACACAAATAAATTTTGCCGACATTCTCCTGAAGCTTACGAGCGTTCACACCTAAGCATCTTACAAGGTCAGCTGTTTAGCTAAACATGAGCTCATGATCTAAATTTACACAATAATGAAGAAATCAGCTACGAGGGGAGACAATCAGTAAAGACTATCAATACCAGAATTAGATTCCCAAGGCCATCCATCAATTGTTGGAATAATCAGGTGCAAGGCAGAATATATACATAAAACTGGAACTGAAACAAGGAACAAGGATGTTTTCAAAGACTGGTAGGATCTCTAAAACATTTTTAAAGTACATGTCATTGATAAAGCTAAATTCTCAAAGGTTGTTTAATACAACAGATTAAGCATTGAGAAGAGTGAAATTATGCTGTTTTGAAAACTATGGCAGGTGAGATTTTCTGCCTAATTAAATAAGAAGATTTCTCTAAAAATACACATTATTTCAATGACTTATTGGCTGTGAAATAAGTTAAGGGTATTTCAAATGGTTTGTCTCCAAAGAAAGGTGAGATGTAGGGAATCACAGAAAGTCGAGGGGAAAATAGGTCAATATATACATTGCTATATGGTGAACTAAACCTTAGGCCAGCAACAATGGAGAGAACCTAACCCTTAGAAACTTACAAGTAAGCTGGAATCTTCAAAAGTTCAAATCTTTATAAGTAAAATATTTATCAAAATGAATAACCAAGTGTTTTAATTGACATCAGAAGATCAAAACAATAAACCCTGAGAACATAGAAAAAAGATAAATAAAGATATGAGCAGAACTTAATACAACAGAAAACATATAAAATTCAGGTGATTTAGTAAGTCCAAAGAATCTTCTTTGAAAAGATTGAAAAGACACACTTAGATTAAGGAAAACAAAAACATAAGTATAGAATATACAGAAAGAATCAGGACAATGTTATAGCAGAGAATATATGAAATGCCAGTAAATTTGAACATTTCTGTAAAGTGGACCATTTCCTAGCTCCTAAAGTTTACCAAACCTGACAGAAGAGGAAATCATTTAAGGACATCATGTCTGCCCTTGGCATTCTCGGAACACCATGGCCTCAGGATGCAGCCTCTGTAGTCCATGGTAACCTGCGGAGAGGGGGCGGGGCTGAGGGTGGTTGGAACTCTGCCCTCACTGAAGGAGTGGGTGTGGCCATCTCTGCTGTGACTGAACAAAGGGCAGGGGAGCAGGGGGCCCAGGGCAGGGCCCTCAGAGCACGGCAGGTCCAGTGGGGTGTCACAAGCATTTAGGCCCAGGCCAAAGGGCGCCTTCTTTGTCTGCACAGCTGCCCAAACTCTCACCTTTCCACTCAGGCCGACCTCTTACTTGAAGTGTGTGTGGAACCTGTCCTCACAGTACACCTCGCTGCACAGCTAACCATAGGTCTGGGCATCGTAGCTTCCTGCCAGGTGACCGAAGTTTGCAGGCATATGTGTCCCAGGGACACATGCAAAGAGGCTCCACCCCGGGCCACAGGCTGCCCACTGCCCCTGCCCCAGATCGGGGGCCGCCAATCAGCCCTGTCGGAGTCCCCTTCCTCTAGAGGGAGTATTGGACCAACACTTGTAGAAAACGGTGTCCTCGTGGGCAACTCATTGGAGGGACACAAATAAATCTTTGCCATCTTTCTGCGGAAGCTTACGAGCATTCACACCTAAGCGTCTTACAAGGTCAGCTGTTTAGCTAAACATGAGCTCATGATATAAATTTACACAATAATGAAGAAATCAGCTACGAGGGGAGACAATCAGTAAAGACTATCAATACCAGAATTAGATTCCCAAGGCCATCCATCAATTGTTGGAATAATCAGGTGCAAGGCAGAATATATACATAAAACTGGAACTGAAACAAGGAACAAGGATGTTTTCAAAGACTGGTAGGATCTCTAAAACATTTTTAAAGTACATGTCATTGATAAAGCTAAATACTCAAAGGTTGTGTAATACAACAGATTAAGCATTGAGAAGAGTGAAATTATGCTGTTTTGAAAACTATGGCAGGTGAGATTTTCTGCCTAATTATATAAGAAGATTTCTCTAAAAATACACATTATTTCAATGACTTATTGGCTGTGAACTAAGTTAAGGGTATTTCAAATGGCTTGTCTGCAAAGAAAGGTGAGATGTAGGGAATCACAGAAAGTCGAGGGGAAAATAGGTCAATATATACATTGCTATATGGTGAACTAAACCTTAGGCCAGCAACAATGGAGAGGACCTGACCCTTAGAAACTTACAAGTAAGCTGGAATCTTCAAAAGTTCAACTCTTTATAAGTAAAATATTTATTAAAATGAATAACCAAGTGTTTTAATTGACATCAGAAGATCAAAACAATAAACCCTGAGAACATAGAAAAAAAGATAAATAAAGATATGAGTAGAACTTAATACAACAGAAAACGTATAAAATTGAGGTGATTTAGTAAGTCCAAAGAATCTTCTTTGAAAAGATTGAAAAGACACACTTTGATTAAGGAAAACAAAAACATAAGTAAAGAATATACAGAAAGAATCAGGACAATGTTATAGCAGAGAATATATGAAATGCCAGTAAATTTGAACATTTCTTTAAAGTGGACCATTTCCTAGCTCCTAAAGTTTACCAAGCCTGACACAAGAGGAAATCATTTAAGGTCATCATGTCTGCCCTTGGTATTCTCGGAACGCCCTGGCCTCAGGATGCAGCCTCTGTAGTCCATGGTAACCTGTGGAGAGTGGGCGGGGCTGAGGGTGGTTGGAACTCTGGCCTCACTGAAGGAGTGGGTGTGGCCATCTCTGCTGTGACTGAACAAAGGGCAGGTGTGCAGGGGGCCCAGGGCAGGGCCCTCAGAGCATGGCACGTCTAGGGGTGTGTCACAAGCATTTAGGCCCAGGCCAAAGGGCGCCTTCTTTGTCTGCACATCTGCCCAAACTCTCACCTTTCCACTCAGGCCGACCTCTTACTTGAAGTGTGTGTGGAACCTGTCCTCACAGTACACCTCGCTGCACAGCTAACCATAGGTCTGGGCATCGTAGCTTCCTGCCAGGTGACCGAATTTCGCAGGCAGATGTGTCCCAGGGACACATGCAAAGAGGCTCCAGCCCGGGCCACAGGCTGCCCACTGCCCCTGCCCCAGATCTGGGGCCGCCAAACAGCCTTGTCGGATTCCCCTGCCTCTAGAGGGCGTATTGGACCAACACTTGTAGAAAACGGTGTCCTCGTGGGCAACTCATTGGAGGGACACAAATAAAATTTGCCGACTTTCTCCTGAAGCTTCCGATCGTACACAACTAAGCGTCTTACAAGGTCAGCTGTTTAGCTAAACATGAGATCCTGATCTAAATTTACACAATAATTACAAAATTCAGCTTCGAGGGGAGACAATCAGTAAAGAGTATCAATACCAGAATTAGATTCCCAAGGCCATCCATCAATTGTTGGAATAATCAGGTGCAAGGCAGAATATATACATAAAACTGGAAATGAAACAAGGAACAAGGATGTTTTCAAAGACTGGTAGGATCTCTCAAACATTTTTAAAGTACATGTCATTGATAAAGCTAAATACTCAAAGGTTGTGTAATACAAAAGATTAAGCATTGAGAAGAGTCAAATTATGCTGTCTTGAAAACTATGGCAGGTGAGATTTTCTGCCTAATTATATAAGAAGATTTCTCTAAAAATACACATTAATTCAATGACTTATTGCCTGTGAAATAAGTTAAGGGTATTTCAAATGGCTTGTCTGTAAAGAAAGTTGAGATGTAGGGAATCACAGAAAGTCGAGGGGAAAATAGGTCAATATATACATTGCTATATGGTGAACTAAACCTTAGGCCAGCAACAATGGAGAGGACCTGACCCTTAGAAACTTACAAGTAAGCTGGAATCTTCAAAAGTTCAAATCTTTATAATTAAAATATTTATTAAAATGAATAACCAAGTATTTTAATTGACATCAGAAGATCAAAACAATAAACCCTGAGAACATAGAAAAAAGATAAATAAAGATATGAGCAGAACTTAATACAACAGAAAACGTATAAAATACAGGTGATTTAGTAAGTCCAAAGAATCTTCTTTGAAAAGATTGAAAAGACACACTTTGATTAAGGAAAACAAAAACATAAGTATAGAATATACAGAAAGTATCAGGACAATGTTATAGCAGAGAATATATGAAATGCCAGTAAATTTGAACATTTCTGTAAAGTGGACCATTTCCTAGCTCCTAAAGTTTACCAAACCTGACACAAGAGGAAATCATTTAAGGTCATCATGTCTGCCCTTGGCATTCTCGGAACGCCCTGGCCTCAGGATGCAGCCTCTGTAGTCCATGGTAACCTGCGGAGAGGGGTCAGAGCTGAGGTTGGTTGGAACTCTGCCCTCAATGAAGGAGTGGGTGTGGCCATCTCTGCTGTGACTGAACATAGGGCAGGGGAGCAGGGGGCCCAGGTCAGGGCCCTCAGAGCACGGCAGGTCCAGTGGGCTGTCACAAGCATTTAGGCCCAGGCCAAAGGGCGCCTTCTTTGTCTGCACAGCTGCCCAAACTCTCACCTTTCCACTCAGGCCGACCTCTTACTTGAAGTGTGTGTGGAACCTGTCCTCACAGTACACCTCGCTGCACAGCTAACCATAGGTCTGGGCATCGTAGCTTCCTGCCAGGTGACCGAAGTTCGCAGGCAGATGTGTCCCAGGGACACATGCAAAGAGGCTCCAGCCGGGCCACAGGCTGCCCACTGCCCCTGCCCCAGATCGGGGGCCGCCAATCAGCCCTGTCGGAGTCCCCTGCCTCTAGAGGGAGTATTGGACCAACACTTGTAGAAAACGGTGACCTCGTGGGCAACTCATTGGAGGGACACAAATAAATTTTGCCGACATTCTCCTGAAGCTTACGAGCGTTCACACCTAAGCATCTTACAAGGTCAGCTGTTTAGCTAAACATGAGCTCATGATCTAAATTTACACAATAATGAAGAAATCAGCTACGAGGGGAGACAATCAGTAAAGACTATCAATACCAGAATTAGATTCCCAAGGCCATCCATCAATTGTTGGAATAATCAGGTGCAAGGCAGAATATATACATAAA
Organism: Mesoplodon mirus; assembly: GCF_964341445.2. Taxonomy (NCBI): domain Eukaryota; kingdom Metazoa; phylum Chordata; class Mammalia; order Artiodactyla; family Ziphiidae; genus Mesoplodon; species Mesoplodon mirus. The sequence continues at coordinate 180,885,028 of NC_138976.1, read as the reverse complement.
ACTGGAACTGAAACAAGGAACAAGGATGTTTTCAAAGACTGGTAGGATCTCTAAAACATTTTTAAAGTACATGTCACTGATAAAGCTAAATACTCAAAGGTTGTGTAATACAACAGATTAAGCATTGAGAAGAGTGAAATTATGCTGTTTTGAAAACTATGGCAGGTGAGATTTTCTGCCTAATTATATAAGAAGATTTCTCTAAAAATACACATTATTTCAATGACTTATTGGCTGTGAAATAAGTTAAGGGTATTTCAAATGGTTTGTCTCCAAAGAAAGGTGAGATGTAGGGAATCACAGAAAGTCGAGGGGAAAATAGGTCAATATATACATTGCTATATGGTGAACTAAACCTTAGGCCAGCAACAATGGAGAGAACCTAACCCTTAGAAACTTACAAGTAAGCTGGAATCTTCAAAAGTTCAAATCTTTATAAGTAAAATATTTATCAAAATGAATAACCAAGTGTTTTAATTGACATCAGAAGATCAAAACAATAAACCCTGAGAACATAGAAAAAAGATAAATAAAGATATGAGCAGAACTTAATACAACAGAAAACGTATAAAATACAGGTGATTTAGTAAATCCAAAGAATCTTCTTTGAAAAGATTGAAAAGACACACTTTGATTAAGGAAAACAAAAACATAAGTATAGAATATACAGAAAGTATCAGGACAATGTTATAGCAGAGAATATATGAAATGCCAGTAAATTTGAACATTTCTGTAAAGTGGACCATTTCCTAGCTCCTAAAGTTTACCAAACCTGACACAAGAGGAAATCATTTAAGGTCATCATGTCTGCCCTTGGCATTCTCGGAACGCCCTGGCCTCAGGATGCAGCCTCTGTAGTCCATGGTAACCTGCGGAGAGGGGTCAGAGCTGAGGTTGGTTGGAACTCTGCCCTCAATGAAGGAGTGGGTGTGGCCATCTCTGCTGTGACTGAACATAGGGCAGGGGAGCAGGGGGCCCAGGGCAGGGCCCTCAGAGCACGGCAGGTCCAGTGGGCTGTCACAAGCATTTAGGCCCAGGCCAAAGGGCGCCTTCTTTGTTTGCACAGCTGCCCAAACTCTCACCTTTCCACTCAGGCCGACCTCTTACTTGAAGTGTGTGTGGAACCTGTCCTCACAGTACACCTCGCTGCACAGCTAACCATAGGTCTGGGCATCGTAGCTTCCTGCCAGGTGACCGAAGTTCGCAGGCAGATGTGTCCCAGGGACACATGCAAAGAGGCTCCAGCCGGGCCACAGGCTGCCCACTGCCCCTGCCCCAGATCGGGGGCCGCCAATCAGCCCTGTCGGAGTCCCCTGCCTCTAGAGGGAGTATTGGACCAACACTTGTAGAAAACGGTGACCTCGTGGGCAACTCATTGGAGGGACACAAATAAATTTTGCCGACATTCTCCTGAAGCTTACGAGCGTTCACACCTAAGCATCTTACAAGGTCAGCTGTTTAGCTAAACATGAGCTCATGATCTAAATTTACACAATAATGAAGAAATCAGCTACGAGGGGAGACAATCAGTAAAGACTATCAATACCAGAATTAGATTCCCAAGGCCATCCATCAATTGTTGGAATAATCAGGTGCAAGGCAGAATATATACATAAAACTGGAACTGAAACAAGGAACAAGGATGTTTTCAAAGACTGGTAGGATCTCTAAAACATTTTTAAAGTACATGTCATTGATAAAGCTAAATACTCAAAGGTTGTGTAATACAACAGATTAAGCATTGAGAAGAGTGAAATTATGCTGTTTTGAAAACTATGGCAGGTGAGATTTTCTGCCTAATTATATAAGAAGATTTCTCTAAAAATACACATTATTTCAATGACTTATTGGCTGTGAAATAAGTTAAGGGTATTTCAAATGGTTTGTCTCCAAAGAAAGGTGAGATGTAGGGAATCACAGAAAGTCGAGGGGAAAATAGGTCAATATATACATTGCTATATGGTGAACTAAACCTTAGGCCAGCAACAATGGAGAGAACCTAACCCTTAGAAACTTACAAGTAAGCTGGAATCTTCAAAAGTTCAAATCTTTATAAGTAAAATATTTATCAAAATGAATAACCAAGTGTTTTAATTGACATCAGAAGATCAAAACAATAAACCCTGAGAACATAGAAAAAAGATAAATAAAGATATGAGCAGAACTTAATACAACAGAAAACATATAAAATTCAGGTGATTTAGTAAGTCCAAAGAATCTTCTTTGAAAAGATTGAAAAGACACACTTAGATTAAGGAAAACAAAAACATAAGTATAGAATATACAGAAAGAATCAGGACAATGTTATAGCAGAGAATATATGAAATGCCAGTAAATTTGAACATTTCTGTAAAGTGGACCATTTCCTAGCTCCTAAAGTTTACCAAACCTGACAGAAGAGGAAATCATTTAAGGACATCATGTCTGCCCTTGGCATTCTCGGAACACCATGGCCTCAGGATGCAGCCTCTGTAGTCCATGGTAACCTGCGGAGAGGGGGCGGGGCTGAGGGTGGTTGGAACTCTGCCCTCACTGAAGGAGTGGGTGTGGCCATCTCTGCTGTGACTGAACAAAGGGCAGGGGAGCAGGGGGCCCAGGGCAGGGCCCTCAGAGCACGGCAGGTCCAGTGGGGTGTCACAAGCATTTAGGCCCAGGCCAAAGGGCGCCTTCTTTGTCTGCACAGCTGCCCAAACTCTCACCTTTCCACTCAGGCCGACCTCTTACTTGAAGTGTGTGTGGAACCTGTCCTCACAGTACACCTCGCTGCACAGCTAACCATAGGTCTGGGCATCGTAGCTTCCTGCCAGGTGACCGAAGTTTGCAGGCATATGTGTCCCAGGGACACATGCAAAGAGGCTCCACCCCGGGCCACAGGCTGCCCACTGCCCCTGCCCCAGATCGGGGGCCGCCAATCAGCCCTGTCGGAGTCCCCTTCCTCTAGAGTGAGTATTGGACCAACACTTGTAGAAAACGGTGTCCTCGTGGGCAACTCATTGGAGGGACACAAATAAATCTTTGCCGTCTTTCTGCGGAAGCTTACGAGCATTCACACCTAAGCGTCTTACAAGGTCAGCTGTTTAGCTAAACATGAGCTCATGATATAAATTTACACAATAATGAAGAAATCAGCTACGAGGGGAGACAATCAGTAAAGACTATCAATACCAGAATTAGATTCCCAAGGCCATCCATCAATTGTTGGAATAATCAGGTGCAAGGCAGAATATATACATAAAACTGGAACTGAAACAAGGAACAAGGATGTTTTCAAAGACTGGTAGGATCTCTAAAACATTTTTAAAATACATGTCATTGATAAAGCTAAATACTCAAAGGTTGTGTAATACAACAGATTAAGCATTGAGAAGAGTGAAATTATGCTGTTTTGAAAACTATGGCAGGTGAGATTTTCTGCCTAATTATATAAGAAGATTTCTCTAAAAATACACATTATTTCAATGACTTATTGGCTGTGAACTAAGTTAAGGGTATTTCAAATGGCTTGTCTGCAAAGAAAGGTGAGATGTAGGGAATCACAGAAAGTCGAGGGGAAAATAGGTCAATATATACATTGCTATATGGTGAACTAAACCTTAGGCCAGCAACAATGGAGAGGACCTGACCCTTAGAAACTTACAAGTAAGCTGGAATCTTCAAAAGTTCAAATCTTTATAAGTAAAATATTTATTAAAATGAATAACCAAGTGTTTTAATTGACATCAGAAGATCAAAACAATAAACCCTGAGAACATAGAAAAAAGATAAATAAAGATATGAGCAGAACTTAATACAACAGAAAACGTATAAAATTGAGGTGATTTAGTAAGTCCAAAGAATCTTCTTTGAAAAGATTGAAAAGACACACTTTGATTAAGGAAAACAAAAACATAAGTAAAGAATATACAGAAAGAATCAGGACAATGTTATAGCAGAGAATATATGAAATGCCAGTAAATTTGAACATTTCTTTAAAGTGGACCATTTCCTAGCTCCTAAAGTTTACCAAGCCTGACACAAGAGGAAATCATTTAAGGTCATCATGTCTGCCCTCGGTATTCTCGGAACGCCCTGGCCTCAGGATTCAGCCTCTGTAGTCCATGGTAACCTGTGGAGAGTGGGCGGGGCTGAGGGTGGTTGGAACTCTGGCCTCACTGAAGGAGTGGGTGTGGCCATCTCTGCTGTGACTGAACAAAGGGCAGGTGTGCAGGGGGCCCAGGGCAGGGCCCTCAGAGCATGGCAGGTCTAGGGGTGTGTCACAAGAATTTAGGCCCAGGCCAAAGGGCGCCTTCTTTGTCTGCACATCTGCCCAAACTCTCACCTTTCCACTCAGGCCGACCTCTTACTTGAAGTGTGTGTGGAACCTGTCCTCACAGTACACCTCGCTGCACAGCTAACCATAGGTCTGGGCATCGTAGCTTCCTGCCAGGTGACCGAAGTTCGCAGGCAGATGTGTCCCAGGGACACATGCAAAGAGGCTCCTGCCCGGGCCACAGGCTGCCCACTGCCCCTGCCCAAGATCGGGGGCCGCCAAACAGCCGTGTCGGAGTCACCTGCCTCTAGAGGGAGTATTGGACCAACACTTGTAGAAAACGGTGTCCTCGTGGGCAATTCACTGGAGGGACACAAATAAAATTTGCCGACTTTCTCCTGAAGCTTGCGATCGTACACATCTAAGCTTCTTACAAGGTCAGCTGTTTAGCTAAACATGAGATCATGATCTAAATTTACACAATAATTAAAAAAATCAGCTACGAGGGGAGACAATCAGTAAAGAGTATCAATACCAGAATTAGATTCCCAAGGCCATCCATCAATTGTTGGAATAATCAGGTGCAAGGCAGAATATATACATAAAACTGGAACTGAAACAAGGAACAAGGATGTTTTCAAAGACTGGTAGGATCTCTAAAACATTTTTAAAGTACATGTCATTGATAAAGCTAAATACTCAAAGGTTGTGTAATACAACAGATTAAGCATTGAGAAGAGTCAAATTCTGCTGTCTTGAAAACTATGGCAGGTGAGATTTTCTGCCTAATTATATAAGAAGATTTCTCTAAAAATACACATTAATTCAATGACTTATTGGCTGTGAAATAAGTTAAGGGTATTTCAAATGGCTTGTCTGTAAAGAAAGTTGAGATGTAGGGAATCACAGAAAGTCGAGGGGAAAATAGGTCAATATATACATTGCTATATGGTGAACTAAACCTTAGGCCAGCAACAATGGAGAGGACCTGACCCTTAGAAACTTACAAGTAAGCTGGAATCTTCAAAAGTTCAAATCTTTATAAGTAAAATATTTATTAAAATGAATAACCAAGTATTTTATTTGACATCAGAAGATCAAAACAATAAACCCTGAGAACATAGAAAAAAGATAAATAAAGATATGAGCAGAACTTAATACAACAGAAAACGTATAAAATTCAGGTGATGTAGTAAGTCCAAAGAATCTTCTTTGAAAAGATTGAAAAGACACACTTTGATTAAGGAAAACAAAAACATAAGTAAAGAATATACAGAAAGAATCAGGACAATGTTATAGCAGAGAATATATGAAATGCCAGTAAATTTGAACATTTCTGTAAGTGGACCATTTCCTAGCTCCTAAAGTTTACCAAACCTGACACAAGAGGAAATCATTTAAGGTCATCATGTCTGCCCTTGGCATTCTCGGAACGCCCTGGCCTCAGGATGCAGCCTCTGTAGTCCATGGTAACCTGCGGAGAGGGGGAGGAGCTGAGGTTGGTTGGAACTCTGCCCTCACTGAAGGAGTGGGTGTGGCCATTTCTGCTGTGACTGAACAAAGGGCAGTGGAGCAGGGGGCCGAGGGCAGGGCCCTCAGAGCACGGCAGGTCCAGTGGGGTGTCACAAGCATTTAGGCCCAGGCCAAAGGGCGCCTTCTTTGTCTGCACAGCTGCCCAAACTCTCACCTTTCCACTCAGGCCGACCTCTTACTTGAAGTGTGTGTGGAACCTGTCCTCACAGTACACCTCGCTGCACAGCTAACCATAGGTCTGGGCATCGTAGCTTCCTGCCAGGTGACCGAAGTTTGCAGGCATATGTGTCCCAGGGACACATGCAAAGAGGCTCCAGCCCGGGCCACAGGCTGCCCACAGCCACTGCCCCAGATCGGGGGCCGCCAATCAGCCCTGTCGGAGTCCCCTTCCTCTAGAGGGAGTATTGGACCAACACTTGTAGAAAACGGTGTCCTCGTGGGCAACTCATTGGAGGGACACAAATAAATTTTGCCGACTTTCTCCTGAAGCTTACGAGCGTTCACACCTAAGCGTCTTACAAGGTCAGCTGTTTAGCTAAACATGAGCTCATGATCTAAATTTACACAATAATGAAGAAATCAGCTACGAGGGGAGACAATCAGTAAAGACTATCAATACCAGAATTAGATTCCCAAGGCCATCCAGCAATTTTTGGAATAATCAGGTGCAAGGCAGAATATATACATAAAACTGGAACTGAAACAAGGAACAAGGATGTTTTCAAAGACTGGTAGGATCTCTCAAACATTTTTAAAGTACATGTCATTGATAAAGCTAAATACTCAAAGGTTGTGTAATACAACAGATTAAGCATTGAGAAGAGTGAAATTATGCTGTTTTGAAAACTATGGCAGGTGAGATTTTCTGCCTAATTATATAAGAAGATTTCTCTAAAAAATACACATTATTTCAATGACTTATTGGCTGTGAACTAAGTTAAGGGTATTTCAAATGGCTTGTCTGCAAAGAAAGGGGAGATGTAGGGAATCACAGAAAGTCGAGGGGAAAATAGGTCAATATGTACATCGCTATATGGTGAACTAAACCTTAGGCCAGCAACAATGGAGAGGACCTGACCCTTAGAAACTTACAAGTAAGCTGGAATCTTCAAAAGTTCCAATCTTTATAAGTAAAATATTTATTAAAATGAATAACCAAGTGTTTTAATTGACATCAGAAGATCAAAACAATAAACCCTGAGAACATAGAAAAAAGATAAATAAAAATATGAGCAGAACTTAATACAACAGAAAACGTATAAAATTCAGGTGATTTAGTAAGTCCAAAGAATCTTCTTTGAAAAGATTGAAAAGACACACTTTGATTAAGGAAAACAAAAACATAAGTATAGAATATACAGAAAGAATCAGGACAATGTTATAGCAGAGAATATATGAAATGCCAGTAAATTTGAACATTTCTGTAAAGTGGACCATTTCCTAGCTCCTAAAGTTTACCAAACCTGACACAAGAGGAAATCATTTAAGGTCATCATGTCTGCCCTTGGCATTCTCGGAACGCCCTGGCCTCAGGATGCAGCCTCTGTAGTCCATGGAAACCTGCGGAGAAGGGGCAGAGCTGAGGTTGGTTGGAACTCTGCCCTCAATGAAGGAGTGGGTGTGGCCATCTCTGCTGTGACTGAACATAGGGCAGGGGAGCAGGGGGCCCAGGGCAGGGCCCCCAGAGCACGGCAGGTCCAGTGGGCTGTCACAAGCATTTAGGCCCAGGACAAAGGGCGCCTTCTTTGTCTGCACATATGCCCAAACTCTCACCTTTCCACTCAGGCCGACCTCTTACTTGAAGTGTGTGTGGAACCTGTCCTCACAGTACACCTCGCTGCACAGCTAACCATACGTCTGGGCATCGTAGCTTCCTGCCAGGTGACCGAAGTTCGCAGGCAGATGTGTCCCAGGGACACATGCAAAGAGGCTCCAGCCCGGGCCACAGGCTGCCCACTGCCCCTGCCCCAGATCGGGGGCCGCCAATCAGCCCTGTCGGAGTCCCCTTCCTCTAGAGGGAGTATTGGACCAACACTTGTAGAAAACGGTGACCTCGTGGGCAACTCATTGGAGGGACACAAATAAATTTTGCCGACATTCTCCTGAAGCTTACGAGCGTTCACACCTAAGCATCTTACAAGGTCAGCTGTTTAGCTAAACATGAGCTCATGATCTAAATTTACACAATAATGAAGAAATCAGCTACGAGGGGAGACAATCAGTAAAGACTATCAATACCAGAATTAGATTCCCAAGGCCATCCATCAATTGTTGGAATAATCAGGTGCAAGGCAGAATATATACATAAAACTGGAACTGAAACAAGGAACAAGGATGTTTTCAAAGACTGGTAGGATCTCTAAAACATTTTTAAAGTACATGTCATTGATAAAGCTAAATACTCAAAGGTTGTGTAATACAACAGATTAAGCATTGAGAAGAGTGAAACTATGCTGTTTTGAAAACTATGGCAGGTGAGATTTTCTGCCTAATTATATAAGAAGATTTCTCTAAAAATACACATTATTTCAATGACTTATTGGCTGTGAAATAAGTTAAGGGTATTTCAAATGGCTTGTCTGCAAAGAAAGGTGAGATGTAGGGAATCACAGAAAGTCGAGGGGAAAATAGGTCAATATATACATTGCTATATGGTGAACTAAACCTTAGGCCAGCAACAATGGAGAGAACCTGACCCTTAGAAACTTACAAGTAAGCTGGAATCTTCAAAAGTTCAAATCTTTATAAGTAAAATATTTATCAAAATGAATAACCAAGTGTTTTAATTGACATCAGAAGATCAAAACAATAAACCCTGAGAACATAGAAAAAAGATAAATAAAGATATGAGCAGAACTTAATACAACAGAAAACATATAAAATTCAGGTGATTTAGTAAGTCCAAAGAATCTTCTTTGAAAAGATTGAAAAGACACACTTTGATTAAGGACAACAAAAACATAAGTATAGAATATACAGAAAGAATCAGGACAATGTTATAGCAGAGAATATATGAAATGCCAGTAAATTTGAACATTTCTGTAAAGTGGACCATTTCCTAGCTCCTAAAGTTTACCAAACCTGACACAAGAGGAAATCATTTAAGGTCATCATGTCTGCCCTTGGCATTCTCGGAACGCCCTGGCCTCAGGATGCAGCCTCTGTAGTCCATGGTAACCTGCGGAGAGGGGGCGGGGCTGAGGGTGGTTGGAACTCTGCCCTCACTGAAGGAGTGGGTGTGGCCATCTCTGCTGTGACTGAACAAAGGGCAGGGGAGCAGGGGGCCAAGGGCAAGGCCCTCAGACCACGGCAGGTCCAGTGGGCTGTCACAAGCATTTAGGCCCAGGCCAAAGGGTGCCTTCTTTGTCTGCACAGCTGCCCAAACTCTCACCTTTCCACTCAGGCCGACCTCTTACTTGAAGTGTGTGTGGAACCTGTCCTCACAGTACACCTCGCTGCACAGCTAACCATAGGTCTGGGCATCGTAGCTTCCTGCCAGGTGACCGAAGTTTGCAGGCATATGTGTCCCAGGGACACTTGCAAAGAGGCTCCACCCCGGGCCACAGGCTGCCCACAGCCCCTGCCCCAGATCGGGGGCCGCCAATCAGCCCTGTCGGAGTCCCCTTCCTCTAGAGGGAGTATTGGACCAACACTTGTAGAAAACGGTGTCCTCGTGGGCAACTCATTGGAGGGACACAAATAAATCTTTGCCGTCTTTCTGCGGAAGCTTACGAGCATTCACACCTAAGCCTCTTACAAGGTCAGCTGTTTAGCTAAACATGAGCTCATGATATAAATTTACACAATAATGAAGAAATCAGCTACGAGGGGAGACAATCAGTAAAGAGTATCAATACCAGAATTAGATTCCCAAGGCCATCCATCAATTGTTGGAATAATCAGGTGCAAGGCAGAATATATACATAAAACTGGAACTGAAACAAGGAACAAGGATGTTTTCAAAGACTGGTAGGATCTCTAAAACATTTTTAAAGTACATGTCATTGATAAAGCTAAATACTCAAAGGTTGTGTAATACAACAGATTAAGCATTGAGAAGAGTCAAATTATGCTGTCTTGAAAACTATGGCAGGTGAGATTTTCTGCCTAATTATATAAGAAGATTTCTCTAAAAATACACATTAATTCAATGACTTATTGGCTGTGAAATAAGTTAAGGGTATTTCAAATGGCTTGTCTGTAAAGAAAGTTGAGATGTAGGGAATCACAGAAAGTCGAGGGGAAAATAGGTCAATATATACATTGCTATATGGTGAACTAAACCTTAGGCCAGCAACAATGGAGAGGACCTGACCCTTAGAAACTTACAAGTAAGCTGGAATCTTCAAATGTTCAAATCTTTATAAGTAAAATATTTATTAAAATGAATAACCAAGTGTTTTAATTGACATCAGAAGATCAAAACAATAAACCCTGAGAACATAGAAAAAAGATAAATAAAGATACGAGCAGAACTTAATACAACAGAAAACGTATAAAATTGAGGTGATGTAGTAAGTCCAAAGAATCTTCTTTGAAAAGATTGAAAAGACACACTTTGATTAAGGAAAACAAAAACATAAGTATAGAATATACAGAAAGTATCAGGACAATGTTATAGCAGAGAATATATGAAATGCCAGTAAATTTGAACATTTCTGTAAGTGGACCATTTCCTAGCTCCTAAAGTTTACCAAACCTGACACAAGAGGAAATCATTTAAGGTCATCATGTCTGCCCTTGGCATTCTCGGAACGCCCTGGCCTCAGGATGCAGCCTCTGTAGTCCATGGTAACCTGCGGAGAGGGGGAGGAGCTGAGGTTGGTTGGAACTCTGCCCTCACTGAAGGACTGGGTGTGGCCATTTCTGCTGTGACTGAACAAAGGGCAGGGGAGCAGGGGGCCCAGGGCAGGGCCCTCAGAGCACGGCAGGTCCAGTGGGGTGTCACAAGCATTTAGGCCCAGGCCAAAGGGCGCCTTCTTTGTCTGCACAGCTGCCCAAACTCTCACCTTTCCACTCAGGCCGACCTCTTACTTGAAGTGTGTGTGGAACCTGTCCTCACAGTACACCTCGCTGCACAGCTAACCATAGGTCTGGGCATCGTAGCTTCCTGCCAGGTGACCGAAGTTCGCAGGCAGATGTGTGCCAGGGACACATGCAAAGAGGCTCCAGCCCGGGCCACAGGCTGCCCACTGCCACTGCCCCAGATCGGGGGCCGCCAATCAGCCCTGTCGAAGTCCCCTTCCTCTAGAGGGAGTATTGGACCAACACTTGTAGAAAACGGTGTCCTCGTGGGCAACTCATTGGAGGGACACAAATAAATTTTGCCGACTTTCTCCTGAAGCTTACGAGCGTTCACACCTAAGCGTCTTACAAGGTCAGCTGTTTAGGTAAACATGAGCTCATGATCTAAATTTACACAATAATGAAGAAATCAGCTACGAGGGGAGACAATCAGTAAAGACTATCAATACCAGAATTAGATTCCCAAGGCCATCCATCAATTGTTGGAATAATCAGGTGCAAGGCAGAATATATACATAAAACTGGAACTGAAACAAGGAACAAGGATGTTTTCAAAGACTGGTAGGATCTCTCAAACATTTTTAAAGTACATGTCATTGATAAAGCTAAATACTCCAAGGTTGTGTAATACAACAGATTAAGCATTGAGAAGAGTGAAATTATGCTGTTTTGAAAACTATGGCAGGTGAGATTTTCTGCCTAATTATATAAGAAGATTTCTCTAAAAACTACACATTATTTCAATGACTTATTGGCTGTGAAATAAGTTAAGGGTATTTCAAATGGCTTGTCTGCAAAGAAAGGTGAGATGTAGGGAATCACAGAAAGTCGAGGGGAAAATAGGTCAATATTTACATCGCTATATGGTGAACTAAACCTTAGGCCAGCAACAATGGAGAGGACCTGACCCTTAGAAACTTACAAGTAAGCTGGAATCTTCAAAAGTTCCAATCTTTATAAGTAAAATATTTATTAAAATGAATAACCAAGTGTTTTAATTGACATCAGAAGATCAAAACAATAAACCCTGAGAACATAGAAAAAAGATAAATAAAGATATGAGCAGAACTTAATACAACAGAAAACGTATAAAATTCAGGTGATTTAGTAAGTCCAAAGAATCTTCTTTGAAAAGATTGAAAAGACACACTTTGATTAAGGAAAACAAAAACATAAGTATAGAAAATACAGAAAGTATCAGGACAATGTTATAGCAGAGAATATATGAAATGCCAGTAAATTTGAACATTTCTGTAAAGTGGACCATTTCCTAGCTCCTAAAGTTTACCAAACCTGACACAAGAGGAAATCATTTAAGGTCATCATGTCTGCCCTTGGCATTCTCGGAACGCCCTGGCCTCAGGATGCAGCCTCTGTAGTCCATGGAAACCTGCGGAGAAGGGGCAGAGCTGAGGTTGGTTGGAACTCTGCCTTCAATGAAGGAGTGGGTGTGGCCATCTCTGCTGTGACTGAACATAGGGCAGGGGAGCAGGGGGCCCAGGGCAGGGCCCTCAGAGCACGGCAGGTCCAGTGGGCTGTCACAAGCATTTAGGCCCAGGCCAAAGGGCGCCTTCTTTGTCTGCACAGCTGCCCAAACTCTCACCTTTCCACTCAGGCCGACCTCTTACTTGAAGTGGGTGTGGAACCTGTCCTCACAGTACACCTCGCTGCACAGCTAACCATACGTCTGGGCATCGTAGCTTCCTGCCAGGTGACCGAAGTTCGCAGGCAGATGTGTCCCAGGGACACATGCAAAGAGGCTCCAGCCCGGGCCACAGGCTGCCCACTGTCCCTGCCGCAGATCGGGGGCCGCCAATCAGCCCTGTCGGAATCCCCTTCCTCTAGAGGGAGTATTGGACCAACACTTGTAGAAAACGGTGACCTCGTGGGCAACTCATTGGAGGGACACAAAAAAATTTTTCCGACATTCTCCTGAAGCTTACGAGCGTTCACACCTAAGCATCTTACAAGGTCAGCTGTTTAGCTAAACATGAGCTCATGATCTAAATTTACACAATAATGAAGAAATCAGCTACGAGGGGAGACAATCAGTAAAGACTATCAATACCAGAATTAGATTCCCAAGGCCATCCAGCAATTGTTGGAATAATCAGGTGCAAGGCAGAATATATACATAAAACTGGAACTGAAACAAGGAACAAGGATGTTTTCAAAGACTGGTAGGATCTCTAAAACATTTTTAAAGGACATGTCATTGATAAAGCTAAATACTCAAAGGTTGTGTAATACAACAGATTAAGCATTGAGAAGAGTGAAATTATGCTGTTTTGAAAACTATGGCAGGTGAGATTTTCTGCCTAAGTATATAAGAAGATTTCTCTAAAAATACACATTATTTCAATGACTTATTGGCTGTGAACTAAGTTAAGGGTATTTCAAATGGCTTGTCTGCAAAGAAAGGTGAGATGTAGGGAATCACAGAAAGTCGAGGGGAAAATAGGTCAATATATACATTGCTATATGGTGAACTAAACCTTAGGCCAGCAACAATGGAGAGGACCTGACCCTTAGAAACTTACAAGTAAGCTGGAATCTTCAAAAGTTCAAATCTTTATAAGTAAAATATTTATTAAAATGAATAACCAAGTGTTTTAATTGACATCAGAAGATCAAAACAATAAACCCTGAGAACATAGAAAAAAGATAAATAAAGATATGAGCATAACTTAATACAACAGAAAACGTATAAAATTCAGGTGATTTAGTAAGTCCAAAGATTCTTCTTTGAAAAGATTGAAAAGACACACTTTGATTAAGGAAAACAAAAACATAAGTATAGAATATACCAAAAGAATCAGGACAATGTTATAGCAGAGAATATATGAAATGCCAGTAAATTTGAACATTTCTGTAAGTGGACCATTTCCTAGCTCCTAAAGTTTACCAAACCTGACACAAGAGGAAATCATTTAAGGTCATCATGTCTGCCCTTGTCATTCTCGGAACGCCCTGGCCTCAGGATGCAGCCTCTGTAGTCCATGGTAACCTGCGGAGAGGGGGCGGGGCTGAGGGTGGTTGGAACTCTGCCCTCACTGAAGGAGTGGGTGTGGCCATCTCTGCTGTGACTGAACAAAGGGCAGGGGAGCAGGGGGCCCAGGGCAGGGCCCTCAGAGCACGGCAGGTCCAGTGGGGTGTCACAAGCATTTAGGCCCAGGCCAAAGGGTGCCTTCTTTGTTTGCACAGCTGCCCAAACTCTCACCTTTCCACTCAGGCCGACATCTTACTTGAAGTGTGTGTGGAACCTGTCTTCACAGTACACATCGCTGCACAGCTAACCATAGGTCTGGGCATCGTACCTTCCTGCCAGGTGACCGAAGTTCGCAGGCAGATGTGTCCCAGGGACACATGCAAAGAGGCTCCAGCCCGGGCCACAGGCTGCCCACTGCCCCTGCCCCAGATCGGGGGCCGCCAATCAGCCCTTTCGGAGTCCCCTTCCTCTAGAGGGAGTATTGGACCAACACTTGTAGAAAACTGTGTCCTCGTGGGCAACTCATTGTAGGGACACAAATAAATCTTTGCCGTCTTTCTGCGGAAGGTTACGAGCGTTCACACCTAAGCGTCTTACAAGGTCAGCTGTTTAGCTAAACATGAGCTCATGTTCTAAATTTACACAATAATGAGGAAATCAGCTACGAGGGGAGACAATCAGTAAAGACTATCAATACCAGAATTAGATGCCCAAGGCCATCCATCAATTGTTGGAATAATCAGGTGCAAGGCAGAATATATACATAAAACTGGAACTGAAACAAGGAACAAGGATGTTTTCAAAGACTGGTAGGATGTCTAAAACATTTTTAAAGTACATGTCATTGATAAAGCTAAATACTCAAAGGTTGTGTAATACAACAGATTAAGAATTGAGAAGAGTGAAATTATGCTGTTTTGAAAACTATGGCAAGTGAGATTTTCTGCCTAATTATATAAGAAGATTTCTCTAAACATACACATTATTTCAATGACTTATTGGCTGTGAAATAAGTTAAGGGTATTTCAAATGGCTTGTCTGCAAAGAAAGGTGAGATGTAGGGAATCACAGAAAGTCGAGGGGAAAATACGTCAATATATACATTGCTATATGGTGAACTAAACCTTAGGCCAGCAACAATGGAGAGGACCTGACCCTTAGAAACTTACAAGTAAGCTGGAATCTTCAAAAGTTCAAATCTTTATAAGTAAAATATTTATTAAAATGAATAACCAAGTGTTTTAATTGACATCAGAAGATCAAAACAATAAACCCGGAGAACATAGAAAAAAGATAAATAAAGATATGAGCAGAACTTAATACAACAGAAAACGTATAAAATTGAGGTGATTTAGTAAGTCCAAAGAATCTTCTTTGAAAAGATTGAAAAGACACACTTTGATTAAGGAAAACAAAAACATAAGTATAGAATATACAGAAAGAATCAGGACAATGTTATAGCAGAGAATATATGAAATGCCAGTAAATTTGAACATTTCTGTAAAGTGGACCATTTCCTAGCTCCTAAAGTTTACCAAACCTGACACAAGAGGAAATCATTTAAGGTCATCATGTCTGCCCTTGTCATTCTCGGAACGCCCTGGCCTCAGGATGCAGCCTCTGTAGTCCATGGTAACCTGCGGAGAGGGGGCGGGGCTGAGGGTGGTTGGAACTCTGCCCTCACTGAAGGAGTGGGTGTGGCCATCTCTGCTGTGACTGAACAAAGGGCAGGGGAGCAGGGGGCCCAGGGCAGGGCCCTCAGAGCACGGCAGGTCCAGTGGGGTGTCACAAGCATTTAGGCCCAGGCCAAAGGGTGCCTTCTTTGTTTGCACAGCTGCCCAAACTCTCACCTTTCCACTCAGGCCGACATCTTACTTGAAGTGTGTGTGGAACCTGTCTTCACAGTACACATCGCTGCACAGCTAACCATAGGTCTGGGCATCGTACCTTCCTGCCAGGTGACCGAAGTTCGCAGGCAGATGTGTCCCAGGGACACATGCAAAGAGGCTCCAGCCCGGGCCACAGGCTGCCCACTGCCCCTGCCCCAGATCGGGGGCCGCCAATCAGCCCTTTCGGAGTCCCCTTCCTCTAGAGGGAGTATTGGACCAACACTTGTAGAAAACTGTGTCCTCGTGGGCAACTCATTGTAGGGACACAAATAAATCTTTGCCGTCTTTCTGCGGAAGGTTACGAGCGTTCACACCTAAGCGTCTTACAAGGTCAGCTGTTTAGCTAAACATGAGCTCATGATCTAAATTTACACAATAATGAGGAAATCAGCTACGAGGGGAGACAATCAGTAAAGACTATCAATACCAGAATTAGATGCCCAAGGCCATCCATCAATTGTTGGAATAATCAGGTGCAAGGCAGAATATATACATAAAACTGGAACTGAAACAAGGAACAAGGATGTTTTCAAAGACTGGTAGGATCTCTAAAACATTTTTAAAGTACATGTCATTGATAAAGCTAAATACTCAAAGGTTGTGTAATACAACAGATTAAGAATTGAGAAGAGTGAAATTATGCTGTATTGAAAACTATGGCAAGTGAGATTTTCTGCCTAATTATATAAGAAGATTTCTCTAAAAATACACATTATTTCAATGACTTATTGGCTGTGAAATAAGTTAAGGGTATTTCAAATGGCTTGTCTGCAAAGAAAGGTGAGATGTAGGGAATCACAGAAAGTCGAGGGGAAAATACGTCAATATATACATTGCTATATGGTGAACTAAACCTTAGGCCAGCAACAATGGAGAGGACCTGACCCTTAGAAACTTACAAGTAAGCTGGAATCTTCAAAAGTTCAAATCTTTATAAGTAAAATATTTATTAAAATGAATAACCAAGTGTTTTAATTGACATCAGAAGATCAAAACAATAAACCCGGAGAACATAGAAAAAAGATAAATAAAGATATGAGCAGAACTTAATACAACAGAAAACGTATAAAATTGAGGTGATTTAGTAAGTCCAAAGAATCTTCTTTGAAAAGATTGAAAAGACACACTTTGATTAAGGAAAACAAAAACATAAGTATAGAATATACAGAAAGAATCAGGACAATGTTATAGCAGAGAATATATGAAATGCCAGTAAATTTGAACATTTCTGTAAAGTGGACCATTTCCTAGCTCCTAAAGTTTACCAAACCTGACACAAGAGGAAATCATTTAAGGTCATCATGTCTGCCCTTGGCATTCTCGGAACGCCCTGGCCTCAGGATGCAGCCTCTGTAGTCCATGGTAACCTGCGGAGAGGGGGCGGGGCTGAGGGTGGGTGGAACTCTGGCCTCACTGGAGGAGTGGGTGTGGCCATCTCTGCTGTGACTGAACAAAGGGCAGGGGAGCAGGGGGCCCAGGGCAGGGCCCTCAGAGCCGGCAGGTCCAGTGGGGTGTCACAAGCATTTAGGCCCAGGCCAAAGGGCGCCTTCTTTGTTTGCAGAGCTGCCCAAACTCTCACCTTTCCACTCAGGCCGACCTCTTACTTGAAGTGTGTGTGGAACCTGTCCTCACAGTACACTTCGCTGCACAGCTAACCATAGGTCTGGGCATCGTAGCTTCCTGGCAGGTGACCGAAGTTCGCAGGCAGATGTGTCCCAGGGACACATGCAAAGAGGCTCCAGCCCGGGCCACAGGCTGCCCACTGCCCCTGCCCCAGATCGGGGGCCGCCAATCAGCCCTGTCGGAGTCCCCTTCCTCTAGAGGGAGTATTGGACCAACACTTGTAGAAAACGGTGTCCTCGTGGGCAACTCATTGGAGGGACACAAATAAATATTTGCCGTCTTTCTGCGGAAGCTTACGAGCATTCACACCTAAGCGTCTTACAAGGTCAGCTGTTTAGCTAAACATGAGCTCATGATCTAAATTTACACAATAATGAAGAAATCAGCTACGAGGGGAGACAATCAGTAAAGACTATCAATACCAGAATTAGATTCCCAAGGCCATCCATCAATTGTTGGAATAATCAGGTGCAAGGCAGAATATATACATAAAACTGGAACTGAAACAAGGAACAAGGATGTTTTCAAAGACTGGTAGGATGTCTAAAACATTTTTAAAGTACATGTCATTGATAAAGCTAAATACTCAAAGGTTGTGTAATACAACAGATTAAGAATTGAGAAGAGTGAAATTATGCTGTTTTGAAAACTATGGCAAGTGAGATTTTCTGCCTAATTATATAAGAAGATTTCTCTAAAAATACACATTATTTCAATGACTTATTGGCTGTGAAATAAGTTAAGGGTATTTCAAATCGCTTGTCTGCAAAGAAAGGTGAGATGTAGGGAATCACAGAAAGTCGAGGGGAAAATAGGTCAATATATACATTGCTATATGGTGAACTAAACCTTAGGCCAGCAACAATGGAGAGGACCTGACCCTTAGAAACTTACAAGTAAGCTGGAATCTTCAAAAGTTCCAATCTTTATAAGTAAAATATTTATTAAAATGATTAACCAAGTGTTTTAATTGACATCAGAAGATCAAAACAATAAACCCTGAGAACATAGAAAAAAGATAAGTAAAGATATGAGCAGAACTTAATACAACAGAAAACGTATAAAATTGAGGTGATTTAGTAAGTCCAAAGAATCTTCTTTGAAAAGATTGAAAAGACACACTTTGATTAAGGAAAACAAAAACATAAGTATAGAATATACAGAAAGAATCAGGACAATGTTATAGCAGAGAATATATGAAATGCCAGTAAATTTGAACATTTCTGTAAAGTGGACCATTTCCTAGCTCCTAAAGTTTACCAAACCTGACACAAGAGGAAATCATTTAAGGTCATCATGTCTGCCCTTGGCATTCTCGGAACGCCCTGGCCTCAGGATGCAGCCTCTGTAGTCCATGGTAACCTGCGGAGAGGGGGCGGGGCTGAGGGTGGGTGGAACTCTGGCCTCACTGTAGGAGTGTGTGTGGCCATCTCTGCTGTGACAGAACAAAGGGCAGGGGAGCAGGGCGCCCAGGGCAGGGCCCTCAGAGCACGGCAGGTCCAGTGGGCTGTCACAAGCATTTAGGCCCAGGCCAAAGGTCGCCTTCTTTGTCTGCACAGCGGCCCAAACTCTCACCTTTCCACTCAGGCCGACCTCTTACTTGAAGTGTGTGTGGAACCTGTCCTCACAGTACACCTCGCTGCACAGCTAACCATAGGTCTGGGCATCGTAGCTTCCTGCCAGGTGACCGAAGTTCGCAGGCAGATGTGTCCCAGGGACACATGCAAAGAGGCTCCAGCCCGGGCCACAGGCTGCCCACTGCCCCTGCCCCAGATCGGGGGCCGCCAATCAGCCCTGTCGGAGTCCCCTTCCTCTAGAGGGAGTATTGGACCAACACTTGTAGAAAACGGTGTCCTCGTGGGCAACTCATTGGAGGGACACAAATAAATCTTTGCCGTCTTTCTGCGGAAGCTTACGAGCGTTCACACCTAAGCGTCTTACAAGGTCAGCTGTTTAGCTAAACATGAGCTCATGATCTAAATTTACACAATAATGAAGAAATCAGCTACGAGGGGAGACAATCAGTAAAGACTATCAGTACCAGAATTAGATTCCCAAGGCCATCCATCAATTGTTGGAATAATCAGGTGCAAGGCAGAATATATACATAAAACTGGAACTGAAACAAGGAACAAGGATGTTTTCAAAGACTGGTAGGATCTCTAAAACATTTTTAAAGTACATGTCATTGATAAAGCTAAATACTCAAAGGTTGTGTAATACAACAGATTAAGCATTGAGAAGAGTGAAATTATGCTGTTTTGAAAACTATGGCAGGTGAGATTTTCTGCCTAATTATATAAGAAGATTTCTCTAAAAATACACATTATTTCAATGACTTATTGGCTGTGAACTAAGTTAAGGGTATTTCAAACGGCTTGTCTGCAAAGAAAGGTGAGATGTAGGGAATCACAGAAAGTCGAGGGGAAAATAGGTCAATATATACATTGCTATATGGTGAACTAAACCTTATGCCAGCAACAATGGAGAGGACCTGACCCTTAGAAACTTACAAGTAAGCTGGAATCTTCAAAAGTTCAAATCTTTATAAGTAAAATATTTATTAAAATGAATAACCAAGTGTTTTAATTGACATCAGAAGATCAAAACAATAAACCCTGAGAACATAGAAAAAAGATAAATAAAGATATGAGCAGAACTTAATACAACAGAAAAGGTATAAAATTGAGGTGATTTAGTAAGTCCAAAGAATCTTCTTTGAAAAGATTGAAAAGACACACTTTGATTAAGGAAAACAAAAACATAAGTAAAGAATATACAGAAAGAATCAGGACAATGTTATAACACAGAATATATGAAATGCCAGTAAATTTGAACATTTCTGTAAAGTGGACCATTTCCTAGCTCCTAAAGTTTACCAAACCTGACACAAGAGGAAATCATTTAAGGTCATCATGTCTGCCCTTGGCATTCTCGGAACGCCCTGGCCTCAGGATGCAGCCTCTGTAGTCCATGGTAACCTGCGGAGAGGGGGCGGGGCTTTGGGTGGTTAGAACTCTGCCCTCACTGAAGGAGTGGGAGTGGCCATCTCTGCTGTGACTGAACAAAGGGCAGGGGAGCAGGGGGCCCAGGGCAGGGCCCTCAGAGCACGGCAGGTCCAGTGGGCTGTCACAAGCATTTAGGCCCAGGCCAAAGGGCGCCTTCTTTGTCTGCACAGCTGTCCAAACTCTCACCTTTCCACTCAGGCCGACATCTTACTTGAAGTGTGTGTGGAACCTGTCCTCACAGTACACCTCGCTGCACAGCTAACCATAGGTCTGGGCATCGTAGCTTCCTGCCAGGTGACCGAAGTTCGCAGGCAGATGTGTCCCAGGGACACATGCAAAGAGGCTCCTGCCCGGGCCACAGGCTGCCCACTGCCCCTGCCCCAGATCGGGGGCCACCAATCAGCCCTTTCGGCGTCCCCTTCCTCTAGAGGGAGTATTGGACGAACGCTTGTAGAAAACGGTGTCCTCGTGGGCAACTCATTGGAGGGACACAAGTAAATCTTTGCCGTCTTTCTGCGGAAGCTTACGAGCGTTCACACCTAAGCGTCTTACAAGGTCAGCTGTTTAGCTAAACATGAGCTCATGATCTAAATGTACACAATAATGAAGAAATCAGCTACGAGGGGAGACAATCAGTAAAGACTATCAATACCAGAATTAGATTCCCAAGGCCATCCAGCAATTGTTGGAATAATCAGGTGCAAGGCAGAATACATACATAAAACTGGAATTGAAACAAGGAACAAGGATGTTTTCAAAGACTGGTAGGATCTCTAAAACATTTTTAAAGTACATGTCATTGATAAAGCTAAATACTCAAAGCTTGTGTAATACAACAGATTAAGCATTGAGAAGAGTGAAATTATGCTGTTTTGAAAACTATGGCAGGTGAGATTTTCTGCCTAATTATATAAGAAGATTTCTCTAAAAATACACATTAATTCAATGACTTATTGGCTGTGAAATAAGTTAAGGGTATTTCAAATGGCTTGTCTGCAAAGAAAAGTGAGATGTAGGGAATCACAGAAAGTCGAGGGGAAAATAGGTCAATATATACATTGCTATATGGTGAACTAAACCTTAGGCCAGCAACAATGGAGAGGACCTGACCCTTAGAAACTTAAAAGTAAGCTGGAATCTTCAAAAGTTCAAATCTTTATAAGTAAAATATTTATTAAAATGAATAACCAAGTGTTTTAATTGACATCAGAAGATCAAAACAATAAACCCTGAGAACATAGAAAAAAGATAAATAAAGATATGAGCAGAACTTAATACAACAGAAAACGTATAAAATTGAGGTGATTTAGTAAGTCCAAAGAATCTTCTTTGAAAAGATTGAAAAGACACACTTTGATTAAGGAAAACAAAAACATAAGTATAGAATATACAGAAAGAATCAGGACAATGTTATAGCAGAGAATATATGAAATGCCAGTAAATTTGAACATTTCTGTAAAGTGGACCATTTCCTAGCTCCTAAAGTTTACCAAACCTGACACAAGAGGAAATCATTTAAGGTCATCATGTCTGCCCTTGGCATTCTCGGAACGCCCTGGCCTCAGGATGCAGCCTCTGTAATCCATGGTAAACTGCGGAGAGGGGGCGGGGCTGAGGGTGGTTGGAACTCTGGCCTCACTGGAGGAGTGGGTGTGGCCATCTCTGCTGTGACTGAACAAAGGGCAGTGGAGCAGGGGGACCAGGGCAGGGCCCTCAGAGCACGGCAGGTCCAGTGGGCTGTCACAAGCATTTAGGCCCAGGCCAAAGGGCGCCTTCTTTGTCTGCACAGCTGCCCAAACTCTCACCTTTCCACTCAGGCCGACCTCTTACTTGAAGTGTGTGTGGAACCTGTCCTCACAGTACACCTCGCTGCACAGCTAACCATAGGTCTGGGCATCGTAGCTTCCTGCCAGGTGACCGAAGTTCGCAGGCAGATGTGTCCCAGGGACACATGCAAAGAGGTTCCTGCCCGGGCCACAGGCTGCCCACTGCCCCTGCCCCAGATCGGGGGCCACCAATCAGCCCTGTCGAAGACCCCTTCCTCTAGAGGGAGTATTGGACCAACACTTGTAGAAAACGGTGTCCTCGTGGGCAACTCATTGGAGGGACACAAATAAATCTTTGCCGTCTTTCTGCAGAAGCTTACGAGCGTTCACACCTAAGCATCTTAAAAGGTCAGCTGTTTAGCTAAACATGAGCTCATGATCTAAATTTACACAATAATGAAGAAATCAGCTACGAGGGGAGACAATCAGTAAAGACTATCAATACCAGAATTAGATTCCCAAGGCCATCCATCAATTGTTGGAATAATCAGGTGCAAGGCAGAATATATACATAAAACTGGAACTGAAACAAGGAACAAGGATGTTTTCAAAGACTGGTAGGATCTCTAAAACATTTTTAAAGTACATGTCATTGATAAAGCTAAATACTCAAAGGTTGTGTAATACAACAGATTAAGCATTGAGAAGAGTGAAATTATGCTGTTTTGAAAACTATGGCAGGTGAGATTTTCTGCCTAATTATATAAGAAGATTTCTCTAAAAATACACATTATTTCAATGACTTATTGGCTGTGAAATAAGTTAAGGGTATTTCAAATGGCTTGTCTGCAAAGAAAGGTGAGATGTAGGGAATCACAGAAAGTCGAGGGGAAAATAGGTCAATATATACATTGCTATATGGTGAACTAAACCTTAGGCCAGCAACAATGGAGAGGACCTGACCCTTAGAAACTTACAAGTAAGCTGGAATCTTCCAAAGTTCAAATCTTTATAAGTAAAATATTTATTAAAATGAATAACCAAGTGTTTTAATTGACATCAGAAGATCAAAACAATAAACCCTGAGAACATAGAAAAAAGATAAATAAAGATATGAGCAGAACTTAATACAACAGAAAACGTATAAAATTGAGGTGATTTAGTAAGTCCAAAGAATCTTCTTTGAAAAGATTGAAAAGACACACTTTGATTAAGGAAAACAAAAACATAAGTAAAGAATATACAGAAAGAATCAGGACAATGTTATAGCAGAGAATATATGAAATGCCAGTAAATTTGAACATTTCTGTAAAGTGGACCATTTCCTAGCTCCTAAAGTTTACCAAACCTGACACAAGAGGAAATCATTTAAGGTCATCCTGTCTGCCCTTGGCATTCTCGGAACGCCCTGGCCTCAGGATGCAGCCTCTGTAGTCCATGGTAAGCTGCGGAGAGGGGGCGGGGCTGAGGGTGGTTGGAACTCTGCCCTCACTGAAGGAGTGGGTGTGGCCATCTCTGCTGTGACTGAACAAAGGGCAGGGGAGCAGGGGTCCAGGGCAGGGCCCTCAGAGCACGGCAGGTCCAGTGGGGTGTCACAAGCATTTAGGCCCAGGCCAAAGGGCGCCTTCTTTGTCTGCACAGCTGCCCAAACTCTCAACTTTCCACTCAGGCCGACCTCTTACTTGAAGTGTGTGTGGAACCTGTCCTCACAGTACACCTCGCTGCACAGCTAACCATAGGTCTGGGCATCGTAGCTTCCTGCCAGGTGACCGAAGTTCGCAGGCAGATGTGTCCCAGGGACACATGCAAAGAGGATCCTGCCCGGGCCACAGGCTGCCCACTGCCCCTGCCCCAGATCGGGGGCCGCCAATCAGCCCTGTCGGAGTCCCCTGCCTCTAGAGGGAGTATTGGACCAACACTTGTAGAAAACGGTGTCCTCGTGGGCAACTCATTGGAGGGACACAAATAAATCTTTGCCGACTTTCTGCTGAAGCTTACGAGCGTTCACACCTAAGCGTCTTACAAGGTCAGCTGTTTAGCCAAACATGAGCTCATGATCTAAATTTACACAATAATGAAGAAATCAGCTACGAGGGGAGACAATCAGTAAAGACTATCAATACCAGAATTAGATTCCCAAGGCCATCCAGCAATTGTTGGAATAATCAGGTGCAAGGCAGAATATATACATAAAACTGGACCTGAAACAAGGAACAAGGATGTTTTCAAAGACTGGTAGGATCTCTACATGTCATTGATAAAGCTAAATACTCAAAGGTTGTGTAATACAACAGATTAAGCATTGAGAAGAGTGAAATTATGCTGTTTTGAAAACTATGGCAGGTGAGATTTTCTGCCTAATTATATAAGAAGATTTCTCTAAAAATACACATTATTTCAATGACTTATTGGCTGTGAAATAAGTTAAGGGTATTTCAAATGGCTTGTCTGCAAAGAAAGGTGAGATGTAGGGAATCACAGAAAGTCGAGGGGAAAATAGGTCAATATATACATTGCTATATGGTGAACTAAACCTTAGGCCAGCAACAATGGAGAGGACCTGACCCTTCGAAACTTACAAGTAAGCTGGAATCTTCAAAAGTTCAAATCTTTATAAGTAAAATATTTATTAAAATGAATAACCAAGTGTTTTAATTGACATCAGAAGATCAAAACAATAAACCCTGAGAACATAGAAAAAAGATAAATAAAGATATGAGCAGAACTTAATACAACAGAAAACGTATAAAATTGAGGTGATTTAGTAAGTCCAAAGAATCTTCTTTGAAAAGATTGAAAAGACACACTTTGATTAAGGAAAACAAAAACATAAGTATAGAATATACAGAAAGAATCAGGACAATGTTATAGCAGAGAATATATGAAATGCCAGTAAATTTGAACATTTCTGTAAAGTGGACCATTTCCTAGCTCCTAAAGTTTACCAAACCTGACACAAGAGGAAATCATTTAAGGTCATCATGTCTGCCCTTGGCATTCTCGGAACGCCCTGGCCTCAGGATGCAGCCTCTGTAGTCCATGGTAACCTGCGGAGAGGGGGCGGGGCTGAGGGTGGTTGGAACTCTGGCCTCACTGAAGGAGTGGGTGTGGCCATCTCTGCTGTGACTGAACAAAGGGCAGGGGAGCAGGGGGCCCAGGGCAGGGCCCTCAGAGCACGGCAGGTCCAGTGGGCTGTCACAAGCATTTAGGCCCAGGCCAAAGGGCGCCTTCTTTGTCTGCACAGCTGCCCAAACTCTCACCTTTCCACTCAGGCCGACCTCTTACTTGAAGTGTGTGTGGAACCTGTCCTCACAGTACACCTCGCTGCACAGCTAACCATAGGTCTGGGCATCGTAGCTTCCTGCCAGGTGACCGAAGTTCGCAGGCAGATGTGTCCCAGGGACACATGCAAAGAGGCTCCTGCCCGGGCCACAGCCTGCCGACGGCCCCTGCCCCAGATCGGGGGCCACCAATCAGCCCTGTCGAAGACCCCTTCCTCTAGAGGGAGTATTGGACCAACACTTGTAGAAAACGGTGTCCTCGTGGGCAACTCATTGGAGGGACACAAATAAATCTTTGCCGTCTTTCTGCAGAAGCTTACGAGCGTTCACACCTAAGCGTCTTACAAGGTCAGCTGTTTAGCTAAACATGAGCTCATGATCTAAATTTACACAATAATGAAGAAATCAGCTACGAGGGGAGACAATCAGTAAAGACTATCAATACCAGAATTAGATTCCCAAGGCCATCCAGCAATTGTTGGAATAATCAGGTGCAAGGCAGAATACATACATAAAACTGGAATTGAAACAAGGAACAAGGATGTTTTCAAAGACTGGTAGGATCTCTAAAACATTTTTAAAGTACATGTCATTGATAAAGCTAAATACTCAAAGCTTGTGTAATACAACAGATTAAGCATTGAGAAGAGTGAAATTATGCTGTTTTGAAAACTATGGCAGGTGAGATTTTCTGCCTAATTATATAAGAAGATTTCTCTAAAAATACACATTAATTCAATGACTTATTGGCTGTGAAATAAGTTAAGGGTATTTCAAATGGCTTGTCTGCAAAGAAAAGTGAGATGTAGGGAATCACAGAAAGTCGAGGGGAAAATAGGTCAATATATACATTGCTATATGGTGAACTAAACCTTAGGCCAGCAACAATGGAGAGGACCTGACCCTTAGAAACTTAAAAGTAAGCTGGAATCTTCAAAAGTTCAAATCTTTATAAGTAAAATATTTATTAAAATGAATAACCAAGTGTTTTAATTGACATCAGAAGATCAAAACAATAAACCCTGAGAACATAGAAAAAAGATAAATAAAGATATGAGCAGAACTTAATACAACAGAAAACGTATAAAATTGAGGTGATTTAGTAAGTCCAAAGAATCTTCTTTGAAAAGATTGAAAAGACACACTTTGATTAAGGAAAACAAAAACATAAGTATAGAATATACAGAAAGAATCAGGACAATGTTATAGCAGAGAATATATGAAATGCCAGTAAATTTGAACATTTCTGTAAAGTGGACCATTTCCTAGCTCCTAAAGTTTACCAAACCTGACACAAGAGGAAATCATTTAAGGTCATCATGTCTGCCCTTGGCATTCTCGGAACGCCCTGGCCTCAGGATGCAGCCTCTGTAATCCATGGTAAACTGCGGAGAGGGGGCGGGGCTGAGGGTGGTTGGAACTCTGGCCTCACTGGAGGAGTGGGTGTGGCCATCTCTGCTGTGACTGAACAAAGGGCAGTGGAGCAGGGGGACCAGGGCAGGGCCCTCAGAGCACGGCAGGTCCAGTGGGCTGTCACAAGCATTTAGGCCCAGGCCAAAGGGCGCCTTCTTTGTCTGCACAGCTGCCCAAACTCTCACCTTTCCACTCAGGCCGACCTCTTACTTGAAGTGTGTGTGGAACCTGTCCTCACAGTACACCTCGCTGCACAGCTAACCATAGGTCTGGGCATCGTAGCTTCCTGCCAGGTGACCGAAGTTCGCAGGCAGATGTGTCCCAGGGACACATGCAAAGAGGTTCCTGCCCGGGCCACAGGCTGCCCACTGCCCCTGCCCCAGATCGGGGGCCACCAATCAGCCCTGTCGAAGACCCCTTCCTCTAGAGGGAGTATTGGACCAACACTTGTAGAAAACGGTGTCCTCGTGGGCAACTCATTGGAGGGACACAAATAAATCTTTGCCGTCTTTCTGCAGAAGCTTACGAGCGTTCACACCTAAGCATCTTAAAAGGTCAGCTGTTTAGCTAAACATGAGCTCATGATCTAAATTTACACAATAATGAAGAAATCAGCTACGAGGGGAGACAATCAGTAAAGACTATCAATACCAGAATTAGATTCCCAAGGCCATCCATCAATTGTTGGAATAATCAGGTGCAAGGCAGAATATATACATAAAACTGGAACTGAAACAAGGAACAAGGATGTTTTCAAAGACTGGTAGGATCTCTAAAACATTTTTAAAGTACATGTCATTGATAAAGCTAAATACTCAAAGGTTGTGTAATACAACAGATTAAGCATTGAGAAGAGTGAAATTATGCTGTTTTGAAAACTATGGCAGGTGAGATTTTCTGCCTAATTATATAAGAAGATTTCTCTAAAAATACACATTATTTCAATGACTTATTGGCTGTGAAATAAGTTAAGGGTATTTCAAATGGCTTGTCTGCAAAGAAAGGTGAGATGTAGGGAATCACAGAAAGTCGAGGGGAAAATAGGTCAATATATACATTGCTATATGGTGAACTAAACCTTAGGCCAGCAACAATGGAGAGGACCTGACCCTTAGAAACTTACAAGTAAGCTGGAATCTTCCAAAGTTCAAATCTTTATAAGTAAAATATTTATTAAAATGAATAACCAAGTGTTTTAATTGACATCAGAAGATCAAAACAATAAACCCTGAGAACATAGAAAAAAGATAAATAAAGATATGAGCAGAACTTAATACAACAGAAAACGTATAAAATTGAGGTGATTTAGTAAGTCCAAAGAATCTTCTTTGAAAAGATTGAAAAGACACACTTTGATTAAGGAAAACAAAAACATAAGTAAAGAATATACAGAAAGAATCAGGACAATGTTATAGCAGAGAATATATGAAATGCCAGTAAATTTGAACATTTCTGTAAAGTGGACCATTTCCTAGCTCCTAAAGTTTACCAAACCTGACACAAGAGGAAATCATTTAAGGTCATCCTGTCTGCCCTTGGCATTCTCGGAACGCCCTGGCCTCAGGATGCAGCCTCTGTAGTCCATGGTAAGCTGCGGAGAGGGGGCGGGGCTGAGGGTGGTTGGAACTCTGCCCTCACTGAAGGAGTGGGTGTGGCCATCTCTGCTGTGACTGAACAAAGGGCAGGGGAGCAGGGGTCCAGGGCAGGGCCCTCAGAGCACGGCAGGTCCAGTGGGGTGTCACAAGCATTTAGGCCCAGGCCAAAGGGCGCCTTCTTTGTCTGCACAGCTGCCCAAACTCTCAACTTTCCACTCAGGCCGACCTCTTACTTGAAGTGTGTGTGGAACCTGTCCTCACAGTACACCTCGCTGCACAGCTAACCATAGGTCTGGGCATCGTAGCTTCCTGCCAGGTGACCGAAGTTCGCAGGCAGATGTGTCCCAGGGACACATGCAAAGAGGATCCTGCCCGGGCCACAGGCTGCCCACTGCCCCTGCCCCAGATCGGGGGCCGCCAATCAGCCCTGTCGGAGTCCCCTGCCTCTAGAGGGAGTATTGGACCAACACTTGTAGAAAACGGTGTCCTCGTGGGCAACTCATTGGAGGGACACAAATAAATCTTTGCCGACTTTCTGCTGAAGCTTACGAGCGTTCACACCTAAGCGTCTTACAAGGTCAGCTGTTTAGCCAAACATGAGCTCATGATCTAAATTTACACAATAATGAAGAAATCAGCTACGAGGGGAGACAATCAGTAAAGACTATCAATACCAGAATTAGATTCCCAAGGCCATCCAGCAATTGTTGGAATAATCAGGTGCAAGGCAGAATATATACATAAAACTGGACCTGAAACAAGGAACAAGGATGTTTTCAAAGACTGGTAGGATCTCTACATGTCATTGATAAAGCTAAATACTCAAAGGTTGTGTAATACAACAGATTAAGCATTGAGAAGAGTGAAATTATGCTGTTTTGAAAACTATGGCAGGTGAGATTTTCTGCCTAATTATATAAGAAGATTTCTCTAAAAATACACATTATTTCAATGACTTATTGGCTGTGAAATAAGTTAAGGGTATTTCAAATGGCTTGTCTGCAAAGAAAGGTGAGATGTAGGGAATCACAGAAAGTCGAGGGGAAAATAGGTCAATATATACATTGCTATATGGTGAACTAAACCTTAGGCCAGCAACAATGGAGAGGACCTGACCCTTCGAAACTTACAAGTAAGCTGGAATCTTCAAAAGTTCAAATCTTTATAAGTAAAATATTTATTAAAATGAATAACCAAGTGTTTTAATTGACATCAGAAGATCAAAACAATAAACCCTGAGAACATAGAAAAAAGATAAATAAAGATATGAGCAGAACTTAATACAACAGAAAACGTATAAAATTGAGGTGATTTAGTAAGTCCAAAGAATCTTCTTTGAAAAGATTGAAAAGACACACTTTGATTAAGGAAAACAAAAACATAAGTATAGAATATACAGAAAGAATCAGGACAATGTTATAGCAGAGAATATATGAAATGCCAGTAAATTTGAACATTTCTGTAAAGTGGACCATTTCCTAGCTCCTAAAGTTTACCAAACCTGACACAAGAGGAAATCATTTAAGGTCATCATGTCTGCCCTTGGCATTCTCGGAACGCCCTGGCCTCAGGATGCAGCCTCTGTAGTCCATGGTAACCTGCGGAGAGGGGGCGGGGCTGAGGGTGGTTGGAACTCTGGCCTCACTGGAGGAGTGGGTGTGGCCATCTCTGCTGTGACTGAACAAAGGGCAGGGGAGCAGGGGGCCCAGGGCAGGGCCCTCAGAGCACGGCAGGTCCAGTGGGCTGTCACAAGCATTTAGGCCCAGGCCAAAGGGCGCCTTCTTTGTCTGCACAGCTGCCCAAACTCTCACCTTTCCACTCAGGCCGACCTCTTACTTGAAGTGTGTGTGGAACCTGTCCTCACAGTACACCTCGCTGCACAGCTAACCATAGGTCTGGGCATCGTAGCTTCCTGCCAGGTGACCGAAGTTCGCAGGCAGATGTGTCCCAGGGACACATGCAAAGAGGCTCCTGCCCGGGCCACAGCCTGCCGACGGCCCCTGCCCCAGATCGGGGGCCACCAATCAGCCCTGTCGAAGACCCCTTCCTCTAGAGGGAGTATTGGACCAACACTTGTAGAAAACGGTGTCCTCGTGGGCAACTCATTGGAGGGACACAAATAAATCTTTGCCGTCTTTCTGCAGAAGCTTACGAGCGTTCACACCTAAGCGTCTTACAAGGTCAGCTGTTTAGCTAAACATGAGCTCATGATCTAAATTTACACAATAATGAAGAAATCAGCTACGAGGGGAGACAATCAGTAAAGACTATCAATACCAGAATTAGATTCCCAAGGCCATCCATCAATTGTTGGAATAATCAGGTGCAAGGCAGAATATATACATAAAACTGGAACTGAAACAAGGAACAAGGATGTTTTCAAAGACTGGTAGGATCTCTAAAACATTTTTAAAGTACATGTCATTGATAAAGCTAAATACTCAAAGGTTGTGTAATACAACAGATTAAGCATTGAGAAGAGTGAAATTATGCTGTTTTGAAAACTATGGCAGGTCAGATTTTCTGCCTAATTATATAAGAAGATTTCTCTAAAAATACACATTATTTCAATGACTTATTGGCTGTGAAATAAGTTAAGGGTATTTCAAATGGCTTGTCTGCAAAGAAAGGTGAGATGTAGGGAATCACAGAAATTCGAGGGGAAAATAGGTCAATATATACATTGCTATATGGTGAACTAAACCTTAGGCCAGCAACAATGGAGAGGACCTGACCCTTAGAAACTTACAAGTAAGCTGGAATCTTCAAAAGTTCAAATCTTTATAAGTAGAATATTTATTAAAATGAATAACCAAGTGTTTTAATTGACATCAGAAGATCAAAACAATAAACCCTGAGAACATAGAAAAAAGATAAATAAAGATATGAGCAGAACTTAATACAACAGAAAACGGATAAAATTGAGGTGATTTAGTAAGTCCAAAGAATCTTCTTTGAAAAGATTGAAAAGACACACTTTGATTAAGGAAAACAAAAACATAAGTAAAGAATATACAGAAAGAATCAGGACAATGTTATAGCAGAGAATATATGAAATGCCAGTAAATTTGAACATTTCTGTAAAGTGGACCATTTCCTAGCTCCTAAAGTTTACCAAACCTGACACAAGAGGAAATCATTTAAGGTCATCATGTCTGCCCTTGGCATTCTCGGAACGCCCTGGCCTCAGGATGCAGCCTCTGTAGTCCATGGTAACCTGCGGAGAGGGGGCGGGGCTGAGGGTGGTTGGAACTCTGCCCTCACTGAAGGAGTGGGTGTGGCCATCTCTGCTGTGACTGAACAAAGGGCAGGGGAGCAGGGGTCCAGGGCAGGGCCCTCAGAGCACGGCAGGTCCAGTGGGGTGTCACAAGCATTTAGGCCCAGGCCAAAGGGCGCCTTCTTTGTCTGCACAGCTGCCCAAACTCTCACCTTTCCACTCAGGCCGACCTCTTACTTGAAGTGTGTGTGGAACCTGGCCTCACAGTACACCTCGCTGCACAGCTAACCATAGGTCTGGGCATCGTAGCTTCCTGCCACGTGACCGAAGTTCGCAGGCAGATGTGTCCCAGGGAAACATGCAAAGAGGCTCCTGCCCGGGCCACAGGCTGCCCACTGCCCCTGCCCCAGATCGGGGGCCGCCAATCAGCCCTGTCGGAGTCCCCTGCCTCTAGAGGGAGTATTGGACCAACACTTGTAGAAAACGGTGTCCTCGTGGGCAACTCATTGGAGGGACACAAATAAATCTTTGCCGACTTTCTGCTGAAGCTTACGAGCGTTCACACCTAAGCGTCTTACAAGGTCAGCTGTTTAGCTAAACATGAGCTCATGATCTAAATTTACACAATAATGAAGAAATCAGCTACGAGGGGAGACAATCAGTAAAGACTATCAATACCAGAATTAGATTCCCAAGGCCATCCATCAATTGTTGGAATAATCAGGTGCAAGGAAGAATATATACATAAAACTGGACCTGAAACAAGGAACAAGGATGTTTTCAAAGACTAGTAGGATCTCTACATGTCATTGATAAAGCTAAATACTCAATGGTTGTGTAATACAACAGATTAAGCATTGAGAAGAGTGAAATTATGCTGTTTTGAAAACTATGGCAGGTGAGATTTTCTGCCTAATTATATAAGAAGATTTCTCTAAAAATACACATTATTTCAATGACTTATTGGCTGTGAAATAAGTTAAGGGTATTTCAAATGGCTTGTCTGCAAAGAAAGGTGAGATGTAGGGAATCACAGAAAGTCGAGGGGAAAATAGGTCAATATATACATTGCTATATGGTGAACTAAACCTTAGGCCAGCAACAATGGAGAGGACCTGACCCTTAGAAACTTACAAGTAAGCTGGAATCTTCAAAAGTTCAAATCTTTATAAGTAAAATATTTATTAAAATGAATAACCAAGTGTTTTAATTGACATCAGAAGATCAAAACAATAAACCCTGAGAACATAGAAAAAAGATAAATAAAGATATGAGCAGAACTTAATACAACAGAAAACGGATAAAATTGAGGTGATTTAGTAAGTCCAAAGAATCTTCTTTGAAAAGATTGAAAAGACACACTTTGATTAAGGAAAACAAAAACATAAGTATAGAATATACAGAAAGAATCAGGACAATGTTATAGCAGAGAATATATGAAATGCCAGTAAATTTGAACATTTCTGTAAAGTGGACCATTTCCTAGCTCCTAAAGTTTACCAAACCTGACACAAGAGGAAATCATTTAAGGTCATCATGTCTGCCCTTGGCATTCTCGGAACGCCCTGGCCTCAGGATGCAGCCTCTGTAGTCCATGGTAACCTGCGGAGAGGGGGCGGGGCTGAGGGTGGTTGGAACTCTGCCCTCACTGAAGGAGTGGGTGTGGCCATCTCTGCTGTGACTGAACAAAGAGCAGGGGAGCAGGGGGCCCAGGGCAGGGCCCTCAGAGCACGGCAGGTCCAGTGGGGTGTCACAAGCATTTAGGCCCAGGCCAAAGGGCGCCTTCTTTGTCTGCACAGCTGCCCAAACTCTCACCTTTCCACTCAGGCCGACCTCTTACTTGAAGTGTGTGTGGAACCTGTCCTCACAGTACACCTCGCTGCACAGCTAACCATAGGTCTGGGCATCGTAGCTTCCTGCCAGGTGACCGAAGTTCGCAGGCAGATGTGTCCCAGGGACACATGCAAAGAGGCTCCTGCCCGGGCCACAGCCTGCCGACGGCCCCTTCCCCAGATCGGGGGCCGCCAATCAGCCCTGTCGGAGTCCCCTTCCTCTAGAGGGAGTATTGGACCAACACTTGTAGAAAACGGTGTCCTCGTGGGCAACTCATTGGAGGGACACAAATAAATCTTTGCCGTCTTTCTGCGCAAGCTTACGAGCGTTCACACCTAAGCGTCTTACAAGGTCAGCTGTTTAGCTAAACATGAGTTCATGATCTAAATTTACACAATAATGAAGAAATCAGCTACGAGGGGAGACAATCAGTAAAGACTATCAATACCAGAATTAGATTCCCAAGGCCATCCAGCAATTGTTGGAATAATCAGGTGCAAGGCAGAATATATACATAAAACTGGAACTGAAACAAGGAACAAGGATGTTTTCAAAGACTGGTAGGATCTCTAAAACATTTTTAAAGGACATGTCATTGATAAAGCTAAATACTCAAAGGTTGTGTAATACAACAGATTAAGCATTGAGAAGAGTGAAATTATGCTGTTTTGAAAACTATGGCAGGTGAGATTTTCTGCCTAATTATATAAGAAGATTTCTCTAAAAAATACACATTATTTCAATGACTTATTGGCTGTGAAATAAGTTAACGGTATTTCAAATGGCTTGTCTGCAAAGAAAGGTGAGATGTAGGGAATCACAGAAAGTCGAGGGGAAAATAGGTCAATATATACATTGCTATATGTTGAACTAAACCTTAGGCCAGCAACAATGGAGAGGACCTGACCCTTAGAAACTTACAAGTAAGCTGGAATCTTCAAAAGTTCAAATCTTTATAAGTAAAATATTTATTAAAATGAATAACCAAGTGTTTTAATTGACATCAGAAAATCAAAACAATAAACCCTGAGAACATAGAAAAAAGATAAATAAAGATATGACCAGAACTTAATACAACAGAAAACGTATAAAATTCAGGTGATTTAGTAAGTCCAAAGAATCTTCTTTGAAAAGATTGAAAAGACACACTTTGATTAAGGAAAACAAAAACATAAGTATAGAATATACAGAAAGAATCAGGACAATGTTATAGCAGAGAATATATGAAATGCCAGTAA
Organism: Mesoplodon mirus; assembly: GCF_964341445.2. Lineage (NCBI taxonomy): Eukaryota > Metazoa > Chordata > Mammalia > Artiodactyla > Ziphiidae > Mesoplodon > Mesoplodon mirus. Next base: position 180,850,369 of record NC_138976.1, on the reverse strand, counting down.
ATTTGAACATTTCTGTAAAGTGGACCATTTCCTAGCTCCTAAAGTTTACCAAACCTGACACAAGAGGAAATCATTTAAGGTCATCATGTCTGCCCTTGGCATTCTCGGAACGCCCTGGCCTCAGGATGCAGCCTCTGTAGTCCATGGTAACCTGCGGAGAGGGGGCGGGGCTGAGGGTGGTTGGAACTCTGCCCTCACAGAAGGAGTGGGTGTGGCCATCTCTGCTGTAACTGAACAATGGGCAGGGGAGCAGGGGGCCCAGTGCAGGGCCCTCAGAGCACGGCAGGTCCAGTGGGGTGTCACAAGCATTTAGGCCCAGGCCAAAGGGCGCCTTCTTTGTCTGCACAGCTGCCCAAATTCTCAACTTTCCACTCAGGCCGACCTCTTACTTGAAGTGTGTGTGGAACCTGTCCTCACAGTACACCTCGCTGCACAGCTAACCATAGGTCTGGGCATCGTAGCTTCCTGCCAGGTGACCGAAGTTCGCAGGCAGATGTGTCCCAGGGACACATGCAAAGAGGCTCCTGCCCGGGCCACAGGCTGCCCACTGCCCCTGCCCCAGATCGGGGGCCGCCAATCAGCCCTGTCGGAGTCCCCTTCCTCTAGAGGGAGTATTGGACCAACACTTGTAGAAAACGGTGTCCTCGTGGGCAACTCATTGGAGGGACACAAATAAATCTTTGCCGTCTTTCTGCGCAAGCTTACGAGCGTTCACACCTAAGCGTCTTTCAAGGTCAGCTGTTTAGCTAAACATGAGCTCATGATCTAAATTTACACAATAATGAAGAAATCAGCTACGAGGGGAGACAATCAGTAAAGACTATCAATACCAGAATTAGATTCCCAAGGCCATCCAGCAATTGTTGGAATAATCAGGTGCAAGGCAGAATATATACATAAAACTGGAACTGAAACAAGGAACAAGGATGTTTTCAAAGACTGGTAGGATCTCTAAAACATTTTTAAAGGACATGTCATTGATAAAGCTAAATACTCAAAGGTTGTGTAATACAACAGATTAAGCATTGAGAAGAGTGAAATTATGCTGTTTTGAAAACTATGGCAGGTGAGATTTTCTGCCTAATTATATAAGAAGATTTCTCTAAAAAATACACATTATTTCAATGACTTATTGGCTGTGAAATAAGTTAAGGGTATTTCAAATGGCTTGTCTGCAAAGAAAGGTGAGATGTAGGGAATCACAGAAAGTCGAGGGGAAAATAGGTCAATATATACATTGCTATATGGTGAACTAAACCTTAGGCCAGCAACAATGGAGAGGACCTGACCCTTAGAAACTTACAAGTAAGCTGGAATCTTCAAAAGTTCAAATCTTTATAAGTAAAATATTTATTAAAATGAATAACCAAGTGTTTTAATTGACATCAGAAAATCAAAACAATAAACCCTGAGAACATAGAAAAAAGATAAATAAAGATATGAGCAGAACTTAATACAACAGAAAACGTATAAAATTCAGGTGATTTAGTAAGTCCAAAGAATCTTCTTTGAAAAGATTGAAAAGACACACTTTGATTAAGGAAAACAAAAACATAAGTATAGAATATACAGAAAGAATCAGGACAATGTTATAGCAGAGAATATATGAAATGCCAGTAAATTTGAACATTTCTGTAAAGTGGACCATTTCCTAGCTCCTAAAGTTTACCAAACCTGACACAAGAGGAAATCATTTAAGGTCATCATGTCTGCCCTTGGCATTCTCGGAACGCCCTGGCCTCAGGATGCAGCCTCTGTAGTCCATGGTAACCTGCGGAGAGGGGGCGGGGCTGAGGGTGGTTGGAACTCTGCCCTCACAGAAGGAGTGGGTGTGGCCATCTCTGCTGTGACTGAACAAAGGGCAGGGGAGCAGGGGGCCCTGTGCAGGGCCCTCAGAGCACGGCAGGTCCAGTGGGGTGTCACAAGCATTTAGGCCCAGGCCAAAGGGCGCCTTCTTTGTCTGCACAGCTGCCCAAACTCTCAGCTTTCCACTCAGGCCGACCTCTTACTTGAAGTGTGTGTGGAACCTGTCCTCACAGTACACCTCGCTGCACAGCTAACCATAGGTCTGGGCATCGTAGCTTCCTGCCAGGTGACCGAAGTTCGCAGGCAGATGTGTCCCAGGGACACATGCAAAGAGGCTCCTGCCCGGGCCACAGGCTGCCCACTGCCCCTGCCCCAGATCGGGGGCCGCCAATCAGCCCTGTCGGAGTCCCCTTCCTCTAGAGGGAGTATTGGACCAACACTTGTAGAAAACGGTGTCCTCGTGGGCAACTCATTGGAGGGACACAAATAAATCTTTGCCGTCTTTCTGCGGAAGCTTACGAGCGTTCACACCTAAGCGTCTTACAAGGTCAGCTGTTTAGCTAAACATGAGCTCATGATCTAAATTTACACAATAATGAAGAAATCAGCTACGAGGGGAGACAATCAGTAAAGACTATCAATACCAGAATTAGATTCCCAAGGCCATCCATCAATTGTTGGAATAATCAGGTGCAAGGCAGAATATATACATAAAACTGGAACTGAAAGAAGGAACAAGGATGTTTTCAAAGACTGGTAAGATCTCTAAAACATTTTTAAAGTACATGTCATTGATAAAGCTAAATACTCAAAGGTTGTGTAATACAACAGATTAAGCATTGAGAAGAGTGAAATTATGCTGTTTTGAAAACTATGGCAGGTGAGATTTTCTGCCTAATTATATAAGAAGATTTCTCTAAAAAATACACATTATTTCAATGACTTATTGGCTGTGAAATAAGTTAAGGGTATTTCAAATGGCTTGTCTGCAAAGAAAGGTGAGATGTAGGGAATCACAGAAAGTCGAGGGGAAAATAGGTCAATATATACATTGCTATATGGTGAACTACACCTTAGGCCAGCAACAATGGAGAGGACCTGACCCTTAGAAACTTACAAGTAAGCTGGAATATTCAAAAGTTCAAATCTTTATAAGTAAAATATTTATTAAAATGAATAACCAAGTGTTTTAATTGACATCAGAAGATCAAAACAATAAACCCTGAGAACATAGAAAAAAGATAAATAAAGATATGAGCAGAACATAATACAACAGAAAACGTATAAAATTGAGGTGATTTAGTAAGTCCAAAGAATCTTCTTTGAAAAGATTGAAAAGACACACTTTGATTAAGGAAAACAAAAACATAAGTATAGAATATACAGAAAGAATCAGGACAATGTTATAGCAGAGAATATATGAAATGCCAGTAAATTTGAACATTTCTGTAAAGTGGACCATTTCCTAGCTCCTAAAGTTTACCAAACCTGACACAAGAGGAAATCATTTAAGGTCATCATGTCTGCCCTTGGCATTCTCGGAACGCCCTGGCCTAAGGATGCAGCCTCTGTAGTCCATGGTAACCTGCGGAGAGGGGGCGGGGCTGAGGGTGGTTGGAACTCTGGCCTCACTGAAGGAGTGGGTGTGGCCATCTCTGCTGTGACTGAACAAAGGGCAGGGGAGCAGGGGGCCCAGTGCAGGGCCCTCAGAGCACGGCAGGTCCAGTGGGGTGTCACAAGCATTTAGGCCCAGGCCAAAGGGCGCCTTCTTTGTCTGCACAGCTGCCCAAACTCTCACCTTTCCACTCAGGCCGACCACTTACTTGAAGTGTGTGTGGAAACTGTCCTCACAGTACACCTCGCTGCACAGCTAACCATAGGTCTGGGCATCGTAGCTTCCTGCCAGGTGACCGAAGTTCGCAGGCAGATGTGTCCCAGGGACACATGCAAAGAGGCTCCTGCCCGGGCCACAGGCTGCCCACTGCCCCTGCCCCAGATCAGGGGCCGCCAATCAGCCCTGTCGGAGTCCCCTGCCTCTAGAGGGATTATTGGACCAACACTTGTAGAAAACAGTGTCCTCGTGGGCAACTCATTGGAGGGACACAAATAAATTTTGCCGACTTTCTCCTGAAGCTTGCGAGCGTACACACCTAAGCGTCTTACAAGGTCAGCTGTTTAGCTAAACATGAGATCATGATCTAAATTTACACAATAATGAAAAAATCAACTACGAGGGGAGACAATCAGTAAAGAGTATCAATACCAGAATCAGATTCCCAAGGCCATCCATCAATTGTTGGAATAATCAGGTGCAAGGCAGAATATATACATAAAACTGGAACTGAAACAAGGAACAAGGATGTTTTCAAAGACTAGTAGGATCTCTAAAACCTTTTTAAAGTACATGTCATTGATAAAGCTAAATACTCAAAGGTTGTGTAATACAACAGATTAAGCATTGAGAAGAGTGAAATTATGCTGTTTTGAAAACTATGGCAGGTGAGATTTTCTGCCTAATTATATAAGAAGATTTCTCTAAAAATACACATTATTTCAATGACTTATTGGCTGTGAAATAAGTTAAGGGTATTTCAAATGGCTTGTCTGCAAAGAAAGGTGAGATGTAGGGAATCACAGAAAGTCGAGGGGAAAATAGGTCAATATATACATTGCTATATGGTGAACTAAACCTTAGGCCAGCAACAATGGAGAGGACCTGACCCTTAGAAACTTACAAGTAAGCTGGAATCTTTAAAAGTTCAAATCTTTATAAGTAAAATATTTATTAAAATGAATAACCAAGTGTTTTAATTGACATCAGAAGATCAAAACAATAAACCCTGAGAACATAGAAAAAAGATAAATAAAGATATGAGCAGAACTTAATACAACAGAAAACGTATAAAATTGAGGTGATTTAGTAAGTCCAAAGAATCTTCTTTGAAAAGATTGAAAAGACACACTTTGATTAAGGAAAACGAAAACATAAGTAAAGAATATACAGAAAGAATCAGGACCATGATATAGCAGAGAATATAAGAAATGCCAGTAAATTTGAACATTTCTGTAAAGTGGACCATTTCCTAGCTCCTAAAGTTTACCAAACCTGACACAAGAGGAAATCATTTAAGGTCATCATGTCTGCCCTTGGCATTCTCGGAACGCCCTGGCCTCAGGATGCAGCCTCTGTAGTCCATGGTAACCTGCGGAGAGGGGGCGGGGCTGAGGGTGGGTGGAACTCTGCCCTCACTGAAGGAGTGGGTGTGGCCATCTCTGCTGTGACTGAACAAAGGGCGGGGGAGCAGGGGGCCCAGGGCAGGGCCCTCAGAGCATGGCATGTCCAGTGGGGTGTCACAAGCATTTAGGCCCAGGCCAAAGGGCGCCTTCTTTGTCTGCACAGCTGCCCAAACTCACCTTTCCACTCAGGCCGAGCTCTTACTTGAAGTGTGTGTGGAACCTGTCCTCACAGTACACCTCGCTGCACAGCTAACCATAGGTCTGGGCATCGTAGCTTCCTGCCAGGTGACCGAAGTTCGCAGGCAGATGTGTCCCAGGGACACATGCAAAGAGGCTCCTGCCCGGGCCACAGGCTGCCCACTGCCCCTGCCCCAGATCGGGGGCCGCCAATCAGCCCTGTCGGAGTCCCCTGCCTCTAGAGGGAGTATTGGACCAACACTTGTAGAAAACGGTGTCCTCGTGGGCAACTCATTGGAGGGACACAAATAAATCTTTGCCGTCTTTCTGCTGAAGCTTACGAGCGTTCACACCTACGCGTCTTACAAGGTCAGCTGTTTAGCTAAACATGAGCTCATGATCTAAATTTACACAATAATGAAGAAATCAGCTACGAGGGGAGACAATCAGTAAAGACTATCAATACCAGAATTAGATTCCCAAGGCCATCCATCAATTGTTGGAATAATCAGGTGCAAGGCAGAATATATACATAAAACTGGAACTGAAACAAGGAACAAGGATGTTTTCAAAGACTGGTAGGATCTCTAAAACCTTTTTAAAGTACATGTCATTGATAAAGCTAAATACTCAAAGGTTGTGTAATACAACAGATTAAGCATTGAGAAGAGTGAAATTATGCTGTTTTGAAAACTATGGCAGGTGAGATTTTCTGCCTAATTATATAAGAAGATTTCTCTAAAAAATACACATTATTTCAATGACTTATTGGCTGTGAAATAAGTTAAGGGTATTTCAAATGGCTTGTCTGCAAAGAAAGGTGAGATGTAGGGAATCACAGAAAGTCGAGGGGAAAATAGGTCAATATATACATTGCTATATGGTGAACTAAACCTTAGGCCAGCAACAATGGAGAGGACCTGACCCTTAGAAACTTACAAGTAAGCTGGATTCTTCAAAAGTTCAAATCTTTATAAGTAAAATATTTATTAAAATGAATAACCAAGTGTTTTAATTGACATCAGAAGATCAAAACAATAAACCCTGAGAACATAGAAAAAAGATAAATAAAGATATGAGCAGAACTTAATACAACAGAAAACGTATAAAATTGAGGTGATTTAGTAAGTCCAAAGAATCTTCTTTGAAAAGATTGAAAAGACACACTTTGATTAAGGAAAACAAAAACATAAGTATAGAATATACAGAAAGAATCAGGACAATGTTATAGCAGAGAATATATGAAATGCCAGTAAATTTGAACATTTCTGTAAAGTGGACCATTTCCTAGCTCCAAAAGTTTACCAAACCTGACACAAGAGGAAATCATTTAAGGTCATCATGTCTGCCCTTGGCATTCTCGGAACGCCCTGGCCTAAGGATGCAGCCTCTGTAGTCCATGGTAACCTGCGGAGAGGGGGCGGGGCTGAGGGTGGTTGGAACTCTGGCCTCACTGAAGGAGTGGGTGTGGCCATCTCTGCTGTGACTGAACAAAGGGCAGGGGAGCAGGGGGCCCAGTGCAGGGCCCTCAGAGCACGGCAGGTCCAGTGGGGTGTCACAAGCATTTAGGCCCAGGCCAAAGGGCGCCTTCTTTGTCTGCACAGCTGCCCAAATTCTCAACTTTCCACTCAGGCCGACCTCTTACTTGAAGTGTGTGTGGAACCTGTCCTCACAGTACACCTCGCTGCACAGCTAACCATAGGTCTGGGCATCGTAGCTTCCTGCCAGGTGACCGAAGTTCGCAGGCAGATGTGTCCCAGGGACACATGCAAAGAGGCTCCTGCCCGGGCCACAGGCTGCCCACTGCCCCTGCCCCAGATCGGGGGCCGCCAATCAGCCCTGTCGGAGTCCCCTGCCTCTAGAGGGAGTATTGGACCAACACTTGTAGAAAACGGTGTCCTCGTGGGCAACTCATTGGAGGGACAGAAATAAATCGTTGCCGTCTTTCTGCGGAAGCTTACGAGCGTTCACACCTAAGCGTCTTACAAGGTCAGCTGTTTAGCTAAACATGAGCTCATGATCTAAATTTACACAATAATGAAGAAATCATCTACGAGGGGAGACAATCAGTAAAGACTATCAATACCAGAATTAGATTCCCAAGGCCATCCATCAATTGTTGGAATAATCAGGTGCAAGGCAGAATATATACATAAAACTGGAACTGAAACAAGGAACAAGGATGTTTTCAAAGACTGGTAGGATCTCTAAAACATTTTTAAAGTACATGTTATTGATAAAGCTAAATACTCAAAGGTTGTGTAATACAACAGATTAAGCATTGAGAAGAGTGAAATTATGCTGTTTTGAAAACTCTGGCAGGTGAGATTTTCTGCCTAATTATATAAGAAGATTTCTCTAAAAAATACACATTATTTCAAAGACTTATTGGCTGTGAAATAAGTTAAGGGTATTTCAAATGGCTTGTCTGCAAAGAAAGGTGAGATGTAGGGAATCACAGAAAGTCGAGGGGAAAATAGGTCAATATATACATTGCTATATGGTGAACTAAACCTTAGGCCAGCAACAATGGAGAGGACCTGACCCTTAGAAACTTACAAGAACGCTGGAATCTTCAAAAGTTCAAATCTTTATAAGTAAAATATTTATTAAAATGAATAACCAAGTGTTTTAATTGACATCAGAAGATCAAAACAATAAACCCTGAGAACATAGAAAAAAGATAAATAAAGATATGAGCAGAACTTAATACAACAGAAAACGTATAAACTTGAGGTGATTTAGTAAGTCCAAAGAATCTTCTTTGAAAAGATTGAAAAGACACACTTTGATTAAGGAAAACAAAAACATAAGTAAAGAATATACAGAAAGAATCAGGACCATGATATAGCAGAGAATATAAGAAATGCCAGTAAATTTGAACATTTCTGTAAAGTGGACCATTTCCTAGCTCCTAAAGTTTACCAAACCTGACACAAGAGGAAATCATTTAAGGTCATCATGTCTGCCCTTGGCATTCTCGGAACGCCCTGGCCTCAGGATGCAGCCTCTGTAGTCCATGGTAACCTGCGGAGAGGGGGCGGGGCTGAGGTTGGTTGGAACTCTGCCCTCACTGAAGGAGTGGGTGTGGCCATCTCTGCTGTGACTGAACAAATGGCAGGGGAGCAGGGGGCCCAGGGCAGGGCCCTCAGAGCATGGCAGGTCCAGTGGGGTGTCACAAGCATTTAGGCCCAGGACAAAGGGCGCCTTCTTTGTCTGCACAGCTGCCCAAACTCTCACCTTTCCACTCAGGCCGACCTCTTACTTGAAGTGTGTGTGGAACCTGTCCTCACAGTACACCTCGCTGCACAGCTAACCATAGGTCTGGGCATCGTAGCTTCCTGCCAGGTGACCGAAGTTTGCAGGCAGATGTGTCCCAGGGACACATGCAAAGAGCCTCCTGCCCGGGCCACAGGCTGCCCACTGCCCCTGCCCCAGATCGGGGGCCGCCAATCAGCCCTGTCGGAGTCCCCTGCCTCTAGAGGGAGTATTGGACCAACACTTGTAGAAAACGGTGTCCTCGTGGGCAACTCATTGGAGGGACACAAATAAATTTTGCCGACTTTCTCCTGAAGCTTACGAGCGTTCACACCTAAGCGTCTTACAAGTTCAGCTGTTTAGCTAAACATGAGCTCATGATCTAAATTTACACAATAATGAAAAAATCAGCTACGAGGTGAGACAATCATTAAAGACTATCAATACCAGAAATAGATTCCCAAGGCCATCCATCAATTGTTGGAATAATCAGGTGCAAGGCAGAATATATATATAAAACTGGAAATGAAACAAGGAACAAGGATGTTTTCAAAGACTGGTAGGATCTCTAAAATATTTTTAAAGTACATGTCATTGATAAAGCTAAATACTCAAAGGTTGTGTAATACAACAGATTAAGCATTGAATAGAGTGAAATTATGCTGTTTTGAAAACTATGGCAGGTGAGATTTTCTGCCTAATTATATAAGAAGATTTCTCTAAAAATACACATTATTTCAATGACTTATTGGCTGTGAAATAAGTTAAGCGTATTTCAAATGGCTTGTCTGCAAAGAAAGGTGAGATGTAGGGAATCACAGAAAGTCGAGGGGAAAATAGGTCAATATATACATTGCTATATGGTGAACTAAACCTTAGGCCAGCAACAATGGAGAGGACCTGACCCTTAGAAACTTACAAGTAAGCTGGAATCTTCAAAAGTTCAAATCTTTATAAGTAAAATATTTATTAAAATGAATAACCAAGTGTTTTAATTGACATCAGAAGATCAAAACAATAAACCCTGAGAACATAGAAAAAAGATAAATAAAGATATGAGCAGAACTTAATACAACAGAAAACGTATAAAATTGAGGTGATTTAGTAAGTCCAAAGAATCTTCTTTGAAAAGATTGAAAAGACACACTTTTATTAAGGAAAACAAAAAGATAAGTAAAGAATATACAGAAAGAATCAGTACAATGTTATAGCAGAGAATATATGAAATGCCAGTAAATTTGAACATTTCTGTAAAGTGGACCATTTCCTAGCTCCTAAAGTTTACCAAACCTGACACAAGAGGAAATCATTTAAGGTCATCATGTCTGCCCTTGGCATTCTCGGAACGCCCTGGCCTCAGGATGCAGCCTCTGTAGTCCATGGTAACCTGCGGAGAGGGGGCGGGGCTGAGGGTGGTTGGAACTCTGCCCTCACTGAAGGAGTGGGTGTGGCCATCTCTGCTGTGACTGAACAAAGGGCAGGGGAGCAGGGGGCCCAGTGCAGGGCCCTCAGAGCACGGCAGGTCCAGTGGGGTGTCACAAGCATTTAGGCCCAGGCCAAAGTGCGCCTTCTTTGTCTGCACAGCTGCCCAAATTCTCAACTTTCCACTCAGGCCGACCTCTTACTTGAAGTGTGTGTGGAACCTGTCCTCACAGTACACCTCGCTGCACAGCTAACCATAGGTCTGGGCATCGTAGCTTCCTGCCAGGTGACCGAAGTTCGCAGGCAGATGTGTCCCAGGGACACATGCAAAGAGGCTCCTGCCCGGGCCACAGGCTGCCCACTGCCCCTGCCCCAGATCGGGGGCCGCCAATCAGCCCTGTCGGAGTCCCCTGCCTCTAGAGGGAGTATTGGACCAACACTTGTAGAAAACGGTGTCCTCGTGGGCAACTCATTGGAGGGACAGAAATAAATCGTTGCCGTCTTTCTGCGGAAGCTTACGAGCGTTCACACCTAAGCGTCTTACAAGGTCAGCTGTTTAGCTAAACATGAGCTCATGATCTAAATTTACACAATAATGAAGAAATCATCTACGAGGGGAGACAATCAGTAAAGACTATCAATACCAGAATTAGATTCCCAAGGCCATCCATCAATTGTTGGAATAATCAGGTGCAAGGCAGAATATATACATAAAACTGGAACTGAAACAAGGAACAAGGATGTTTTCAAAGACTGGTAGGATCTCTAAAACATTTTTAAAGTACATGTTATTGATAAAGCTAAATACTCAAAGGTTGTGTAATACAACAGATTAAGCATTGAGAAGAGTGAAATTATGCTGTTTTGAAAACTCTGGCAGGTGAGATTTTCTGCCTAATTATATAAGAAGATTTCTCTAAAAAATACACATTATTTCAAAGACTTATTGGCTGTGAAATAAGTTAAGGGTATTTCAAATGGCTTGTCTGCAAAGAAAGGTGAGATGTAGGGAATCACAGAAAGTCGAGGGGAAAATAGGTCAATATATACATTGCTATATGGTGAACTAAACCTTAGGCCAGCAACAATGGAGAGGACCTGACCCTTAGAAACTTACAAGAACGCTGGAATCTTCAAAAGTTCAAATCTTTATAAGTAAAATATTTATTAAAATGAATAACCAAGTGTTTTAATTGACATCAGAAGATCAAAACAATAAACCCTGAGAACATAGAAAAAAGATAAATAAAGATATGAGCAGAACTTAATACAACAGAAAACGTATAAACTTGAGGTGATTTAGTAAGTCCAAAGAATCTTCTTTGAAAAGATTGAAAAGACACACTTTGATTAAGGAAAACAAAAACATAAGTAAAGAATATACAGAAAGAATCAGGACCATGATATAGCAGAGAATATAAGAAATGCCAGTAAATTTGAACATTTCTGTAAAGTGGACCATTTCCTAGCTCCTAAAGTTTACCAAACCTGACACAAGAGGAAATCATTTAAGGTCATCATGTCTGCCCTTGGCATTCTCGGAACGCCCTGGCCTCAGGATGCAGCCTCTGTAGTCCATGGTAACCTGCGGAGAGGGGGCGGGGCTGAGGTTGGTTGGAACTCTGCCCTCACTGAAGGAGTGGGTGTGGCCATCTCTGCTGTGACTGAACAAATGGCAGGGGAGCAGGGGGCCCAGGGCAGGGCCCTCAGAGCATGGCAGGTCCAGTGGGGTGTCACAAGCATTTAGGCCCAGGACAAAGGGCGCCTTCTTTGTCTGCACAGCTGCCCAAACTCTCACCTTTCCACTCAGGCCGACCTCTTACTTGAAGTGTGTGTGGAACCTGTCCTCACAGTACACCTCGCTGCACAGCTAACCATAGGTCTGGGCATCGTAGCTTCCTGCCAGGTGACCGAAGTTTGCAGGCAGATGTGTCCCAGGGACACATGCAAAGAGCCTCCTGCCCGGGCCACAGGCTGCCCACTGCCCCTGCCCCAGATCGGGGGCCGCCAATCAGCCCTGTCGGAGTCCCCTGCCTCTAGAGGGAGTATTGGACCAACACTTGTAGAAAACGGTGTCCTCGTGGGCAACTCATTGGAGGGACACAAATAAATTTTGCCGACTTTCTCCTGAAGCTTACGAGCGTTCACACCTAAGCGTCTTACAAGTTCAGCTGTTTAGCTAAACATGAGCTCATGATCTAAATTTACACAATAATGAAAAAATCAGCTACGAGGTGAGACAATCATTAAAGACTATCAATACCAGAAATAGATTCCCAAGGCCATCCATCAATTGTTGGAATAATCAGGTGCAAGGCAGAATATATATATAAAACTGGAAATGAAACAAGGAACAAGGATGTTTTCAAAGACTGGTAGGATCTCTAAAATATTTTTAAAGTACATGTCATTGATAAAGCTAAATACTCAAAGGTTGTGTAATACAACAGATTAAGCATTGAATAGAGTGAAATTATGCTGTTTTGAAAACTATGGCAGGTGAGATTTTCTGCCTAATTATATAAGAAGATTTCTCTAAAAATACACATTATTTCAATGACTTATTGGCTGTGAAATAAGTTAAGCGTATTTCAAATGGCTTGTCTGCAAAGAAAGGTGAGATGTAGGGAATCACAGAAAGTCGAGGGGAAAATAGGTCAATATATACATTGCTATATGGTGAACTAAACCTTAGGCCAGCAACAATGGAGAGGACCTGACCCTTAGAAACTTACAAGTAAGCTGGAATCTTCAAAAGTTCAAATCTTTATAAGTAAAATATTTATTAAAATGAATAACCAAGTGTTTTAATTGACATCAGAAGATCAAAACAATAAACCCTGAGAACATAGAAAAAAGATAAATAAAGATATGAGCAGAACTTAATACAACAGAAAACGTATAAAATTGAGGTGATTTAGTAAGTCCAAAGAATCTTCTTTGAAAAGATTGAAAAGACACACTTTTATTAAGGAAAACAAAAAGATAAGTAAAGAATATACAGAAAGAATCAGTACAATGTTATAGCAGAGAATATATGAAATGCCAGTAAATTTGAACATTTCTGTAAAGTGGACCATTTCCTAGCTCCTAAAGTTTACCAAACCTGACACAAGAGGAAATCATTTAAGGTCATCATGTCTGCCCTTGGCATTCTCGGAACGCCCTGGCCTCAGGATGCAGCCTCTGTAGTCCATGGTAACCTGCGGAGAGGGGGCGGGGCTGAGGGTGGTTGGAACTCTGCCCTCACTGAAGGAGTGGGTGTGGCCATCTCTGCTGTGACTGAACAAAGGGCAGGGGAGCAGGGGGCCCAGTGCAGGGCCCTCAGAGCACGGCAGGTCCAGTGGGGTGTCACAAGCATTTAGGCCCAGGCCAAAGTGCGCCTTCTTTGTCTGCACAGCTGCCCAAATTCTCAACTTTCCACTCAGGCCGACCTCTTACTTGAAGTGTGTGTGGAACCTGTCCTCACAGTACACCTCGCTGCACAGCTAACCATAGGTCTGGGCATCGTAGCTTCCTGCCAGGTGACCGAAGTTCGCAGGCAGATGTGTCCCAGGGACACATGCAAAGAGGCTCCTGCCCGGGCCACAGGCTGCCCACTGCCCCTGCCCCAGATCGGGGGCCGCCAATCAGCCCTGTCGGAGTCCCCTGCCTCTAGAGGGAGTATTGGACCAACACTTGTAGAAAACGGTGTCCTCGTGGGCAACTCATTGGAGGGACAGAAATAAATCGTTGCCGTCTTTCTGCGGAAGCTTACGAGCGTTCACACCTAAGCGTCTTACAAGGTCAGCTGTTTAGCTAAACATGAGCTCATGATCTAAATTTACACAATAATGAAGAAATCATCTACGAGGGGAGACAATCAGTAAAGACTATCAATACCAGAATTAGATTCCCAAGGCCATCCATCAATTGTTGGAATAATCAGGTGCAAGGCAGAATATATACATAAAACTGGAACTGAAACAAGGAACAAGGATGTTTTCAAAGACTGGTAGGATCTCTAAAACATTTTTAAAGTACATGTTATTGATAAAGCTAAATACTCAAAGGTTGTGTAATACAACAGATTAAGCATTGAGAAGAGTGAAATTATGCTGTTTTGAAAACTATGGCAGGTGAGATTTTCTGCCTAATTATATAAGAAGATTTCTCTAAAAAATACAAATTATTTCAATGACTTATTGGCTGTGAAATAAGTTAAGGGTATTTCAAATGGCTTGTCTGCAAAGAAAGGTGAGATGTAGGGAATCACAGAAAGTCGAGGGGAAAATAGGTCAATATATACATTGCTATATGGTGAACTAAACCTTAGGCCAGCAACAATGGAGAGGACCTGACCCTTAGAAACTTACAAGAACGCTGGAATCTTCAAAAGTTCAAATCTTTATAAGTAAAATATTTATTAAAATGAATAACCAAGTGTTTTAATTGACATCAGAAGATCAAAACAATAAACCCTGAGAACATAGAAAAAAGATAAATAAAGATATGAGCAGAACTTAATACAACAGAAAACGTATAAAATTGAGGTGATTTAGTAAGTCCAAAGAATCTTCTTTGAAAAGATTGAAAAGACACACTTTGATTAAGGAAAACAAAAACATAAGTAAAGAATATACAGAAAGAATCAGGACAATGTTATAGCAGAGAATATAAGAAATGCCAGTAAATTTGAACATTTCTGTAAAGTGGACCATTTCCTAGCTCCTAAAGTTTACCAAACCTGACACAAGAGGAAAACATTTAAGGTCATCATGTCTGCCCTTGGCATTCTCGGAACGCCCTGGCCTCAGGATGCAGCCTCTGTAGTCCATGGTAACCTGCGGAGAGGGGGCGGGGCTGAGGGTGGTTGGAACTCTGCCCTCACTGAAGGAGTGGGTGTGGCCATCTCTGCTGTTACTGAACAAAGGGCAGGGGAGCAGGGGGCCCAGGGCAGGGCCCTCAGAGCATGGCAGGTCCAGTGGGGTGTCACAAGCATTTAGGCCCAGGACAAAGGGCGCCTTCTTTGTCTGCACAGCTGCCCAAACTCTCACCTTTCCACTCAGGCCGACCTCTTACTTGAAGTGTGTGTGGAACCTGTCCTCACAGTACACCTCGCTGCACAGCTAACCATAGGTCTGGGCATCGTAGCTTCCTGCCAGGTGACCGAAGTTTGCAGGCAGATGTGTCCAAGGGACACATGCAAAGAGGCTCCTGCCCGGGCCACAGGCTGCCCACTGCCCCTGCCCCAGATCGGGGGCCGCCAATCAGCCTTGTCGGAGTCCCCTGCCTCTAGAGGGAGTATTGGACCAACACTTGTAGAAAACGGTGTCCTCGTGGGCAACTCATTGGAGGGACACAAATAAATTTTGCCGACTTTCTCCTGAAGCTTACGAGCGTTCACACCTAAGCGTCTTACAAGGTCAGCTGTTTAGCTAAACATGAGCTCATGATCTAAATTTACACAATAATGAAAAAATCAGCTACGAGGTGAGACAATCATTAAAGACTATCAATACCAGAATTAGATTCCCAAGGCCATCCATCAATTGTTGGAATAATCAGGTGCAAGGCAGAATATATATATAAAACTGGAAATGAAACAAGGAACAAGGATGTTTTCAAAGACTGGTAGGATCTCTAAAATATTTTTAAAGTACATGTCATTGATAAAGCTAAATACTCAAAGGTTGTGTAATACAACAGATTAAGCATTGAGAAGAGTGAAATTATGCTGTTTTGAAAACTATGGCAGGTGAGATTTTCTGCCTAATTATATAAGAAGATTTCTCTAAAAATACACATTATTTCAATGACTTATTGGCTGTGAAATAAGTTAAGGGTATTTCAAATGGCTTGTCTGCAAAGAAAGGTGAGATGTAGGGAATCACAGAAAGTCGAGGGGAAAATAGGTCAATATATACATTGCTATATGGTGAACTAAACCTTAGGCCAGCAACAATGGAGAGGACCTGACCCTTAGAAACTTACAAGTAAGCTGGAATCTTCAAAAGTTCAAATCTTTATAAGTAAAATATTTATTAAAATGAATAACCAAGTGTTTTAATTGACATCAGAAGATCAAAACAATAAACCCTGAGAATATAGAAAAAAGATAAATAAAGATATGAGCAGAACTTAATACAACAGAAAACGTATAAAATTGAGGTGATTTAGTAAGTCCAAAGAATCTTCTTTGAAAAGATTGAAAAGACACACTTTGATTAAGGAAAACAAAAACATAAGTAAAGAATATACAGAAAGAATCAGGACAATGTTATAGCAGAGAATATAAGAAATGCCAGTAAATTTGAACATTTCTGTAAAGTGGACCATTTCCTAGCTCCTAAAGTTTACCAAACCTGACACAAGAGGAAAACATTTAAGGTCATCATGTCTGCCCTTGGCATTCTCGGAACGCCCTGGCCTCAGGATGCAGCCTCTGTAGTCCATGGTAACCTGCGGAGAGGGGGCGGGGCTGAGGGTGGTTGGAACTCTGCCCTCACTGAAGGAGTGGGTGTGGCCATCTCTGCTGTGACTGAACAAAGGGCAGGGGAGCAGGGGGCCCAGGGCAGGGCCCTCAGAGCACGGCAGGTCCAGTGGGGTGTCACAAGCATTTTGGCCCAGGCCAAAGGGCGCCTTCTTTGTCTGCACAGCTGCCCAAACTCTCACCTTTCCACTCAGGCCGACCTCTTACTTGAAGTGTGTGTGGAACCTGTCCTCACAGTACACCTCGCTGCACAGCTAACCATAGGTCTGGGCATCGTAGCTTCCTGCCAGGTGACCGAAGTTCGCAGGCAGATGTGTCCCAGGGACACATGCAAAGAGGCTCCTGCCCGGGCCACTGGCTGCCCACTGCCCCTGCCCCAGATCGCGGGCCGCCTATCAGCCCTGTCGGAGTCCCCTTTCTCTAGAGGGAGTATTGGACCAACACTTGTAGAAAACGGTGTCCTCGTGGGCAACTCATTGGAGGGACACAAATAAATCTTTGCCGTCTTTCTGCGGAGGCTTACGAGCGTTCACACCTAAGCGTCTTACAAGGTCAGCTGTTTAGCTAAACATGAGCTCATGATCTAAATTTACACAATAATGAAGAAATCAGCTACGAGGGGAGACAATCAGTAAAGACTATCAATACCAGAATTAGATTCCCAAGGCCATCCATCAATTGTTGGAATAATCAGGTGCAAGGCAGAATATCTACATAAAACTGGAACTGAAACAAGGAACAAGGATGTTTTCAAAGACTGGTAGGATCTCTAAAACATTTTTAAAGTACATGTCATTGATAAAGCTAAATACTCAAAGGTTGTGTAATACAACAGATTAAGCATTGAGAAGAGTGAAATTATGCTGTTTTGAAAACTATGGCAGGTGAGATTTTCTGCCTAATTATATAAGAAGATTTCTCTAAAAAATACACATTATTTCAATGACTTATTGGCTGTGAAATAAGTTAAGGGTATTTCAAATGGCTTGTCTGCAAAGAAAGGTGAGATGTAGGGAATCACAGAAAGTCGAGGGGAAAATAGGTCAATATATACATTGCTATATGGTGAACTAAACCTTAGGCCAGCAACAATGGAGAGGACCTGACCCTTAGAAACTTACAAGTAAGCTGGAATCTTCAAAAGTTCAAATCTTTATAAGTAAAATATTTATTAAAATGAATAACCAAGTGTTTTAATTGACATCAGAAGATCAAAACAATAAACCCTGAGAACATAGAAAAAAGAAAAATAAAGATATGAGCAGAACTTAATACAACAGAAAACGAATAAAATTCAGGTGATTTAGTAAGTCCAAAGAATCTTCTTTGAAAAGATTGAAAAGACACACTTTGATTAAGGAAAACAAAAACATAAGTATAGAATATACAGAAAGAATCAGGACAATGTTATAGCAGAGAATATATGAAATGCCAGTAAATTTGAACATTTCTGTAAAGTGGACCATTTCCTAGCTCCTAAAGTTTACCAAACCTGACACAAGAGGAAATCATTTAAGGTCATCATGTCTGCCCTTGGCATTCTCGGAACGCCCTGGCCTCAGGATGCAGCCTCTGTAGTCCATGGTAACCTGCGGAGAGGGGGCGGGGCTGAGGGTGGTTGGAACTCTGCCCTCACTGAAGGAGTGGGTGTGGCCATCTCTGCTGTGACTGAACAAAGGGCAGGGGGGCAGGGGGCCCAGTGCAGGGCCCTCAGAGCACGGCAGGTCCAGTGGGGTGTCACAAGCATTTAGGCCCAGGCCAAAGTGCGCCTTCTTTGTCTGCACAGCTGCCCAAATTCTCAACTTTCCACTCAGGCCGACCTCTTACTTGAAGTGTGTGTGGAACCTGTCCTCACAGTACACCTCGCTGCACAGCTAACCATAGGTCTGGGCATCGTAGCTTCCTGCCAGGTGACCGAAGTTCGCAGGCAGATGTGTCCCAGGGACACATGCAAAGAGGCTCCTGCCCGGGCCACAGGCTGCCCACTGCCCCTGCCCCAGATCGGGGGCCGCCAATCAGCCCTGTCGGAGTCCCCTGCCTCTAGAGGGAGTATTGGACCAACACTTGTAGAAAACGGTGTCCTCCTGGGCAACTCATTGGAGGGACAGAAATAAATCGTTGCCGTCTTTCTGCGGAAGCTTACGAGCGTTCACACCTAAGCGTCTTACAAGGTCAGCTGTTTAGCTAAACATGAGCTCATGATCTAAATTTACACAATAATGAAGAAATCAGCTACGAGGGGAGACAATCAGTAAAGACTATGAATACCAGAATTAGATTCCCAAGGCCATCCATCAATTGTTGGAATAATCAGGTGCAAGGCAGAATATATACATAAAACTGGAACTGAAACAAGGAACAAGGATGTTTTCAAAGACTGGTAGGATCTCTAAAACATTTTTAAAGTACATGTTATTGATAAAGCTAAATACTCAAAGGTTGTGTAATACAACAGATTAAGCATTGAGAAGAGTGAAATTATGCTGTTTTGAAAACTATGGCAGGTGAGATTTTCTGCCTAATTATATAAGAAGATTTCTCTAAAAAATACAAATTATTTCAATGACTTATTGGCTGTGAAATAAGTTAAGGGTATTTCAAATGGCTTGTCTGCAAAGAAAGGTGAGATGTAGGGAATCACAGAAAGTCGAGGGGAAAATAGGTCAATATATACATTGCTATATGGTGAACTAAACCTTAGGCCAGCAACAATGGAGAGGACCTGACCCTTAGAAACTTACAAGAACGCTGGAATCTTCAAAAGTTCAAATCTTTATAAGTAAAATATTTATTAAAATGAATAACCAAGTGTTTTAATTGACATCAGAAGATCAAAACAATAAACCCTGAGAACATAGAAAAAAGATAAATAAAGATATGAGCAGAACTTAATACAACAGAAAACGTATAAAATTGAGGTGATTTAGTAAGTCCAAAGAATCTTCTTTGAAAAGATTGAAAAGACACACTTTGATTAAGGAAAACAAAAACATAAGTAAAGAATATACAGAAAGAATCAGGACAATGTTATAGCAGAGAATATAAGAAATGCCAGTAAATTTGAACATTTCTGTAAAGTGGACCATTTCCTAGCTCCTAAAGTTTACCAAACCTGACACAAGAGGAAAACATTTAAGGTCATCATGTCTGCCCTTGGCATTCTCGGAACGCCCTGGCCTCAGGATGCAGCCTCTGTAGTCCATGGTAACCTGCGGAGAGGGGGCGGGGCTGAGGGTGGTTGGAACTCTGCCCTCACTGAAGGAGTGGGTGTGGCCATCTCTGCTGTTACTGAACAAAGGGCAGGGGAGCAGGGGGCCCAGGGCAGGGCCCTCAGAGCATGGCAGGTCCAGTGGGGTGTCACAAGCATTTAGGCCCAGGACAAAGGGCGCCTTCTTTGTCTGCACAGCTGCCCAAACTCTCACCTTTCCACTCAGGCCGACCTCTTACTTGAAGTGTGTGTGGAACCTGTCCTCACAGTACACCTCGCTGCACAGCTAACCATAGGTCTGGGCATCGTAGCTTCCTGCCAGGTGACCGAAGTTTGCAGGCAGATGTGTCCAAGGGACACATGCAAAGAGGCTCCTGCCCGGGCCACAGGCTGCCCACTGCCCCTGCCCCAGATCGGGGGCCGCCAATCAGCCTTGTCGGAGTCCCCTGCCTCTAGAGGGAGTATTGGACCAACACTTGTAGAAAACGGTGTCCTCGTGGGCAACTCATTGGAGGGACACAAATAAATTTTGCCGACTTTCTCCTGAAGCTTACGAGCGTTCACACCTAAGCGTCTTACAAGGTCAGCTGTTTAGCTAAACATGAGCTCATGATCTAAATTTACACAATAATGAAAAAATCAGCTACGAGGTGAGACAATCATTAAAGACTATCAATACCAGAATTAGATTCCCAAGGCCATCCATCAATTGTTGGAATAATCAGGTGCAAGGCAGAATATATATATAAAACTGGAAATGAAACAAGGAACAAGGATGTTTTCAAAGACTGGTAGGATCTCTAAAATATTTTTAAAGTACATGTCATTGATAAAGCTAAATACTCAAAGGTTGTGTAATACAACAGATTAAGCATTGAGAAGAGTGAAATTATGCTGTTTTGAAAACTATGGCAGGTGAGATTTTCTGCCTAATTATATAAGAAGATTTCTCTAAAAATACACATTATTTCAATGACTTATTGGCTGTGAAATAAGTTAAGGGTATTTCAAATGGCTTGTCTGCAAAGAAAGGTGAGATGTAGGGAATCACAGAAAGTCGAGGGGAAAATAGGTCAATATATACATTGCTATATGGTGAACTAAACCTTAGGCCAGCAACAATGGAGAGGACCTGACCCTTAGAAACTTACAAGTAAGCTGGAATCTTCAAAAGTTCAAATCTTTATAAGTAAAATATTTATTAAAATGAATAACCAAGTGTTTTAATTGACATCAGAAGATCAAAACAATAAACCCTGAGAATATAGAAAAAAGATAAATAAAGATATGAGCAGAACTTAATACAACAGAAAACGTATAAAATTGAGGTGATTTAGTAAGTCCAAAGAATCTTCTTTGAAAAGATTGAAAAGACACACTTTGATTAAGGAAAACAAAAACATAAGTAAAGAATATACAGAAAGAATCAGGACAATGTTATAGCAGAGAATATAAGAAATGCCAGTAAATTTGAACATTTCTGTAAAGTGGACCATTTCCTAGCTCCTAAAGTTTACCAAACCTGACACAAGAGGAAAACATTTAAGGTCATCATGTCTGCCCTTGGCATTCTCGGAACGCCCTGGCCTCAGGATGCAGCCTCTGTAGTCCATGGTAACCTGCGGAGAGGGGGCGGGGCTGAGGGTGGTTGGAACTCTGCCCTCACTGAAGGAGTGGGTGTGGCCATCTCTGCTGTGACTGAACAAAGGGCAGGGGAGCAGGGGGCCCAGGGCAGGGCCCTCAGAGCACGGCAGGTCGAGTGGGGTGTCACAAGCATTTTGGCCCAGGCCAAAGGGCGCCTTCTTTGTCTGCACAGCTGCCCAAACTCTCACCTTTCCACTCAGGCCGACCTCTTACTTGAAGTGTGTGTGGAACCTGTCCTCACAGTACACCTCGCTGCACAGCTAACCATAGGTCTGGGCATCGTAGCTTCCTGCCAGGTGACCGAAGTTCGCAGGCAGATGTGTCCCAGGGACACATGCAAAGAGGCTCCTGCCCGGGCCACTGGCTGCCCACTGCCCCTGCCCCAGATCGCGGGCCGCCTATCAGCCCTGTCGGAGTCCCCTTTCTCTAGAGGGAGTATTGGACCAACACTTGTAGAAAACGGTGTCCTCGTGGGCAACTCATTGGAGGGACACAAATAAATGTTTGCCGTCTTTCTGCGGAGGCTTACGAGCGTTCACACCTAAGCGTCTTACAAGGTCAGCTGTTTAGCTAAACATGAGCTCATGATCTAAATTTACACAATAATGAAGAAATCAGCTACGAGGGGAGACAATCAGTAAAGACTATCAATACCAGAATTAGATTCCCAAGGCCATCCATCAATTGTTGGAATAATCAGGTGCAAGGCAGAATATCTACATAAAACTGGAACTGAAACAAGGAACAAGGATGTTTTCAAAGACTGGTAGGATCTCTAAAACATTTTTAAAGTACATGTCATTGATAAAGCTAAATACTCAAAGGTTGTGTAATACAACAGATTAAGCATTGAGAAGAGTGAAATTATGCTGTTTTGAAAACTATGGCAGGTGAGATTTTCTGCCTAATTATATAAGAAGATTTCTCTAAAAAATACACATTATTTCAATGACTTATTGGCTGTGAAATAAGTTAAGGGTATTTCAAATGGCTTGTCTGCAAAGAAAGGTGAGATGTAGGGAATCACAGAAAGTCGAGGGGAAAATAGGTCAATATATACATTGCTATATGGTGAACTAAACCTTAGGCCAGCAACAATGGAGAGGACCTGACCCTTAGAAACTTACAAGTAAGCTGGAATCTTCAAAAGTTCAAATCTTTATAAGTAAAATATTTATTAAAATGAATAACCAAGTGTTTTAATTGACATCAGAAGATCAAAACAATAAACCCTGAGAACATAGAAAAAAGAAAAATAAAGATATGAGCAGAACTTAATACAACAGAAAACGAATAAAATTCAGGTGATTTAGTAAGTCCAAAGAATCTTCTTTGAAAAGATTGAAAAGACACACTTTGATTAAGGAAAACAAAAACATAAGTATAGAATATACAGAAAGAATCAGGACAATGTTATAGCAGAGAATATATGAAATGCCAGTAAATTTGAACATTTCTGTAAAGTGGACCATTTCCTAGCTCCTAAAGTTTACCAAACCTGACACAAGAGGAAATCATTTAAGGTCATCATGTCTGCCCTTGGCATTCTCGGAACGCCCTGGCCTCAGGATGCAGCCTCTGTAGTCCATGGTAACCTGCGGAGAGGGGGCGGGGCTGAGGGTGGTTGGAACTCTGCCCTCACTGAAGGAGTGGGTGTGGCCATCTCTGCTGTGACTGAACAAAGGGCAGGGGGGCAGGGGGCCCAGTGCAGGGCCCTCAGAGCACGGCAGGTCCAGTGGGGTGTCACAAGCATTTAGGCCCAGGCCAAAGTGCGCCTTCTTTGTCTGCACAGCTGCCCAAATTCTCAACTTTCCACTCAGGCCGACCTCTTACTTGAAGTGTGTGTGGAACCTGTCCTCACAGTACACCTCGCTGCACAGCTAACCATAGGTCTGGGCATCGTAGCTTCCTGCCAGGTGACCGAAGTTCGCAGGCAGATGTGTCCCAGGGACACATGCAAAGAGGCTCCTGCCCGGGCCACAGGCTGCCCACTGCCCCTGCCCCAGATCGGGGGCCGCCAATCAGCCCTGTCGGAGTCCCCTGCCTCTAGAGGGAGTATTGGACCAACACTTGTAGAAAACGGTGTCCTCGTGGGCAACTCATTGGAGGGACAGAAATAAATCGTTGCCGTCTTTCTGCGGAAGCTTACGAGCGTTCACACCTAAGCGTCTTACAAGGTCAGCTGTTTAGCTAAACATGAGCTCATGATCTAAATTTACACAATAATGAAGAAATCAGCTACGAGGGGAGACAATCAGTAAAGACTATGAATACCAGAATTAGATTCCCAAGGCCATCCATCAATTGTTGGAATAATCAGGTGCAAGGCAGAATATATACATAAAACTGGAACTGAAACAAGGAACAAGGATGTTTTCAAAGACTGGTAGGATCTCTAAAACATTTTTAAAGTACATGTTATTGATAAAGCTAAATACTCAAAGGTTGTGTAATACAACAGATTAAGCATTGAGAAGAGTGAAATTATGCTGTTTTGAAAACTATGGCAGGTGAGATTTTCTGCTAATTATATAAGAAGATTTCTCTAAAAAATACACATTATTTCAATGACTTATTGGCTGTGAAATAAGTTAAGGGTATTTCAAATGGCTTGTCTGCAAAGAAAGTTGAGATGTAGGGAATCACAGAAAGTCGAGGGGAAAATAGGTCAATATATACATTGCTATATGGTGAACTAAACCTTAGGCCAGCAACAATGGAGAGGACCTGACCCTTAGAAATTTACAAGAACGCTGGAATCTTCAAAAGTTCAAATCTTTATAAGTAAAATATTTATTAAAATGAATAACCAAGTGTTTTAATTGACATCAGAAGATCAAAACAATAAACCCTGAGAACATAGAAAAAAGATAAATAAAGATATGAGCAGAACTTAATACAACAGAAAACGTATAAAACTGAGGTGATTTAGTAAGTCCAAAGAATCTTCTTTGAAAAGATTGAAAAGACACACTTTGATTAAGGAAAACAAAAACATAAGTAAAGAATATACAGAAAGAATCAGGACCATGATATAGCAGAGAATATAAGAAATGCCAGTAAATTTGAACATTTCTGTAAAGTGGACCATTTCCTAGCTCCTAAAGTTTACCAAACCTGACACAAGAGGAAATCATTTAAGGTCATCATGTCTGCCCTTGGCATTCTCGGAACGCCCTGGCCTCAGGATGCAGCCTCTGTAGTCCATGGTAACCTGCGGAGAGGGGGCGGGGCTGAGGTTGGTTGGAACTCTGCCCTCACTGAAGGAGTGGGTGTGGCCATCTCTGCTGTGACTGAACAAAGGGCAGGGGAGCAGGGGGCCCAGGGCAGGGCCCTCAGAGCATGGCAGGTCCAGTGGGGTGTCACAAGCATTTAGGCCCAGGACAAAGGGCGCCTTCTTTTTCTGCACAGCTGCCCAAACTCTCACCTTTCCACTCAGGCCGACCTCTTACTTGATGTGTGTGTGGAACCTGTCCTCACAGTACACCTCGCTGCACAGCTAATCATAGGTCTGGGCATCGTAGCTTCCTGCCAGGTGACCGAAGTTTGCAGGCAGATGTGTCCAAGGGACACATGCAAAGAGGCTCCTGCCCGGGCCACAGGCTGCCCACTGCCCCTGCCCCAGATCGGGGGCCGCCAATCAGCCCTGTCGGAGTCCCCTGCCTCTAGAGGGAGTATTGGACCAACACTTGTAGAAAACGGTGTCCTCGTGGGCAACTCATTGGAGGGACACGAATAAATTTTGCCGACTTTCTCCTGAAGCTTACGAGCGTTCACACCTAAGCGTCTTACAAGTTCAGCTGTTTAGCTAAACATGAGCTCATGATCTAAATTTACACAATAATGAAAAAATCAGCTACGAGGGGAGACAATCATTAAAGACTATCAATACCAGAATTAGATTCCCAAGGCCATCCATCAATTGTTGGAATAATCAGGTGCAAGGCAGAATATATATATAAAACTGGAAATGAAACAAGGAACAAGGATGTTTTCAAAGACTGGTAGGATCTCTAAAATATTTTTAAAGTACATGTCATTGATAAAGCTAAATACTCAAAGGTTGTGTAATACAACAGATTAAGCATTGAGAAGAGTGAAATTATGCTGTTTTGAAAACTATGGCAGGTGAGATTTTCTGCCTAATTATATAAGAAGATTTCTCTAAAAATACACATTATTTCAATGACTTATTGGCTGTGAAATAAGTTAAGGGTATTTCAAATGGCTTGTCTGCAAAGAAAGGTGAGATGTAGGGAATCACAGAAAGTCGAGGGGAAAATAGGTCAATATATACATTGCTATATGGTGAACTAAACCTTAGGCCAGCAACAATGGAGAGGACCTGACCCTTAGAAACTTACAAGTAAGCTGGAATCTTCAAACGTTCAAATCTTTATAAGTAAAATATTTATTAAAATGAATAACCAAGTGTTTTAATTGACATCAGAAGATCAAAACAATAAACCCTGAGAACATAGAAAAAAGATAAATAAAGATATGAGCAGAACTTAATACAACAGAAAACGTATAAAATTGAGGTGATTTAGTAAGTCCAAAGAATCTTCTTTGAAAAGATTGAAAAGACACACTTTGATTAAGGAAAACAAAAACATAAGTAAAGAATATACAGAAAGAATCAGGACAATGTTATAGCAGAGAATATAAGAAATGCCAGTAAATTTGAACATTTCTGTAAAGTGGACCATTTCCTAGCTCCTAAAGTTTACCAAACCTGACACAAGAGGAAAACATTTAAGGTCATCATGTCTGCCCTTGGCATTCTCGGAATGCCCTGGCCTCAGGATGCAGCCTCTGTAGTCCATGGTAACCTGCGGAGAGGGGGCGGGGCTGAGGGTGGTTGGAACTCTGCCCTCACTGAAGGAGTGGGTGTGGCCATCTCTGCTGTTACTGAACAAAGGGCAGGGGAGCAGGGGGCCCAGGGCAGGGCCCTCAGAGCACGGCAGGTCCAGTGGGGTGTCACAAGCATTTAGGCCCAGGCCAAAGGGCGCCTTCTTTGTCTGCACAGCTGCCCAAACTCTCACCTTTCCACTCAGGCCGACCTCTTACTTGAAGTGTGTGTGGAACCTGTCCTCACAGTACACCTCGCTGCACAGCTAACCATAGGTCTGGGCATCGTAGCTTCCTGCCAGGTGACCGAAGTTCGCAGGCAGATGTGTCCCAGGGACACATGCAAAGAGGCTCCTGCCCGGGCCACTGGCTGCCCACTGCCCCTGCCCCAGATCGCGGGCCGCCAATCAGCCCTGTCGGAGTCCCCTTTCTCTAGAGGGAGTATTGGACCAACACTTGTAGAAAACGGTGTCCTCGTGGGCAACTCATTGGAGGGACACAAATAAATCTTTGCCGTCTTTCTGCGGAGGCTTACGAGCGTTCACACCTAAGCGTCTTACAAGGTCAGCTGTTTAGCTAAACATGAGCTCATGATCTAAATTTACACAATAATGAAGAAATCAGCTACGAGGGGAGACAATCAGTAAAGACTATCAATACCAGAATTAGATTCCCAAGGGCATCCATCAATTGTTGGAATAATCAGGTGCAAGGCAGAATATATACATAAAACTGGAACTGAAACAAGGAACAAGGATGTTTTCAAAGACTGGTAGGATCTCAAACATTTTTAAAGTACATGTCATTGATAAAGCTAAATACTCAAAGGTTGTGTAATACAACAGATTAAGCATTGAGAAGAGTGAAATTATGCTGTTTTGAAAACTATGGCAGGTGAGATTTTCTGCCTAATTATATAAGAAGATTTCTCTAAAAAATACACATTATTTCAATGACTTATTGGCTGTGAAATAAGTTAAGGGTATTTCAAATGGCTTGTCTGCAAAGAAAGGTGAGATGTAGGGAATCACAGAAAGTCGAGGGGAAAATAGGTCAATATATACATTGCTATATGGTGAACTAAACCTTAGGCCAGCAACAATGGAGAGGACCTGACCCTTAGAAACTTACAAGTTAGCTGGAATCTTCAAAAGTTCAAATCTTTATAAGTAAAATATTTATTAAAATGAATAACCAAGTGTTTTAATTGACATCAGAAGATCAAAACAATAAACCCTGAGAACATAGAAAAAAGATAAATAAAGATATGAGCAGAACTTAATACAACAGAAAACGTATAAAATTCAGGTGATTTAGTAAGTCCAAAGAATCTTCTTTGAAAAGATTGAAAAGACAAACTTTGATTAAGGAAAACAAAAACATAAGTATAGAATATACAGAAAGAATCAGGACAATGTTATAGCAGAGAATATATGAAATGCCAGTAAATTTGAACATTTCTGTAAAGTGGACCATTTCCTAGCTCCTAAAGTTTACCAAACCTGACACAAGAGGAAATCATTTAAGGTCATCATGTCTGCCCTTGGCATTCTCGGAACGCCCTGGCCTCAGGATGCAGCCTCTGTAGTCCATGGTAACCTGCGGAGAGGGGGCGGGGCTGAGGGTGGTTGGAACTCTGCCCTCACTGAAGGAGTGGGTGTGGCCATCTCTGCTGTGACTGAACAAAGGGCAGGGGGGCAGGGGGCCCAGTGCAGGGCCCTCAGAGCACGGCAGGTCCAGTGGGGTGTCACAAGCATTTAGGCCCAGGCCAAAGTGCGCCTTCTTTGTCTGCACAGCTGCCCAAATTCTCAACTTTCCACTCAGGCCGACCTCTTACTTGAAGTGTGTGTGGAACCTGTCCTCACAGTACACCTCGCTGCACAGCTAACCATAGGTCTGGGCATCGTAGCTTCCTGCCAGGTGACCGAAGTTGGCAGGCAGATGTGTCCCAGGGACACATGCAAAGAGGCTCCTGCCCGGGCCACAGGCTGCCCACTGCCCCTGCCCCAGATCGGGGGCCGCCAATCAGCCCTGTCGGAGTCCCCTTCCTCTAGAGGGAGTATTGGACCAACACTTGTAGAAAACGGTGTCCTCGTGGGCAACTCATTGGAGGGACACAAATAAATCTTTGCCGTCTTTCTGCGGAAGCTTACGAGCGTTCACACCTAAGCGTCTTACAAGGTCAGCTGTTTAGCTAAACATGAGCTCATGATCTAAATTTACACAATAATGAAGAAATCAGCTACGAGGGGAGACAATCAGTAAAGACTATCAATACCAGAATTAGATTCCCAAGGCCATCCATCAATTGTTGGAATAATCAGGTGCAAGGCAGAATATATACATAAAACTGGAACTGAAACAAGGAACAAGGATGTTTTCAAAGACTGGTAGGATCTCTAAAACATTTTTAAAGTACATGTCATTGATAAAGCTAAATACTCAAAGGTTGTGTAATACAACAGATTAAGCATAGAGAAGAGTGAAATTATGCTGTTTTGAAAACTATGGCAGGTGAGATTTTCTGCCTAATTATATAAGAAGATTTCTCTAAAAATACACATTATTTCAATGACTTATTGGCTGTGAAATAAGTTAAGGGTATTTCAAATGGCTTGTCTGCAAAGAAAGGTGAGATGTAGGGAATCACAGAAAGTCGAGGGGAAAATAGGTCAATATATACATTGCTATATGGTGAACTAAACCTTAGGCCAGCAACAATGGAGAAGACCTGACCCTTAGAAACTTACAAGTAAGCTGGAATCTTCAAAAGTTCAAATCTTTATAAGTAAAATATTTATTAAAATGAATAACCAAGTGTTTTAATTGACATCAGAAGACCAAAACAATAAACCCTGAGAACATAGAAAAAAGATAAATAAAGATATGAGCAGAACTTAATACAACAGAAAACGTAAAAAATTCAGGTGATTTTGTAAGTCCAAAGAATCTTCTTTGAAAAGATTGAGAAGACACACTTTGATTAAGGAAAACAAAAACATAAGTATAGAATATACAGAAAGAATCAGGACAATGTTATAGCAGAGAATATATGAAATGCCAGTAAATTTGAACATTTCTGTAAAGTGGACCATTTCCTAGCTCCTAAAGTTTACCAAACCTGACACAAGAGGAAATCATTTAAGGTCATCATGTCTGCCCTTGGCATTCTCGGAACGCCCTGGCCTCAGGATGCAGCCTCTGTAGTCCATGGTAACCTGCGGAGAGGGGGCGGTGCTGAGGGTGGTTGGAACTCTGCCCTCACTGAAGGAGTGGGTGTGGCCATCTCTGCTGTGACTGAACAAAGGGCAGGGGGGCAGGGGGCCCAGTGCAGGGCCCTCAGAGCACGGCAGGTCCAGTGGGGTGTCACAAGCATTTAGGCCCAGGCCAAAGTGCGCCTTCTTTGTCTGCACAGCTGCCCAAATTCTCAACTTTCCACTCAGGCCGACCTCTTACTTGAAGTGTGTGTGGAACCTGTCCTCACAGTACACCTCGCTGCACAGCTAACCATAGGTCTGGGCATCGTAGCTTCCTGCCAGGTGACCGAAGTTCGCAGGCAGATGTGTCCCAGGGACACATGCAAAGAGGCTCCTGCCCGGGCCACAGGCTGCCCACTGCCCCTGCCCCAGATCGGGGGCCGCCAATCAGCCCTGTCGGAGTCCCCTGCCTCTAGAGGGAGTATTGGACCAACACTTGTAGAAAACGGTGTCCTCGTGGGCAACTCATTGGAGGGACAGAAATAAATCGTTGCCGTCTTTCTGCGGAAGCTTACGAGCGTTCACACCTAAGCGTCTTACAAGGTCAGCTGTTTAGCTAAACATGAGCTCATGATCTAAATTTACACAATAATGAAGAAATCAGCTACGAGGGGAGACAATCAGTAAAGACTATGAATACCAGAATTAGATTCCCAAGGCCATCCATCAATTGTTGGAATAATCAGGTGCAAGGCAGAATATATACATAAAACTGGAACTGAAACAAGGAACAAGGATGTTTTCAAAGACTGGTAGGATCTCTAAAACATTTTTAAAGTACATGTTATTGATAAAGCTAAATACTCAAAGGTTGTGTAATACAACAGATTAAGCATTGAGAAGAGTGAAATTATGCTGTTTTGAAAACTATGGCAGGTGAGATTTTCTGCCTAATTATATAAGAAGATTTCTCTAAAAATACACATTATTTCAATGACTTATTGGCTGTGAAATAAGTTAAGGGTATTTCAAATGGCTTGTCTGCAAAGAAAGGTGAGATGTAGGGAATCACAGAAAGTCGAGGGGAAAATAGGTCAATATATACATTGCTATATGGTGAACTAAACCTTAGGCCAGCAACAATGGAGAGGACCTGACCCTTAGAAACTTACAAGTAAGCTGGAATCTTCAAACGTTCAAATCTTTATAAGTAAAATATTTATTAAAATGAATAACCAAGTGTTTTAATTGACATCAGAAGATCAAAACAATAAACCCTGAGAACATAGAAAAAAGATAAATAAAGATATGAGCAGAACTTAATACAACAGAAAACGTATAAAATTGAGGTGATTTAGTAAGTCCAAAGAATCTTCTTTGAAAAGATTGAAAAGACACACTTTGATTAAGGAAAACAAAAACATAAGTAAAGAATATACAGAAAGAATCAGGACAATGTTATAGCAGAGAATATAAGAAATGCCAGTAAATTTGAACATTTCTGTAAAGTGGACCATTTCCTAGCTCCTAAAGTTTACCAAACCTGACACAAGAGGAAAACATTTAAGGTCATCATGTCTGCCCTTGGCATTCTCGGAACGCCCTGGCCTCAGGATGCAGCCTCTGTAGTCCATGGTAACCTGCGGAGAGGGGGCGGGGCTGAGGGTGGTTGGAACTCTGCCCTCACTGAAGGAGTGGGTGTGGCCATCTCTGCTGTTACTGAACAAAGGGCAGGGGAGCAGGGGGCCCAGGGCAGGGCCCTCAGAGCACGGCAGGTCCAGTGGGGTGTCACAAGCATTTAGGCCCAGGCCAAAGGGCGCCTTCTTTGTCTGCACAGCTGCCCAAACTCTCACCTTTCCACTCAGGCCGACCTCTTACTTGAAGTGTGTGTGGAACCTGTCCTCACAGTACACCTCGCTGCACAGCTAACCATAGGTCTGGGCATCGTAGCTTCCTGCCAGGTGACCGAAGTTCGCAGGCAGATGTGTCCCAGGGACACATGCAAAGAGGCTCCTGCCCGGGCCACTGGCTGCCCACTGCCCCTGCCCCAGATCGCGGGCCGCCAATCAGCCCTGTCGGAGTCCCCTTTCTCTAGAGGGAGTATTGGACCAACACTTGTAGAAAACAGTGTCCTCGTGGGCAACTCATTGGAGGGACACAAATAAATCTTTGCCGTCTTTCTGCGGAGGCTTACGAGCGTTCACACCTAAGCGTCTTACAAGGTCAGCTGTTTAGCTAAACATGAGCTCATGATCTAAATTTACACAATAATGAAGAAATCAGCTACGAGGGGAGACAATCAGTAAAGACTATCAATACCAGAATTAGATTCCCAAGGCCATCCATCAATTGTTGGAATAATCAGGTGCAAGGCAGAATATATACATAAAACTGGAACTGAAACAAGGAACAAGGATGTTTTCAAAGACTGGTAGGATCTCTAAAACATTTTTAAAGTACATGTCAATGATAAAGCTAAATACTCAAAGGTTGTGTAATACAACAGATTAAGCATTGAGAAGAGTGAAATTATGCTGTTTTGAAAACTATGGCAGGTGAGATTTTCTGCCTAATTATATAAGAAGATTTCTCTAAAAATACACATTATTTCAATGACTTATTGGCTGTGAAATAAGTTAAGGGTATTTCAAATGGCTTGTCTGCAAAGAAAGGTGAGATGTAGGGAATCACAGAAAGTCGAGGGGAAAATAGGTCAATATATACATTGCTATATGGTGAACTAAACCTTAGGCCAGCAACAATGGAGAGGACCTGACACTTAGAAACTTACAAGTAAGCTGGAATCTTCAAAAGTTCAAATCTTTATAAGTAAAATATTTATTAAAATGAATAACCAAGTGTTTTAATTGACATCAGAAGATCAAAACAATAAACCCTGAGAACATAGAAAAAAGATAAATAAAGATATGAGCAGAACTTAATACAACAGAAAACGTATAAAATTGAGGTGATTTAGTAAGTCCAAAGAATCTTCTTTGAAAAGATTGAAAAGACACACTTTGATTAAGGAAAACAAAAACATAAGTAAAGAATATACAGAAAGAATCAGGACAATGTTATAGCAGAGAATATATGAAATGCCAGTAAATTTGAACATTTCTGTAAAGTGGACCATTTCCTAGCTCCTAAAGTTTACCAAACCTGACACAAGAGGAAATCATTTAAGGTCATCATGTCTGCCCTTGGCATTCTCGGAACGCCCTGGCCTCAGTATGCAGCCTCTGTAGTCCATGGTAACCTGTGGAGAGGGGGCGGGGCTGAGGGTGGTTGGAACTCTGGCCTCACTGAAGGAGTGGGTGTGGCCATCTCTGCTGTGACTGAACAAAGGGCAGGGGTGCAGGGGGCCCAGGGCAGGGCCCTCAGAGCATGGCAGGTCTAGGGGGGTGTCACAAGCATTTAGGCCCAGGCCAAAGGGCGCCTTCTTTGTCTGCACAGCTGCCCAAACACTCACCTTTCCACTCAGGCCGACCTCTTACTTGAAGTGTGTGTGGAACCTGTCCTCACAGTACACCTCGCTGCACAGCTAACCATAGGTCTGGGCATCGTAGCTTCCTGCCAGGTGACCGAAGTTCGCAGGCAGATGTGTCCCAGGGACACATGCAAAGAGGCTCCAGCCGGGCCACAGGCTGCCCACTGCCCCTGCCCCAGATCGGGGGCCGCCAATCAGCCCTGTCGGAGTCCCCTGCCTCTAGAGGGAGTATTGGACCAACACTTGTAGAAAACGGTGACCTCGTGGGCAACTCATTGGAGGGACACAAATAAATTTTGCCGACATTCTCCTGAAGCTTACGAGCGTTCACACCTATGCGTCTTACAAGGTCAGCTGTTTAGCTAAACATGAGCTCATGATCTAAATTTACACAATAATGAAGAAATCAGCTACGAGGGGAGACAATCAGTAAAGACTATCAATACCAGAATTAGATTCCCAAGGCCATCCATCAATTGTTGGAATAATCAGGTGCAAGGCAGAATATATACATAAAACTGGAACTGAAACAAGGAACAAGGATGTTTTCAAAGACTGGTAGGATCTCTAAAACATTTTTAAAGTACATGTCATTGATAAAGCTAAATACTCAAAGGTTGTTTAATACAACAGATTAAGCATTGAGAAGAGTGAAATTATGCTGTTTTGAAAACTATGGCAGGTGAGATTTTCTGCCTAATTAAATAAGAAGATTTCTCTAAAAATACACATTATTTCAATGACTTATTGGCTGTGAAATAAGTTAAGGGTATTTCAAATGGTTTGTCTCCAAAGAAAGGTGAGATGTAGGGAATCACAGAAAGTCGAGGGGAAAATAGGTCAATATATACATTGCTATATGGTGAACTAAACCTTAGGCCAGCAACAATGGAGAGAACCTAACCCTTAGAAACTTACAAGTAAGCTGGAATCTTCAAAAGTTCAAATCTTTATAAGTAAAATATTTATCAAAATGAATAACCAAGTGTTTTAATTGACATCAGAAGATCAAAACAATAAACCCTGAGAACATAGAAAAAAGATAAATAAAGATATGAGCAGAACTTAATACAACAGAAAACATATAAAATTCAGGTGATTTAGTAAGTCCAAAGAATCTTCTTTGAAAAGATTGAAAAGACACACTTAGATTAAGGAAAACAAAAACATAAGTATAGAATATACAGAAAGAATCAGGACAATGTTATAGCAGAGAATATATGAAATGCCAGTAAATTTGAACATTTCTGTAAAGTGGACCATTTCCTAGCTCCTAAAGTTTACCAAACCTGACAGAAGAGGAAATCATTTAAGGACATCATGTCTGCCCTTGGCATTCTCGGAACACCATGGCCTCAGGATGCAGCCTCTGTAGTCCATGGTAACCTGCGGAGAGGGGGCGGGGCTGAGGGTGGTTGGAACTCTGCCCTCACTGAAGGAGTGGGTGTGGTCATCTCTGCTGTGACTGAACAAAGGGCAGGGGAGCAGGGGGCCCAGGGCAGGGCCCTCAGAGCACGGCAGGTCCAGTGGGGTGTCACAAGCATTTAGGCCCAGGCCAAAGGGCGCCTTCTTTGTCTGCACAGCTGCCCAAACTCTCACCTTTCCACTCAGGCCGACCTCTTACTTGAAGTGTGTGTGGAACCTGTCCTCACAGTACACCTCGCTGCACAGCTAACCATAGGTCTGGGCATCGTAGCTTCCTGCCAGGTGACCGAAGTTTGCAGGCATATGTGTCCCAGGGACACATGCAAAGAGGCTCCACCACGGGCCACAGGCTGCCCACTGCCCCTGCCCCAGATCGGGGGCCGCCAATCAGCCCTGTCGGAGTCCCCTTCCTCTAGAGGGAGTATTGGACCAACACTTGTAGAAAACGGTGTCCTCGTGGGCAACTCATTGGAGGGACACAAATAAATCTTTCCATCTTTCTGCGGAAGCTTACGAGCATTCACACCTAAGCGTCTTACAAGGTCAGCTGTTTAGCTAAACATGAGCTCATGATATAAATTTACACAATAATGAAGAAATCAGCTACGAGGGGAGACAATCAGTAAAGACTATCAATACCAGAATTAGATTCCCAAGGCCATCCATCAATTGTTGGAATAATCAGGTGCAAGGCAGAATATATACATAAAACTGGAACTGAAACAAGGAACAAGGATGTTTTCAAAGACTGGTAGGATCTCTAAAACATTTTTAAAGTACATGTCATTGATAAAGCTAAATACTCAAAGGTTGTGTAATACAACAGATTAAGCATTGAGAAGAGTGAAATTATGCTGTTTTGAAAACTATGGCAGGTGAGATTTTCTGCCTAATTATATAAGAAGATTTCTCTAAAAATACACATTATTTCAATGACTTATTGGCTGTGAACTAAGTTAAGGGTATTTCAAATGGCTTGTCTGCAAAGAAAGGTGAGATGTAGGGAATCACAGAAAGTCGAGGGGAAAATAGGTCAATATATACATTGCTATATGGTGAACTAAACCTTAGGCCAGCAACAATGGAGAGGACCTGACCCTTCGAAACTTACAAGTAAGCTGGAATCTTCAAAAGTTCAAATCTTTATAAGTAAAATATTTATTACAATGAATAACCAAGTGTTTTAATTGACATCAGAAGATCAAAACAATAAACCCTGAGAACATAGAAAAAAGATAAATAAAGATATGAGCAGAACTTAATACAACAGAAAACGTATAAAATTGAGGTGATTTAGTAAGTCCAAAGAATCTTCTTTGAAAAGTTGAAAAGACACACTTTGATTAAGGAAAACAAAAACATAAGTAAAGAATATACAGAAAGAATCAGGACAATGTTATAGCAGAGAATATATGAAATGCCAGTAAATTTGAACATTTCTTTAAAGTGGACCATTTCCTAGCTCCTAAAGTTTACCAAGCCTGACACAAGAGGAAATCATTTAAGGTCATCATGTCTGCCCTTGGTATTCTCGGAACGCCCTGGCCTCAGGATGCAGCCTCTGTAGTCCATGGTAACCTGTGGAGAGTGGGCGGGGCTGAGGGTGGTTGGAACTCTGGCCTCACTGAAGGAGTGGGTGTGGCCATCTCTGCAGTGACTGAACAAAGGGCAGGTGTGCAGGGGGCCCAGGGCAGGGCCCTCAGAGCATGGCATGTCTAGGGGTGTGTCACAAGCATTTAGGCCCAGGCCAAAGGGCGCCTTCTTTGTCTGCACATCTGCCCAATCTCTCACCTTTCCACTCAGGCCGACCTCTTACTTGAAGTGTGTGTGGAACCTGTCCTCACAGTACACCTCGCTGCACAGCTAACCATAGGTCTGGGCATCGTAGCTTCCTGCCAGGTGACCGAATTTCGCAGGCAGATGTGTCCCAGGGACACATGCAAAGAGGCTCCAGCCCGGGCCACAGGCTGCCCACTGCCCCTGCCCCAGATCGGGGGCCGCCAAACAGCCTTGTCGGATTCCCCTGCCTCTAGAGGGCGTATTGGACCAACACTTGTAGAAAACGGTGTCCTCGTGGGCAACTCATTGGAGGGACACAAATAAAATTTGCCGACTTTCTCCTGAAGCTTGCGATCGTACACAACTAAGCGTCTTACAAGGTCAGCTGTTTAGCTAAACATGAGATCATGATCTAAATTTACACAATAATTAAAAAAATCAGCTACGAGGGGAGACAATCAGTAAAGAGTATCAATACCAGAATTAGATTCCCAAGGCCATCCATCAATTGTTGGAATAATCAGGTGCAAGGCAGAATATATACATAAAACTGGAAATGAAACAAGGAACAAGGATGTTTTCAAAGACTGGTAGGATCTCTCAAACATTTTTAAAGTACATGTCATTGATAAAGCTAAATACTCAATGGTTGTGTAATACAAAAGATTAAGCATTGAGAAGAGTCAAATTATGCTGTCTTGAAAACTATGGCAGGTGAGATTTTCTGCCTAATTATATAAGAAGATTTCTCTAAAAATACACATTAATTCAATGACTTATTGCCTGTGAAATAAGTTAAGGGTATTTCAAATGGCTTGTCTGTAAAGAAAGTTGAGATGTAGGGAATCACAGAAAGTCGAGGGGAAAATAGGTCAATATATACATTGCTATATGGTGAACTAAACCTTAGGCCAGCAACAATGGAGAGGACCTGACCCTTAGAAACTTACAAGTAAGCTGGAATCTTCAAAAGTTCAAATCTTTATAAGTAAAATATTTATTAAAATGAATAACCAAGTATTTTAATTGACATCAGAAGATCAAAACAATAAACCCTGAGAACATAGAAAAAAGATAAATAAAGATATGAGCAGAACTTAATACAACAGAAAACGTATAAAATACAGGTGATTTAGTAAGTCCAAAGAATCTTCTTTGAAAAGATTGAAAAGACACACTTTGATTAAGGAAAACAAAAACATAAGTATAGAATATACAGAAAGTATCAGGACAATGTTATAGCAGAGAATATATGAAATGCCAGTAAATTTGAACATTTCTGTAAAGTGGACCATTTCCTAGCTCCTAAAGTTTACCAAACCTGACACAAGAGGAAAACATTTAAGGTCATCATGTCTGCCCTTGGCATTCTCGGAACGCCCTGGCCTCAGGATGCAGCCTCTGTAGTCCATGGTAACCTGCGGAGAGGGGTCAGAGCTGAGGTTGGTTGGAACTCTGCCCTCAATGAAGGAGTGGGTGTGGCCATCTCTGCTGTGACTGAACATAGGGCAGGGGAGCAGGGGGCCCAGGGCAGGGCCCTCAGAGCACGGCAGGTCCAGTGGGGTGTCACAAGCATTTAGGCCCAGGCCAAAGGGCGCCTTCTTTGTCTGCACAGCTGCCCAAACTCTCACCTTTCCACTCAGGCCGACCTCTTACTTGAAGTGTGTGTGGAACCTGTCCTCACAGTACACCTCGCTGCACAGCTAACCATAGGTCTGGGCATCGTAGCTTCCTGCCAGGTGACCGAAGTTCGCAGGCAGATGTGTCCCAGGGACACATGCAAAGAGGCTCCAGCCGGGCCACAGGCTGCCCACTGCCCCTGCCCCAGATCGGGGGCCGCCAATCAGCCCTGTCGGAGTCCCCTGCCTCTAGAGGGAGTATTGGACCAACACTTGTAGAAAACGGTGACCTCGTGGGCAACTCATTGGAGGGACACAAATAAATTTTGCCGACATTCTCCTGAAGCTTACGAGCGTTCACACCTAAGCATCTTACAAGGTCAGCTGTTTAGCTAAACATGAGCTCATGATCTAAATTTACACAATAATGAAGAAATCAGCTACGAGGGGAGACAATCAGTAAAGACTATCAATACCAGAATTAGATTCCCAAGGCCATCCATCAATTGTTGGAATAATCAGGTGCAAGGCAGAATATATACATAAAACTGGAACTGAAACAAGGAACAAGGATGTTTTCAAAGACTGGTAGGATCTCTAAAACATTTTTAAAGTACATGTCATTGATAAAGCTAAATACTCAAAGGTTGTGTAATACAACAGATTAAGCATTGAGAAGAGTGAAATTATGCTGTTTTGAAAACTATGGCAGGTGAGATTTTCTGCCTAATTATATAAGAAGATTTCTCTAAAAATACACATTATTTCAATGACTTATTGGCTGTGAAATAAGTTAAGGGTATTTCAAATGGTTTGTCTCCAAAGAAAGGTGAGATGTAGGGAATCACAGAAAGTCGAGGGGAAAATAGGTCAATATATACATTGCTATATGGTGAACTAAACCTTAGGCCAGCAACAATGGAGAGAACCTAACCCTTAGAAACTTACAAGTAAGCTGGAATCTTCAAAAGTTCAAATCTTTATAAGTAAAATATTTATCAAAATGAATAACCAAGTGTTTTAATTGACATCAGAAGATCAAAACAATAAACCCTGAGAACATAGAAAAAAGATAAATAAAGATATGAGCAGAACTTAATACAACAGAAAACGTATAAAATACAGGTGATTTAGTAAGTCCAAAGAATCTTCTTTGAAAAGATTGAAAAGACACACTTTGATTAAGGAAAACAAAAACATAAGTAT
The DNA here is from genome assembly GCF_964341445.2 of Mesoplodon mirus. NCBI lineage: Eukaryota > Metazoa > Chordata > Mammalia > Artiodactyla > Ziphiidae > Mesoplodon > Mesoplodon mirus. The sequence continues at coordinate 180,811,578 of NC_138976.1, read as the reverse complement.
AGAATATACAGAAAGTATCAGGACAATGTTATAGCAGAGAATATATGAAATGCCAGTAAATTTGAACATTTCTGTAAAGTGGACCATTTCCTAGCTCCTAAAGTTTACCAAACCTGACACAAGAGGAAATCATTTAAGGTCATCATGTCTGCCCTTGGCATTGTCGGAACGCCCTGGCCTCAGGATGCAGCCTCTGTAGTCCATGGTAACCTGCGGAGAGGGGTCAGAGCTGAGGTTGGTTGGAACTCTGCCCTCAATGAAGGAGTGGGTGTGGCCATCTCTGCTGTGACTGAACATAGGGCAGGGGAGCAGGGGGCCCAGGGCAGGGCCCTCAGAGCACGGCAGGTCCAGTGGGGTGTCACAAGCATTTAGGCCCAGGCCAAAGGGCGCCTTCTTTGTCTGCACAGCTGCCCAAACTCTCACCTTTCCACTCAGGCCGACCTCTTACTTGAAGTGTGTGTGGAACCTGTCCTCACAGTACACCTCGCTGCACAGCTAACCATAGGTCTGGGCATCGTAGCTTCCTGCCAGGTGACCGAAGTTCGCAGGCAGATGTGTCCCAGGGACACATGCAAAGAGGCTCCAGCCGGGCCACAGGCTGCCCACTGCCCCTGCCCCAGATCGGGGGCCGCCAATCAGCCCTGTCGGAGTCCCCTGCCTCTAGAGGGTGTATTGGACCAACACTTGTAGAAAACGGTGACCTCGTGGGCAACTCATTGGAGGGACACAAATAAATTTTGCCGACATTCTCCTGAAGCTTACGAGCGTTCACACCTAAGCATCTTACAAGGTCAGCTGTTTAGCTAAACATGAGCTCATGATCTAAATTTACACAATAATGAAGAAATCAGCTACGAGGGGAGACAATCAGTAAAGACTATCAATACCAGAATTAGATTCCCAAGGCCATCCATCAATTGTTGGAATAATCAGGTGCAAGGCAGAATATATACATAAAACTGGAACTGAAACAAGGAACAAGGATGTTTTCAAAGACTGGTAGGATCTCTAAAACATTTTTAAAGTACATGTCATTGATAAAGCTAAATACTCAAAGGTTGTGTAATACAACAGATTAAGCATTGAGAAGAGTGAAATTATGCTGTTTTGAAAACTATGGCAGGTGAGATTTTCTGCCTAATTATATAAGAAGATTTCTCTAAAAATACACATTATTTCAATGACTTATTGGCTGTGAAATAAGTTAAGGGTATTTCAAATGGTTTGTCTCCAAAGAAAGGTGAGATGTAGGGAATCACAGAAAGTCGAGGGGAAAATAGGTCAATATATACATTGCTATATGGTGAACTAAACCTTAGGCCAGCAACAATGGAGAGAACCTAACCCTTAGAAACTTACAAGTAAGCTGGAATCTTCAAAAGTTCAAATCTTTATAAGTAAAATATTTATCAAAATGAATAACCAAGTGTTTTAATTGACATCAGAAGATCAAAACAATAAACCCTGAGAACATAGAAAAAAGATAAATAAAGATATGAGCAGAACTTAATACAACAGAAAACATATAAAATTCAGGTGATTTAGTAAGTCCAAAGAATCTTCTTGAAAAGATTGAAAAGACACACTTAGATTAAGGAAAACAAAAACATAAGTATAGAATATACAGAAAGAATCAGGACAATGTTATAGCAGAGAATATATGAAATGCCAGTAAATTTGAACATTTCTGTAAAGTGGACCATTTCCTAGCTCCTAAAGTTTACCAAGCCTGACACAAGAGGAAATCATTTAAGGTCATCATGTCTGCCCTTGGTATTCTTGGAACGCCCTGGCCTCAGGATGCAGCCTCTGTAGTCCATGGTAACCTGTGGAGAGTGGGCGGGGCTGAGGGTGGTTGGAACTCTGGCCTCACTGAAGGAGTGGGTGTGGCCATCTCTGCTGTGACTGAACAAAGGGCAGGTGTGCAGGGGGCCCAGGGCAGGGCCCTCAGAGCATGGCAGGTCTAGGGGTGTGTCACAAGCATTTAGGCCCAGGCCAAAGGGCGCCTTCTTTGTCTGCACATCTGCCCAAACTCTCACCTTTCCACTCAGGCCGACCTCTTACTTGAAGTGTGTGTGGAACCTGTCCTCACAGTACACCTCGCTGCACAGCTAACCATAGGTCTGGGCATCGTAGCTTCCTGCCAGGTGACCGAATTTCGCAGGCAGATGTGTCCCAGGGACACATGCAAAGAGGCTCCAGCCCGGGCCACAGGCTGCCCACTGCCCCTGCCCCAGATCGGGGGCCGCCAATCAGCCCTGTCGGAGTCCCCTTCCTCTAGAGGGCGTATTGGACCAACACTTGTAGAAAACGGTGTCCTCGTGGGCAACTCATTGGAGGGACACAAATAAAATTTGCCGACTTTCTCCTGAAGCTTGCGATCGTACACAACTAAGCGTCTTACAAGGTCAGCTGTTTAGCTAAACATGAGATCATGATCTAAATTTACACAATAATTAAAAAAATCAGCTTCGAGGGGAGACAATCAGTAAAGAGTATCAATACCAGAATTAGATTCCCAAGGCCATCCATCAATTGTTGGAATAATCAGGTGCAAGGCAGAATATATACATAAAACTGGAAATGAAACAAGGAACAAGGATGTTTTCAAAGACTGGTAGGATCTCTCAAACATTTTTAAAGTACATGTCATTGATAAAGCTAAATACTCAAAGGTTGTGTAATACAAAAGATTAAGCATTGAGAAGAGTCAAATTATGCTGTCTTGAAAACTATGGCAGGTGAGATTTTCTGCCTAATTATATAAGAAGATTTCTCTAAAAATACACATTAATTCAATGACTTATTGCCTGTGAAATAAGTTAAGGGTATTTCAAATGGCTTGTCTGTAAAGAAAGTTGAGATGTAGGGAATCACAGAAAGTCGAGGGGAAAATAGGTCAATATATACATTGCTATATGGTGAACTAAACCTTAGGCCAGCAACAATGGAGAGGACCTGACCCTTCGAAACTTACAAGTAAGCTGGAATCTTCAAAAGTTCAAATCTTTATAAGTAAAATATTTATTAAAATGAATAACCAAGTGTTTTAATTGACATCAGAAGATCAAAACAATAAACCCTGAGAACATAGAAAAAAGATAAATAAAGATATGAGCAGAACTTAATACAACAGAAAACGTATAAAATTCAGGTGATGTAGTAAGTCCAAAGAATCTTCTTTGAAAAGATTGAAACGACACACTTTGATTAAGGAAAACAAAAACATAAGTAAAGAATATACAGAAAGAATCAGGACAATGTTATAGCAGAGAATATATGAAATGCCAGTAAATTTGAACATTTCTGTAAGTGGACCATTTCCTAGCTCCTAAAGTTTACCAAACCTGACACAAGAGGAAATCATTTAAGGTCATCATGTCTGCCCTTGGCATTCTCGGAACGCCCTGGCCTCAGGATGCAGCCTCTGTAGTCCATGGTAAACTGCGGAGAGGGGGAGGAGCTGAGGTTGGTTGGAACTCTGCCCTCACTGAAGGAGTGGGTGTGGCCATTTCTGCTGTGACTGAACAAAGGGCAGGGGAGCAGGGGGCCCAGGGCAGGGCCCTCAGAGCACGGCAGGTCCAGTGGGGTGTCACAAGCATTTAGGCCCAGGCCAAAGGGCGCCTTCTTTGTCTGCACAGCTGCCCAAACTCTCACCTTTCCACTCAGGCCGACCTCTTACTTGAAGTGTGTGTGGAACCTGTCCTCACAGTACACCTCGCTGCACAGCTAAACATAGGTCTGGGCATCGTAGCTTCCTGCCAGGTGACCGAAGTTCGCAGGCAGATGTGTCCCAGGGACACATGCAAAGAGGCTCCAGCCCGGGCCACAGGCTGCCCACTGCCACTGCCCCAGATCGGGGGCCGCCAATCAGCCCTGTCGGAGTCCCCTTCCTCTAGAGGGAGTATTGGACCAACACTTGTAGAAAACGGTGTCCTCGTGGGCAACTCATTGGAGGGACACAAATAAATTTTGCCGACTTTCTCCTGAAGCTTACGAGCGTTCACACCTAAGCGTCTTACAAGTCAGCTGTTTAGCTAAACATGAGCTCATGATCTAAATTTACACAATAATGAAGAAATCAGCTACGAGGGGAGACAATCAGTAAAGACTATCAATACCAGAATTAGATTCCCAAGGCCATCCAGCAATTGTTGGAATAATCAGGTGCAAGGCAGAATATATACATAAAACTGGAACTGAAACAAGGAACAAGGATGTTTTCAAAGACTGGTAGGATCTCTCAAACATTTTTAAAGTACATGTCATTGATAAAGCTAAATACTCAAAGGTTGTGTAATACAACAGATTAAGCATTGAGAAGAGTGAAATTATGCTGTTTTGAAAACTATGGCAGGTGAGATTTTCTGCCTAATTATATAAGAAGATTTCTCTAAAAAATACACATTATTTCAATGACTTATTGGCTGTGAACTAAGTTAAGGGTATTTCAAATGGCTTGTCTGCAAAGAAAGGGGAGATGTAGGGAATCACAGAAAGTCGAGGGGAAAATAGGTCAATATGTACATCGCTATATGGTGAACTAAACCTTAGGCCAGCAACAATGGAGAGGACCTGACCCTTCGAAACTTACAAGTAAGCTGGAATCTTCAAAAGTTCAAATCTTTATAAGTAAAATATTTATTACAATGAATAACCAAGTGTTTTAATTGACATCAGAAGATCAAAACAATAAACCCTGAGAACATAGAAAAAAGATAAATAAAGATATGAGCAGAACTTAATACAACAGAAAACGTATAAAATTGAGGTGATTTAGTAAGTCCAAAGAATCTTCTTTGAAAAGTTGAAAAGACACACTTTGATTAAGGAAAACAAAAACATAAGTAAAGAATATACAGAAAGAATCAGGACAATGTTATAGCAGAGAATATATGAAATGCCAGTAAATTTGAACATTTCTTTAAAGTGGACCATTTCCTAGCTCCTAAAGTTTACCAAGCCTGACACAAGAGGAAATCATTTAAGGTCATCATGTCTGCCCTTGGTATTCTCGGAACGCCCTGGCCTCAGGATGCAGCCTCTGTAGTCCATGGTAACCTGTGGAGAGTGGGCGGGGCTGAGGGTGGTTGGAACTCTGGCCTCACTGAAGGAGTGGGTGTGGCCATCTCTGCAGTGACTGAACAAAGGGCAGGTGTGCAGGGGGCCCAGGGCAGGGCCCTCAGAGCATGGCATGTCTAGGGGTGTGTCACAAGCATTTAGGCCCAGGCCAAAGGGCGCCTTCTTTGTCTGCACATCTGCCCAATCTCTCACCTTTCCACTCAGGCCGACCTCTTACTTGAAGTGTGTGTGGAACCTGTCCTCACAGTACACCTCGCTGCACAGCTAACCATAGGTCTGGGCATCGTAGCTTCCTGCCAGGTGACCGAATTTCGCAGGCAGATGTGTCCCAGGGACACATGCAAAGAGGCTCCAGCCCGGGCCACAGGCTGCCCACTGCCCCTGCCCCAGATCGGGGGCCGCCAAACAGCCTTGTCGGATTCCCCTGCCTCTAGAGGGCGTATTGGACCAACACTTGTAGAAAACGGTGTCCTCGTGGGCAACTCATTGGAGGGACACAAATAAAATTTGCCGACTTTCTCCTGAAGCTTGCGATCGTACACAACTAAGCGTCTTACAAGGTCAGCTGTTTAGCTAAACATGAGATCATGATCTAAATTTACACAATAATTAAAAAAATCAGCTACGAGGGGAGACAATCAGTAAAGAGTATCAATACCAGAATTAGATTCCCAAGGCCATCCATCAATTGTTGGAATAATCAGGTGCAAGGCAGAATATATACATAAAACTGGAAATGAAACAAGGAACAAGGATGTTTTCAAAGACTGGTAGGATCTCTCAAACATTTTTAAAGTACATGTCATTGATAAAGCTAAATACTCAATGGTTGTGTAATACAAAAGATTAAGCATTGAGAAGAGTCAAATTATGCTGTCTTGAAAACTATGGCAGGTGAGATTTTCTGCCTAATTATATAAGAAGATTTCTCTAAAAATACACATTAATTCAATGACTTATTGCCTGTGAAATAAGTTAAGGGTATTTCAAATGGCTTGTCTGTAAAGAAAGTTGAGATGTAGGGAATCACAGAAAGTCGAGGGGAAAATAGGTCAATATATACATTGCTATATGGTGAACTAAACCTTAGGCCAGCAACAATGGAGAGGACCTGACCCTTAGAAACTTACAAGTAAGCTGGAATCTTCAAAAGTTCAAATCTTTATAAGTAAAATATTTATTAAAATGAATAACCAAGTATTTTAATTGACATCAGAAGATCAAAACAATAAACCCTGAGAACATAGAAAAAAGATAAATAAAGATATGAGCAGAACTTAATACAACAGAAAACGTATAAAATACAGGTGATTTAGTAAGTCCAAAGAATCTTCTTTGAAAAGATTGAAAAGACACACTTTGATTAAGGAAAACAAAAACATAAGTATAGAATATACAGAAAGTATCAGGACAATGTTATAGCAGAGAATATATGAAATGCCAGTAAATTTGAACATTTCTGTAAAGTGGACCATTTCCTAGCTCCTAAAGTTTACCAAACCTGACACAAGAGGAAAACATTTAAGGTCATCATGTCTGCCCTTGGCATTCTCGGAACGCCCTGGCCTCAGGATGCAGCCTCTGTAGTCCATGGTAACCTGCGGAGAGGGGTCAGAGCTGAGGTTGGTTGGAACTCTGCCCTCAATGAAGGAGTGGGTGTGGCCATCTCTGCTGTGACTGAACATAGGGCAGGGGAGCAGGGGGCCCAGGGCAGGGCCCTCAGAGCACGGCAGGTCCAGTGGGGTGTCACAAGCATTTAGGCCCAGGCCAAAGGGCGCCTTCTTTGTCTGCACAGCTGCCCAAACTCTCACCTTTCCACTCAGGCCGACCTCTTACTTGAAGTGTGTGTGGAACCTGTCCTCACAGTACACCTCGCTGCACAGCTAACCATAGGTCTGGGCATCGTAGCTTCCTGCCAGGTGACCGAAGTTCGCAGGCAGATGTGTCCCAGGGACACATGCAAAGAGGCTCCAGCCGGGCCACAGGCTGCCCACTGCCCCTGCCCCAGATCGGGGGCCGCCAATCAGCCCTGTCGGAGTCCCCTGCCTCTAGAGGGAGTATTGGACCAACACTTGTAGAAAACGGTGACCTCGTGGGCAACTCATTGGAGGGACACAAATAAATTTTGCCGACATTCTCCTGAAGCTTACGAGCGTTCACACCTAAGCATCTTACAAGGTCAGCTGTTTAGCTAAACATGAGCTCATGATCTAAATTTACACAATAATGAAGAAATCAGCTACGAGGGGAGACAATCAGTAAAGACTATCAATACCAGAATTAGATTCCCAAGGCCATCCATCAATTGTTGGAATAATCAGGTGCAAGGCAGAATATATACATAAAACTGGAACTGAAACAAGGAACAAGGATGTTTTCAAAGACTGGTAGGATCTCTAAAACATTTTTAAAGTACATGTCATTGATAAAGCTAAATACTCAAAGGTTGTGTAATACAACAGATTAAGCATTGAGAAGAGTGAAATTATGCTGTTTTGAAAACTATGGCAGGTGAGATTTTCTGCCTAATTATATAAGAAGATTTCTCTAAAAATACACATTATTTCAATGACTTATTGGCTGTGAAATAAGTTAAGGGTATTTCAAATGGTTTGTCTCCAAAGAAAGGTGAGATGTAGGGAATCACAGAAAGTCGAGGGGAAAATAGGTCAATATATACATTGCTATATGGTGAACTAAACCTTAGGCCAGCAACAATGGAGAGAACCTAACCCTTAGAAACTTACAAGTAAGCTGGAATCTTCAAAAGTTCAAATCTTTATAAGTAAAATATTTATCAAAATGAATAACCAAGTGTTTTAATTGACATCAGAAGATCAAAACAATAAACCCTGAGAACATAGAAAAAAGATAAATAAAGATATGAGCAGAACTTAATACAACAGAAAACGTATAAAATACAGGTGATTTAGTAAGTCCAAAGAATCTTCTTTGAAAAGATTGAAAAGACACACTTTGATTAAGGAAAACAAAAACATAAGTATAGAATATACAGAAAGTATCAGGACAATGTTATAGCAGAGAATATATGAAATGCCAGTAAATTTGAACATTTCTGTAAAGTGGACCATTTCCTAGCTCCTAAAGTTTACCAAACCTGACACAAGAGGAAATCATTTAAGGTCATCATGTCTGCCCTTGGCATTGTCGGAACGCCCTGGCCTCAGGATGCAGCCTCTGTAGTCCATGGTAACCTGCGGAGAGGGGTCAGAGCTGAGGTTGGTTGGAACTCTGCCCTCAATGAAGGAGTGGGTGTGGCCATCTCTGCTGTGACTGAACATAGGGCAGGGGAGCAGGGGGCCCAGGGCAGGGCCCTCAGAGCACGGCAGGTCCAGTGGGGTGTCACAAGCATTTAGGCCCAGGCCAAAGGGCGCCTTCTTTGTCTGCACAGCTGCCCAAACTCTCACCTTTCCACTCAGGCCGACCTCTTACTTGAAGTGTGTGTGGAACCTGTCCTCACAGTACACCTCGCTGCACAGCTAACCATAGGTCTGGGCATCGTAGCTTCCTGCCAGGTGACCGAAGTTCGCAGGCAGATGTGTCCCAGGGACACATGCAAAGAGGCTCCAGCCGGGCCACAGGCTGCCCACTGCCCCTGCCCCAGATCGGGGGCCGCCAATCAGCCCTGTCGGAGTCCCCTGCCTCTAGAGGGTGTATTGGACCAACACTTGTAGAAAACGGTGACCTCGTGGGCAACTCATTGGAGGGACACAAATAAATTTTGCCGACATTCTCCTGAAGCTTACGAGCGTTCACACCTAAGCATCTTACAAGGTCAGCTGTTTAGCTAAACATGAGCTCATGATCTAAATTTACACAATAATGAAGAAATCAGCTACGAGGGGAGACAATCAGTAAAGACTATCAATACCAGAATTAGATTCCCAAGGCCATCCATCAATTGTTGGAATAATCAGGTGCAAGGCAGAATATATACATAAAACTGGAACTGAAACAAGGAACAAGGATGTTTTCAAAGACTGGTAGGATCTCTAAAACATTTTTAAAGTACATGTCATTGATAAAGCTAAATACTCAAAGGTTGTGTAATACAACAGATTAAGCATTGAGAAGAGTGAAATTATGCTGTTTTGAAAACTATGGCAGGTGAGATTTTCTGCCTAATTATATAAGAAGATTTCTCTAAAAATACACATTATTTCAATGACTTATTGGCTGTGAAATAAGTTAAGGGTATTTCAAATGGTTTGTCTCCAAAGAAAGGTGAGATGTAGGGAATCACAGAAAGTCGAGGGGAAAATAGGTCAATATATACATTGCTATATGGTGAACTAAACCTTAGGCCAGCAACAATGGAGAGAACCTAACCCTTAGAAACTTACAAGTAAGCTGGAATCTTCAAAAGTTCAAATCTTTATAAGTAAAATATTTATCAAAATGAATAACCAAGTGTTTTAATTGACATCAGAAGATCAAAACAATAAACCCTGAGAACATAGAAAAAAGATAAATAAAGATATGAGCAGAACTTAATACAACAGAAAACATATAAAATTCAGGTGATTTAGTAAGTCCAAAGAATCTTCTTTGAAAAGATTGAAAAGACACACTTAGATTAAGGAAAACAAAAACATAAGTATAGAATATACAGAAAGAATCAGGACAATGTTATAGCAGAGAATATATGAAATGCCAGTAAATTTGAACATTTCTGTAAAGTGGACCATTTCCTAGCTCCTAAAGTTTACCAAGCCTGACACAAGAGGAAATCATTTAAGGTCATCATGTCTGCCCTTGGTATTCTTGGAACGCCCTGGCCTCAGGATGCAGCCTCTGTAGTCCATGGTAACCTGTGGAGAGTGGGCGGGGCTGAGGGTGGTTGGAACTCTGGCCTCACTGAAGGAGTGGGTGTGGCCATCTCTGCTGTGACTGAACAAAGGGCAGGTGTGCAGGGGGCCCAGGGCAGGGCCCTCAGAGCATGGCAGGTCTAGGGGTGTGTCACAAGCATTTAGGCCCAGGCCAAAGGGCGCCTTCTTTGTCTGCACATCTGCCCAAACTCTCACCTTTCCACTCAGGCCGACCTCTTACTTGAAGTGTGTGTGGAACCTGTCCTCACAGTACACCTCGCTGCACAGCTAACCATAGGTCTGGGCATCGTAGCTTCCTGCCAGGTGACCGAATTTCGCAGGCAGATGTGTCCCAGGGACACATGCAAAGAGGCTCCAGCCCGGGCCACAGGCTGCCCACTGCCCCTGCCCCAGATCGGGGGCCGCCAATCAGCCCTGTCGGAGTCCCCTTCCTCTAGAGGGCGTATTGGACCAACACTTGTAGAAAACGGTGTCCTCGTGGGCAACTCATTGGAGGGACACAAATAAAATTTGCCGACTTTCTCCTGAAGCTTGCGATCGTACACAACTAAGCGTCTTACAAGGTCAGCTGTTTAGCTAAACATGAGATCATGATCTAAATTTACACAATAATTAAAAAAATCAGCTTCGAGGGGAGACAATCAGTAAAGAGTATCAATACCAGAATTAGATTCCCAAGGCCATCCATCAATTGTTGGAATAATCAGGTGCAAGGCAGAATATATACATAAAACTGGAAATGAAACAAGGAACAAGGATGTTTTCAAAGACTGGTAGGATCTCTCAAACATTTTTAAAGTACATGTCATTGATAAAGCTAAATACTCAAAGGTTGTGTAATACAAAAGATTAAGCATTGAGAAGAGTCAAATTATGCTGTCTTGAAAACTATGGCAGGTGAGATTTTCTGCCTAATTATATAAGAAGATTTCTCTAAAAATACACATTAATTCAATGACTTATTGCCTGTGAAATAAGTTAAGGGTATTTCAAATGGCTTGTCTGTAAAGAAAGTTGAGATGTAGGGAATCACAGAAAGTCGAGGGGAAAATAGGTCAATATATACATTGCTATATGGTGAACTAAACCTTAGGCCAGCAACAATGGAGAGGACCTGACCCTTCGAAACTTACAAGTAAGCTGGAATCTTCAAAAGTTCAAATCTTTATAAGTAAAATATTTATTAAAATGAATAACCAAGTGTTTTAATTGACATCAGAAGATCAAAACAATAAACCCTGAGAACATAGAAAAAAGATAAATAAAGATATGAGCAGAACTTAATACAACAGAAAACGTATAAAATTCAGGTGATGTAGTAAGTCCAAAGAATCTTCTTTGAAAAGATTGAAACGACACACTTTGATTAAGGAAAACAAAAACATAAGTAAAGAATATACAGAAAGAATCAGGACAATGTTATAGCAGAGAATATATGAAATGCCAGTAAATTTGAACATTTCTGTAAGTGGACCATTTCCTAGCTCCTAAAGTTTACCAAACCTGACACAAGAGGAAATCATTTAAGGTCATCATGTCTGCCCTTGGCATTCTCGGAACGCCCTGGCCTCAGGATGCAGCCTCTGTAGTCCATGGTAAACTGCGGAGAGGGGGAGGAGCTGAGGTTGGTTGGAACTCTGCCCTCACTGAAGGAGTGGGTGTGGCCATTTCTGCTGTGACTGAACAAAGGGCAGGGGAGCAGGGGGCCCAGGGCAGGGCCCTCAGAGCACGGCAGGTCCAGTGGGGTGTCACAAGCATTTAGGCCCAGGCCAAAGGGCGCCTTCTTTGTCTGCACAGCTGCCCAAACTCTCACCTTTCCACTCAGGCCGACCTCTTACTTGAAGTGTGTGTGGAACCTGTCCTCACAGTACACCTCGCTGCACAGCTAAACATAGGTCTGGGCATCGTAGCTTCCTGCCAGGTGACCGAAGTTCGCAGGCAGATGTGTCCCAGGGACACATGCAAAGAGGCTCCAGCCCGGGCCACAGGCTGCCCACTGCCACTGCCCCAGATCGGGGGCCGCCAATCAGCCCTGTCGGAGTCCCCTTCCTCTAGAGGGAGTATTGGACCAACACTTGTAGAAAACGGTGTCCTCGTGGGCAACTCATTGGAGGGACACAAATAAATTTTGCCGACTTTCTCCTGAAGCTTACGAGCGTTCACACCTAAGCGTCTTACAAGTCAGCTGTTTAGCTAAACATGAGCTCATGATCTAAATTTACACAATAATGAAGAAATCAGCTACGAGGGGAGACAATCAGTAAAGACTATCAATACCAGAATTAGATTCCCAAGGCCATCCAGCAATTGTTGGAATAATCAGGTGCAAGGCAGAATATATACATAAAACTGGAACTGAAACAAGGAACAAGGATGTTTTCAAAGACTGGTAGGATCTCTCAAACATTTTTAAAGTACATGTCATTGATAAAGCTAAATACTCAAAGGTTGTGTAATACAACAGATTAAGCATTGAGAAGAGTGAAATTATGCTGTTTTGAAAACTATGGCAGGTGAGATTTTCTGCCTAATTATATAAGAAGATTTCTCTAAAAAATACACATTATTTCAATGACTTATTGGCTGTGAACTAAGTTAAGGGTATTTCAAATGGCTTGTCTGCAAAGAAAGGGGAGATGTAGGGAATCACAGAAAGTCGAGGGGAAAATAGGTCAATATGTACATCGCTATATGGTGAACTAAACCTTAGGCCAGCAACAATGGAGAGGACCTGACCCTTAGAAACTTACAAGTAAGCTGGAATCTTCAAAAGTTCCAATCTTTATAAGTAAAATATTTATTAAAATGAATAACCAAGTGTTTTAATTGACATCAGAAGATCAAAACAATAACCCCTGAGAACATAGAAAAAAGATAAATAAAGATATGAGCAGAACTTAATACAACAGAAAACGTATAAAATTCAGGTGATTTAGTAAGTCCAAAGAATCTTCTTTGAAAAGATTGAAAAGACACACTTTGATTAAGGAAAACAAAAACATAAGTATAGAATATACAGAAAGAATCAGGACAATGTTATAGCAGAGAATATATGAAATGCCAGTAAATTTGAACATTTCTGTAAAGTGGACCATTTCCTAGCTCCTAAAGTTTACCAAACCTGACACAAGAGGAAATCATTTAAGGTCATCATGTCTGCCCTTGGCATTCTCGGAACGCCCTGGCCTCAGGATGCAGCCTCTGTAGTCCATGGAAACCTGCGGAGAAGGGGCAGAGCTGAGGTTGGTTGGAACTCTGCCCTCAATGAAGGAGTGGGTGTGGCCATCTCTGCTGTGACTGAACATAGGGCAGGGGAGCAGGGGGCCCAGGGCAGGGCCCCCAGAGCACGGCAGGTCCAGTGGGCTGTCACAAGCATTTAGGCCCAGGACAAAGGGCGCCTTCTTTGTCTGCACATATGCCCAAACTCTCACCTTTCCACTCAGGCCGACCTCTTACTTGAAGTGTGTGTGGAACCTGTCCTCACAGTACACCTCGCTGCACAGCTAACCATACGTCTGGGCATCGTAGCTTCCTGCCAGGTGACCGAAGTTCGCAGGCAGATGTGTCCCAGGGACACATGCAAAGAGGCTCCAGCCCGGGCCACAGGCTGCCCACTGCCCCTGCCCCAGATCGGGGGCCGCCAATCAGCCCTGTCGGAGTCCCCTTCCTCTAGAGGGAGTATTGGACCAACACTTGTAGAAAACGGTGACCTCGTGGGCAACTCATTGGAGGGACACAAATAAATTTTGCCGACATTCTCCTGAAGCTTACGAGCGTTCACACCTAAGCATCTTACAAGGTCAGCTGTTTAGCTAAACATGAGCTCATGATCTAAATTTACACAATAATGAAGAAATCAGCTACGAGGGGAGACAATCAGGAAAGACTATCAATACCAGAATTAGATTCCCAAGGCCATCCATCAATTGTTGGAATAATCAGGTGCAAGGCAGAATATATACATAAAACTGGAACTGAAACAAGGAACAAGGATGTTTTCAAAGACTGGTAGGATCTCTAAAACATTTTTAAAGTACATGTCATTGATAAAGCTAAATACTCAAAGGTTGTGTAATACAACAGATTAAGCATTGAGAAGAGTGAAACTATGCTGTTTTGAAAACTATGGCAGGTGAGATTTTCTGCCTAATTATATAAGAAGATTTCTCTAAAAATACACATTATTTCAATGACTTATTGGCTGTGAAATAAGTTAAGGGTATTTCAAATGGCTTGTCTGCAAAGAAAGGTGAGATGTAGGGAATCACAGAAAGTCGAGGGGAAAATAGGTCAATATATACATTGCTATATGGTGAACTAAACCTTAGGCCAGCAACAATGGAGAGAACCTGACCCTTAGAAACTTACAAGTAAGCTGGAATCTTCAAAAGTTCAAATCTTTATAAGTAAAATATTTATCAAAATGAATAACCAAGTGTTTTAATTGACATCAGAAGATCAAAACAATAAACCCTGAGAACATAGAAAAAAGATAAATAAAGATATGAGCAGAACTTAATACAACAGAAAACATATAAAATTCAGGTGATTTAGTAAGTCCAAAGAATCTTCTTTGAAAAGATTGAAAAGACACACTTTGATTAAGGACAACAAAAACATAAGTATAGAATATACAGAAAGAATCAGGACAATGTTATAGCAGAGAATATATGAAATGCCAGTAAATTTGAACATTTCTGTAAAGTGGACCATTTCCTAGCTCCTAAAGTTTACCAAACCTGACACAAGAGGAAATCATTTAAGGTCATCATGTCTGCCCTTGGCATTCTCGGAACGCCCTGGCCTCAGGATGCAGCCTCTGTAGTCCATGGAAACCTGCGGAGAAGGGGCAGAGCTGAGGTTGGTTGGAACTCTGCCCTCAATGAAGGAGTGGGTGTGGCCATCTCTGCTGTGACTGAACATAGGGCAGGGGAGCAGGGGGCCCAGGGCAGGGCCCCCAGAGCACGGCAGGTCCAGTGGGCTGTCACAAGCATTTAGGCCCAGGACAAAGGGCGCCTTCTTTGTCTGCACATATGCCCAAACTCTCACCTTTCCACTCAGGCCGACCTCTTACTTGAAGTGTGTGTGGAACCTGTCCTCACAGTACACCTCGCTGCACAGCTAACCATACGTCTGGGCATCGTAGCTTCCTGCCAGGTGACCGAAGTTCGCAGGCAGATGTGTCCCAGGGACACATGCAAAGAGGCTCCAGCCCGGGCCACAGGCTGCCCACTGCCCCTGCCCCAGATCGGGGGCCGCCAATCAGCCCTGTCGGAGTCCCCTGCCTCTAGAGGGAGTATTGGACCAACACTTGTAGAAAACGGTGACCTCGTGGGCAACTCATTGGAGGGACACAAATAAATTTTGCCGACATTCTCCTGAAGCTTACGAGCGTTCACACCTAAGAATCTTACAAGGTCAGCTGTTTAGCTAAACATGAGCTCATGATCTAAATTTACACAATAATGAAGAAATCAGCTACGAGGGGAGACAATCAGTAAAGACTATCAATACCAGAATTAGATTCCCAAGGCCATCCATCAATTGTTGGAATAATCAGGTGCAAGGCAGAATATATACATAAAACTGGAACTGAAACAAGGAACAAGGATGTTTTCAAAGACTGGTAGGATCTCTAAAACATTTTTAAAGTACATGTCAATGATAAAGCTAAATACTCAAAGGTTGTGTAATACAACAGATTAAGCATTGAGAAGAGTGAAATTATGCTGTTTTGAAAACTATGGCAGGTGAGATTTTCTGCCTAATTATATAAGAAGATTTCTCTAAAAATACACATTATTTCAATGACTTATTGGCTGTGAAATAAGTTAAGGGTATTTCAAATGGCTTGTCTGCAAAGAAAGGTGAGATGTAGGGAATCACAGAAAGTCGAGGGGAAAATAGGTCAATATATACATTGCTATATGGTGAACTAAACCTTAGGCCAGCAACAATGGAGAAGACCTGACCCTTAGAAACTTACAAGTAAGCTGGAATCTTCAAAAGTTCAAATCTTTATAAGTAAAATATTTATTAAAATGAATAACCAAGTGTTTTAATTGACATCAGAAGACCAAAACAATAAACCCTGAGAACATAGAAAAAAGATAAATAAAGATATGAGCAGAACTTAATACAACAGAAAACGTAAAAAATTCAGGTGATTTTGTAAGTCCAAAGAATCTTCTTTGAAAAGATTGAGAAGACACACTTTGATTAAGGAAAACAAAAACATAAGTATAGAATATACAGAAAGAATCAGGACAATGTTATAGCAGAGAATATATGAAATGCCAGTAAATTTGAACATTTCTGTAAAGTGGATCATTTCCTAGCTCCTAAAGTTTACCAAACCTGACACAAGAGGAAATCATTTAAGGTCATCATGTCTGCCCTTGGCATTCTCGGAACGCCCTGGCCTCAGGATGCAGCCTCTGTAGTCCATGGTAACCTGCGGAGAGGGGGCGGTGCTGAGGGTGGTTGGAACTCTGCCCTCACTGAAGGAGTGGGTGTGGCCATCTCTGCTGTGACTGAACAAAGGGCAGGGGGGCAGGGGGCCCAGTGCAGGGCCCTCAGAGCACGGCAGGTCCAGTGGGGTGTCACAAGCATTTAGGCGCAGGCCAAAGTGCGCCTTCTTTGTCTGCACAGCTGCCCAAATTCTCAACTTTCCACTCAGGCCGACCTCTTACTTGAAGTGTGTGTGGAACCTGTCCTCACAGTACACCTCGCTGCACAGCTAACCATAGGTCTGGGCATCGTAGCTTCCTGCCAGGTGACCGAAGTTCGCAGGCAGATGTGTCCCAGGGACACATGCAAAGAGGCTCCTGCCCGGGCCACAGGCTGCCCACTGCCCCTGCCCCAGATCGGGGGCCGCCAATCAGCCCTGTCGGAGTCCCCTGCCTCTAGAGGGAGTATTGGACCAACACTTGTAGAAAACGGTGTCCTCGTGGGCAACTCATTGGAGGGACAGAAATAAATCGTTGCCGTCTTTCTGCGGAAGCTTACGAGCGTTCACACCTAAGCGTCTTACAAGGTCAGCTGTTTAGCTAAACATGAGCTCATGATCTAAATTTACACAATAATGAAGAAATCAGCTACGAGGGGAGACAATCAGTAAAGACTATGAATACCAGAATTAGATTCCCAAGGCCATCCATCAATTGTTGGAATAATCAGGTGCAAGGCAGAATATATACATAAAACTGGAACTGAAACAAGGAACAAGGATGTTTTCAAAGACTGGTAGGATCTCTAAAACATTTTTAAAGTACATGTTATTGATAAAGCTAAATACTCAAAGGTTGTGTAATACAACAGATTAAGCATTGAGAAGAGTGAAATTATGCTGTTTTGAAAACTATGGCAGGTGAGATTTTCTGCCTAATTATATAAGAAGATTTCTCTAAAAATACACATTATTTCAATGACTTATTGGCTGTGAAATAAGTTAAGGGTATTTCAAATGGCTTGTCTGCAAAGAAAGGTGAGATGTAGGGAATCACAGAAAGTCGAGGGGAAAATAGGTCAATATATACATTGCTATATGGTGAACTAAACCTTAGGCCAGCAACAATGGAGAGGACCTGACCCTTAGAAACTTACAAGTAAGCTGGAATCTTCAAACGTTCAAATCTTTATAAGTAAAATATTTATTAAAATGAATAACCAAGTGTTTTAATTGACATCAGAAGATCAAAACAATAAACCCTGAGAACATAGAAAAAAGATAAATAAAGATATGAGCAGAACTTAATACAACAGAAAACGTATAAAATTGAGGTGATTTAGTAAGTCCAAAGAATCTTCTTTGAAAAGATTGAAAAGACACACTTTGATTAAGGAAAACAAAAACATAAGTAAAGAATATACAGAAAGAATCAGGACAATGTTATAGCAGAGAATATAAGAAATGCCAGTAAATTTGAACATTTCTGTAAAGTGGACCATTTCCTAGCTCCTAAAGTTTACCAAACCTGACACAAGAGGAAAACATTTAAGGTCATCATGTCTGCCCTTGGCATTCTCGGAACGCCCTGGCCTCAGGATGCAGCCTCTGTAGTCCATGGTAACCTGCGGAGAGGGGGCGGGGCTGAGGGTGGTTGGAACTCTGCCCTCACTGAAGGAGTGGGTGTGGCCATCTCTGCTGTTACTGAACAAAGGGCAGGGGAGCAGGGGGCCCAGGGCAGGGCCCTCAGAGCACGGCAGGTCCAGTGGGGTGTCACAAGCATTTTGGCCCAGGCCAAAGGGCGCCTTCTTTGTCTGCACAGCTGCCCAAACTCTCACCTTTCCACTCAGGCCGACCTCTTACTTGAAGTGTGTGTGGAACCTGTCCTCACAGTACACCTCGCTGCACAGCTAACCATAGGTCTGGGCATCGTAGCTTCCTGCCAGGTGACCGAAGTTCGCAGGCAGATGTGTCCCAGGGACACATGCAAAGAGGCTCCTGCCCGGGCCACTGGCTGCCCACTGCCCCTGCCCCAGATCGCGGGCCGCCAATCAGCCCTGTCGGAGTCCCCTTTCTCTAGAGGGAGTATTGGACCAACACTTGTAGAAAACAGTGTCCTCGTGGGCAACTCATTGGAGGGACACAAATAAATCTTTGCCGTCTTTCTGCGGAGGCTTACGAGCGTTCACACCTAAGCGTCTTACAAGGTCAGCTGTTTAGCTAAACATGAGCTCATGATCTAAATTTACACAATAATGAAGAAATCAGCTACGAGGGGAGACAATCAGTAAAGACTATCAATACCAGAATTAGATTCCCAAGGCCATCCATCAATTGTTGGAATAATCAGGTGCAAGGCAGAATATATACATAAAACTGGAACTGAAACAAGGAACAAGGATGTTTTCAAAGACTGGTAGGATCTCTAAAACATTTTTAAAGTACATGTCAATGATAAAGCTAAATACTCAAAGGTTGTGTAATACAACAGATTAAGCATTGAGAAGAGTGAAATTATGCTGTTTTGAAAACTATGGCAGGTGAGATTTTCTGCCTAATTATATAAGAAGATTTCTCTAAAAATACACATTATTTCAATGACTTATTGGCTGTGAAATAAGTTAAGGGTATTTCAAATGGCTTGTCTGCAAAGAAAGGTGAGATGTAGGGAATCACAGAAAGTCGAGGGGAAAATAGGTCAATATATACATTGCTATATGGTGAACTAAACCTTAGGCCAGCAACAATGGAGAGGACCTGACACTTAGAAACTTACAAGTAAGCTGGAATCTTCAAAAGTTCAAATCTTTATAAGTAAAATATTTATTAAAATGAATAACCAAGTGTTTTAATTGACATCAGAAGATCAAAACAATAAACCCTGAGAACATAGAAAAAAGATAAATAAAGATATGAGCAGAACTTAATACAACAGAAAACGTATAAAATTGAGGTGATTTAGTAAGTCCAAAGAATCTTCTTTGAAAAGATTGAAAAGACACACTTTGATTAAGGAAAACAAAAACATAAGTAAAGAATATACAGAAAGAATCAGGACAATGTTATAGCAGAGAATATATGAAATGCCAGTAAATTTGAACATTTCTGTAAAGTGGACCATTTCCTAGCTCCTAAAGTTTACCAAACCTGACACAAGAGGAAATCATTTAAGGTCATCATGTCTGCCCTTGGCATTCTCGGACCGCCCTGGCCTCAGTATGCAGCCTCTGTAGTCCATGGTAACCTGTGGAGAGGGGGCGGGGCTGAGGGTGGTTGGAACTCTGGCCTCACTGAAGGAGTGGGTGTGGCCATCTCTGCTGTGACTGAACAAAGGGCAGGGGTGCAGGGGGCCCAGGGCAGGGCCCTCAGAGCATGGCAGGTCTAGGGGGGTGTCACAAGCATTTAGGCCCAGGCCAAAGGGCGCCTTCTTTGTCTGCACAGCTGCCCAAACACTCACCTTTCCACTCAGGCCGACCTCTTACTTGAAGTGTGTGTGGAACCTGTCCTCACAGTACACCTCGCTGCACAGCTAACCATAGGTCTGGGCATCGTAGCTTCCTGCCAGGTGACCGAAGTTCGCAGGCAGATGTGTCCCAGGGACACATGCAAAGAGGCTCCAGCCGGGCCACAGGCTGCCCACTGCCCCTGCCCCAGATCGGGGGCCGCCAATCAGCCCTGTCGGAGTCCCCTGCCTCTAGAGGGAGTATTGGACCAACACTTGTAGAAAACGGTGACCTCGTGGGCAACTCATTGGAGGGACACAAATAAATTTTGCCGACATTCTCCTGAAGCTTACGAGCGTTCACACCTATGCGTCTTACAAGGTCAGCTGTTTAGCTAAACATGAGCTCATGATCTAAATTTACACAATAATGAAGAAATCAGCTACGAGGGGAGACAATCAGTAAAGACTATCAATACCAGAATTAGATTCCCAAGGCCATCCATCAATTGTTGGAATAATCAGGTGCAAGGCAGAATATATACATAAAACTGGAACTGAAACAAGGAACAAGGATGTTTTCAAAGACTGGTAGGATCTCTAAAACATTTTTAAAGTACATGTCATTGATAAAGCTAAATACTCAAAGGTTGTTTAATACAACAGATTAAGCATTGAGAAGAGTGAAATTATGCTGTTTTGAAAACTATGGCAGGTGAGATTTTCTGCCTAATTAAATAAGAAGATTTCTCTAAAAATACACATTATTTCAATGACTTATTGGCTGTGAAATAAGTTAAGGGTATTTCAAATGGTTTGTCTCCAAAGAAAGGTGAGATGTAGGGAATCACAGAAAGTCGAGGGGAAAATAGGTCAATATATACATTGCTATATGGTGAACTAAACCTTAGGCCAGCAACAATGGAGAGAACCTAACCCTTAGAAACTTACAAGTAAGCTGGAATCTTCAAAAGTTCAAATCTTTATAAGTAAAATATTTATCAAAATGAATAACCAAGTGTTTTAATTGACATCAGAAGATCAAAACAATAAACCCTGAGAACATAGAAAAAAGATAAATAAAGATATGAGCAGAACTTAATACAACAGAAAACATATAAAATTCAGGTGATTTAGTAAGTCCAAAGAATCTTCTTTGAAAAGATTGAAAAGACACACTTAGATTAAGGAAAACAAAAACATAAGTATAGAATATACAGAAAGAATCAGGACAATGTTATAGCAGAGAATATATGAAATGCCAGTAAATTTGAACATTTCTGTAAAGTGGACCATTTCCTAGCTCCTAAAGTTTACCAAACCTGACAGAAGAGGAAATCATTTAAGGACATCATGTCTGCCCTTGGCATTCTCGGAACACCATGGCCTCAGGATGCAGCCTCTGTAGTCCATGGTAACCTGCGGAGAGGGGGCGGGGCTGAGGGTGGTTGGAACTCTGCCCTCACTGAAGGAGTGGGTGTGGTCATCTCTGCTGTGACTGAACAAAGGGCAGGGGAGCAGGGGGCCCAGGGCAGGGCCCTCAGAGCACGGCAGGTCCAGTGGGGTGTCACAAGCATTTAGGCCCAGGCCAAAGGGCGCCTTCTTTGTCTGCACAGCTGCCCAAACTCTCACCTTTCCACTCAGGCCGACCTCTTACTTGAAGTGTGTGTGGAACCTGTCCTCACAGTACACCTCGCTGCACAGCTAACCATAGGTCTGGGCATCGTAGCTTCCTGCCAGGTGACCGAAGTTTGCAGGCATATGTGTCCCAGGGACACATGCAAAGAGGCTCCACCACGGGCCACAGGCTGCCCACTGCCCCTGCCCCAGATCGGGGGCCGCCAATCAGCCCTGTCGGAGTCCCCTTCCTCTAGAGGGAGTATTGGACCAACACTTGTAGAAAACGGTGTCCTCGTGGGCAACTCATTGGAGGGACACAAATAAATCTTTGCCATCTTTCTGCGGAAGCTTACGAGCATTCACACCTAAGCGTCTTACAAGGTCAGCTGTTTAGCTAAACATGAGCTCATGATATAAATTTACACAATAATGAAGAAATCAGCTACGAGGGGAGACAATCAGTAAAGACTATCAATACCAGAATTAGATTCCCAAGGCCATCCATCAATTGTTGGAATAATCAGGTGCAAGGCAGAATATATACATAAAACTGGAACTGAAACAAGGAACAAGGATGTTTTCAAAGACTGGTAGGATCTCTAAAACATTTTTAAAGTACATGTCATTGATAAAGCTAAATACTCAAAGGTTGTGTAATACAACAGATTAAGCATTGAGAAGAGTGAAATTATGCTGTTTTGAAAACTATGGCAGGTGAGATTTTCTGCCTAATTATATAAGAAGATTTCTCTAAAAATACACATTATTTCAATGACTTATTGGCTGTGAACTAAGTTAAGGGTATTTCAAATGGCTTGTCTGCAAAGAAAGGTGAGATGTAGGGAATCACAGAAAGTCGAGGGGAAAATAGGTCAATATATACATTGCTATATGGTGAACTAAACCTTAGGCCAGCAACAATGGAGAGGACCTGACCCTTAGAAACTTACAAGTAAGCTGGAATCTTCAAAAGTTCAACTCTTTATAAGTAAAATATTTATTAAAATGAATAACCAAGTGTTTTAATTGACATCAGAAGATCAAAACAATAAACCCTGAGAACATAGAAAAAAGATAAATAAAGATATGAGCAGAACTTAATACAACAGAAAACGTATAAAATTGAGGTGATTTAGTAAGTCCAAAGAATCTTCTTTGAAAAGTTGAAAAGACACACTTTGATTAAGGAAAACAAAAACATAAGTAAAGAATATACAGAAAGAATCAGGACAATGTTATAGCAGAGAATATATGAAATGCCAGTAAATTTGAACATTTCTTTAAAGTGGACCATTTCCTAGCTCCTAAAGTTTACCAAGCCTGACACAAGAGGAAATCATTTAAGGTCATCATGTCTGCCCTTGGTATTCTCGGAACGCCCTGGCCTCAGGATGCAGCCTCTGTAGTCCATGGTAACCTGTGGAGAGTGGGCGGGGCTGAGGGTGGTTGGAACTCTGGCCTCACTGAAGGAGTGGGTGTGGCCATCTCTGCAGTGACTGAACAAAGGGCAGGTGTGCAGGGGGCCCAGGGCAGGGCCCTCAGAGCATGGCATGTCTAGGGGTGTGTCACAAGCATTTAGGCCCAGGCCAAAGGGCGCCTTCTTTGTCTGCACATCTGCCCAATCTCTCACCTTTCCACTCAGGCCGACCTCTTACTTGAAGTGTGTGTGGAACCTGTCCTCACAGTACACCTCGCTGCACAGCTAACCATAGGTCTGGGCATCGTAGCTTCCTGCCAGGTGACCGAATTTCGCAGGCAGATGTGTCCCAGGGACACATGCAAAGAGGCTCCAGCCCGGGCCACAGGCTGCCCACTGCCCCTGCCCCAGATCGGGGGCCGCCAAACAGCCTTGTCGGATTCCCCTGCCTCTAGAGGGCGTATTGGACCAACACTTGTAGAAAACGGTGTCCTCGTGGGCAACTCATTGGAGGGACACAAATAAAATTTGCCGACTTTCTCCTGAAGCTTGCGATCGTACACAACTAAGCGTCTTACAAGGTCAGCTGTTTAGCTAAACATGAGATCATGATCTAAATTTACACAATAATTAAAAAAATCAGCTACGAGGGGAGACAATCAGTAAAGAGTATCAATACCAGAATTAGATTCCCAAGGCCATCCATCAATTGTTGGAATAATCAGGTGCAAGGCAGAATATATACATAAAACTGGAAATGAAACAAGGAACAAGGATGTTTTCAAAGACTGGTAGGATCTCTCAAACATTTTTAAAGTACATGTCATTGATAAAGCTAAATACTCAATGGTTGTGTAATACAAAAGATTAAGCATTGAGAAGAGTCAAATTATGCTGTCTTGAAAACTATGGCAGGTGAGATTTTCTGCCTAATTATATAAGAAGATTTCTCTAAAAATACACATTAATTCAATGACTTATTGCCTGTGAAATAAGTTAAGGGTATTTCAAATGGCTTGTCTGTAAAGAAAGTTGAGATGTAGGGAATCACAGAAAGTCGAGGGGAAAATAGGTCAATATATACATTGCTATATGGTGAACTAAACCTTAGGCCAGCAACAATGGAGAGGACCTGACCCTTAGAAACTTACAAGTAAGCTGGAATCTTCAAAAGTTCAAATCTTTATAAGTAAAATATTTATTAAAATGAATAACCAAGTATTTTAATTGACATCAGAAGATCAAAACAATAAACCCTGAGAACATAGAAAAAAGATAAATAAAGATATGAGCAGAACTTAATACAACAGAAAACGTATAAAATACAGGTGATTTAGTAAGTCCAAAGAATCTTCTTTGAAAAGATTGAAAAGACACACTTTGATTAAGGAAAACAAAAACATAAGTATAGAATATACAGAAAGTATCAGGACAATGTTATAGCAGAGAATATATGAAATGCCAGTAAATTTGAACATTTCTGTAAAGTGGACCATTTCCTAGCTCCTAAAGTTTACCAAACCTGACACAAGAGGAAAACATTTAAGGTCATCATGTCTGCCCTTGGCATTCTCGGAACGCCCTGGCCTCAGGATGCAGCCTCTGTAGTCCATGGTAACCTGCGGAGAGGGGTCAGAGCTGAGGTTGGTTGGAACTCTGCCCTCAATGAAGGAGTGGGTGTGGCCATCTCTGCTGTGACTGAACATAGGGCAGGGGAGCAGGGGGCCCAGGGCAGGGCCCTCAGAGCACGGCAGGTCCAGTGGGGTGTCACAAGCATTTAGGCCCAGGCCAAAGGGCGCCTTCTTTGTCTGCACAGCTGCCCAAACTCTCACCTTTCCACTCAGGCCGACCTCTTACTTGAAGTGTGTGTGGAACCTGTCCTCACAGTACACCTCGCTGCACAGCTAACCATAGGTCTGGGCATCGTAGCTTCCTGCCAGGTGACCGAAGTTCGCAGGCAGATGTGTCCCAGGGACACATGCAAAGAGGCTCCAGCCGGGCCACAGGCTGCCCACTGCCCCTGCCCCAGATCGGGGGCCGCCAATCAGCCCTGTCGGAGTCCCCTGCCTCTAGAGGGAGTATTGGACCAACACTTGTAGAAAACGGTGACCTCGTGGGCAACTCATTGGAGGGACACAAATAAATTTTGCCGACATTCTCCTGAAGCTTACGAGCGTTCACACCTAAGCATCTTACAAGGTCAGCTGTTTAGCTAAACATGAGCTCATGATCTAAATTTACACAATAATGAAGAAATCAGCTACGAGGGGAGACAATCAGTAAAGACTATCAATACCAGAATTAGATTCCCAAGGCCATCCATCAATTGTTGGAATAATCAGGTGCAAGGCAGAATATATACATAAAACTGGAACTGAAACAAGGAACAAGGATGTTTTCAAAGACTGGTAGGATCTCTAAAACATTTTTAAAGTACATGTCATTGATAAAGCTAAATACTCAAAGGTTGTGTAATACAACAGATTAAGCATTGAGAAGAGTGAAATTATGCTGTTTTGAAAACTATGGCAGGTGAGATTTTCTGCCTAATTATATAAGAAGATTTCTCTAAAAATACACATTATTTCAATGACTTATTGGCTGTGAAATAAGTTAAGGGTATTTCAAATGGTTTGTCTCCAAAGAAAGGTGAGATGTAGGGAATCACAGAAAGTCGAGGGGAAAATAGGTCAATATATACATTGCTATATGGTGAACTAAACCTTAGGCCAGCAACAATGGAGAGAACCTAACCCTTAGAAACTTACAAGTAAGCTGGAATCTTCAAAAGTTCAAATCTTTATAAGTAAAATATTTATCAAAATGAATAACCAAGTGTTTTAATTGACATCAGAAGATCAAAACAATAAACCCTGAGAACATAGAAAAAAGATAAATAAAGATATGAGCAGAACTTAATACAACAGAAAACGTATAAAATACAGGTGATTTAGTAAGTCCAAAGAATCTTCTTTGAAAAGATTGAAAAGACACACTTTGATTAAGGAAAACAAAAACATAAGTATAGAATATACAGAAAGTATCAGGACAATGTTATAGCAGAGAATATATGAAATGCCAGTAAATTTGAACATTTCTGTAAAGTGGACCATTTCCTAGCTCCTAAAGTTTACCAAACCTGACACAAGAGGAAATCATTTAAGGTCATCATGTCTGCCCTTGGCATTGTCGGAACGCCCTGGCCTCAGGATGCAGCCTCTGTAGTCCATGGTAACCTGCGGAGAGGGGTCAGAGCTGAGGTTGGTTGGAACTCTGCCCTCAATGAAGGAGTGGGTGTGGCCATCTCTGCTGTGACTGAACATAGGGCAGGGGAGCAGGGGGCCCAGGGCAGGGCCCTCAGAGCACGGCAGGTCCAGTGGGGTGTCACAAGCATTTAGGCCCAGGCCAAAGGGCGCCTTCTTTGTCTGCACAGCTGCCCAAACTCTCACCTTTCCACTCAGGCCGACCTCTTACTTGAAGTGTGTGTGGAACCTGTCCTCACAGTACACCTCGCTGCACAGCTAACCATAGGTCTGGGCATCGTAGCTTCCTGCCAGGTGACCGAAGTTCGCAGGCAGATGTGTCCCAGGGACACATGCAAAGAGGCTCCAGCCGGGCCACAGGCTGCCCACTGCCCCTGCCCCAGATCGGGGGCCGCCAATCAGCCCTGTCGGAGTCCCCTGCCTCTAGAGGGTGTATTGGACCAACACTTGTAGAAAACGGTGACCTCGTGGGCAACTCATTGGAGGGACACAAATAAATTTTGCCGACATTCTCCTGAAGCTTACGAGCGTTCACACCTAAGCATCTTACAAGGTCAGCTGTTTAGCTAAACATGAGCTCATGATCTAAATTTACACAATAATGAAGAAATCAGCTACGAGGGGAGACAATCAGTAAAGACTATCAATACCAGAATTAGATTCCCAAGGCCATCCATCAATTGTTGGAATAATCAGGTGCAAGGCAGAATATATACATAAAACTGGAACTGAAACAAGGAACAAGGATGTTTTCAAAGACTGGTAGGATCTCTAAAACATTTTTAAAGTACATGTCATTGATAAAGCTAAATACTCAAAGGTTGTGTAATACAACAGATTAAGCATTGAGAAGAGTGAAATTATGCTGTTTTGAAAACTATGGCAGGTGAGATTTTCTGCCTAATTATATAAGAAGATTTCTCTAAAAATACACATTATTTCAATGACTTATTGGCTGTGAAATAAGTTAAGGGTATTTCAAATGGTTTGTCTCCAAAGAAAGGTGAGATGTAGGGAATCACAGAAAGTCGAGGGGAAAATAGGTCAATATATACATTGCTATATGGTGAACTAAACCTTAGGCCAGCAACAATGGAGAGAACCTAACCCTTAGAAACTTACAAGTAAGCTGGAATCTTCAAAAGTTCAAATCTTTATAAGTAAAATATTTATCAAAATGAATAACCAAGTGTTTTAATTGACATCAGAAGATCAAAACAATAAACCCTGAGAACATAGAAAAAAGATAAATAAAGATATGAGCAGAACTTAATACAACAGAAAACATATAAAATTCAGGTGATTTAGTAAGTCCAAAGAATCTTCTTTGAAAAGATTGAAAAGACACACTTAGATTAAGGAAAACAAAAACATAAGTATAGAATATACAGAAAGAATCAGGACAATGTTATAGCAGAGAATATATGAAATGCCAGTAAATTTGAACATTTCTGTAAAGTGGACCATTTCCTAGCTCCTAAAGTTTACCAAGCCTGACACAAGAGGAAATCATTTAAGGTCATCATGTCTGCCCTTGGTATTCTTGGAACGCCCTGGCCTCAGGATGCAGCCTCTGTAGTCCATGGTAACCTGTGGAGAGTGGGCGGGGCTGAGGGTGGTTGGAACTCTGGCCTCACTGAAGGAGTGGGTGTGGCCATCTCTGCTGTGACTGAACAAAGGGCAGGTGTGCAGGGGGCCCAGGGCAGGGCCCTCAGAGCATGGCAGGTCTAGGGGTGTGTCACAAGCATTTAGGCCCAGGCCAAAGGGCGCCTTCTTTGTCTGCACATCTGCCCAAACTCTCACCTTTCCACTCAGGCCGACCTCTTACTTGAAGTGTGTGTGGAACCTGTCCTCACAGTACACCTCGCTGCACAGCTAACCATAGGTCTGGGCATCGTAGCTTCCTGCCAGGTGACCGAATTTCGCAGGCAGATGTGTCCCAGGGACACATGCAAAGAGGCTCCAGCCCGGGCCACAGGCTGCCCACTGCCCCTGCCCCAGATCGGGGGCCGCCAAACAGCCTTGTCGGATTCCCCTGCCTCTAGAGGGCGTATTGGACCAACACTTGTAGAAAACGGTGTCCTCGTGGGCAACTCATTGGAGGGACACAAATAAAATTTGCCGACTTTCTCCTGAAGCTTGCGATCGTACACAACTAAGCGTCTTACAAGGTCAGCTGTTTAGCTAAACATGAGATCATGATCTAAATTTACACAATAATTAAAAAAATCAGCTTCGAGGGGAGACAATCAGTAAAGAGTATCAATACCAGAATTAGATTCCCAAGGCCATCCATCAATTGTTGGAATAATCAGGTGCAAGGCAGAATATATACATAAAACTGGAAATGAAACAAGGAACAAGGATGTTTTCAAAGACTGGTAGGATCTCTCAAACATTTTTAAAGTACATGTCATTGATAAAGCTAAATACTCAAAGGTTGTGTAATACAAAAGATTAAGCATTGAGAAGAGTCAAATTATGCTGTCTTGAAAACTATGGCAGGTGAGATTTTCTGCCTAATTATATAAGAAGATTTCTCTAAAAATACACATTAATTCAATGACTTATTGCCTGTGAAATAAGTTAAGGGTATTTCAAATGGCTTGTCTGTAAAGAAAGTTGAGATGTAGGGAATCACAGAAAGTCGAGGGGAAAATAGGTCAATATATACATTGCTATATGGTGAACTAAACCTTAGGCCAGCAACAATGGAGAGGACCTGACCCTTAGAAACTTACAAGTAAGCTGGAATCTTCAAAAGTTCAAATCTTTATAAGTAAAATATTTATTAAAATGAATAACCAAGTGTTTTAATTGACATCAGAAGATCAAAACAATAAACCCTGAGAACATAGAAAAAAGATAAATAAAGATATGAGCAGAACTTAATACAACAGAAAACGTATAAAATTCAGGTGATGTAGTAAGTCCAAAGAATCTTCTTTGAAAAGATTGAAACGACACACTTTGATTAAGGAAAACAAAAACATAAGTAAAGAATATACAGAAAGAATCAGGACAATGTTATAGCAGAGAATATATGAAATGCCAGTAAATTTGAACATTTCTGTAAGTGGACCATTTCCTAGCTCCTAAAGTTTACCAAACCTGACACAAGAGGAAATCATTTAAGGTCATCATGTCTGCCCTTGGCATTCTCGGAACGCCCTGGCCTCAGGATGCAGCCTCTGTAGTCCATGGTAAACTGCGGAGAGGGGGAGGAGCTGAGGTTGGTTGGAACTCTGCCCTCACTGAAGGAGTGGGTGTGGCCATTTCTGCTGTGACTGAACAAAGGGCAGGGGAGCAGGGGGCCCAGGGCAGGGCCCTCAGAGCACGGCAGGTCCAGTGGGGTGTCACAAGCATTTAGGCCCAGGCCAAAGGGCGCCTTCTTTGTCTGCACAGCTGCCCAAACTCTCACCTTTCCACTCAGGCCGACCTCTTACTTGAAGTGTGTGTGGAACCTGTCCTCACAGTACACCTCGCTGCACAGCTAAACATAGGTCTGGGCATCGTAGCTTCCTGCCAGGTGACCGAAGTTCGCAGGCAGATGTGTCCCAGGGACACATGCAAAGAGGCTCCAGCCCGGGCCACAGGCTGCCCACTGCCACTGCCCCAGATCGGGGGCCGCCAATCAGCCCTGTCGGAGTCCCCTTCCTCTAGAGGGAGTATTGGACCAACACTTGTAGAAAACGGTGTCCTCGTGGGCAACTCATTGGAGGGACACAAATAAATTTTGCCGACTTTCTCCTGAAGCTTACGAGCGTTCACACCTAAGCGTCTTACAAGTCAGCTGTTTAGCTAAACATGAGCTCATGATCTAAATTTACACAATAATGAAGAAATCAGCTACGAGGGGAGACAATCAGTAAAGACTATCAATACCAGAATTAGATTCCCAAGGCCATCCAGCAATTGTTGGAATAATCAGGTGCAAGGCAGAATATATACATAAAACTGGAACTGAAACAAGGAACAAGGATGTTTTCAAAGACTGGTAGGATCTCTCAAACATTTTTAAAGTACATGTCATTGATAAAGCTAAATACTCAAAGGTTGTGTAATACAACAGATTAAGCATTGAGAAGAGTGAAATTATGCTGTTTTGAAAACTACGGCAGGTGAGATTTTCTGCCTAATTATATAACAAGATTTCTCTAAAAAATACACATTATTTCAATGACTTATTGGCTGTGAACTAAGTTAAGGGTATTTCAAATGGCTTGTCTGCAAAGAAAGGGGAGATGTAGGGAATCACAGAAAGTCGAGGGGAAAATAGGTCAATATGTACATCGCTATATGGTGAACTAAACCTTAGGCCAGCAACAATGGAGAGGACCTGACCCTTAGAAACTTACAAGTAAGCTGGAATCTTCAAAAGTTCCAATCTTTATAAGTAAAATATTTATTAAAATGAATAACCAAGTGTTTTAATTGACATCAGAAGATCAAAACAATAACCCCTGAGAACATAGAAAAAAGATAAATAAAGATATGAGCAGAACTTAATACAACAGAAAACGTATAAAATTCAGGTGATTTAGTAAGTCCAAAGAATCTTCTTTGAAAAGATTGAAAAGACACACTTTGATTAAGGAAAACAAAAACATAAGTATAGAATATACAGAAAGAATCAGGACAATGTTATAGCAGAGAATATATGAAATGCCAGTAAATTTGAACATTTCTGTAAAGTGGACCATTTCCTAGCTCCTAAAGTTTACCAAACCTGACACAAGAGGAAATCATTTAAGGTCATCATGTCTGCCCTTGGCATTCTCGGAACGCCCTGGCCTCAGGATGCAGCCTCTGTAGTCCATGGTAACCTGCGGAGAAGGGGCAGAGCTGAGGTTGGTTGGAACTCTGCCCTCAATGAAGGAGTGGGTGTGGCCATCTCTGCTGTGACTGAACATAGGGCAGGGGAGCAGGGGGCCCAGGGCAGGGCCCCCAGAGCACGGCAGGTCCAGTGGGCTGTCACAAGCATTTAGGCCCAGGACAAAGGGCGCCTTCTTTGTCTGCACATATGCCCAAACTCTCACCTTTCCACTCAGGCCGACCTCTTACTTGAAGTGTGTGTGGAACCTGTCCTCACAGTACACCTCGCTGCACAGCTAACCATACGTCTGGGCATCGTAGCTTCCTGCCAGGTGACCGAAGTTCGCAGGCAGATGTGTCCCAGGGACACATGCAAAGAGGCTCCAGCCCGGGCCACAGGCTGCCCACTGCCCCTGCCCCAGATCGGGGGCCGCCAATCAGCCCTGTCGGAGTCCCCTTCCTCTAGAGGGAGTATTGGACCAACACTTGTAGAAAACGGTGACCTCGTGGGCAACTCATTGGAGGGACACAAATAAATTTTGCCGACATTCTCCTGAAGCTTACGAGCGTTCACACCTAAGCATCTTACAAGGTCAGCTGTTTAGCTAAACATGAGCTCATGATCTAAATTTACACAATAATGAAGAAATCAGCTACGAGGGGAGACAATCAGGAAAGACTATCAATACCAGAATTAGATTCCCAAGGCCATCCATCAATTGTTGGAATAATCAGGTGCAAGGCAGAATATATACATAAAACTGGAACTGAAACAAGGAACAAGGATGTTTTCAAAGACTGGTAGGATCTCTAAAACATTTTTAAAGTACATGTCATTGATAAAGCTAAATACTCAAAGGTTGTGTAATACAACAGATTAAGCATTGAGAAGAGTGAAACTATGCTGTTTTGAAAACTATGGCAGGTGAGATTTTCTGCCTAATTATATAAGAAGATTTCTCTAAAAATACACATTATTTCAATGACTTATTGGCTGTGAAATAAGTTAAGGGTATTTCAAATGGCTTGTCTGCAAAGAAAGGTGAGATGTAGGGAATCACAGAAAGTCGAGGGGAAAATAGGTCAATATATACATTGCTATATGGTGAACTAAACCTTAGGCCAGCAACAATGGAGAGAACCTGACCCTTAGAAACTTACAAGTAAGCTGGAATCTTCAAAAGTTCAAATCTTTATAAGTAAAATATTTATCAAAATGAATAACCAAGTGTTTTAATTGACATCAGAAGATCAAAACAATAAACCCTGAGAACATAGAAAAAAGATAAATAAAGATATGAGCAGAACTTAATACAACAGAAAACATATAAAATTCAGGTGATTTAGTAAGTCCAAAGAATCTTCTTTGAAAAGATTGAAAAGGCACACTTTGATTAAGGACAACAAAAACATAAGTATAGAATATACAGAAAGAATCAGGACAATGTTATAGCAGAGAATATATGAAATGCCAGTAAATTTGAACATTTCTGTAAAGTGGACCATTTCCTAGCTCCTAAAGTTTACCAAACCTGACACAAGAGGAAATCATTTAAGGTCATCATGTCTGCCCTTGGCATTCTCGGAACGCCCTGGCCTCAGGATGCAGCCTCTGTAGTCCATGGAAACCTGCGGAGAAGGGGCAGAGCTGAGGTTGGTTGGAACTCTGCCCTCAATGAAGGAGTGGGTGTGGCCATCTCTGCTGTGACTGAACATAGGGCAGGGGAGCAGGGGGCCCAGGGCAGGGCCCCCAGAGCACGGCAGGTCCAGTGGGCTGTCACAAGCATTTAGGCCCAGGACAAAGGGCGCCTTCTTTGTCTGCACATATGCCCAAACTCTCACCTTTCCACTCAGGCCGACCTCTTACTTGAAGTGTGTGTGGAACCTGTCCTCACAGTACACCTCGCTGCACAGCTAACCATACGTCTGGGCATCGTAGCTTCCTGCCAGGTGACCGAAGTTCGCAGGCAGATGTGTCCCAGGGACACATGCAAAGAGGCTCCAGCCCGGGCCACAGGCTGCCCACTGCCCCTGCCCCAGATCGGGGGCCGCCAATCAGCCCTGTCGGAGTCCCCTTCCTCTAGAGGGAGTATTGGACCAACACTTGTAGAAAACGGTGACCTCGTGGGCAACTCATTGGAGGGACACAAATAAATTTTGCCGACATTCTCCTGAAGCTTACGAGCGTTCACACCTAAGAATCTTACAAGGTCAGCTGTTTAGCTAAACATGAGCTCATGATCTAAATTTACACAATAATGAAGAAATCAGCTACGAGGGGAGACAATCAGGAAAGACTATCAATACCAGAATTAGATTCCCAAGGCCATCCATCAATTGTTGGAATAATCAGGTGCAAGGCAGAATATATACATAAAACTGGAACTGAAACAAGGAACAAGGATGTTTTCAAAGACTGGTAGGATCTCTAAAACATTTTTAAAGTACATGTCATTGATAAAGCTAAATACTCAAAGGTTGTGTAATACAACAGATTAAGCATTGAGAAGAGTGAAACTATGCTGTTTTGAAAACTATGGCAGGTGAGATTTTCTGCCTAATTATATAAGAAGATTTCTCTAAAAATACACATTATTTCAATGACTTATTGGCTGTGAAATAAGTTAAGGGTATTTCAAATGGCTTGTCTGCAAAGAAAGGTGAGATGTAGGGAATCACAGAAAGTCGAGGGGAAAATAGGTCAATATATACATTGCTATATGGTGAACTAAACCTTAGGCCAGCAACAATGGAGAGAACCTGACCCTTAGAAACTTACAAGTAAGCTGGAATCTTCAAAAGTTCAAATCTTTATAAGTAAAATATTTATCAAAATGAATAACCAAGTGTTTTAATTGACATCAGAAGATCAAAACAATAAACCCTGAGAACATAGAAAAAAGATAAATAAAGATATGAGCAGAACTTAATACAACAGAAAACATATAAAATTCAGGTGATTTAGTAAGTCCAAAGAATCTTCTTTGAAAAGATTGAAAAGACACACTTTGATTAAGGACAACAAAAACATAAGTATAGAATATACAGAAAGAATCAGGACAATGTTATAGCAGAGAATATATGAAATGCCAGTAAATTTGAACATTTCTGTAAAGTGGACCATTTCCTAGCTCCTAAAGTTTACCAAACCTGACACAAGAGGAAATCATTTAAGGTCATCATGTCTGCCCTTGGCATTCTCGGAACGCCCTGGCCTCAGGATGCAGCCTCTGTAGTCCATGGTAACCTGCGGAGAGGGGGCGGGGCTGAGGGTGGTTGGAACTCTGCCCTCACTGAAGGAGTGGGTGTGGCCATCTCTGCTGTGACTGAACAAAGGGCAGGGGAGCAGGGGGCCAAGGGCAAGGCCCTCAGAGCAAGGCAGGTCCAGTGGGCTGTCACAAGCATTTAGGCCCAGGCCAAAGGGCGCCTTCTTTGTCTGCACAGCTGCCCAAACTCTCACCTTTCCACTCAGGCCGACCTCTTACTTGAAGTGTGTGTGGAACCTGTCCTCACAGTACACCTCGCTGCACAGGTAACCATAGGTCTGGGCATCGTAGCTTCCTGCCAGGTGACCGAAGTTTGCAGGCATATGTGTCCCAGGGACACTTGCAAAGAGGCTCCACCCCGGGCCACAGGCTGCCCACTGCCCCTGCCCCAGATCGGGGGCCGCCAATCAGCCCTGTCGGAGTCCCCTTCCTCTAGAGGGAGTATTGGACCAACACTTGTAGAAAACGGTGTCCTCGTGGGCAACTCATTGGAGGGACACAAATAAATCTTTGCCGTCTTTCTGCGGAAGCTTACGAGCATTCACACCTAAGCGTCTTACAAGGTCAGCTGTTTAGCTAAACATGAGCTCATGATATAAATTTACACAATAATGAAGAAATCAGCTACGAGGGGAGACAATCAGTAAAGAGTATCAATACCAGAATTAGATTCCCAAGGCCATCCATCAATTGTTGGAATAATCAGGTGCAAGGCAGAATATATACATAAAACTGGAACTGAAACAAGGAACAAGGATGTTTTCAAAGACTGGTAGGATCTCTAAAACATTTTTAAAGTACATGTCATTGATAAAGCTAAATACTCAAAGGTTGTGTAATACAACAGATTAAGCATTGAGAAGAGTCAAATTATGCTGTCTTGAAAACTATGGCAGGTGAGATTTTCTGCCTAATTATATAAGAAGATTTCTCTAAAAATACACATTAATTCAATGACTTATTGGCTGTGAAATAAGTTAAGGGTATTTCAAATGGCTTGTCTGTAAAGAAAGTTGAGATGTAGGGAATCACAGAAAGTCGAGGGGAAAATAGGTCAATATATACATTGCTATATGGTGAACTAAACCTTAGGCCAGCAACAATGGAGAGGACCTGACCCTTAGAAACTTACAAGTAAGCTGGAATCTTCAAATGTTCAAATCTTTATAAGTAAAATATTTATTAAAATGAATAACCAAGTGTTTTAATTGACATCAGAAGATCAAAACAATAAACCCTGAGAACATAGAAAAAAGATAAATAAAGATACGAGCAGAACTTAATACAACAGAAAACGTATAAAATTGAGGTGATGTAGTAAGTCCAAAGAATCTTCTTTGAAAAGATTGAAAAGACACACTTTGATTAAGGAAAACAAAAACATAAGTATAGAATATACAGAAAGTATCAGGACAATGTTATAGCAGAGAATATATGAAATGCCAGTAAATTTGAACATTTCTGTAAGTGGACCATTTCCTAGCTCCTAAAGTTTAGCAAACCTGACACAAGAGGAAATCATTTAAGGTCATCATGTCTGCCCTTGGCATTCTCGGAACGCCCTGGCCTCAGGATGCAGCCTCTGTAGTCCATGGTAACCTGCGGAGAGGGGGAGGAGCTGAGGTTGGTTGGAACTCTGCCCTCACTGAAGGAGTGGGTGTGGCCATTTCTGCTGTGACTGAACAAAGGGCAGGGGAGCAGGGGGCCCAGGGCAGGGCCCTCAGAGCACGGCAGGTCCAGTGGGGTGTCACAAGCATTTAGGCCCAGGCCAAAGGGCGCCTTCTTTGTCTGCACAGCTGCCCAAACTCTCACCTTTCCACTCAGGCCGACCTCTTACTTGAAGTGTGTGTGGAACCTGTCCTCACAGTACACCTCGCTGCACAGCTAACCATAGGTCTGGGCATCGTAGCTTCCTGCCAGGTGACCGAAGTTCGCAGGCAGATGTGTGCCAGGGACACATGCAAAGAGGCTCCAGCCCGGGCCACAGGCTGCCCACTGCCACTGCCCCAGATCGGGGGCCGCCAATCAGCCCTGTCGAAGTCCCCTTCCTCTAGAGGGAGTATTGGACCAACACTTGTAGAAAACGGTGTCCTCGTGGGCAACTCATTGGAGGGACACAAATAAATTTTGCCGACTTTCTCCTGAAGCTTACGAGCGTTCACACCTAAGCGTCTTACAAGGTCAGCTGTTTAGCTAAACATGAGCTCATGATCTAAATTTACACAATAATGAAGAAATCAGCTACGAGGGGAGACAATCAGTAAAGACTATCAATACCAGAATTAGATTCCCAAGGCCATCCATCAATTGTTGGAATAATCAGGTGCAAGGCAGAATATATACATAAAACTGGAACTGAAACAAGGAACAAGGATGTTTTCAAAGACTGGTAGGATCTCTAAAACATTTTTAAAGTACATGTCATTGATAAAGCTAAATACTCAAAGGTTGTGTAATACAACAGATTAAGCATTGAGAAGAGTGAAACTATGCTGTTTTGAAAACTATGGCAGGTGAGATTTTCTGCCTAATTATATAAGAAGATTTCTCTAAAAATACACATTATTTCAATGACTTATTGGCTGTGAAATAAGTTAAGGGTATTTCAAATGGCTTGTCTGCAAAGAAAGGTGAGATGTAGGGAATCACAGAAAGTCGAGGGGAAAATAGGTCAATATATACATTGCTATATGGTGAACTAAACCTTAGGCCAGCAACAATGGAGAGGACCTGACCCTTAGAAACTTACAAGTAAGCTGGAATCTTCAAAAGTTCAAATCTTTATAAGTAAAATATTTATTAAAATGAATAACCAAGTGTTTTAATTGACATCAGAAGATCAAAACAATAAACCCGGAGAACATAGAAAAAAGATAAATAAAGATATGAGCAGAACTTAATACAACAGAAAACGTATAAAATTGAGGTGATTTAGTAAGTCCAAAGAATCTTCTTTGAAAAGATTGAAAAGACACACTTTGATTAAGGAAAACAAAAACATAAGTATAGAATATACAGAAAGAATCAGGACAATGTTATAGCAGAGAATATATGAAATGCCAGTAAATTTGAACATTTCTGTAAAGTGGACCATTTCCTAGCTCCTAAAGTTTACCAAACCTGACACAAGAGGAAATCATTTAAGGTCATCATGTCTGCCCTTGTCATTCTCGGAACGCCCTGGCCTCAGGATGCAGCCTTTGTAGTCCATGGTAACCTGCGGAGAGGGGGCGGGGCTGAGGGTGGTTGGAACTCTGCCCTCACTGAAGGAGTGGGTGTGGCCATCTCTGCTGTGACTGAACAAAGGGCAGGGGAGCAGGGGGCCCAGGGCAGGGCCCTCAGAGCACGGCAGGTCCAGTGGGGTGTCACAAGCATTTAGGCCCAGGCCAAAGGGTGCCTTCTTTGTTTGCACAGCTGCCCAAACTCTCACCTTTCCACTCAGGCCGACATCTTACTTGAAGTGTGTGTGGAACCTGTCTTCACAGTACACATCGCTGCACAGCTAACCATAGGTCTGGGCATCGTACCTTCCTGCCAGGTGACCGAAGTTCGCAGGCAGATGTGTCCCAGGGACACATGCAAAGAGGCTCCAGCCCGGGCCACAGGCTGCCCACTGCCCCTGCCCCAGATCGGGGGCCGCCAATCAGCCCTTTCGGAGTCCCCTTCCTCTAGAGGGAGTATTGGACCAACACTTGTAGAAAACTGTGTCCTCGTGGGCAACTCATTGTAGGGACACAAATAAATCTTTGCCGTCTTTCTGCGGAAGGTTACGAGCGTTCACACCTAAGCGTCTTACAAGGTCAGCTGTTTAGCTTAACATGAGCTCATGTTCTAAATTTACACAATAATGAGGAAATCAGCTACGAGGGGAGACAATCAGTAAAGACTATCAATACCAGAATTAGATGCCCAAGGCCATCCATCAATTGTTGGAATAATCAGGTGCAAGGCAGAATATATACATAAAACTGGAACTGAAACAAGGAACAAGGATGTTTTCAAAGACTGGTAGGATGTCTAAAACATTTTTAAAGTACATGTCATTGATAAAGCTAAATACTCAAAGGTTGTGTAATACAACAGATTAAGATTTGAGAAGAGTGAAATTATGCTGTTTTGAAAACTATGGCAAGTGAGATTTTCTGCCTAATTATATAAGAAGATTTCTCTAAAAATACACATTATTTCAATGACTTATTGGCTGTGAAATAAGTTAAGGGTATTTCAAATGGCTTGTCTGCAAAGAAAGGTGAGATGTAGGGAATCACAGAAAGTCGAGGGGAAAATACGTCAATATATACATTGCTATATGGTGAACTAAACCTTAGGCCAGCAACAATGGAGAGGACCTGACCCTTAGAAACTTACAAGTAAGCTGGAATCTTCAAAAGTTCAAATCTTTATAAGTAAAATATTTATTAAAATGAATAACCAAGTGTTTTAATTGACATCAGAAGATCAAAACAATAAACCCGGAGAACATAGAAAAAAGATAAATAAAGATATGAGCAGAACTTAATACAACAGAAAACGTATAAAATTGAGGTGATTTAGTAAGTCCAAAGAATCTTCTTTGAAAAGATTGAAAAGACACACTTTGATTAAGGAAAACAAAAACATAAGTATAGAATATACAGAAAGAATCAGGACAATGTTATAGCAGAGAATATATGAAATGCCAGTAAATTTGAACATTTCTGTAAAGTGGACCATTTCCTAGCTCCTAAAGTTTACCAAACCTGACACAAGAGGAAATCATTTAAGGTCATCATGTCTGCCCTTGGCATTCTCGGAACGCCCTGGCCTCAGGATGCAGCCTCTGTAGTCCATGGTAACCTGCGGAGAGGGGGCGGGGCTGAGGGTGGGTGGAACTCTGGCCTCACTGGAGGAGTGGGTGTGGCCATCTCTGCTGTGACTGAACAAAGGGCAGGGGACCAGGGCGCCCAGGGCAGGGCCCTCAGAGCACGGCAGGTCCAGTGGGCTGTCACAAGCATTTAGGCCCAGGCCAAAGGTCGCCTTCTTTGTCTGCACAGCTGCCCAAACTCTCACCTTTCCACTCAGGCCGACCTCTTACTTGAAGTGTGTGTGGAACCTGTCCTCACAGTACACCTCGCTGCACAGCTAACCATAGGTCTGGGCATCGTAGCTTCCTGCCAGGTGACCGAAGTTCGCAGGCAGATGTGTCCCAGGGACACATGCAAAGAGGCTCCAGCCCGGGCCACAGGCTGCCCACTGCCCCTGCCCCAGATCGGGGGCCGCCAATCAGCCCTGTCGGAGTCCCCTTCCTCTAGAGGGAGTATTGGACCAACACTTGTAGAAAACGGTGTCCTCGTGGGCAACTCATTGGAGGGACACAAATAAATCTTTGCCGTCTTTCTGCGGAAGCTTACGAGCGTTCACACCTAAGCGTCTTACAAGGTCAGCTGTTTAGCTAAACATGAGCTCATGATCTAAATTTACACAATAATGAAGAAATCAGCTACGAGGGGAGACAATTAGTAAAGACTATCAGTACCAGAATTAGATTCCCAAGGCCATCCATCAATTGTTGGAATAATCAGGTGCAAGGCAGAATATATACATAAAACTGGAACTGAAACAAGGAACAAGGATGTTTTCAAAGACTGGTAGGATCTCTAAAACATTTTTAAAGTACATGTCATTGATAAAGCTAAATACTCAAAGGTTGTGTAATACAACAGATTAAGCATTGAGAAGAGTGAAATTATGCTGTTTTGAAAACTATGGCAGGTGAGATTTTCTGCCTAATTATATAAGAAGATTTCTCTAAAAATACACATTATTTCAATGACTTATTGGCTGTGAACTAAGTTAAGGGTATTTCAAATGGCTTGTCTGCAAAGAAAGGTGAGATGTAGGGAATCACAGAAAGTCGAGGGGAAAATAGGTCAATATATACATTGCTATATGGTGAACTAAACCTTATGCCAGCAACAATGGAGAGGACCTGACCCTTAGAAACTTACAAGTAAGCTGGAATCTTCAAAAGTTCAAATCTTTATAAGTAAAATATTTATTAAAATGAATAACCAAGTGTTTTAATTGACATCAGAAGATCAAAACAATAAACCCTGAGAACATAGAAAAAAGATAAATAAAGATATGAGCAGAACTTAATACAACAGAAAACGGATAAAATTGAGGTGATTTAGTAAGTCCAAAGAATCTTCTTTGAAAAGATTGAAAAGACACACTTTGATTAAGGAAAACAAAAACATAAGTATAGAATATACAGAAAGAATCAGGACAATGTTATAGCAGAGAATATATGAAATGCCAGTAAATTTGAACATTTCTGTAAAGTGGACCATTTCCTAGCTCCTAAAGTTTACCAAACCTGACACAAGAGGAAATCATTTAAGGTCATCATGTCTGCCCTTGGCATTCTCGGAACGCCCTGGCCTCAGGATGCAGCCTCTGTAATCCATGGTAACCTGCGGAGAGGGGGCGGGGCTGAGGGTGGTTGGAACTCTGGCCTCACTGGAGGAGTGGGTGTGGCCATCTCTGCTGTGACTGAACAAAGGGCAGTGGAGCAGGGGGACCAGGGCAGGGCCCTCAGAGCACGGCAGGTCCAGTGGGCTGTCACAAGCATTTAGGCCCAGGCCAAAGGGCGCCTTCTTTGTCTGCACAGCTGCCCAAACTCTCACCTTTCCACTCAGGCCGACCTCTTACTTGAAGTGTGTGTGGAACCTGTCCTCACAGTACACCTCGCTGCACAGCTAACCATAGGTCTGGGCATCGTAGCTTCCTGCCAGGTGACCGAAGTTCCCAGGCAGATGTGTCCCAGGGACACATGCAAAGAGGCTCCTGCCCGGGCCACAGGCTGCCCACTGCCCCTGCCCCAGATCGGGGTCCACCAATCAGCCCTGTCGAAGACCCCTTCCTCTAGAGGGAGTATTGGACCAACACTTGTAGAAAACGGTGTCCTCGTGGGCAACTCATTGGAGGGACACAAATAAATCTTTGCCGTCTTTCTGCAGAAGCTTACGAGCGTTCACACCTAAGCATCTTAAAAGGTCAGCTGTTTAGCTAAACATGAGCTCATGATCTAAATTTACACAATAATGAAGAAATCAGCTACGAGGGGAGACAATCAGTAAAGACTATCAATACCAGAATTAGATTCCCAAGGCCATCCATCAATTGTTGGAATAATCAGGTGCAAGGCAGAATATATACATAAAACTGGAACTGAAACAAGGAACAAGGATGTTTTCAAAGACTGGTAGGATCTCTAAAACATTTTTAAAGTACATGTCATTGATAAAGCTAAATACTCAAAGGTTGTGTAATACAACAGATTAAGCATTGAGAAGAGTGAAATTATGCTGTTTTGAAAACTATGGCAGGTGAGATTTTCTGCCTAATTATATAAGAAGATTTCTCTAAAAATACACATTATTTCAATGACTTATTGGCTGTGAAATAAGTTAAGGGTATTTCAAATGGCTTGTCTGCAAAGAAAGGTGAGATGTAGGGAATCACAGAAAGTCGAGGGGAAAATAGGTCAATATATACATTGCTATATGGTGAACTAAACCTTAGGCCAGCAACAATGGAGAGGACCTGACCCTTAGAAACTTACAAGTAAGCTGGAATCTTCCAAAGTTCAAATCTTTATAAGTAAAATATTTATTAAAATGAATAACCAAGTGTTTTAATTGACATCAGAAGATCAAAACAATAAACCCTGAGAACATAGAAAAAAGATAAATAAAGATATGAGCAGAACTTAATACAACAGAAAACGTATAAAATTGAGGTGATTTAGTAAGTCCAAAGAATCTTCTTTGAAAAGATTGAAAAGACACACTTTGATTAAGGAAAACAAAAATATAAGTAAAGAATATAAAGAAAGAATCAGGACAATGTTATAACAGAGAATATATGAAATGCCAGTAAATTTGAACATTTCTGTAAAGTGGACCATTTCCTAGCTCCTAAAGTTTACCAAACCTGACACAAGAGGAAATCATTTAAGGTCATCATGTCTGCCCTTGGCATTCTCGGAACGCCCTGGCCTCAGGATGCAGCCTCTGTAGTCCATGGTAACCTGCGGAGAGGGGGCGGGGCTGAGGGTGGTTGGAACTCTGGCCTCACTGGAGGAGTGGGTGTGGCCATCTCTGCTGTGACTGAACAAAGGGCAGGGGAGCAGGGGGCCCAGGGCAGGGCCCTCAGAGCACGGCAGGTCCAGTGGGGTGTCACAAGCATTTAGGCCCAGGCCAAAGGGCGCCTTCTTTGTCTGCACAGCTGCCCAAACTCTCACCTTTCCACTCAGGCCGACCTCTTACTTGAAGTG
Source organism: Mesoplodon mirus (assembly GCF_964341445.2). Taxonomy (NCBI): domain Eukaryota; kingdom Metazoa; phylum Chordata; class Mammalia; order Artiodactyla; family Ziphiidae; genus Mesoplodon; species Mesoplodon mirus. Next base: position 180,769,055 of record NC_138976.1, on the reverse strand, counting down.
TGTGTGGAACCTGTCCTCACAGTACACCTCGCTGCACAGCTAACCATAGGTCTGGGCATCGTAGCTTCCTGCCAGGTGACAGAAGTTCGCAGGCAGATGTGTCCCAGGGACACATGCAAAGATGCTCCTGCCCGGGCCACAGGCTGCCCACTGCCCCTGCCCCAGATCGGGGGCCGCCAATCAGCCCTGTCGGAGTCCCCTTCCTCTAGAGGGAGTATTGGACCAACACTTGTAGAAAACGGTGTCCTCGTGGGCAACTCATTGGAGGGACACAAATAATCTTTGCTGTCTTTCTGCGGAAGCTTACGAGCGTTCACACCTAAGCGTCTTACAAGGTCAGCTGTTTAGCTAAACATGAGCTCATGATCTAAATTTACACAATAATGAAGAAATCAGCTACGAGGGGAGACAATCAGTAAAGACTATCAATACCAGAATTAGATTCCCAAGGCCATCCAGCAATTGTTGGAATAATCAGGTGCAAGGCAGAATATATACATAAAACTGGAACTGAAACAAGGAACAAGGATGTTTTCAAAGACTGGTAGGATCTCTAAAACATTTTTAAAGTACATGTCATTGATAAAGCTAAATACTCAAAGGTTGTGTTATACAACAGATTAAGCATTGAGAAGAGTGAAATTATGCTGTTTTGAAAACTATGGCAGGTGAGATTTTCTGCCTAATTATATAAGAAGATTTCTCTAAAAAATACACATTATTTCAATGACTTATTGGCTGTGAAATAAGTTAAGGGTATTTCAAATGGCTTGTCTGCCAAGAAAGGTGAGATGTAGGGAATCACAGAAAGTCGAGGGGAAAATAGGTCAATATATACATTGCTATATGGTGAACTAAACCTTAGGCCAGCAACAATGGAGAGGACCTGACCCTTCGAAACTTACAAGTAAGCTGGAATCTTCAAAAGTTCAAATCTTTATAAGTAAAATATTTATTAAAATGAATAACCAAGTGTTTTAATTGACATCAGAAGATCAAAACAATAAACCCTGAGAACATAGAAAAAAGATAAATAAAGATATGAGCAGAACTTAATACAACAGAAAACGTATAAAATTCAGGTGATTTAGTAAGTCCAAAGAATCTTCTTTGAAAAGATTGAAAAGACACACTTTGATTAAGGAAAACAAAAACATAAGTAAAGAATATACAGAAAGAATCAGGACAATGTTATAGCAGAGAATATATGAAATGCCAGTAAATTTGAACATTTCTGTAAAGTGGACCATTTCCTAGCTCCTAAAGTTTACCAAACCTGACACAAGAGGAAATCATTTAAGGTCATCATGTCTGCCCTTGGCATTCTCGGAACGCCCTGGCCTCAGGATGCAGCCTCTGTAGTCCATGGTAACATGCGGAGAGGGGGCGGGGCTGAGGGTGGTTGGAACTCTGCCCTCACTGGAGGAGTGGGTGTGGCCATCTCTGCTGTGACTGAACAAAGGGCAGGGGAGCAGGGGGCCCAGGGCAGGGCCCTCAGAGCACGGCAGGTCCAGTGGGGTGTCACAAGCATTTAGGCCCAGGCCAAAGGGCGCCTTCTTTGTCTGCACAGGTGCCCAAACTCTCACCTTTCCACTCAGGCCGACCTCTTACTTGAAGTGTGTGTGGAACCTGTCCTCACAGTACACCTCGCTGCACAGCTAACCATAGGTCTGGGCATCGTAGCTTCCTGCCAGGTGACTGAAGTTCGCAGGCAGATGTGTCCCAGGGACACATGCAAAGAGGCTCCTGCCCGGGCCACAGGCTGCCCACTGCTCCTGCCCCAGATCGGGGGCCGCCAATCAGCCCTGTCGGAGTCCCCTTCCTCTAGAGGGAGTATTGGACGAACACTTGTAGAAAACGGTGTCCTCGTGGGCAACTCATTGGAGGGACACAAATAAATCTTTGCCGTCTTTCTGCGGAAGCTTACGAGCGTTCACACCTAAGCGTCTTACAAGGTCAGCTGTTTAGCTAAACATGAGCTCATGATCTAAATTTACACAATAATGAAGAAATCAGCTATGAGGGGAGACAATCAGTAAAGACTATCAATACCAGAATTAGATTCCCAAGGCCATCCATCAATTGTTGGAATAATCAGGTGCAAGGCAGAATATATACATAAAACTGGAACTGAAACACGGAACAAGGATGTTTTCAAAGACTGGTAGGATCTCTAAAACATTTTTAAAGTACATGTCATTGATAAAGCTAAATACTCAAAGGTTGTGTAATACAACAGATTAAGCATTGAGAAGAGTGAAATTATGCTGTTTTGAAAACTATGGCAGGTGAGATTTTCTGCCTAATTATATAAGAAGATTTCTCTAAAAATACACATTATTTCAATGACTTATTGGCTGTGAAATAAGTTAAGGGTATTTCAAATGGCTTGTCTGCAAAGAAAGGTGAGATGTAGGGAATCACAGAAAGTCGAGGGGAAAATAGGTCAATATATACATTGCTATATGGTGAACTAAACCTTAGGCCAGCAACAATGGAGAGGACCTGACCCGTAGAAACTTACAAGTAAGCTGGAATCTTCCAAAGTTCAAATCTTTATAAGTAAAATATTTATTAAAATGAATAACCAAGTGTTTTAATTGACATCAGAAGATCAAAACAATAAACCCTGAGAACATAGAAAAAAGATAAATAAAGATATGAGCAGAACTTAATACAACAGAAAACGTATAAAATTCAGGTGATTTAGTAAGTCCAAAGAATCTTCTTTGAAAAGATTGAAAAGACACACTTTGATTAAGGAAAACAAAAATATAAGTAAAGAATATAAAGAAAGAATCAGGACAATGTTATAACAGAGAATATATGAAATGCCAGTAAATTTGAACATTTCTGTAAAGTGGACCATTTCCTAGCTCCTAAAGTTTACCAAACCTGACACAAGAGGAAATCATTTAAGGTCATCATGTCTGCCCTTGGCATTCTCGGAACGCCCTGGCCTCAGGATGCAGCCTCTGTAGTCCATGGTAACCTGCGGAGAGGGGGCGGGGCTGAGGGTGGTTGGAACTCTGGCCTCACTGGAGGAGTGGGTGTGGCCATCTCTGCTGTGACTGAACAAAGGGCAGGGGAGCAGGGGGCCCAGGGCAGGGCCCTCAGAGCACGGCAGGTCCAGTGGGGTGTCACAAGCATTTAGGCCCAGGCCAAAGGGCGCCTTCTTTGTCTGCACAGCTGCCCAAACTCTCACCTTTCCACTCAGGCCGACCTCTTACTTGAAGTGTGTGTGGAACCTGTCCTCACAGTACACCTCGCTGCACAGCTAACCATAGGTCTGGGCATCGTAGCTTCCTGCCAGGTGACTGAAGTTCGCAGGCAGATGTGTCCCAGGGACACATGCAAAGATGCTCCTGCCCGGGCCACAGGCTGCCCACTGCCCCTGCCCCAGATCGGGGGCCGCCAATCAGCCCTGTCGGAGTCCCCTTCCTCTAGAGGGAGTATTGGACCAACACTTGTAGAAAACGGTGTCCTCGTGGGCAACTCATTGGAGGGACACAAATAATCTTTGCTGTCTTTCTGCGGAAGCTTACGAGCGTTCACACCTAAGCGTCTTACAAGGTCAGCTGTTTAGCTAAACATGAGCTCATGATCTAAATTTACACAATAATGAAGAAATCAGCTACGAGGGGAGACAATCAGTAAAGACTATCAATACCAGAATTAGATTCCCAAGGCCATCCAGCAATTGTTGGAATAATCAGGTGCAAGGCAGAATATATACATAAAACTGGAACTGAAACAAGGAACAAGGATGTTTTCAAAGACTGGTAGGATCTCTAAAACATTTTTAAAGTACATGTCATTGATAAAGCTAAATACTCAAAGGTTGTGTTATACAACAGATTAAGCATTGAGAAGAGTGAAATTATGCTGTTTTGAAAACTATGGCAGGTGAGATTTTCTGCCTAATTATATAAGAAGATTTCTCTAAAAAATACACATTATTTCAATGACTTATTGGCTGTGAAATAAGTTAAGGGTATTTCAAATGGCTTGTCTGCCAAGAAAGGTGAGATGTAGGGAATCACAGAAAGTCGAGGGGAAAATAGGTCAATATATACATTGCTATATGGTGAACTAAACCTTAGGCCAGCAACAATGGAGAGGACCTGACCCTTCGAAACTTACAAGTAAGCTGGAATCTTCAAAAGTTCAAATCTTTATAAGTAAAATATTTATTAAAATGAATAACCAAGTGTTTTAATTGACATCAGAAGATCAAAACAATAAACCCTGAGAACATAGAAAAAAGATAAATAAAGATATGAGCAGAACTTAATACAACAGAAAACGTATAAAATTCAGGTGATTTAGTAAGTCCAAAGAATCTTCTTTGAAAAGATTGAAAAGACACACTTTGATTAAGGAAAACAAAAATATAAGTAAAGAATATAAAGAAAGAATCAGGACAATGTTATAACAGAGAATATATGAAATGCCAGTAAATTTGAACATTTCTGTAAAGTGGACCATTTCCTAGCTCCTAAAGTTTACCAAACCTGACACAAGAGGAAATCATTTAAGGTCATCATGTCTGCCCTTGGCATTCTCGGAACGCCCTGGCCTCAGGATGCAGCCTCTGTAGTCCATGGTAACCTGCGGAGAGGGGGCGGGGCTGAGGGTGGTTGGAACTCTGCCCTCACTGGAGGAGTGGGTGTGGCCATCTCTGCTGTGACTGAACAAAGGGCAGGGGAGCAGGGGGCCCAGGGCAGGGCCCTCAGAGCACGGCAGGTCCAGTGGGGTGTCACAAGCATTTAGGCCCAGGCCAAAGGGCGCCTTCTTTGTCTGCACAGCTGCCCAAACTCTCACCTTTCCACTCAGGCCGACCTCTTACTTGAAGTGTGTGTGGAACCTGTCCTCACAGTACACCTCGCTGCACAGCTAACCATAGGTCTGGGCATCGTAGCTTCCTGCCAGGTGACAGAAGTTCGCAGGCAGATGTGTCCCAGGGACACATGCAAAGATGCTCCTGCCCGGGCCACAGGCTGCCCACTGCCCCTGCCCCAGATCGGGGGCCGCCAATCAGCCCTGTCGGAGTCCCCTTCCTCTAGAGGGAGTATTGGACCAACACTTGTAGAAAACGGTGTCCTCGTGGGCAACTCATTGGAGGGACACAAATAATCTTTGCTGTCTTTCTGCGGAAGCTTACGAGCGTTCACACCTAAGCGTCTTACAAGGTCAGCTGTTTAGCTAAACATGAGCTCATGATCTAAATTTACACAATAATGAAGAAATCAGCTACGAGGGGAGACAATCAGTAAAGACTATCAATACCAGAATTAGATTCCCAAGGCCATCCAGCAATTGTTGGAATAATCAGGTGCAAGGCAGAATATATACATAAAACTGGAACTGAAACAAGGAACAAGGATGTTTTCAAAGACTGGTAGGATCTCTAAAACATTTTTAAAGTACATGTCATTGATAAAGCTAAATACTCAAAGGTTGTGTTATACAACAGATTAAGCATTGAGAAGAGTGAAATTATGCTGTTTTGAAAACTATGGCAGGTGAGATTTTCTGCCTAATTATATAAGAAGATTTCTCTAAAAAATACACATTATTTCAATGACTTATTGGCTGTGAAATAAGTTAAGGGTATTTCAAATGGCTTGTCTGCCAAGAAAGGTGAGATGTAGGGAATCACAGAAAGTCGAGGGGAAAATAGGTCAATATATACATTGCTATATGGTGAACTAAACCTTAGGCCAGCAACAATGGAGAGGACCTGACCCTTCGAAACTTACAAGTAAGCTGGAATCTTCAAAAGTTCAAATCTTTATAAGTAAAATATTTATTAAAATGAATAACCAAGTGTTTTAATTGACATCAGAAGATCAAAACAATAAACCCTGAGAACATAGAAAAAAGATAAATAAAGATATGAGCAGAACTTAATACAACAGAAAACGTATAAAATTCAGGTGATTTAGTAAGTCCAAAGAATCTTCTTTGAAAAGATTGAAAAGACACACTTTGATTAAGGAAAACAAAAACATAAGTAAAGAATATACAGAAAGAATCAGGACAATGTTATAGCAGAGAATATATGAAATGCCAGTAAATTTGAACATTTCTGTAAAGTGGACCATTTCCTAGCTCCTAAAGTTTACCAAACCTGACACAAGAGGAAATCATTTAAGGTCATCATGTCTGCCCTTGGCATTCTCGGAACGCCCTGGCCTCAGGATGCAGCCTCTGTAGTCCATGGTAACATGCGGAGAGGGGGCGGGGCTGAGGGTGGTTGGAACTCTGCCCTCACTGGAGGAGTGGGTGTGGCCATCTCTGCTGTGACTGAACAAAGGGCAGGGGAGCAGGGGGCCCAGGGCAGGGCCCTCAGAGCACGGCAGGTCCAGTGGGGTGTCACAAGCATTTAGGCCCAGGCCAAAGGGCGCCTTCTTTGTCTGCACAGGTGCCCAAACTCTCACCTTTCCACTCAGGCCGACCTCTTACTTGAAGTGTGTGTGGAACCTGTCCTCACAGTACACCTCGCTGCACAGCTAACCATAGGTCTGGGCATCGTAGCTTCCTGCCAGGTGACTGAAGTTCGCAGGCAGATGTGTCCCAGGGACACATGCAAAGAGGCTCCTGCCCGGGCCACAGGCTGCCCACTGCTCCTGCCCCAGATCGGGGGCCGCCAATCAGCCCTGTCGGAGTCCCCTTCCTCTAGAGGGAGTATTGGACGAACACTTGTAGAAAACGGTGTCCTCGTGGGCAACTCATTGGAGGGACACAAATAAATCTTTGCCGTCTTTCTGCGGAAGCTTACGAGCGTTCACACCTAAGCGTCTTACAAGGTCAGCTGTTTAGCTAAACATGAGCTCATGATCTAAATTTACACAATAATGAAGAAATCAGCTATGAGGGGAGACAATCAGTAAAGACTATCAATACCAGAATTAGATTCCCAAGGCCATCCATCAATTGTTGGAATAATCAGGTGCAAGGCAGAATATATACATAAAACTGGAACTGAAACACGGAACAAGGATGTTTTCAAAGACTGGTAGGATCTCTAAAACATTTTTAAAGTACATGTCATTGATAAAGCTAAATACTCAAAGGTTGTGTAATACAACAGATTAAGCATTGAGAAGAGTGAAATTATGCTGTTTTGAAAACTATGGCAGGTGAGATTTTCTGCCTAATTATATAAGAAGATTTCTCTAAAAATACACATTATTTCAATGACTTATTGGCTGTGAAATAAGTTAAGGGTATTTCAAATGGCTTGTCTGCAAAGAAAGGTGAGATGTAGGGAATCACAGAAAGTCGAGGGGAAAATAGGTCAATATATACATTGCTATATGGTGAACTAAACCTTAGGCCAGCAACAATGGAGAGGACCTGACCCGTAGAAACTTACAAGTAAGCTGGAATCTTCCAAAGTTCAAATCTTTATAAGTAAAATATTTATTAAAATGAATAACCAAGTGTTTTAATTGACATCAGAAGATCAAAACAATAAACCCTGAGAACATAGAAAAAAGATAAATAAAGATATGAGCAGAACTTAATACAACAGAAAACGTATAAAATTGAGGTGATTTAGTAAGTCCAAAGAATCTTCTTTGAAAAGATTGAAAAGACACACTTTGATTAAGGAAAACAAAAATATAAGTAAAGAATATAAAGAAAGAATCAGGACAATGTTATAACAGAGAATATATGAAATGCCAGTAAATTTGAACATTTCTGTAAAGTGGACCATTTCCTAGCTCCTAAAGTTTACCAAACCTGACACAAGAGGAAATCATTTAAGGTCATCATGTCTGCCCTTGGCATTCTCGGAACGCCCTGGCCTCAGGATGCAGCCTCTGTAGTCCATGGTAACCTGCGGAGAGGGGGCGGGGCTGAGGGTGGTTGGAACTCTGGCCTCACTGGAGGAGTGGGTGTGGCCATCTCTGCTGTGACTGAACAAAGGGCAGGGGAGCAGGGGGCCCAGGGCAGGGCCCTCAGAGCACGGCAGGTCCAGTGGGGTGTCACAAGCATTTAGGCCCAGGCCAAAGGGCGCCTTCTTTGTCTGCACAGCTGCCCAAACTCTCACCTTTCCACTCAGGCCGACCTCTTACTTGAAGTGTGTGTGGAACCTGTCCTCACAGTACACCTCGCTGCACAGCTAACCATAGGTCTGGGCATCGTAGCTTCCTGCCAGGTGACTGAAGTTCGCAGGCAGATGTGTCCCAGGGACACATGCAAAGATGCTCCTGCCCGGGCCACAGGCTGCCCACTGCCCCTGCCCCAGATCGGGGGCCGCCAATCAGCCCTGTCGGAGTCCCCTTCCTCTAGAGGGAGTATTGGACCAACACTTGTAGAAAACGGTGTCCTCGTGGGCAACTCATTGGAGGGACACAAATAATCTTTGCTGTCTTTCTGCGGAAGCTTACGAGCGTTCACACCTAAGCGTCTTACAAGGTCAGCTGTTTAGCTAAACATGAGCTCATGATCTAAATTTACACAATAATGAAGAAATCAGCTACGAGGGGAGACAATCAGTAAAGACTATCAATACCAGAATTAGATTCCCAAGGCCATCCAGCAATTGTTGGAATAATCAGGTGCAAGGCAGAATATATACATAAAACTGGAACTGAAACAAGGAACAAGGATGTTTTCAAAGACTGGTAGGATCTCTAAAACATTTTTAAAGTACATGTCATTGATAAAGCTAAATACTCAAAGGTTGTGTTATACAACAGATTAAGCATTGAGAAGAGTGAAATTATGCTGTTTTGAAAACTATGGCAGGTGAGATTTTCTGCCTAATTATATAAGAAGATTTCTCTAAAAAATACACATTATTTCAATGACTTATTGGCTGTGAAATAAGTTAAGGGTATTTCAAATGGCTTGTCTGCCAAGAAAGGTGAGATGTAGGGAATCACAGAAAGTCGAGGGGAAAATAGGTCAATATATACATTGCTATATGGTGAACTAAACCTTAGGCCAGCAACAATGGAGAGGACCTGACCCTTCGAAACTTACAAGTAAGCTGGAATCTTCAAAAGTTCAAATCTTTATAAGTAAAATATTTATTAAAATGAATAACCAAGTGTTTTAATTGACATCAGAAGATCAAAACAATAAACCCTGAGAACATAGAAAAAAGATAAATAAAGATATGAGCAGAACTTAATACAACAGAAAACGTATAAAATTCAGGTGATTTAGTAAGTCCAAAGAATCTTCTTTGAAAAGATTGAAAAGACACACTTTGATTAAGGAAAACAAAAACATAAGTAAAGAATATACAGAAAGAATCAGGACAATGTTATAGCAGAGAATATATGAAATGCCAGTAAATTTGAACATTTCTGTAAAGTGGACCATTTCCTAGCTCCTAAAGTTTACCAAACCTGACACAAGAGGAAATCATTTAAGGTCATCATGTCTGCCCTTGGCATTCTCGGAACGCCCTGGCCTCAGGATGCAGCCTCTGTAGTCCATGGTAACATGCGGAGAGGGGGCGGGGCTGAGGGTGGTTGGAACTCTGCCCTCACTGGAGGAGTGGGTGTGGCCATCTCTGCTGTGACTGAACAAAGGGCAGGGGAGCAGGGGGCCCAGGGCAGGGCCCTCAGAGCACGGCAGGTCCAGTGGGGTGTCACAAGCATTTAGGCCCAGGCCAAAGGGCGCCTTCTTTGTCTGCACAGCTGCCCAAACTCTCACCTTTCCACTCAGGCCGACCTCTTACTTGAAGTGTGTGTGGAACCTGTCCTCACAGTACACCTCGCTGCACAGCTAACCATAGGTCTGGGCATCGTAGCTTCCTGCCAGGTGACTGAAGTTCGCAGGCAGATGTGTCCCAGGGACACATGCAAAGAGGCTCCTGCCCGGGCCACAGGCTGCCCACTGCTCCTGCCCCAGATCGGGGGCCGCCAATCAGCCCTGTCGGAGTCCCCTTCCTCTAGAGGGAGTATTGGACGAACACTTGTAGAAAACGGTGTCCTCGTGGGCAACTCATTGGAGGGACACAAATAAATCTTTGCCGTCTTTCTGCGGAAGCTTACGAGCGTTCACACCTAAGCGTCTTACAAGGTCAGCTGTTTAGCTAAACATGAGCTCATGATCTAAATTTACACAATAATGAAGAAATCAGCTATGAGGGGAGACAATCAGTAAAGACTATCAATACCAGAATTAGATTCCCAAGGCCATCCATCAATTGTTGGAATAATCAGGTGCAAGGCAGAATATATACATAAAACTGGAACTGAAACACGGAACAAGGATGTTTTCAAAGACTGGTAGGATCTCTAAAACATTTTTAAAGTACATGTCATTGATAAAGCTAAATACTCAAAGGTTGTGTAATACAACAGATTAAGCATTGAGAAGAGTGAAATTATGCTGTTTTGAAAACTATGGCAGGTGAGATTTTCTGCCTAATTATATAAGAAGATTTCTCTAAAAATACACATTATTTCAATGACTTATTGGCTGTGAAATAAGTTAAGGGTATTTCAAATGGCTTGTCTGCAAAGAAAGGTGAGATGTAGGGAATCACAGAAAGTCGAGGGGAAAATAGGTCAATATATACATTGCTATATGGTGAACTAAACCTTAGGCCAGCAACAATGGAGAGGACCTGACCCTTAGAAACTTACAAGTAAGCTGGAATCTTCAAAAGTTCAAATCTTTATAAGTAAAATATTTATTAAAATGAATAACCAAGTGTTTTAATTGACATCAGAAGATCAAAACAATAAACCCTGAGAACATAGAAAAAAGATAAATAAAGATATGAGCAGAACTTAATACAACAGAAAACGTGTAAAACTGAGGTGATTTAGTAAGTCCAAAGAATCTTCTTTGAAAAGATTGAAAAGACACACTTTGATTAAGGAAAACAAAAACATAAGTATAGAATATACAGAAAGAATCAGGACAATGTTATAGCAGAGAATATATGAAATGCCAGTAAATTTGAACATTTCTGTAAAGTGGACCATTTCCTAGCTCCTAAAGTTTACCAAACCTGACACAAGAGGAAATCATTTAAGGTCATCATGTCTGCCCTTGGCATTCTCGGAACGCCCTGGCCTCAGGATGCAGCCTCTGTAGTCCATGGTAACCTGCGGAGAGGGGGCGGGGCTGAGGGTGGTTGGAACTCTGGCCTCACTGGAGGAGTGGGTGTGGCCATCTCTGCTGTGACTGAACAAAGGGCAGGGGAGCAGGGGGCCCAGGGCAGGGCCCTCAGAGCACGGCAGGTCCAGTGGGCTGTCACAAGCATTTAGGCCCAGGCCAAAGGGCGCCTTCTTTGTCTGCACAGCTGCCCAAACTCTCACCTTTCCACTCAGGCCGACCTCTTACTTGAAGTGTGTGTGGAACCTGTCCTCACAGTACACCTCGCTGCACAGCTAACCATAGGTCTGGGCATCGTAGCTTCCTGCCAGGTGACCGAAGTTCGCAGGCAGATGTGTCCCAGGGACACATGCAAAGAGGCTCCTGCCCGGGCCACAGCCTGCCGACTGCCCCTGCCCCAGATCGGGGGCCACCAATCAGCCCTGTCGAAGACCCCTTCCTCTAGAGGGAGTATTGGACCAACACTTGTAGAAAACGGTGTCCTCGTGGGCAACTCATTGGAGGGACACAAATAAATCTTTGCCGTCTTTCTGCAGAAGCTTACGAGCGTTCACACCTAAGCGTCTTACAAGGTCAGCTGTTTAGCTAAACATGAGCTCATGATCTAAATTTACACAATAATGAAGAAATCAGCTACGAGGGGAGACAATCAGTAAAGACTATCAATACCAGAATTAGATTCCCAAGGCCATCCATCAATTGTTGGAATAATCAGGTGCAAGGCAGAATATATACATAAAACTGGAACTGAAACAAGGAACAAGGATGTTTTCAAAGACTGGTAGGATCTCTAAAACATTTTTAAAGTACATGTCATTGATAAAGCTAAATACTCAAAGGTTGTGTAATACAACAGATTAAGCATTGAGAAGAGTGAAATTATGCTGTTTTGAAAACTATGGCAGGTGAGATTTTCTGCCTAATTATATAAGAAGATTTCTCTAAAAAATACACATTATTTCAATGACTTATTGGCTGTGAAATAAGTTAAGGGTATTTCAAATGGCTTGTCTGCAAAGAAAGGTGAGATGTAGGGAATCACAGAAAGTCGAGGGGAAAATAGGTCAATATATACATTGCTATATGGTGAACTAAACCTTAGGCCAGCAACAATGGAGAGGACCTGACCCTTAGAAACTTACAAGTAAGCTGGAATCTTCAAAAGTTCAAATCTTTATAAGTAAAATATTTATTAAAATGAATAACCAAGTGTTTTAATTGACATCAGAAGATCAAAACAATAAACCCTGAGAACATAGGAAAAAGATAAATAAAGATATGAGCAGAACATAATACAACAGAAAACGTATAAAATTGAGGTGATTTAGTAAGTCCAAAGAATCTTCTTTGAAAAGATTGAAAAGACACACTTTGATTAAGGAAAACAAAAACATAAGTATAGAATATACAGAAAGAATCAGGACAATGTTATAGCAGAGAATATATGAAATGCCAGTAAATTTGAACATTTCTGTAAAGTGGACCATTTCCTAGCTCCTAAAGTTTACCAAACCTGACACAAGAGGAAATCATTTAAGGTCATCATGTCTGCCCTTGGCATTCTCGGAACGCCCTGGCCTAAGGATGCAGCCTCTGTAGTCCATGGTAACCTGCGGAGAGGGGGCGGGGCTGAGGGTGGTTGGAACTCTGCCCTCACTGAAGGAGTGGGTGTGGCCATCTCTGCTGTGACTGAACAAAGGGCAGGGGAGCAGGGGGCCCAGTGCAGGGCCCTCAGAGCACGGCAGGTCCAGTGGGGTGTCACAAGCATTTAGGCCCAGGCCAAAGGGCGCCTTCTTTGTCTGCACAGCTGCCCAAACTCTCACCTTTCCACTCAGGCCGACCTCTTACTTGAAGTGTGTGTGGAACCTGTCCTCACAGTACACCTCGCTGCACAGCTAACCATAGGTTTGGGCATCGTAGCTTCCTGCCAGGTGACCGAAGTTCGCAGGCAGATGTGTCCCAGGGACACATGCAAAGAGGCTCCTGCCCGGGCCACAGGCTGCCCACTGCCCCTGCCCCAGATCAGGGGCCGCCAATCAGCCCTGTCGGAGTCCCCTGCCTCTAGAGGGATTATTGGACCAACACTTGTAGAAAACAGTGTCCTCGTGGGCAACTCATTGGAGGGACACAAATAAATTTTGCCGACTTTCTCCTGAAGCTTGCGAGCGTACACACCTAAGCGTCTTACAAGGTCAGCTGTTTAGCTAAACATGAGATCATGATCTAAATTTACACAATAATGAAAAAATCAACTACGAGGGGAGACAATCAGTAAAGAGTATCAATACCAGAATTAGATTCCCAAGGCCATCCATCAATTGTTGGAATAATCAGGTGCAAGGCAGAATATATACATAAAACTGGAACTGAAACAAGGAACAAGGATGTTTTCAAAGACTAGTAGGATCTCTAAAACCTTTTTAAAGTACATGTCATTGATAAAGCTAAATACTCAAAGGTTGTGTAATACAACAGATTAAGCATTGAGAAGAGTGAAATTATGCTGTTTTGAAAACTATGGCAGGTGAGATTTTCTGCCTAATTATATAAGAAGATTTCTCTAAAAATACACATTATTTCAATGACTTATTGGCTGTGAAATAAGTTAAGGGTATTTCAAATGGCTTGTCTGCAAAGAAAGGTGAGATGTAGGGAATCACAGAAAGTCGAGGGGAAAATAGGTCAATATATACATTGCTATATGGTGAACTAAACCTTAGGCCAGCAACAATGGAGAGGACCTGACCCTTAGAAACTTACAAGTAAGCTGGAATCTTTAAAAGTTCAAATCTTTATAAGTAAAATATTTATTAAAATGAATAACCAAGTGTTTTAATTGACATCAGAAGATCAAAACAATAAACCCTGAGAACATAGAAAAAAGATAAATAAAGATATGAGCAGAACTTAATACAACAGAAAACGTATAAAATTGAGGTGATTTAGTAAGTCCAAAGAATCTTCTTTGAAAAGATTGAAAAGACACACTTTGATTAAGGAAAACAAAAACATAAGTAAAGAATATACAGAAAGAATCAGGACCATGATATAGCAGAGAATATAAGAAATGCCAGTAAATTTGAACATTTCTGTAAAGTGGACCATTTCCTAGCTCCTAAAGTTTACCAAACCTGACACAAGAGGAAATCATTTAAGGTCATCATGTCTGCCCTTGGCATTCTCGGAACGCCCTGGCCTCAGGATGCAGCCTCTGTAGTCCATGGTAACCTGCGGAGAGGGGTCGGGGCTGAGGGTGGTTGGAACTCTGCCCTCACTGAAGGAGTGGGTGTGGCCATCTCTGCTGTGACTGAACAAAGGGCGGGGGAACAGGGGGCCCAGGGCAGGGCCCTCAGAGCATGGCATGTCCAGTGGGGTGTCACAAGCATTTAGGCCCAGGCCAAAGGGCGCCTTCTTTGTCTGCACAGCTGCCCAAACTCACCTTTCCACTCAGGCCGAGCTCTTACTTGAAGTGTGTGTGGAACCTGTCCTCACAGTACACCTCGCTGCACAGCTAACCATAGGTCTGGGCATCGTAGCTTCCTGCCAGGTGACCGAAGTTCGCAGGCAGATGTGTCCCAGGGACACATGCAATGAGGCTCCTGCCCGGGCCACAGGCTGCCCACTGCCCCTGCCCCAGATCGGGGGCCGCCAATCAGCCCTGTCGGAGTCCCCTGCCTCTAGAGGGAGTATTGGACCAACACTTGTAGAAAACGGTGTCCTCGTGGGCAACTCATTGGAGGGACACAAATAAATCTTTGCCGTCTTTCTGCTGAAGCTTACGAGCGTTCACACCTACGCGTCTTACAAGGTCAGCTGTTTAGCTAAACATGAGCTCATGATCTAAATTTACACAATAATGAAGAAATCAGCTACGAGGGGAGACAATCAGTAAAGACTATCAATACCAGAATTAGATTCCCAAGGCCATCCATCAATTGTTGGAATAATCAGGTGCAAGGCAGAATATATACATAAAACTGGAATTGAAACAAGGAACAAGGATGTTTTCAAAGACTGGTAGGATCTCTAAAACCTTTTTAAAGTACATGTCATTGATAAAGCTAAATACTCAAAGGTTGTGTAATACAACAGATTAAGCATTGAGAAGAGTGAAATTATGCTGTTTTGAAAACTATGGCAGGTGAGATTTTCTGCCTAATTATATAAGAAGATTTCTCTAAAAAATACACATTATTTCAATGACTTATTGGCTGTGAAATAAGTTAAGGGTATTTCAAATGGCTTGTCTGCAAAGAAAGGTGAGATGTAGGGAATCACAGAAAGTCGAGGGGAAAATAGGTCAATATATACATTGCTATATGGTGAACTAAACCTTAGGCCAGCAACAATGGAGAGGACCTGACCCTTAGAAACTTACAAGTAAGCTGGATTCTTCAAAAGTTCAAATCTTTATAAGTAAATTATTTATTAAAATGAATAACCAAGTGTTTTAATTGACATCAGAAGATCAAAACAATAAACCCTGAGAACATAGAAAAAAGATAAATAAAGATATGAGCAGAACTTAATACAACAGAAAACGTATAAAATTGAGGTGATTTAGTAAGTCCAAAGAATCTTCTTTGAAAAGATTGAAAAGACACACTTTGATTAAGGAAAACAAAAACATAAGTATAGAATATACAGAAAGAATCAGGACAATGTTATAGCAGAGAATATATGAAATGCCAGTAAATTTGAACATTTCTGTAAAGTGGACCATTTCCTAGCTCCAAAAGTTTACCAAACCTGACACAAGAGGAAATCATTTAAGGTCATCATGTCTGCCCTTGGCATTCTCGGAACGCCCTGGCCTAAGGATGCAGCCTCTGTAGTCCATGGTAACCTGCGGAGAGGGGGCGGGGCTGAGGGTGGTTGGAACTCTGGCCTCACTGAAGGAGTGGGTGTGGCCATCTCTGCTGTGACTGAACAAAGGGCAGGGGAGCAGGGGGCCCAGTGCAGGGCCCTCAGAGCACGGCAGGTCCAGTGGGGTGTCACAAGCATTTAGGCCCAGGCCAAAGGGCGCCTTCTTTGTCTGCACAGCTGCCCAAATTCTCAACTTTCCACTCAGGCCGACCTCTTACTTGAAGTGTGTGTGGAACCTGTCCTCACAGTACACCTCGCTGCACAGCTAACCATAGGTCTGGGCATCGTAGCTTCCTGCCAGGTGACCGAAGTTCGCAGGCAGATGTGTCCCAGGGACACATGCAAAGAGGCTCCTGCCCGGGCCACAGGCTGCCCACTGCCCCTGCCCCAGATCGGGGGCCGCCAATCAGCCCTGTCGGAGTCCCCTTCCTCTAGAGGGAGTATTGGACCAACACTTGTAGAAAACGGTGTCCTCGTGGGCAACTCATTGGAGGGACAGAAATAAATCGTTGCCGTCTTTCTGCGGAAGCTTACGAGCGTTCACACCTAAGCGTCTTACAAGGTCAGCTGTTTAGCTAAACATGAGCTCATGATCTAAATTTACACAATAATGAAGAAATCAGCTACGAGGGGAGACAATCAGTAAAGACTATCAATACCAGAATTAGATTCCCAAGGCCATCCATCAATTGTTGGAATAATCAGGTGCAAGGCAGAATATATACATAAAACTGGAACTGAAACAAGGAACAAGGATGTTTTCAAAGACTGGTAGGATCTCTAAAACATTTTTAAAGTACATGTTATTGATAAAGCTAAATACTCAAAGGTTGTGTAATACAACAGATTAAGCATTGAGAAGAGTGAAATTATGCTGTTTTGAAAACTCTGGCAGGTGAGATTTTCTGCCTAATTATATAAGAAGATTTCTCTAAAAATACACATTATTTCAAAGACTTATTGGCTGTGAAATAAGTTAAGGGTATTTCAAATGGCTTGTCTGCAAAGAAAGGTGAGATGTAGGGAATCACAGAAAGTCGAGGGGAAAATAGGTCAATATATACATTGCTATATGGTGAACTAAACCTTAGGCCAGCAACAATGGAGAGGACCTGACCCTTAGAAACTTACAAGAACGCTGGAATCTTCAAAAGTTCAAATCTTTATAAGTAAAATATTTATTAAAATGAATAACCAAGTGTTTTAATTGACATCAGAAGATCAAAACAATAAACCCTGAGAACATAGAAAAAAGATAAATAAAGATATGAGCAGAACTTAATACAACAGAAAACGTATAAACTTGAGGTGATTTAGTAAGTCCAAAGAATCTTCTTTGAAAAGATTGAAAAGACACACTTTGATTAAGGAAAACAAAAACATAAGTAAAGAATATACAGAAAGAATCAGGACCATGATATAGCAGAGAATATAAGAAATGCCAGTAAATTTGAACATTTCTGTAAAGTGGACCATTTCCTAGCTCCTAAAGTTTACCAAACCTGACACAAGAGGAAATCATTTAAGGTCATCATGTCTGCCCTTGGCATTCTCGGAACGCCCTGGCCTCAGGATGCAGCCTCTGTAGTCCATGGTAACCTGCGGAGAGGGGGCGGGGCTGAGGTTGGTTGGAACTCTGCCCTCACTGAAGGAGTGGGTGTGGCCATCTCTGCTGTGACTGAACAAAGGGCAGGGGAGCAGGGGGCCCAGGGCAGGGCCCTCAGAGCATGGCAGGTCCAGTGGGGTGTCACAAGCATTTAGGCCCAGGACAAAGGGCGCCTTCTTTGTCTGCACAGGTGCCCAAACTCTCACCTTTCCACTCAGGCCGACCTCTTACTTGAAGTGTGTGTGGAACCTGTCCTCACAGTACACCTCGCTGCACAGCTAACCATAGGTCTGGGCATCGTAGCTTCCTGCCAGGTGACCGAAGTTTGCAGGCAGATGTGTCCAAGGGACACATGCAAAGAGCCTCCTGCCCGGGCCACAGGCTGCCCACTGCCCCTGCCCCAGATCGGGGGCCGCCAATCAGCCCTGTCGGAGTCCCCTGCCTCTAGAGGGAGTATTGGACCAACACTTGTAGAAAACGGTGTCCTCGTGGGCAACTCATTGGAGGGACACAAATAAATTTTGCCGACTTTCTCCTGAAGCTTACGAGCGTTCACACCTAAGCATCTTACAAGTTCAGCTGTTTAGCTAAACATGAGCTCATGATCTAAATTTACACAATAATGAAAAAATCAGCTACGAGGTGAGACAATCATTAAAGACTATCAATACCAGAATTAGATTCCCAAGGCCATCCATCAATTGTTGGAATAATCAGGTGCAAGGCAGAATATATATATAAAACTGGAAATGAAACAAGGAACAAGGATGTTTTCAAAGACTGGTAGGATCTCTAAAATATTTTTAAAGTACATGTCATTGATAAAGCTAAATACTCAAAGGTTGTGTAATACAACAGATTAAGCATTGAATAGAGTGAAATTATGCTGTTTTGAAAACTATGGCAGGTGAGATTTTCTGCCTAATTATATAAGAAGATTTCTCTAAAAATACACATTATTTCAATGACTTATTGGCTGTGAAATAAGTTAAGCGTATTTCAAATGGCTTGTCTGCAAAGAAAGGTGAGATGTAGGGAATCACAGAAAGTCGAGGGGAAAATAGGTCAATATATACATTGCTATATGGTGAACTAAACCTTAGGCCAGCAACAATGGAGAGGACCTGACCCTTAGAAACTTACAAGTAAGCTGGAATCTTCAAAAGTTCAAATCTTTATAAGTAAAATATTTATTAAAATGAATAACCAAGTGTTTTAATTGACATCGGAAGATCAAAACAATAAACCCTGAGAACATAGAAAAAAGATAAATAAAGATATGAGCAGAACTTAATACAACAGAAAACGTATAAAATTGAGGTGATTTAGTAAGTCCAAAGAATCTTCTTTGAAAAG
The DNA here is from genome assembly GCF_964341445.2 of Mesoplodon mirus. Taxonomy (NCBI): domain Eukaryota; kingdom Metazoa; phylum Chordata; class Mammalia; order Artiodactyla; family Ziphiidae; genus Mesoplodon; species Mesoplodon mirus. Next base: position 180,750,130 of record NC_138976.1, on the reverse strand, counting down.
ATTGAAAAGACACACTTTGATTAAGGAAAACAAAAAGATAAGTAAAGAATATACAGAAAGAATCAGGACAATGTTATAGCAGAGAATATATGAAATGCCAGTAAATTTGAACATTTCTGTAAAGTGGACCATTTCCTAGCTCCTAAAGTTTACCAAACCTGACACTAGAGGAAATCATTTAAGGTCATCATGTCTGCCCTTGGCATTCTCGGAACGCCCTGGCCTCAGGATGCAGCCTCTGTAGTCCATGGTAACCTGCGGAGAGGGGGCGGGGCTGAGGGTGGTTGGAACTCTGCCCTCACTGAAGGAGTGGGTGTGGCCATCTCTGCTGTGACTGAACAAAGGGCAGGGGAGCAGGGGGCCCAGTGCAGGGCCCTCAGAGCACGGCAGGTCCAGTGGGGTGTCACAAGCATTTAGGCCCAGGCCAAAGGGCGCCTTCTTTGTCTGCACAGCTGCCCAAATTCTCAACTTTCCACTCAGGCCGACCTCTTACTTGAAGTGTGTGTGGAACCTGTCCTCACAGTACACCTCGCTGCACAGCTAACCATAGGTCTGGGCATCGTAGCTTCCTGCCAGGTGACCGAAGTTCGCAGGCAGATGTGTCCCAGGGACACATGCAAAGAGGCTCCTGCCCGGGCCACAGGCTGCCCACTGCCCCTGCCCCAGATCGGGGGCCGCCAATCAGCCCTGTCGGAGTCCCCTGCCTCTAGAGGGAGTATTGGACCAACACTTGTAGAAAACGGTGTCCTCGTGGGCAACTCATTGGAGGGACAGAAATAAATCGTTGCCGTCTTTCTGCGGAAGCTTACGAGCGTTCACACCTAAGCGTCTTACAAGGTCAGCTGTTTAGCTAAACATGAGCTCATGATCTAAATTTACACAATAATGAAGAAATCATCTACGAGGGGAGACAATCAGTAAAGACTATCAATACCAGAATTAGATTCCCAAGGCCATCCATCAATTGTTGGAATAATCAGGTGCAAGGCAGAATATATACATAAAACTGGAACTGAAACAAGGAACAAGGATGTTTTCAAAGACTGGTAGGATCTCTAAAACATTTTTAAAGTACATGTTATTGATAAAGCTAAATACTCAAAGGTTGTGTAATACAACAGATTAAGCATTGAGAAGAGTGAAATTATGCTGTTTTGAAAACTATGGCAGGTGAGATTTTCTGCCTAATTATATAAGAAGATTTCTCTAAAAAATACAAATTATTTCAATGACTTATTGGCTGTGAAATAAGTTAAGGGTATTTCAAATGGCTTGTCTGCAAAGAAAGGTGAGATGTAGGGAATCACAGAAAGTCGAGGGGAAAATAGGTCAATATATACATTGCTATATGGTGAACTAAACCTTAGGCCAGCAACAATGGAGAGGACCTGACCCTTAGAAACTTACAAGAACGCTGGAATCTTCAAAAGTTCAAATCTTTATAAGTAAAATATTTATTAAAATGAATAACCAAGTGTTTTAATTGACATCAGAAGATCAAAACAATAAACCCTGAGAACATAGAAAAAAGATAAATAAAGATATGAGCAGAACTTAATACAACAGAAAACGTATAAAATTGAGGTGATTTAGTAAGTCCAAAGAATCTTCTTTGAAAAGATTGAAAAGACACACTTTGATTAAGGAAAACAAAAACATAAGTAAAGAATATACAGAAAGAATCAGGACCATGATATAGCAGAGAATATAAGAAATGCCAGTAAATTTGAACATTTCTGTAAAGTGGACCATTTCCTAGCTCCTAAAGTTTACCAAACCTGACACAAGAGGAAATCATTTAAGGTCATCATGTCTGCCCTTGGCATTCTCGGAACGCCCTGGCCTCAGGATGCAGCCTCTGTAGTCCATGGTAACCTGCGGAGAGGGGGCGGGGCTGAGGTTGGTTGGAACTCTGCCCTCACTGAAGGAGTGGGTGTGGCCATCTCTGCTGTGACTGAACAAAGGGCAGGGGAGCAGGGGGCCCAGGGCAGGGCCCTCAGAGCATGGCAGGTCCAGTGGGGTGTCACAAGCATTTAGGCCCAGGACAAAGGGCGCATTCTTTGTCTGCACAGCTGCCCAAACTCTCACCTTTCCACTCAGGCCGACCTCTTACTTGAAGTGTGTGTGGAACCTGTCCTCACAGTACACCTCGCTGCACAGCTAACCATAGGTCTGGGCATCGTAGCTTCCTGCCAGGTGACCGAAGTTTGCAGGCAGATGTGTCCAAGGGACACATGCAAAGAGGCTCCTGCCCGGGCCACAGGCTGCCCACTGCCCCTGCCCCAGATCGGGGGCCGCCAATCAGCCTTGTCGGAGTCCCCTGCCTCTAGAGGGAGTATTGGACCAACACTTGTAGAAAACGGTGTCCTCGTGGGCAACTCATTGGAGGGACACAAATAAATTTTGCCGACTTTCTCCTGAAGCTTACGAGCGTTCACACCTAAGCGTCTTACAAGGTCAGCTGTTTAGCTAAACATGAGCTCATGATCTAAATTTACACAATAATGAAAAAATCAGCTACGAGGTGAGACAATCATTAAAGACTATCAATACCAGAATTAGATTCCCAAGGCCATCCATCAATTGTTGGAATAATCAGGTGCAAGGCAGAATATATATATAAAACTGGAAATGAAACAAGGAACAAGGATGTTTTCAAAGACTGGTAGGATCTCTAAAATATTTTTAAAGTACATGTCATTGATAAAGCTAAATACTCAAAGGTTGTGTAATACAACAGATTAAGCATTGAGAAGAGTGAAATTATGCTGTTTTGAAAACTATGGCAGGTGAGATTTTCTGCCTAATTATATAAGAAGATTTCTCTAAAAATACACATTATTTCAATGACTTATTGGCTGTGAAATAAGTTAAGCGTATTTCAAATGGCTTGTCTGCAAAGAAAGGTGAGATGTAGGGAATCACAGAAAGTCGAGGGGAAAATAGGTCAATATATACATTGCTATATGGTGAACTAAACCTTAGGCCAGCAACAATGGAGAGGACCTGACCCTTAGAAACTTACAAGTAAGCTGGAATCTTCAAAAGTTCAAATCTTTATAAGTAAAATATTTATTAAAATGAATAACCAAGTGTTTTAATTGACATCAGAAGATCAAAACAATAAACCCTGAGAACATAGAAAAAAGATAAATAAAGATATGAGCAGAACTTAATACAACAGAAAACGTATAAAATTGAGGTGATTTAGTAAGTCCAAAGAATCTTCTTTAAAAAGATTGAAAAGACACACTTTGATTAAGGAAAACAAAAACATAAGTAAAGAATATACAGAAAGAATCAGGACAATGTTATAGCAGAGAATATAAGAAATGCCAGTAAATTTGAACATTTCTGTAAAGTGGACCATTTCCTAGCTCCTAAAGTTTACCAAACCTGACACAAGAGGAAAACATTTAAGGTCATCATGTCTGCCCTTGGCATTCTCGGAACGCCCTGGCCTCAGGATGCAGCCTCTGTAGTCCATGGTAACCTGCGGAGAGGGGGCGGGGCTGAGGGTGGTTGGAACTCTGCCCTCACTGAAGGAGTGGGTGTGGCCATCTCTGCTGTGACTGAACAAAGGGCAGGGGAGCAGGGGGCCCAGGGCAGGGCCCTCAGAGCACGGCAGGTCCAGTGGGGTGTCACAAGCATTTTGGCCCAGGCCAAAGGGCGCCTTCTTTGTCTGCACAGCTGCCCAAACTCTCACCTTTCCACTCAGGCCGACCTCTTACTTGAAGTGTGTGTGGAACCTGTCCTCACAGTACACCTCGCTGCACAGCTAACCATAGGTCTGGGCATCGTAGCTTCCTGCCAGGTGACCGAAGTTCGCAGGCAGATGTGTCCCAGGGACACATGCAAAGAGGCTCCTGCCCGGGCCACTGGCTGCCCACAGCCCCTGCCCCAGATCGCGGGCCGCCAATCAGCCCTGTCGGAGTCCCCTTTCTCTAGAGGGAGTATTGGACCAACACTTGTAGAAAACGGTGTCCTCGTGGGCAACTCATTGGAGGGACACAAATAAATCTTTGCCGTCTTTCTGCGGAGGCTTACGAGCGTTCACACCTAAGCGTCTTACAAGGTCAGCTGTTTAGCTAAACATGAGCTCATGATCTAAATTTACACAATAATGAAGAAATCAGCTACGAGGGGAGACAATCAGTAAAGACTATCAATACCAGAATTAGATTCCCAAGGCCATCCATCAATTGTTGGAATAATCAGGTGCAAGGCAGAATATATATATAAAACTGGAAATGAAACAAGGAACAAGGATGTTTTCAAAGACTGGTAGGATCTCTAAAATATTTTTAAAGTACATGTCATTGATAAAGCTAAATACTCAAAGGTTGTGTAATACAACAGATTAAGCATTGAATAGAGTGAAATTATGCTGTTTTGAAAACTATGGCAGGTGAGATTTTCTGCCTAATTATATAAGAAGATTTCTCTAAAAATACACATTATTTCAATGACTTATTGGCTGTGAAATAAGTTAAGCGTATTTCAAATGGCTTGTCTGCAAAGAAAGGTGAGATGTAGGGAATCACAGAAAGTCGAGGGGAAAATAGGTCAATATATACATTGCTATATGGTGAACTAAACCTTAGGCCAGCAACAATGGAGAGGACCTGACCCTTAGAAACTTACAAGTAAGCTGGAATCTTCAAAAGTTCAAATCTTTATAAGTAAAATATTTATTAAAATGAATAACCAAGTGTTTTAATTGACATCGGAAGATCAAAACAATAAACCCTGAGAACATAGAAAAAAGATAAATAAAGATATGAGCAGAACTTAATACAACAGAAAACGTATAAAATTGAGGTGATTTAGTAAGTCCAAAGAATCTTCTTTGAAAAGATTGAAAAGACACACTTTGATTAAGGAAAACAAAAAGATAAGTAAAGAATATACAGAAAGAATCAGGACAATGTTATAGCAGAGAATATATGAAATGCCAGTAAATTTGAACATTTCTGTAAAGTGGACCATTTCCTAGCTCCTAAAGTTTACCAAACCTGACACTAGAGGAAATCATTTAAGGTCATCATGTCTGCCCTTGGCATTCTCGGAACGCCCTGGCCTCAGGATGCAGCCTCTGTAGTCCATGGTAACCTGCGGAGAGGGGGCGGGGCTGAGGGTGGTTGGAACTCTGCCCTCACTGAAGGAGTGGGTGTGGCCATCTCTGCTGTGACTGAACAAAGGGCAGGGGAGCAGGGGGCCCAGTGCAGGGCCCTCAGAGCACGGCAGGTCCAGTGGGGTGTCACAAGCATTTAGGCCCAGGCCAAAGGGCGCCTTCTTTGTCTGCACAGCTGCCCAAATTCTCAACTTTCCACTCAGGCCGACCTCTTACTTGAAGTGTGTGTGGAACCTGTCCTCACAGTACACCTCGCTGCACAGCTAACCATAGGTCTGGGCATCGTAGCTTCCTGCCAGGTGACCGAAGTTCGCAGGCAGATGTGTCCCAGGGACACATGCAAAGAGGCTCCTGCCCGGGCCACAGGCTGCCCACTGCCCCTGCCCCAGATCGGGGGCCGCCAATCAGCCCTGTCGGAGTCCCCTGCCTCTAGAGGGAGTATTGGACCAACACTTGTAGAAAACGGTGTCCTCGTGGGCAACTCATTGGAGGGACAGAAATAAATCGTTGCCGTCTTTCTGCGGAAGCTTACGAGCGTTCACACCTAAGCGTCTTACAAGGTCAGCTGTTTAGCTAAACATGAGCTCATGATCTAAATTTACACAATAATGAAGAAATCATCTACGAGGGGAGACAATCAGTAAAGACTATCAATACCAGAATTAGATTCCCAAGGCCATCCATCAATTGTTGGAATAATCAGGTGCAAGGCAGAATATATACATAAAACTGGAACTGAAACAAGGAACAAGGATGTTTTCAAAGACTGGTAGGATCTCTAAAACATTTTTAAAGTACATGTTATTGATAAAGCTAAATACTCAAAGGTTGTGTAATACAACAGATTAAGCATTGAGAAGAGTGAAATTATGCTGTTTTGAAAACTATGGCAGGTGAGATTTTCTGCCTAATTATATAAGAAGATTTCTCTAAAAAATACAAATTATTTCAATGACTTATTGGCTGTGAAATAAGTTAAGGGTATTTCAAATGGCTTGTCTGCAAAGAAAGGTGAGATGTAGGGAATCACAGAAAGTCGAGGGGAAAATAGGTCAATATATACATTGCTATATGGTGAACTAAACCTTAGGCCAGCAACAATGGAGAGGACCTGACCCTTAGAAACTTACAAGAACGCTGGAATCTTCAAAAGTTCAAATCTTTATAAGTAAAATATTTATTAAAATGAATAACCAAGTGTTTTAATTGACATCAGAAGATCAAAACAATAAACCCTGAGAACATAGAAAAAAGATAAATAAAGATATGAGCAGAACTTAATACAACAGAAAACGTATAAAATTGAGGTGATTTAGTAAGTCCAAAGAATCTTCTTTGAAAAGATTGAAAAGACACACTTTGATTAAGGAAAACAAAAACATAAGTAAAGAATATACAGAAAGAATCAGGACCATGATATAGCAGAGAATATAAGAAATGCCAGTAAATTTGAACATTTCTGTAAAGTGGACCATTTCCTAGCTCCTAAAGTTTACCAAACCTGACACAAGAGGAAATCATTTAAGGTCATCATGTCTGCCCTTGGCATTCTCGGAACGCCCTGGCCTCAGGATGCAGCCTCTGTAGTCCATGGTAACCTGCGGAGAGGGGGCGGGGCTGAGGTTGGTTGGAACTCTGCCCTCACTGAAGGAGTGGGTGTGGCCATCTCTGCTGTGACTGAACAAAGGGCAGGGGAGCAGGGGGCCCAGGGCAGGGCCCTCAGAGCATGGCAGGTCCAGTGGGGTGTCACAAGCATTTAGGCCCAGGACAAAGGGCGCATTCTTTGTCTGCACAGCTGCCCAAACTCTCACCTTTCCACTCAGGCCGACCTCTTACTTGAAGTGTGTGTGGAACCTGTCCTCACAGTACACCTCGCTGCACAGCTAACCATAGGTCTGGGCATCGTAGCTTCCTGCCAGGTGACCGAAGTTTGCAGGCAGATGTGTCCAAGGGACACATGCAAAGAGGCTCCTGCCCGGGCCACAGGCTGCCCACTGCCCCTGCCCCAGATCGGGGGCCGCCAATCAGCCTTGTCGGAGTCCCCTGCCTCTAGAGGGAGTATTGGACCAACACTTGTAGAAAACGGTGTCCTCGTGGGCAACTCATTGGAGGGACACAAATAAATTTTGCCGACTTTCTCCTGAAGCTTACGAGCGTTCACACCTAAGCGTCTTACAAGGTCAGCTGTTTAGCTAAACATGAGCTCATGATCTAAATTTACACAATAATGAAAAAATCAGCTACGAGGTGAGACAATCATTAAAGACTATCAATACCAGAATTAGATTCCCAAGGCCATCCATCAATTGTTGGAATAATCAGGTGCAAGGCAGAATATATATATAAAACTGGAAATGAAACAAGGAACAAGGATGTTTTCAAAGACTGGTAGGATCTCTAAAATATTTTTAAAGTACATGTCATTGATAAAGCTAAATACTCAAAGGTTGTGTAATACAACAGATTAAGCATTGAGAAGAGTGAAATTATGCTGTTTTGAAAACTATGGCAGGTGAGATTTTCTGCCTAATTATATAAGAAGATTTCTCTAAAAATACACATTATTTCAATGACTTATTGGCTGTGAAATAAGTTAAGCGTATTTCAAATGGCTTGTCTGCAAAGAAAGGTGAGATGTAGGGAATCACAGAAAGTCGAGGGGAAAATAGGTCAATATATACATTGCTATATGGTGAACTAAACCTTAGGCCAGCAACAATGGAGAGGACCTGACCCTTAGAAACTTACAAGTAAGCTGGAATCTTCAAAAGTTCAAATCTTTATAAGTAAAATATTTATTAAAATGAATAACCAAGTGTTTTAATTGACATCAGAAGATCAAAACAATAAACCCTGAGAACATAGAAAAAAGATAAATAAAGATATGAGCAGAACTTAATACAACAGAAAACGTATAAAATTGAGGTGATTTAGTAAGTCCAAAGAATCTTCTTTAAAAAGATTGAAAAGACACACTTTGATTAAGGAAAACAAAAACATAAGTAAAGAATATACAGAAAGAATCAGGACAATGTTATAGCAGAGAATATAAGAAATGCCAGTAAATTTGAACATTTCTGTAAAGTGGACCATTTCCTAGCTCCTAAAGTTTACCAAACCTGACACAAGAGGAAAACATTTAAGGTCATCATGTCTGCCCTTGGCATTCTCGGAACGCCCTGGCCTCAGGATGCAGCCTCTGTAGTCCATGGTAACCTGCGGAGAGGGGGCGGGGCTGAGGGTGGTTGGAACTCTGCCCTCACTGAAGGAGTGGGTGTGGCCATCTCTGCTGTGACTGAACAAAGGGCAGGGGAGCAGGGGGCCCAGGGCAGGGCCCTCAGAGCACGGCAGGTCCAGTGGGGTGTCACAAGCATTTTGGCCCAGGCCAAAGGGCGCCTTCTTTGTCTGCACAGCTGCCCAAACTCTCACCTTTCCACTCAGGCCGACCTCTTACTTGAAGTGTGTGTGGAACCTGTCCTCACAGTACACCTCGCTGCACAGCTAACCATAGGTCTGGGCATCGTAGCTTCCTGCCAGGTGACCGAAGTTCGCAGGCAGATGTGTCCCAGGGACACATGCAAAGAGGCTCCTGCCCGGGCCACTGGCTGCCCACAGCCCCTGCCCCAGATCGCGGGCCGCCAATCAGCCCTGTCGGAGTCCCCTTTCTCTAGAGGGAGTATTGGACCAACACTTGTAGAAAACGGTGTCCTCGTGGGCAACTCATTGGAGGGACACAAATAAATCTTTGCCGTCTTTCTGCGGAGGCTTACGAGCGTTCACACCTAAGCGTCTTACAAGGTCAGCTGTTTAGCTAAACATGAGCTCATGATCTAAATTTACACAATAATGAAGAAATCAGCTACGAGGGGAGACAATCAGTAAAGACTATCAATACCAGAATTAGATTCCCAAGGCCATCCATCAATTGTTGGAATAATCAGGTGCAAGGCAGAATATATACATAAAACTGGAACTGAAACAAGGAACAAGGATGTTTTCAAAGACTGGTAGGATCTCTAAAACATTTTTAAAGTACATGTCATTGATAAAGCTAAATACTCAAAGGTTGTGTAATACAACAGATTAAGCATTGAGAAGAGTGAAATTATGCTGTTTTGAAAACTATGGCAGGTGAGATTTTCTGCCTAATTATATAAGAAGATTTCTCTAAAAAATACACATTATTTCAATGACTTATTGGCTGTGAAATAAGTTAAGGGTATTTCAAATGGCTTGTCTGCAAAGAAAGGTGAGATGTAGGGAATCACAGAAAGTCGAGGGGAAAATAGGTCAATATATACATTGCTATATGGTGAACTAAACCTTAGGCCAGCAACAATGGAGAGGACCTGACCCTTAGAAACTTACAAGTAAGCTGGAATCTTCAAAAGTTCAAATCTTTATAAGTAAAATATTAATTAAAATGAATAACCAAGTGTTTTAATTGACATCAGAAGATCAAAACAATAAACCCTGAGAACATAGAAAAAAGAAAAATAAAGATATGAGCAGAACTTAATACAACAGAAAACGTATAAAATTCAGGTGATTTAGTAAGTCCAAAGAATCTTCTTTGAAAAGATTGAAAAGACACACTTTGATTAAGGAAAACAAAAACATAAGTATAGAATATACAGAAAGAATCAGGACAATGTTATAGCAGAGAATATATGAAATGCCAGTAAATTTGAACATTTCTGTAAAGTGGACCATTTCCTAGCTCCTAAAGTTTACCAAACCTGACACAAGAGGAAATCATTTAAGGTCATCATGTCTGCCCTTGGCATTCTCGGAACGCCCTGGCCTCAGGATGCAGCCTCTGTAGTCCATGGTAACCTGCGGAGAGGGGGCGGGGCTGAGGGTGGTTGGAACTCTGCCCTCACTGAAGGAGTGGGTGTGGCCATCTCTGCTGTGACTGAACAAAGGGCAGGGGGGCAGGGGGCCCAGTGCAGGGCCCTCAGAGCACGGCAGGTCCAGTGGGGTGTCACAAGCATTTAGGCCCAGGCCAAAGTGCGCCTTCTTTGTCTGCACAGCTGCCCAAATTCTCAACTTTCCACTCAGGCCGACCTCTTACTTGAAGTGTGTGTGGAACCTGTCCTCACAGTACACCTCGCTGCACAGCTAACCATAGGTCTGGGCATCGTAGCTTCCTGCCAGGTGACCGAAGTTCGCAGGCAGATGTGTCCCAGGGACACATGCAAAGAGGCTCTTGCCCGGGCCACAGGCTGCCCACTGCCCCTGCCCCAGATCGGGGGCCGCCAATCAGCCCTGTCGGAGTCCCCTGCCTCTAGAGGGAGTATTGGACCAACACTTGTAGAAAACGGTGTCCTCGTGGGCAACTCATTGGAGGGACAGAAATAAATCGTTGCCGTCTTTCTGCGGAAGCTTACGAGCGTTCACACCTAAGCGTCTTACAAGGTCAGCTGTTTAGCTAAACATGAGCTCATGATCTAAATTTACACAATAATGAAGAAATCAGCTACGAGGGGAGACAATCAGTAAAGACTATGAATACCAGAATTAGATTCCCAAGGCCATCCATCAATTGTTGGAATAATCAGGTGCAAGGCAGAATATATACATAAAACTGGAACTGAAACAAGGAACAAGGATGTTTTCAAAGACTGGTAGGATCTCTAAAACATTTTTAAAGTACATGTTATTGATAAAGCTAAATATTCAAAGGTTGTGTAATACAACAGATTAAGCATTGAGAAGAGTGAAATTATGCTGTTTTGAAAACTATGGCAGGTGAGATTTTCTGCCTAATTATATAAGAAGATTTCTCTAAAAAATACACATTATTTCAATGACTTATTGGCTGTGAAATAAGTTAAGGGTATTTCAAATGGCTTGTCTGCAAAGAAAGTTGAGATGTAGGGAATCACAGAAAGTCGAGGGGAAAATAGGTCAATATATACATTGCTATATGGTGAACTAAACCTTAGGCCAGCAACAATGGAGAGGACCTGACCCTTAGAAACTTACAAGAACGCTGGAATCTTCAAAAGTTCAAATCTTTATAAGTAAAATATTTATTAAAATGAATAACCAAGTGTTTTAATTGACATCAGAAGATCAAAACAATAAACCCTGAGAACATAGAAAAAAGATAAATAAAGATATGAGCAGAACTTAATACAACAGAAAACGTATAAAGCTGAGGTGATTTAGTAAGTCCAAAGAATCTTCTTTGAAAAGATTGAAAAGACACACTTTGATTAAGGAAAACAAAAACATAAGTAAAGAATATACAGAAAGAATCAGGACCATGATATAGCAGAGAATATAAGAAATGCCAGTAAATTTGAACATTTCTGTAAAGTGGACCATTTCCTAGCTCCTAAAGTTTACCAAACCTGACACAAGAGGAAATCATTTAAGGTCATCATGTCTGCCCTTGGCATTCTCGGAACGCCCTGCCCTCAGGATGCAGCCTCTGTAGTCCATGGTAACCTGCGGAGAGGGGGCGGGGCTGAGGTTGGTTGGAACTCTGCCCTCACTGAAGGAGTGGGTGTGGCCATCTCTGCTGTGACTGAACAAAGGGCAGGGGAGCAGGGGGCCCAGGGCAGGGCCCTCAGAGCATGGCAGGTCCAGTGGGGTGTCACAAGCATTTAGGCCCAGGACAAAGGGTGCCTTCTTTTTCTGCACAGCTGCCCAAACTCTCACCTTTCCACTCAGGCCGACCTCTTACTTGAAGTGTGTGTGGAACCTGTCCTCACAGTACACCTCGCTGCACAGCTAACCATAGGTCTGGGCATCGTAGCTTCCTGCCAGGTGACCGAAGTTTGCAGGCAGATGTGTCCAAGGGACACATGCAAAGAGGCTCCTGCCCGGGCCACAGGCTGCCCACTGCCCCTGCCCCAGATCGGGGGCCGCCAATCAGCCCTGTCGGAGTCCCCTGCCTCTAGAGGGAGTATTGGACCAACACTTGTAGAAAACGGTGTCCTCGTGGGCAACTCATTGGAGGGACACGAATAAATTTTGCCGACTTTCTCCTGAAGCTTACGAGGGTTCACACGTAAGCGTCTTACAAGTTCAGCTGTTTAGCTAAACATGAGCTCATGATCTAAATTTACACAATAATGAAAAAATCAGCTACGAGGTGAGACAATCATTAAAGACTATCAATACCAGAATTAGATTCCCAAGGCCATCCATCAATTGTTGGAATAATCAGGTGCAAGGCAGAATATATATATAAAACTGGAAATGAAACAAGGAACAAGGATGTTTTCAAAGACTGGTAGGATCTCTAAAATATTTTTAAAGTACATGTCATTGATAAAGCTAAATACTCAAAGGTTGTGTAATACAACAGATTAAGCATTGAGAAGAGTGAAATTATGCTGTTTTGAAAACTATGGCAGGTGAGATTTTCTGCCTAATTATATAAGAAGATTTCTCTAAAAATACACATTATTTCAATGACTTATTGGCTGTGAAATAAGTTAAGGGTATTTCAAATGGCTTGTCTGCAAAGAAAGGTGAGATGTAGGGAATCACAGAAAGTCGAGGGGAAAATAGGTCAATATATACATTGCTATATGGTGAACTAAACCTTAGGCCAGCAACAATGGAGAGGACCTGACCCTTAGAAACTTACAAGTAAGCTGGAATCTTCAAACGTTCAAATCTTTATAAGTAAAATATTTATTAAAATGAATAACCAAGTGTTTTAATTGACATCAGAAGATCAAAACAATAAACCCTGAGAACATAGAAAAAAGATAAATAAAGATATGAGCAGAACTTAATACAACAGAAAACGTATAAAATTGAGGTGATTTAGTAAGTCCAAAGAATCTTCTTTGAAAAGATTGAAAAGACACACTTTGATTAAGGAAAACAAAAACATAAGTAAAGAATATACAGAAAGAATCAGGACAATGTTATAGCAGAGAATATAAGAAATGCCAGTAAATTTGAACATTTCTGTAAAGTGGACCATTTCCTAGCTCCTAAAGTTTACCAAACCTGACACAAGAGGAAAACATTTAAGGTCATCATGTCTGCCCTTGGCATTCTCGGAACGCCCTGGCCTCAGGATGCAGCCTCTGTAGTCCATGGTAACCTGCGGAGAGGGGGCGGGGCTGAGGGTGGTTGGAACTCTGCCCTCACTGAAGGAGTGGGTGTGGCCATCTCTGCTGTTACTGAACAAAGGGCAGGGGAGCAGGGGGCCCAGGGCAGGGCCCTCAGAGCACGGCAGGTCCAGTGGGGTGTCACAAGCATTTTGGCCCAGGCCAAAGGGCGCCTTCTTTGTCTGCACAGCTGCCCAAACTCTCACCTTTCCACTCAGGCCGACCTCTTACTTGAAGTGTGTGTGGAACCTGTCCTCACAGTACACCTCGCTGCACAGCTAACCATAGGTCTGGGCATCGTAGCTTCCTGCCAGGTGACCGAAGTTCGCAGGCAGATGTGTCCCAGGGACACATGCAAAGAGGCTCCTGCCCGGGCCACTGGCTGCCCACTGCCCCTGCCCCAGATCGCGGGCCGCCAATCAGCCCTGTCGGAGTCCCCTTTCTCTAGAGGGAGTATTGGACCAACACTTGTAGAAAACGGTGTCCTCGTGGGCAACTCATTGGAGGGACACAAATAAATCTTTGCCGTCTTTCTGCGGAGGCTTACGAGCGTTCACACCTAAGCGTCTTACAAGGTCAGCTGTTTAGCTAAACATGAGCTCATGATCTAAATTTACACAATAATGAAGAAATCAGCTACGAGGGGAGACAATCAGTAAAGACTATCAATACCAGAATTAGATTCCCAAGGCCATCCATCAATTGTTGGAATAATCAGGTGCAAGGCAGAATATATACATAAAACTGGAACTGAAACACGGAACAAGGATGTTTTCAAAGACTGGTAGGATCTCTAAAACATTTTTAAAGTACATGTCATTGATAAAGCTAAATACTCAAAGGTTGTGTAATACAACAGATTAAGCATTGAGAAGAGTGAAATTATGCTGTTTTGAAAACTATGGCAGGTGAGATTTTCTGCCTAATTATATAAGAAGATTTCTCTAAAAATACACATTATTTCAATGACTTATTGGCTGTGAAATAAGTTAAGGGTATTTCAAATGGCTTGTCTGCAAAGAAAGGTGAGATGTAGGGAATCACAGAAAGTCGAGGGGAAAATAGGTCAATATATACATTGCTATATGGTGAACTAAACCTTAGGCCAGCAACAATGGAGAGGACCTGACCCTTAGAAACTTACAAGTAAGCTGGAATCTTCAAAAGTTCAAATCTTTATAAGTAAAATATTTATTAAAATGAATAACCAAGTGTTTTAATTGACATCAGAAGATCAAAACAATAAACCCTGAGAACATAGAAAAAAGATAAATAAAGATATGAGCAGAACTTAATATAACAGAAAACGAATAAAATTGAGGTGATTTAGTAAGTCCAAAGAATCTTCTTTGAAAAGATTGAAAAGACACACTTTGATTAAGGAAAACAAAAACATAAGTATAGAATATACAGAAAGAATCAGGACAATGTTATAGCAGAGAATATATGAAATGCCAGTAAATTTGAACATTTCTGTAAAGTGGACCATTTCCTAGCTCCTAAAGTTTACCAAACCTGACACAAGAGGAAATCATTTAAGGTCATCATGTCTGCCCTTGGCATTCTCGGAACGCCCTGGCCTCAGGATGCAGCCTCTGTAGTCCATGGTAACCTGCGGAGAGGGGGCGGGGCTGAGGGTGGTTGGAACTCTGCCCTCACTGAAGGAGTGGGTGTGGCCATCTCTGCTGTGACTGAACAAAGGGCAGGGGGGCAGGGGGCCCAGTGCAGGGCCCTCAGAGCACGGCAGGTCCAGTGGGGTGTCACAAGCATTTGGCCCAGGCCAAAGTGCGCCTTCTTTGTCTGCACAGCTGCCCAAATTCTCAACTTTCCACTCAGGCCGACCTCTTACTTGAAGTGTGTGTGGAACCTGTCCTCACAGTACACCTCACTGCACAGCTAACCATAGGTCTGGGCATCGTAGCTTCCTGCCAGGTGACCGAAGTTGGCAGGCAGATGTGTCCCAGGGACACATGCAAAGAGGCTCCTGCCCGGGCCACAGGCTGCCCACTGCCCCTGCCCCAGATCGGGGGCCGCCAATCAGCCCTGTCGGAGTCCCCTTTCTCTAGAGGGAGTATTGGACCAACACTTGAAGAAAACGGTGTCCTCGTGGGCAACTCATTGGAGGGACAGAAATAAATCGTTGCCGTCTTTCTGCGGAAGCTTACGAGCGTTCACACCTAAGCGTCTTACAAGGTCAGCTGTTTAGCTAAACATGAGCTCATGATCTAAATTTACACAATAATGAAGAAATCAGCTACGAGGGGAGACAATCAGTAAAGACTATCAATACCAGAATTAGATTCCCAAGGCCATCCATCAATTGTTGGAATAATCAGGTGCAAGGCAGAATATATACATAAAACTGGAACTGAAACAAGGAACAAGGATGTTTTCAAAGACTGGTAGGATCTCTAAAACATTTTTAAAGTACATGTTATTGATAAAGCTAAATACTCAAAGGTTGTGTAATACAACAGATTAAGCATTGAGAAGAGTGAAATTATGCTGTTTTGAAAACTATGGCAGGTGAGATTTTCTGCCTAATTATATAAGAAGATTTCTCTAAAAAATACACATTATTTCAATGACTTATTGGCTGTGAAATAAGTTAAGGGTATTTCAAATGGCTTGTCTGCAAAGAAAGGTGAGATGTAGGGAATCACAGAAAGTCGAGGGGAAAATAGGTCAATATATACATTGCTATATGGTGAACTAAACCTTAGGCCAGCAACAATGGAGAGGACCTGACCCTTAGAAACTTACAAGTAAGCTGGAATCTTCAAATGTTCAAATCTTTATAAGTAAAATATTTATTAAAATGAATAACCAAGTGTTTTAATTGACATCAGAAGATCAAAACAATAAACCCTGAGAACATAGAAAAAAGATAAATAAAGATATGAGCAGAACTTAATACAACAGAAAACGTATAAAATTCAGGTGATTTAGTAAGTCCAAAGAATCTTCTTTGAAAAGATTGAAAAGACACACTTTGATTAAGGAAAACAAAAACATAAGTATAGAATATACAGAAAGAATCAGGACAATGTTATAGCAGAGAATATATGAAATGCCAGTAAATTTGAACATTTCTGTAAAGTGGACCATTTCCTAGCTCCTAAAGTTTACCAAACCTGACACAAGAGGAAATCATTTAAGGTCATCATGTCTGCCCTTGGCATTCTCGGAACGCCCTGGCCTCAGGATGCAGCCTCTGTAGTCCATGGTAACCTGCGGAGAGGGGGCGGGGCTGAGGGTGGTTGGAACTCTGCCCTCACTGAAGGAGTGGGTGTGGCCATCTCTGCTGTGACTGAACAAAGGGCAGGGGGGCAGGGGGCCCAGTGCAGGGCCCTCAGAGCACGGCAGGTCCAGTGGGGTGTCACAAGCATTTAGGCCCAGGCCAAAGTGCGCCTTCTTTGTCTGCACAGCTGCCCAAATTCTCAACTTTCCACTCAGGCCGACCTCTTACTTGAAGTGTGTGTGGAACCTGTCCTCACAGTACACCTCGCTGCACAGCTAACCATAGGTCTGGGCATCGTAGCTTCCTGCCAGGTGACCGAAGTTCGCAGGCAGATGTGTCCCAGGGACACATGCAAAGAGGCTCCTGCCCGGGCCACAGGCTGCCCACTGCCCCTGCCCCAGATCGGGGGCCGCCAATCAGCCCTGTCGGAGTCCCCTGCCTCTAGAGGGAGTATTGGACCAACACTTGTAGAAAACGGTGTCCTCGTGGGCAACTCATTGGAGGGACAGAAATAAATCGTTGCCGTCTTTCTGCGGAAGCTTACGAGCGTTCACACCTAAGCGTCTTACAAGGTCAGCTGTTTAGCTAAACATGAGCTCATGATCTAAATTTACACAATAATGAAGAAATCAGCTACGAGGGGAGACAATCAGTAAAGACTATGAATACCAGAATTAGATTCCCAAGGCCATCCATCAATTGTTGGAATAATCATGTGCAAGGCAGAATATATACATAAAACTGGAACTGAAACAAGGAACAAGGATGTTTTCAAAGACTGGTAGGATCTCTAAAACATTTTTAAAGTACATGTTATTGATAAAGCTAAATACTCAAAGGTTGTGTAATACAACAGATTAAGCATTGAGAAGAGTGAAATTATGCTGTTTTGAAAACTATGGCAGGTGAGATTTTCTGCCTAATTATATAAGAAGATTTCTCTAAAAAATACACATTATTTCAATGACTTATTGGCTGTGAAATAAGTTAAGGGTATTTCAAATGGCTTGTCTGCAAAGAAAGTTGAGATGTAGGGAATCACAGAAAGTCGAGGGGAAAATAGGTCAATATATACATTGCTATATGGTGAACTAAACCTTAGGCCAGCAACAATGGAGAGGACCTGACCCTTAGAAACTTACAAGAACGCTGGAATCTTCAAAAGTTCAAATCTTTATAAGTAAAATATTTATTAAAATGAATAACCAAGTGTTTTAATTGACATCAGAAGATCAAAACAATAAACCCTGAGAACATAGAAAAAAGATAAATAAAGATATGAGCAGAACTTAATACAACAGAAAACGTATAAAACTGAGGTGATTTAGTAAGTCCAAAGAATCTTCTTTGAAAAGATTGAAAAGACACACTTTGATTAAGGAAAACAAAAACATAAGTAAAGAATATACAGAAAGAATCAGGACCATGATATAGCAGAGAATATAAGAAATGCCAGTAAATTTGAACATTTCTGTAAAGTGGACCATTTCCTAGCTCCTAAAGTTTACCAAACCTGACACAAGAGGAAATCATTTAAGGTCATCATGTCTGCCCTTGGCATTCTCGGAACGCCCTGGCCTCAGGATGCAGCCTCTGTAGTCCATGGTAACCTGCGGAGAGGGGGCGGGGCTGAGGTTGGTTGGAACTCTGCCCTCACTGAAGGAGTGGGTGTGGCCATCTCTGCTGTGACTGAACAAGGGGCAGGGGAGCAGGGGGCCCAGGGCAGGGCCCTCAGAGCATGGCAGGTCCAGTGGGGTGTCACAAGCATTTAGGCCCAGGAAAAAGGGCGCCTTCTTTGTCTGCACAGCTGCCCAAACTCTCACCTTTCCACTCAGGCCGACCTCTTACTTGAAGTGTGTGTGGAACCTGTCCTCACAGGACACCTCGCTGCACAGCTAACCATAGGTCTGGGCATCGTAGCTTCCTGCCAGGTGACCGAAGTTTGCAGGCAGATGTGTCCAAGGGACACATGCAAAGAGGCTCCTGCCCGGGCCACAGGCTGCCCACTGCCCCTGCCCCAGATCGGGGGCCGCCAATCAGCCCTGTCGGAGTCCCCTGCCTCTAGAGGGAGTATTGGACCAACACTTGTAGAAAACGGTGTCCTCGTGGGCAACTCATTGGAGGGACATGAATAAATTTTGCCGACTTTCTCCTGAAGCTTACGAGCGTTCACACCTAAGCGTCTTACAAGTTCAGCTGTTTAGCTAAACATGAGCTCATGATCTAAATTTACACAATAATGAAAAAATCAGCTACGAGGTGAGACAATCATTAAAGACTATCAATACCAGAATTAGATTCCCAAGGCCATCCATCAATTGTTGGAATAATCAGGTGCAAGGCAGAATATATATATAAAACTGGAAATGAAACAAGGAACAAGGATGTTTTCAAAGACTGGTAGGATCTCTAAAATATTTTTAAAGTACATGTCATTGATAAAGCTAAATACTCAAAGGTTGTGTAATACAACAGATTAAGCATTGAGAAGAGTGAAATTATGCTGTTTTGAAAACTATGGCAGGTGAGATTTTCTGCCTAATTATATAAGAAGATTTCTCTAAAAATACACATTATTTCAATGACTTATTGGCTGTGAAATAAGTTAAGGGTATTTCAAATGGCTTGTCTGCAAAGAAAGGTGAGATGTAGGGAATCACAGAAAGTCGAGGGGAAAATAGGTCAATATATACATTTCTATATGGTGAACTGAACCTTAGGCCAGCAACAATGGAGAGGACCTGACCCTTAGAAACTTACAAGTAAGCTGGAATCTTCAAAAGTTCAAATCTTTATAAGTAAAATATTTATTAAAATGAATAACCAAGTGTTTTAATAGACATCAGAAGATCAAAACAATAAACCCTGAGAACATAGAAAAAAGATAAATAAAGATATGAGCAGAACTTAATACAACAGAAAACGTATAAAATTGAGGTGATTTAGTAAGTCCAAAGAATCTTCTTTGAAAAGATTGAAAAGACACACTTTGATTAAGGAAAACAAAAACATAAGTAAAGAATATACAGAAAGAATCAGGACAATGTTATAGCAGAGAATATAAGAAATGCCAGTAAATTTGAACATTTCTGTAAAGTGGACCATTTCCTAGCTCCTAAAGTTTACCAAACCTGACACAAGAGGAAAACATTTAAGGTCATCATGTCTGCCCTTGGCATTCTCGGAACGCCCTGGCCTCAGGATGCAGCCTCTGTAGTCCATGGTAACCTGCGGAGAGGGGGCGGGGCTGAGGGTGGTTGGAACTCTGCCCTCACTGAAGGAGTGGGTGTGGCCATCTCTGCTGTGACTGAACAAAGGGCAGGGGAGCAGGGGGCCCAGGGCAGGGCCCTCAGAGCACGGCAGGTCCAGTGGGGTGTCACAAGCATTTTGGCCCAGGCCAAAGGGCGCCTTCTTTGTCTGCACAGCTGCCCAAACTCTCACCTTTCCACTCAGGCCGACCTCTTACTTGAAGTGTGTGTGGAACCTGTCCTCACAGTACACCTCGCTGCACAGCTAACCATAGGTCTGTGCATCGTAGCTTCCTGCCAGGTGACCGAAGTTCGCAGGCAGATGTGTCCCAGGGACACATGCAAAGAGGCTCCTGCCCGGGCCACTGGCTGCCCACTGCCCCTGCCCCAGATCGCGGGCCGCCTATCAGCCCTGTCGGAGTCCCCTTTCTCTAGAGGGAGTATTGGACCAACACTTGTAGAAAACGGTGTCCTCGTGGGCAACTCATTGGAGGGACACAAATAAATCTTTGCCGTCTTTCTGCGGAGGCTTACGAGCGTTCACACCTAAGCGTCTTACAAGGTCAGCTGTTTAGCTAAACATGAGCTCATGATCTAAATTTACACAATAATGAAGAAATCAGCTACGAGGGGAGACAATCAGTAAAGACTATCAATACCAGAATTAGATTCCCAAGGCCATCCATCAATTGTTGGAATAATCAGGTGCAAGGCAGAATATATACATAAAACTGGAACTGAAACAAGGAACAAGGATGTTTTCAAAGACTGGTAGGATCTCTAAAACATTTTTAAAGGACATGTCATTGATAAAGCTAAATACTCAAAGGTTGTGTAATACAACAGATTAAGCATTGAGAAGAGTGAAATTATGCTGTTTTGAAAACTATGGCAGGTGAGATTTTCTGCCTAATTATATAAGAAGATTTCTCTAAAAAATACACATTATTTCAATGACTTATTGGCTGTGAAATAAGTTAAGGGTATTTCAAATGGCTTGTCTGCAAAGAAAGGTGAGATGTAGGGAATCACAGAAAGTCGAGGGGAAAATAGGTCAATATATACATTGCTATATGGTGAACTAAACCTTAGGCCAGCAACAATGGAGAGGACCTGACCCTTTGAAACTTACAAGTAAGCTGGAATCTTCAAAAGTTCAAATCTTTATAAGTAAAATATTTATTAAAATGAATAACCAAGTGTTTTAATTGACATCAGAAGATCAAAACAATAAACCCTGAGAACATAGAAAAAAGATAAATAAAGATATGAGCAGAACTTAATACAACAGAAAACGGATAAAATTGAGGTGATTTAGTAAGTCCAAAGAATCTTCTTTGAAAAGATTGAAAAGACACACTTTGATTAAGGAAAACAAAAACATAAGTATAGAATATACAGAAAGAATCAGGACAATGTTATAGCAGAGAATATATGAAATGCCAGTAAATTTGAACATTTCTGTAAAGTGGACCATTTCCTAGCTCCTAAAGTTTACCAAACCTGACACAAGAGGAAATCATTTAAGGTCATCATGTCTGCCCTTGGCATTCTCGGAACGCCCTGGCCTCAGGATGCAGCCTCTGTAGTCCATGGTAACCTGCGGAGAGGGGGCGGGGCTGAGGGTGGTTGGAACTCTGCCCTCACTGAAGGAGTGGGTGTGGCCATCTCTGCTGTGACTGAACAAAGGGCAGGGGGGCAGGGGGCCCAGTGCAGGGCCCTCAGAGCACGGCAGGTCCAGTGGGGTGTCACAAGCATTTAGGCCCAGGCCAAAGTGCGCCTTCTTTGTCTGCACAGCTGCCCAAATTCTCAACTTTCCACTCAGGCCGACCTCTTACTTGAAGTGTGTGTGGAACCTGTCCTCACAGTACACCTCGCTGCACAGCTAACCATAGGTCTGGGCATCGTAGCTTCCTGCCAGGTGACCGAAGTTGGCAGGCAGATGTGTCCCAGGGACACATGCAAAGAGGCTCCTGCCCGGGCCACAGGCTGCCCACTGCCCCTGCCCCAGATCGGGGGCCGCCAATCAGCCCTGTCGGAGTCCCCTGCCTCTAGAGGGAGTATTGGACCAACACTTGTAGAAAACGGTGTCCTCGTGGGCAACTCATTGGAGGGACAGAAATAAATCGTTGCCGTCTTTCTGCGGAAGCTTACGAGCGTTCACACCTAAGCGTCTTACAAGGTCAGCTGTTTAGCTAAACATGAGCTCATGATCTAAATTTACACAATAATGAAGAAATCAGCTACGAGGGGAGACAATCAGTAAAGACTATGAATACCAGAATTAGATTCCCAAGGCCATCCATCAATTGTTGGAATAATCAGGTGCAAGGCAGAATATATACATAAAACTGGAACTGAAACAAGGAACAAGGATGTTTTCAAAGACTGGTAGGATCTCTAAAACATTTTTAAAGTACATGTTATTGATAAAGCTAAATACTCAAAGGTTGTGTAATACAACAGATTAAGCATTGAGAAGAGTGAAATTATGCTGTTTTGAAAACTATGGCAGGTGAGATTTTCTGCCTAATTATATAAGAAGATTTCTCTAAAAATACACATTATTTCAATGACTTATTGGCTGTGAAATAAGTTAAGGGTATTTCAAATGGCTTGTCTGCAAAGAAAGGTGAGATGTAGGGAATCACAGAAAGTCGAGGGGAAAATAGGTCAATATATACATTGCTATATGGTGAACTAAACCTTAGGCCAGCAACAATGGAGAGGACCTGACCCTTAGAAACTTACAAGTAAGCTGGAATCTTCAAAAGTTCAAATCTTTATAAGTAAAATATTTATTAAAATGAATAACCAAGTGTTTTAATTGACATCAGAAGATCAAAACAATAAACCCTGAGAACATAGAAAAAAGATAAATAAAGATATGAGCAGAACTTAATACAACAGAAAACGTATAAAATTGAGGTGATTTAGTAAGTCCAAAGAATCTTCTTTGAAAAGATTGAAAAGACACACTTTGATTAAGGAAAACAAAAACATAAGTAAAGAATATACAGAAAGAATCAGGACAATGTTATAGCAGAGAATATAAGAAATGCCAGTAAATTTGAACATTTCTGTAAAGTGGACCATTTCCTAGCTCCTAAAGTTTACCAAACCTGACACAAGAGGAAAACATTTAAGGTCATCATGTCTGCCCTTGGCATTCTCGGAACGCCCTGGCCTCAGGATGCAGCCTCTGTAGTCCATGGTAACCTGCGGAGAGGGGGCGGGGCTGAGGGTGGTTGGAACTCTGCCCTCACTGAAGGAGTGGGTGTGGCCATCTCTGCTGTGACTGAACAAAGGGCAGCGGGGCAGGGGGCCCAGGGCAGGGCCCTCAGAGCACGGCAGGTCCAGTGGGGTGTCACAAGCATTTAGGCCCAGGCCAAAGTGCGCCTTCTTTGTCTGCACAGCTGCCCAAATTCTCAACTTTCCACTCAGGCCGACCTCTTACTTGAAGTGTGTGTGGAACCTGTCCTCACAGTACACCTCGCTGCACAGCTAACCATAGGTCTGGGCATCGTAGCTTCCTGCCAGGTGACCGAAGTTCGCAGGCAGATGTGTCCCAGGGACACATGCAAAGAGGCTCCTGCCCGGGCCACAGGCTGCCCACTGCCCCTGCCCCAGATCGGGGCCGCCAATCAGCCCTGTCGGAGTCCCCTTTCTCTAGAGGGAGTATTGGACCAACACTTGTAGAAAACGGTGTCCTCGTGGGCAACTCATTGGAGGGACAGAAATAAATCGTTGCCGTCTTTCTGCGGAAGCTTACGAGCGTTCACACCTAAGCGTCTTACAAGGTCAGCTGTTTAGCTAAACATGAGCTCATGATCTAAATTTACACAATAATGAAGAAATCAGCTACGAGGGGAGACAATCAGTAAAGACTATCAATACCAGAATTAGATTCCCAAGGCCATCCATCAATTGTTGGAATAATCAGGTGCAAGGCAGAATATATACATAAAACTGGAACTGAAACAAGGAACAAGGATGTTTTCAAAGACTGGTAGGATCTCTAAAACATTTTTAAAGTACATGTTATTGATAAAGCTAAATACTCAAAGGTTGTGTAATACAACAGATTAAGCATTGAGAAGAGTGAAATTATGCTGTTTTGAAAACTATGGCAGGTGAGATTTTCTGCCTAATTATATAAGAAGATTTCTCTAAAAAATACACATTATTTCAATGACTTATTGGCTGTGAAATAAGTTAAGGGTATTTCAAATGGCTTGTCTGCAAGAAAGTTGAGATGTAGGGAATCACAGAAAGTCGAGGGGAAAATAGGTCAATATATACATTGCTATATGGTGAACTAAACCTTAGGCCAGCAACAATGGAGAGGACCTGACCCTTAGAAACTTACAAGAACGCTGGAATCTTCAAAAGTTCAAATCTTTATAAGTAAAATATTTATTAAAATGAATAACCAAGTGTTTTAATTGACATCAGAAGATCAAAACAATAAACCCTGAGAACATAGAAAAAAGATAAATAAAGATATGAGCAGAACTTAATACAACAGAAAACGTATAAAACTGAGGTGATTTAGTAAGTCCAAAGAATCTTCTTTGAAAAGATTGAAAAGACACACTTTGATTAAGGAAAACAAAAACATAAGTAAAGAATATACAGAAAGAATCAGGACCATGATATAGCAGAGAATATAAGAAATGCCAGTAAATTTGAACATTTCTGTAAAGTGGACCATTTCCTAGCTCCAAAAGTTTACCAAACCTGACACAAGAGGAAATCATTTAAGGTCATCATGTCTGCCCTTGGCATTCTCGGAACCCCCTGGCCTCAGGATGCAGCCTCTGTAGTCCATGGTAACCTGCGGAGAGGGGGCGGGGCTGAGGTTGGTTGGAACTCTGCCCTCACTGAAGGAGTGGGTGTGGCCATCTCTGCTGTGACTGAACAAAGGGCAGGGGAGCAGGGGGCCCAGGGCAGGGCCCTCAGAGCATGGCAGGTCCAGTGGGGTGTCACAAGCATTTAGGCCCAGGACAAAGGGCGCCTTCTTTGTCTGCACAGCTGCCCAAACTCTCACCTTTCCACTCAGGCCGACCTCTTACTTGAAGTGTGTGTGGAACCTGTCCTCACAGTACACCTCGCTGCACAGCTAACCATAGGTCTGGGCATCGTAGCTTCCTGCCAGGTGACCGAAGTTTGCAGGCAGATGTGTCCAAGGGACACATGCAAAGAGGCTCCTGCCCGGGCCACAGGCTGCCCACTGCCCCTGCCCCAGATCGGGGGCCGCCAATCAGCCCTGTCGGAGTCCCCTGCCTCTAGAGGGAGTATTGGACCAACACTTGTAGAAAACGGTGTCCTCGTGGGCAACTCATTGGAGGGACACAAATAAATTTTGCCGACTTTCTCGTGAAGCTTACGAGCGTTCACACCTAAGCGTCTTACAAGTTCAGCTGTTTAGCTAAACATGAGCTCATGATCTAAATTTACACAATAATGAAAAAATCAGCTACGAGATGAGACAATCATTAAAGACTATCAATACCAGAATTAGATTCCCAAGGCCATCCATCAATTGTTGGAATAATCAGGTGCAAGGCAGAATATATATATAAAACTGGAAATGAAACAAGGAACAAGGATGTTTTCAAAGACTGGTAGGATCTCTAAAATATTTTTAAAGTACATGTCATTGATAAAGCTAAATACTCAAAGGTTGTGTAATACAACAGATTAAGCATTGAGAAGAGTGAAATTATGCTGTTTTGAAAACTATGGCAGGTGAGATTTTCTGCCTAATTATATAAGAAGATTTCTCTAAAAATACACATTATTTCAATGACTTATTGGCTGTGAAATAAGTTAAGGGTATTTCAAATGGCTTGTCTGCAAAGAAAGGTGAGATGTAGGGAATCACAGAAAGTCGAGGGGAAAATAGGTCAATATATACATTGCTATATGGTGAACTAAACCTTAGGCCAGCAACAATGGAGAGGACCTGACCCTTAGAAACTTACAAGTAAGCTGGAATCTTCAAAAGTTCAAATCTTTATAAGTAAAATATTTATTAAAATGAATAACCAAGTGTTTTAATTGACATCAGAAGATCAAAACAATAAACCCTGAGAACATAGAAAAAAGATAAATAAAGATATGAGCAGAACTTTATACAACAGAAAACGTATAAAATTGAGGTGATTTAGTAAGTCCAAAGAATCTTCTTTGAAAAGATTGAAAAGACACACTTTGATTAAGGAAAACAAAAACATAAGTAAAGAATATACAGAAAGAATCAGGACAATGTTATAGCAGAGAATATAAGAAATGCCAGTAAATTTGAACATTTCTGTAAAGTGGACCATTTCCTAGCTCCTAAAGTTTACCAAACCTGACACAAGAGGAAATCATTTAAGGTCATCATGTCTGCCCTTGGCATTGTCGGAACGCCCTGGCCTCAGGATGCAGCCTCTGTAGTCCATGGTAACCTGCGGAGAGGGGGCGGGGCTGAGGGTGGTTGGAACTCTGCCCTCACTGAAGGAGTGGGTGTGGCCATCTCTGCTGTGACTGAACAAAGGGCAGGGGAGCAGGGGGCCCAGGGCAGGGCCCTCAGAGCACGGCAGGTCCAGTGGGGTGTCACAAGCATTTAGGCCCAGGCCAAAGGGCGCCTTCTTTGTCTGCACAGCTGCCCAAACTCTCACCTTTCCACTCAGGCCGACCTCTTACTTGAAGTGTGTGTGGAACCTGTCCTCACAGTACACCTCGCTGCACAGCTAACCATAGGTCTGGGCATCGAAGCTTCCTGCCAGGTGACCGAAGTTCGCAGGCAGATGTGTCCCAGGGACACATGCAAAGAGGCTCCTGCCCGGGCCACAGGCTGCCCACTGCCCCTGCCCCAGATCGGGGGCCGCCAATCAGCCCTGTCGGAGTCCCCTGCCTCTAGAGGGAGTATTGGACCAACACTTGTAGAAAACGGTGTCCTCGTGGGCAACTCATTGGAGGGACATGAATAAATTTTGCCGACTTTCTCCTGAAGCTTACGAGCGTTCACACCTAAGCGTCTTACAAGTTCAGCTGTTTAGCTAAACATGAGCTCATGATCTAAATTTACACAATAATGAAAAAATCAGCTACGAGGTGAGACAATCATTAAAGACTATCAATACCAGAATTAGATTCCCAAGGCCATCCATCAATTGTTGGAATAATCAGGTGCAAGGCAGAATATATATATAAAACTGGAAATGAAACAAGGAACAAGGATGTTTTCAAAGACTGGTAGGATCTCTAAAATATTTTTAAAGTACATGTCATTGATAAAGCTAAATACTCAAAGGTTGTGTAATACAACAGATTAAGCATTGAGAAGAGTGAAATTATGCTGTTTTGAAAACTATGGCAGGTGAGATTTTCTGCCTAATTATATAAGAAGATTTCTCTAAAAATACACATTATTTCAATGACTTATTGGCTGTGAAATAAGTTAAGGGTATTTCAAATGGCTTGTCTGCAAAGAAAGGTGAGATGTAGGGAATCACAGAAAGTCGAGGGGAAAATAGGTCAATATATACATTGCTATATGGTGAACTGAACTTTAGGCCAGCAACAATGGAGAGGACCTGACCCTTAGAAACTTACAAGTAAGCTGGAATCTTCAAAAGTTCAAATCTTTATAAGTAAAATATTTATTAAAATGAATAACCAAGTGTTTTAATTGACATCAGAAGATCAAAACAATAAACCCTGAGAACATAGAAAAAAGATAAATAAAGATATGAGCAGAACTTAATACAACAGAAAACGTATAAAATTGAGGTGATTTAGTAAGTCCAAAGAATCTTCTTTGAAAAGATTGAAAAGACACACTTTGATTAAGGAAAACAAAAACATAAGTAAAGAATATACAGAAAGAATCAGGACAATGTTATAGCAGAGAATATAAGAAATGCCAGTAAATTTGAACATTTCTGTAAAGTGGACCATTTCCTAGCTCCTAAAGTTTACCAAACCTGACACAAGAGGAAAACATTTAATGTCATCATGTCTGCCCTTGGCATTCTCGGAACGCCCTGGCCTCAGGATGCAGCCTCTGTAGTCCATGGTAACCTGCGGAGAGGGGGCGGGGCTGAGGGTGGTTGGAACTCTGCCCTCACTGAAGGAGTGGGTGTGGCCATCTCTGCTGTGACTGAACAAAGGGCAGGGGAGCAGGGGGCCCAGGGCAGGGCCCTCAGAGCACGGCAGGTCCAGTGGGGTGTCACAAGCATTTAGGCCCAGGCCAAAGGGCTCCTTCTTTGTCTGCACAGCTGCCCAAACTCTCACCTTTCCACTCAGCCCGACCTCTTACTTGAAGTGTGTGTGGAACCTGTCCTCACAGTACACCTCGCTGCACAGCTAACCATAGGTCTGGGCATCGTAGCTTCCTGCCGGGTGACCGAAGTTCGCAGGCAGATGTGTGCCAGGGACACATGCAAAGAGGCTCCAGCCCGGGCCACAGGCTGCCCACTGCCCCTGCCCCAGATCAGGGGCCGCCAATCAGCCCTTTTGGAGTCCCCTTCCGCTAGAGGGAGTATTGGACCAACACTTGTAGAAAACGGTGTCCTCGTGGGCAACTTATTGGAGGGACTGAAATAAATCTTTGCCGTCTTTCTTCGGAAGCTTACGAGCGTTCACACCTAATCGTCTTACAAGGTCAGCTGTTTAGCTAAACATGAGCTCATGATCTAAATTCACACAATAATGAAGAAATCAGCTACGAGGGGAGACAATCAGTAAAGACTATCAATACCAGAATTAGATTCCCAAGGCCATCCATCAATTGTTGGAATAATCAGGTGCAAGGCAGAATATATACATAAAACTGGAACTGAAACAAGGAACAAGGATGTTTTCAAAGACTGGTAGGATCTCTAAAACATTTTTAAAGTACATGTCATTGATAAAGCTAAATAGTCAATGGTTGTGTAATACAACAGATTAAGCATTGAGAAGAGTGAAATTATGCTGTTTTGAAAACTATGACAGGTGAGATTTTCTGCCTAATTATATAAGAAGATTTCTCTAAAAAATACACATTATTTCAATGACTTATTGGCTGTGAAATAAGTTAAGGGTATTTCAAATGGCTTGTCTGCAAAGAAAGGTGAGATGTAGGGAATCACAGAAAGTCGAGGGGAAAATAGGTCAATATATACATTGCTATATGGTGAACTAAACCTTAGCCAGCAACAATGGAGAGGACCTGACCCTTAGAAACTTACAAGTAAGCTGGAATCTTCAAAATTTCAAATCTTTATAAGTAAAATATTTATTAAAATGAATAACCAAGTGTTTTAATTGACATCAGAAGATCAAAACAATAAACCCTGAGAACATAGAAAAAAGATAAATAAAGATATGAGCAGAACTTAATACAACAGAAAACGTATAAAATTGAGGTGATTTAGTAAGTCCAAAGAATCTTCTTTGAAAAGATTGAAAAGAAACACTTTGATTAAGGAAAACAAAAACATTAGTAAAGAATATACAGAAAGAATCAGGACAATGTTATAGCAGAGAATATAGGAAATGCCAGTAAATTTGAACATTTCTGTAAAGTGGACCATTTCCTAGCTCCTAAAGTTTACCAAACCTGACACAAGAGGAAATCATTTAAGGTCATCATGTCTGCCCTTGGCATTCTCGGAACGCCCTGGCCTCAGGATGCAGCCTCTGTAGTCCATGGTAACCTGCGGAGAGGGGGCGGGGCTGAGGGTGGTTGGAACTCTGCCCTCACTGAAGGAGTGGGTGTGGCCATCTCTGCTGTGACTGAACAAAGGGCAGGGGAGCAGGGGGCCCAGGGCAGGGCCCTCAGAGCATGGCAGGTCCAGTGGGGTGTCACAAGCATTTAGGCCCAGGCCAAAGGGCGCCTTCTTTGTCTGCACAGCTGCCCAAACTCTCACCTTTCCACGCAGGCCGACCTCTTACTTGAAGTATGTGTGGAACCTGTCCTCACAGTACACCTCGCTGCACAGCTAACCATAGGTCTGGGCATCGTAGCTTCCTGCCAGGTGACCGAAGTTCGCAGGCAGATGTGTCCCAGGGACACATGCAAAGAGGCTCCTGCCCGGGCCACAGGCTGCCCACTGCCCCTGCCCCAGATCGGGGGCCGCCAATCAGCCCTGTCGGAGTCCCCTTCCTCTAGAGGGAGTATTGGACCAACACTTGTAGAAAACGGTGTCCTCGTGGGCAACTCATTGGAGGGACAGAAATAAATCTTGGCCGTCTTTCTGCGGAAGCTTACGAGCGTTCACACCTAAGCGTCTTACAAGGTCAGCTGTTTAGCTAAACATGAGCTCATGATCTAAATTTACACAATAATGAAGAAATCAGCTACGAGGGGAGACAATCAGTAAAGACTATCAATACCAGAATTAGATTCCCAAGGCCATCCATCAATTGTTGGAATAATCAGGTGCAAGGCAGAATATATACATAAAACTGGAACTGAAACAAGGAACAAGGATGTTTTCAAAGACTGGTAGGATCTCTAAAACATTTTTAAAGTACATGTCATTGATAAAGCTAAATACTCAAAGGTTGTGTAATACAACAGATTAAGCATTGAGAAGAGTGAAATTATGCTGTTTTGAAAACTATGGCAGGTGAGATTTTCTGCCTAATTATATAAGAAGATTTCTCTAAAAAATACACATTATTTCAATGACTTATTGGCTGTGAAATAAGTTAAGGGTATTTCAAATGGCTTGTCTGCAAAGAAAGGTGAGATGTAGGGAATCACAGAAAGTCGAGGGGAAAATACGTCAATATATACATTGCTATATGGTGAACTAAACCTTAGGCCAGCAACAATGGAGAGGACCTGCCCTTAGAAACTTACAAGAAAGCTGGAATCTTCAAAAGTTCAAATATTTATAAGTAAAATATTTATTAAAGTGAATAACCAAGTGTTTTAATTGACATCAGAAGATCAAAACAATAAACCCTGAGAACATAGAAAAAAGATAAATAAAGATATGAGCAGAAATTAATACAACAGAAAACGTATAAAATTCAGGTGATTTAGTAAGTCCAAAGAATCTTCTTTGAAAAGATTGAAAAGACACACTTTGATTAAGGAAAACAAAAACATAAGTAAAGAACATACAGAAAGAATCAGGACAATGTTATAGCAGAGAATATATGAAATGCCAGTAAATTTGAACATTTCTGTAAAGTGGACCATTTCCTAGCTCCTAAAGATTACCAAACCTGACACAAGAGGAAATCATTTAAGGTCATCATGTCTGCCCTTGGCATTCTCGGAACGCCCTGGCCTCAGGATGCAGCCTCTGAAGTCCATGGTAACCTGCGGAGAGGGGGCGTAGCTGAGGTTGGTTGGAACTCTGCCCTCACTGAAGGAGTGGGTGTGGCCATCTCTGCTGTGACTGAACAAAGGGCAGGGGAGCAGGGGGCCCAGTGCAGGGATGTCACAGCACGGCAGGTCCAGTGGGGTGTCAGAAGCATTTAGGCCCAGGCCAAAGGGCGCCTTCTTTGTCTGCACAGCTGCCCAAACTCTCACCTTTCCACTCAGGCCGACCTCTTACTTGAAGTGTGTGTGGAACCTGTCCTCACAGTACACCTCGCTGCACAGCTAACCATAGGTCTGGGCATCGTAGCTTCCTGCCAGGTGACCGAAGTTCGCAGGCAGATGTGTCCCAGGGACACATGCAAAGAGGCTCCTGCCCGGGCCACAGGCTGCCCACTGCCCCTGCCCCAGATCAGGGGCCGCCAATCAGCCCTGTTGGAATCCCCTTCCTCTAGAGGGAGTATTGGACCAACACTTGTAGAAAACGGTGTCCTCGTGGGCAACTCATTGGAGGGACACAAATAAATTTTGCCGACTTTCTCCTGAAGCTTACGAGCGTTCACACCTAAGCGTCTTACAAGGTCAGCTGTTTAGCTAAACATGAGCTCATGATCTAAATTTACACAATAATGAAAAAATCAGCTACGAGATGAGACAATCATTAAAGACTATCAATACCAGAATTACATTCCCAAGGCCATCCATCAATTGTTGGAATAATCAGGTGCAAGGCAGAAAATATACATAAAACTGGAACTGAAACAAGGAACAAGGATGTTTTCAAAGACTGGTAGGATCTCTAAAACATTTTTAAAGTACATGTCATTGATAAAGCTAAATACTCAAAGGTTGTGTAATACAACAGATTAAGCATTGAGAAGAGTGAAATTATGCTCTTTTGAAAACTATGGCAGATGAGATTTTCTGCCTAATAATATAAGAAGATTTCTCTAAAAAATACACATTATTTCAATGACTTATTGGCTGTGAAATAAGTTAGGGGTATTTCAAATGGCTTGTCTTCAAAGAAAGGTGAGATGTAGGGAATCACAGAAAGTCGAGGGGAAAATAGGTCAATATATACATTGCTATATGTTGAACTAAACGTTCGGTCAGCAACAATGGAGAGCACCTGACACTTAGAAACTTACAAGTAAGCTGGAATCTTCAAAAGTTCAAATCTTTATAGTAAAATATTTATTAAAATGAATAACCAAGTGTTTTAATTGACATCAGAAGATCAAAACAATAAACCCTGAGAACATAGAAAAAAGATAAATAAAGATATGAGCAGAACTTAATACACCAGAAAACGTATAAAATTGAGGTGATTTAGTAAGTCCAAAGAATCTTCTTTGAAAAGATTGAAAAGACACACTTTGATTAAGGAAAACAAAAACATAAGTAGAGAATATACAGAAAGAATCAGGACAATGTATTATCAGAGAATACATGAAATGCCAGTAAATTTGAACATTTCTGTAAAGTGGACCATTTCCTAGCTCCTAAAGTTTACCAAACCTGACACAAGAGGAAATCATTTAAGGTCATCATGTCTGCCCTTGGCATTCTCGGAACGCCCTGGCCTCAGGATGCAGCCTCTGTAGTCCATGGTAACCTGCGGAGAGGGGGCGGGGCTGAGGGTGGTTGGAACTCTGCCCTCACTGAAGGAGTGGGTGTGGCCATCTCTGCTGTGACTGAACAAAGGGCAGGGGAGCAGGGGGCCCAGGGCAGGGCCCTCAGAGCACGGCAGGTCCAGTGGGGTGTCACAAGCATTTAGGCCCAGGCCAAAGGGCGCCTTCTGTGTCTGCACAGCTGCCCAAACTCTCACCTTTCCACTCAGGCCGACCTCTTACTTGAAGTGTGTGTGGAACCTGTCCTCACAGTACACCTCGCTGCACAGCTAACCATAGGTCTGGGCATCGTAGCTTCCTGCCAGGTGACCGAAGTTCGCAGGCAGATGTGTCCCAGGGACACATGCAAAGAGGCTCCTGCCCGGGCCACAGGCTGCCCACTGCCCCTGCCCCAGATCGGGGGCCGCCAATCAGCCCTGTCGGAGTCCCCTTCCTCTAGAGGGAGTATTGGACCAACACTTGTAGAAAACGGTGTCCTCATGGGCAACTCATTGGAGGGACAGAAATAAATCTTTGCCGTCTTTCTGCGGAAGCTTACGAGCGTTCACACCTAAGCGTCTTACAAGGTCAGCTGTTTAGCTAAACATGAGCTCATGATCTAAATTTACACAATAATGAAGAAATCAGCTACGAGGGGAGACAATCAGTAAAGACTATCAATACCAGAATTAGATTCCCAAGGCCATCCATCAATTGTTGGAATAATCAGGTGCAAGGCAGAATATATACATAAAACTGGAACTGAAACAAGGAACAAGGATGTTTTCAAATACTGGTAGGATCTCTAAAACATTTTTAAAGGACATGTCATTGATAAAGCTAAATACTCAAAGGTTGTGTAATACAACAGATTAAGCATTGAGAAGAGTGAAATTATGCTGTTTTGAAAACTATGGCAGGTGAGATTTTCTGCCTAATTATATAAGAAGATTTCTCTAAAAATACACATTATTTCAATGACTTATTGGCTGTGAAATAAGTTAAGGGTATTTCAAATGGCTTGTCTGCAAAGAAAGGTGAGATGTAGGGAATCACAGAAAGTCGAGGGGAAAATAGGTCAATATATACATTGCTATGTGGTGAACTAAACCTTAGGCCAGCAACAATGGAGAGGACCTGACCCTTAGAAACTTACAAGTAAGCTGGAATCTACAAAAGTTCAAATATTTATAAGTAAAATATTTATTAAAATGAATAACCAAGTGTATTAATTGACATCAGAAGATCAAAACAATAAACCCTGAGAACATAGAAAAAAGATAAATAAAGATATGAGCAGAACTTAATACAACAGAAAACGTATAAAATTGAGGTGATTTAGTAAGTCCAAAGAATCTTCTTTGAAAAGATTGAAAAGACACACTTTGATTAAGGAAAACAAAAACATAAGTAAAGAATATACAGAAAGAATCAGGACAATGTTATAGCAGAGAATATATGAAATGCCAGTAAATTTGAACATTTCTGTAAAGTGGACCATTTCCTAGCTCCTAAAGATTACCAAACCTGACACAAGAGGAAATCATTTAAGGTCATCATGTCTGCCCTTGGCATTCTCGGAACGCCCTGGCCTCAGGATGCAGCCTCTGAAGTCCATGGTAACCTGCGGAGAGGGGGCGGAGCTGAGGTTGGTTGGAACTCTGCCCTCACTGAAGGAGTGGGTGTGGCCATCTCTGCTGTGACTGAACAAAGGGCAGGGGAGCAGGGGGCCCAGGGCAGGGCCCTCAGAGCACGGCAGGTCCAGTGGGGTGTCACAAGCATTTAGGCCCAGGCCAAAGGGCGCCTTCTTTGTCTGCACAGCTGCCCAAACTCTCACCTTTCCACTCAGGCCGACCTCTTACTTGAAGTGTGTGTGGAACCTGTCCTCACAGTACACCTCGCTGCACAGTTAACCATAGGTCTGGGCATCGTAGCTTCCTGCCAGGTGACCGAAGTTCGCAGGCAGATGTGTCCCAGGGACACATGCAAAGAGGCTCCAGCCCGGGCCACAGGCTGCCCACTGCCCCTGCCCCAGATCGGGGGCCGCCAATCAGCCCTGTTGGAGTCCCCTTCCTCTAGAGGGAGTATTGGACCAACACTTGTAGAAAACGGTGTCCTCGTGGGCAACTCATTGGAGGGACACAAATAAATTTTGCCGACTTTCTCCTGAAGCTTACGAGCGTTCACACCTAAGCGTCTTACAAGGTCAGCTGTTTAGCTAAACATGAGCTCATGATCTAAATTTACACAATAATGAAAAAATCAGCTACGAGATGAGACAATCATTAAAGACTATCAATACCAGAATTAGATTCCCAAGGCCATCCATCAATTGTTGGAATAATCAGGTGCAAGGCAGAATATATACATAAAACTGGAACTGAAACAAGGAACAAGGATGTTTTCAAAGACTGGTAGGATCTCTAAAACATTTTTAAAGTACATGTCATTGATAAAGCTAAATACTCAAAGGTTGTGTAATACAACAGATTAAGCATTGAGAAGAGTGAAATTATGCTGTTTTGAAAACTATGGCAGGTGAGATTTTCTGCCTAATTATATAAGAAGATTTCTCTAAAAATACACATTATTTCAATGACTTATTGGCTGTGAAATAAGTTAAGGGTATTTCAAATGGCTTGTCTGCAAAGAAAGGTGAGATGTAGGGAATCACAGAAAGTTGAGGGGAAAATAGGTCAATATATACATTGTTATATGGTGAACTAAACCTTAGGCCAGCAACAATGGAGAGGACCTGACCCTTAGAAACTTACAAGTAAGCTGGAATCTTCAAAATTTCAAATCTTTATAAGTAAAGTATTTATTAAAATGTATAACCAAGTGTTTTAATTGACATCAGAAGATCAAAACAATAAACCCTGAGAACATAGAAAAAAGATAAATAAAGATATGAGCAGAACTTAATACAACAGAAAACGTATAAAATTGAGGTGATTTAATAAGTCCAAAGAATCTTCTTTGAAAAGATTGAAAAGACACACTTTGATTAAGGAAAACAAAAACATAAGTAAAGAATATACAGAAAGAATCAGGACAAAGTTATAGCAGAGAATATAAGAAATGCCAGTAAATTTGAATATTTCTGTAAAGTGGACCATTTCCTAGCTCCTAAAGTTTACCAAACCTGACACAAGTGGAAATCATTTAAGGTCATCATGTCTGCCCTTGGCATTCTCGGAACACCCTGGCCTCAGGATGCAGCCTCTGTAGTCCATGGTAACCTGCGTAGAGGGGGCAGGGCTGAGGGTGGTTGGAACTCTGCCCTCACTGAAGGAGTGGGTGTGGCCATCTCTGCTGCGACTGAACAAAGGGCAGGGGAGCAGGGGGCCCAGGGCAGGGCCCTCAGAGCACGGCAGGTCCAGTGGGGTGTCACAAGCATTTAGGCCCAGGCCAAAGGGCGCCTTCTTTGTCTGCACAGCTGCCCAAACTCTCACCTTTCCACTCAGGCCGAACTCTTACTTGAAGTTTGTGTGGAACCTGTCCTCACAGTACACCTCGCTGCACAGCTAACCATAGGTCTGGGCATCGTAGCTTCCTGCCAGGTGACCGAAGTTCGCAGGCAGATGTGTCCCAGGGACACATGCAAAGAGGCTCCTGCCCGGGCCACAGGCTGCCCACTGCCCCTGCCCCAGATCGGGGGCCGCCAATCAGCCCTGTCGGAGTCCCCTGCCTCTAGAGGGATTATTGGACCAACACTTGTAGAAAACGGTGTCCTCGTGGGCAACTCATTGGAGGGACACAAATAAATTTTGCCGACTTTCTCCTGAAGCTTGCGAGCGTACACACCTAAGCGTCTTACAAGGTCAGCTGTTTAGCTAAACATGAGCTCATGATCTAAATTTACACAATAATGAAGAAATCAGCTACGAGGGGAGACAATCAGTAAAGACTATCAATACCAGAATTAGATTCCCAAGGCCATCCATCAATTGTTGGAATAATCAGGTGCAAGGCAGAATATATACATAAAACTGGAACTGAAACAAGGAACAAGGATGTTTTCAAAGACTGGTTGGATCTCTAAAACATTTTTAAAGTACATGTCATTGATAAAGCTAAATACTCAAAGGTTGTGTAATACAACAGATTAAGCATTGAGAAGAGTGAAATTATGCTGTTTTGAAAACTATGGCAGGTGAGATTTTCTGCCTAATTGTATAAGAAGATTTCTCTAAAAATACACATTATTTCAATGACTTATTGGCTGTGAAATAAGTTAAGGGTATTTCAAATGGCTTGTCTGCAAAGAAAGGTGAGATGTAGGGAATCACAGAAAGTCGAGGGGAAAATATGTCAATATATACATTGCTATATGGTGAACTAAACCTTAGGCCAGCAACAATGGAGAGGACCTGACCCTTAGAAACTTACAAGTAAGCTGGAATCTTCAAAAGTTCAAATCTTTATAAGTAAAATATTTATTAAAATGAATAACCAAGTGTTTTAATTGACATCAGAAGATCAAAACAATAAACCCTGAGAACATAGAAAAAAGATAAATAAAGATATGAGCAGAACTTAATACAACAGAAAACGTATAAAATTCAGTTGATTTAGTAAGTCCAAAGAATCTTCTTTGAAAAGATTGAAAAGACACACTTTGATTAAGGAAAACAAAAACATAAGTATAGAATATACAGAAAGAATCAGGACAATGTTATAGCAGAGAATATATGAAATGCCAGTAAATTTGAACATTTCTGTAAAGTGGACCATTTCCTGGCTCCTAAAGTTTACCAAACCTGACACAAGAGGAAATCATTTAAGGTCATCATGTCTGCCCTTGGCATTCTCGGAACGCCCTGGCCTCAGGATGCAGCCTCTGTAGTCCACGGTAACCTGCGGAGAGGGGGCGGGGCTGAGGGTGGTTGGAACTCTGCCCTCACTGAAGGAGTGGGTGTGGCCATCTCTGCTGTGACTGAACAAAGGGCAGGGGAGCAGGGGGCCCAGGGCAGGGCCCTCAGAGCACGGCAGGTCCAGTGGGGTGTCACAAGCATGTAGGCCCAGGCAAAAGGGCGCCTTCTTTGTCTGCACAGCTGCCCAAACTCTCACCTTTCCACTCAGGCCGACCTCTTACTTGAAGTGTGTGTGGAACCTGTCCTCACAGTACACCTCGCTGCACAGCTAACCATAGGTCTGGGCATCGTCGCTTCCTGCCAGGTGACCGAAGTTCACAGGCAGATGTGTCCCAGGGACACATGCAAAGAGGCTCCTGCCCGGGCCACAGGCTGCCCACTGCCCCTGCCCCAGATCGGGGGCCACCAATCAGCCCTGTCGGAGTCCCCTTCCTCTAGAGGGAGTATTGGACCAACACTTGTAGAAAACGGTGTCCTCGTGGGCAACTCATTGGAGGGACACAAAGAAATCTTTGCCCTCTTTCTGCGGAAGCTTACGAGCGTTCACACCTAAGCGTCTTACAAGGTCAGCTGTTTAGCTAAACATGAGCTCATGATCTAAATTTACACAATAATGAAGAAATCAGCTACGAGGGGAGACAATCAGTAAAGACTATCAATACCAGAATTAGATTCCCAAGGCCATCCATCAATTGTTGGAATAATCAGGTGCAAGGCAGAATATATACATAAAACTGGAACTGAAACAAGGAACAAGGATGTTTTCAAAGACTGGTAGGATCTGTAAAACATTTTTAAAGTACATGTCATTGATAAAGCTAAATACTCAAAGGTTGTGTAATACAACAGATTAAGCATTGAGAAGAGTGAAATTATGCTGTTTTGAAAACTATGGCAGGTGAGATTTTCTGCCTAATTATATAAGAAGATTTCTCTAAAAATACACATTATTTCAATGACTTATTGGCTGTGAAATAAGTTAAGGGTATTTCAAATGGCTTGTCTGCAAAGAAAGGTGAGATGTAGGGAATCACAGAAAGTTGAGGGGAAAATAGGTCAATATATACATTGCTATATGGTGAACTAAACCTTAGGCCAGCAACAATGGAGAGGACCTGACCCTTAGAAACTTACAAGAAAGCTGGAATCTTCAAAAGTTCAAATCTTTATAAGTAAAATATTTATTAAAATGAATAACCAAGTGTTTTAATTGACATCAGAAGATCAAAACAATAAACCCTGAGAACATAGAAAAAAGATAAATA
The DNA here is from genome assembly GCF_964341445.2 of Mesoplodon mirus. Classification (NCBI taxonomy): domain Eukaryota; kingdom Metazoa; phylum Chordata; class Mammalia; order Artiodactyla; family Ziphiidae; genus Mesoplodon; species Mesoplodon mirus. The sequence continues at coordinate 180,711,360 of NC_138976.1, read as the reverse complement.
AAGATATGAGCAGAACTTAATAAAACAGAAAACGTGTAAAATTCAGTTGATTTAGTAAGTCCAAAGAATCTTCTTTGAAAAGATTGAAAAGACACACTTTGATTAAGGAAAACAAAAACATAAGTATAGAATATAGAGAAAGAATCAGGACAATGTTATAGCAGAGAATATATGAAATGCCAGTAAATTTGAACATTTCTGTAAAGTTGACCATTTCCTAGCTCCTAAAGTTTACCAAACCTGACACAAGAGGAAATCATTTAAGGTCATCATGTCTGCCCTTGGCATTCTCGGAACGCCCTGGCCTCAGGATGCAGCCTCTGTAGTCCATGGTAACCTGCGGAGAGGGGGCGGGGCTGAGGGTGGTTGGAATTCTGCCCTCACTGAAGGAGTGGGTGTGGCCATCTCTGCTGTGACTGAACAAAGGGCAGGGGAGCAGGGGGCCCAGGGCAGGGCCCTCAGAGCACGGCAGGTACAGTGGGGTGTCACAAGCATTTAGGCCCAGGCCAAAGGGCGCCTTCTTTGTCTGCACAGCTGCCCAAACTCTCACCTTTCCACTCAGGCCGACCTCTTACTTGAAGTGTGTGTGGAACCTGTCCTCACAGTACACCTCGCTGCACAGCTAACCATAGGTCTGGGCATCGTAGCTTCCTGCCAGGTGACCGAAGTTCACAGGCAGATGTGTCCCAGGGACACATGCAAAGAGGCTCCTGCCCGGGCCACAGGCTGCCCACTGCCCCTGCCCCAGATTGGGGGCCACCAATCAGCCCTGTCGGAGTCCCCTTCCTCTAGAGGGAGTATTGGACCAACACTTGTAGAAAACGGTGTCCTCGTGGGCAACTCATTGTAGGGACACAAATAAATCTTTGCCGTCTTTCTGCGGAAGCTTACGAGCGTTCACACCTAAGCGTCTTACAAGGTCAGCTGTTTAGCTAAACATGAGCTCATGATCTAAATTTACACAATAATGAAGAAATCAGCTACGAGGGGAGACAATCAGTAAAGACTATCAATACCAGAATTAGATTCCCAAGGCCATCCATCAATTGTTGGAATAATCAGGTGCAAGGCAGAATATATACATAAAACTGGAACTGAAACAAGGAACAAGGATGTTTTCAAAGACTTGTAGGATCTCTAAAACATTTTTAAAGTACATGTCATTGATAAAGCTAAATACTCAAAGGTTGTGTAATACAACAGATTAAGCATTGAGAAGAGTGAAATTATGCTGTTTTGAAAACTATGGCAGGTGAGATTTTCTGCCTAATTATATAAGAAGATTTCTCTAAAAATACACATTATTTCAATGACTTATTGGCTGTGAAATAAGTTAAGGGTATTTCAAATGGCTTGTCTGCAAAGAAAGGTGAGATGTAGGGAATCACAGAAAGTTGAGGGGAAAATAGGTCAATATATACATTGCTATATGGTGAACTAAACCTTAGGCCAGCAACAATGGAGAGGACCTGACCCTTAGAAACTTACAAGTAAGCTGGAATCTTCAAAAGTTCAAATCTTTATAAGTAAAATATTTATTAAAATGAATAACCAAGTGTTTTAATTGACATCAGAAGATCAAAACAATAAACCCTGAGAACATAGAAAAAAGATAAATAAAGATATGAGCAGAACTTAATACAACAGAAAACGTATAAAATTCAGGTGATTTAGTAAGTCCAAAGAATCTTCTTTGAAAAGATTGAAAAGACACACTTTGATTAAGGAAAACAAAAACATAAGTAAAGAATATACAGAAAGAATCAGGACAAAGTTATAGCAGAGAATATAAGAAATGCCAGTAAATTTGAACATTTCTGTAAAGTGGACCATTTCCTAGCTCCTAAAGTTTACCAAACCTGACACAAGAGGAAATCATTTAAGGTCATCATGTCTGCCCTTGGCATTCTCGGAACGCCCTGGCCTCAGGATGCAGCCTCTGTAGTCCATGGTAACCTGCGGAGAGGGGGCGGGGCTGAGGGTGGTTGGAACTCTGCCCTCACTGAAGGAGTGGGTGTGCCCATCTCTGCTGTGACTGAACAAAGGGCAGGGGAGGAGGGGGCCCAGGGCAGGGCCCTCAGAGCACGGCAGGTCCAGTGGGGTGTCACAAGCATTTAGGCCCAGGCCAAAGGGCGCCTTCTTAGTCTGCACAGCTGCCCAAACTCTCACCTTTCCACTCAGGCCGAACTCTTACTTGAAGTGTGTGTGGAACCTGTCCTCACAGTACACCTCGCTGCACAGCTAACCATAGGTCTGGGCATCGTAGCTTCCTGCCAGGTGACCGAAGTTCGCAGGCAGATGTGTCCCAGGGACACATGCAAAGAGGCTCCTGCCCGGGCCACAGGCTGCCCACTGCCCCTGCCCCAGATTGGGGGACACCAATCAGCCCTGTCGGAGTCCCCTGACTCTAGAGGGAGTATTGGACCAACACTTGTAGAAAACGGTGTACTCGTGGGCAACTCATTGGAGGGACACAAATAAATTTTGCCGACTTTCTCCTGAAGCTTGCGAGCGTACACACCTAAGCGTCTTACAAGGTCAGCTGTTTAGCTAAACATGAGATCATGATCTAAATTTACACAATAATGAAAAAAATCAACTACGAGGGGAGACAATCAGTAAAGAGTATCAATACCAGAATTAGATTCCCAAGGCCATCCATCAATTGTTGGAATAATCAGGTGCAAGGCAGAATATATACATAAAACTGGAACTGAAACAAGGAACAAGGATGTTTTCAAAGACTGGTAGGATCTCTAAAACATTTTTAAAGGACATGTCATTGATAAAGCTAAATACTCAAAGGTTGTGTAATACAACAGATTAAGCATTGAGAAGAGTGAAATTATGCTGTTTTGAAAACTATGGCAGGTGAGATTTTCTGCCTAATTATATAAGAAGATTTCTCTAAAGATACACATTATTTCAATGACTTATTGGCTGTGAAATAAGTTAAGGGTATTTCAAATGGCTTGTCTGCAAAGAAAGGTGAGATGTAGGGAATCACAGAAAGTCGCGGGGAAAATATGTCAATATATACATTGCTATATGGTGAACTAAACCTTAGGCCAGCAACAATGGAGAGGACCTGACCCTTAGAAACTTACAAGTAAGCTGGAATCTTCAAAAGTTCAAATCTTTATAAGTAAAATATTTATTAAAATGAATAACCAAGTGTTTTAATTGACATCAGAAGATCAAAACAATAAACCCTGAGAACATAGAAAAAAGATAAATAAAGATATGAGCAGAACTTAATAAAACAGAAAACGTGTAAAATTCAGGTGATTTAGTAAGTCAAAGAATCTTCTTTGAAAAGATTGAAAAGACACACTTTGATTAAGGAAAACAAAAACATAAGTATAGAATATAGAGAAAGAATCAGGACAATGTTATAGCAGAGAATATATGAAATGCCAGTAAATTTGAACATTTCTGTAAAGTTGACCATTTCCTAGCTCCTAAAGTTTACCAAACCTGACACAAGAGGAAATCATTTAAGGTCATCATGTCTGCCCTTGGCATTCTCGGAACGCCCTGGCCTCAGGATGCAGCCTCTGTAGTCCATGGTAACCTGCGGAGAGGGGGCGGGGCTGAGGGTGGTTGGAATTCTGCCCTCACTGAAGGAGTGGGTGTGGCCATCTCTGCTGTGACTGAACAAAGGGCAGGGGAGCAGGTGGCCCAGGGCAGGGCCCTCAGAGCACGGCAGGTACAGTGGGGTGTCACAAGCATTTAGGCCCAGGCCAAAGGGCGCCTTCTTTGTCTGCACAGCTGCCCAAACTCTCACCTTTCCACTCAGGCCGACCTCTTACTTGAAGTGTGTGTGGAACCTGTCCTCACAGTACACCTCGCTGCACAGCTAACCATAGGTCTGGGCATCGTAGCTTCCTGCCAGGTGACCGAAGTTCACAGGCAGATGTGTCCCAGGGACACATGCAAAGAGGCTCCTGCCCGGGCCACAGGCTGCCCACTGCCCCTGCCCCAGATTGGGGGCCACCAATCAGCCCTGTCGGAGTCCCCTTCCTCTAGAGGGAGTATTGGACCAACACTTGTAGAAAACGGTGTCCTCGTGGGCAACTCATTGGAGGGACACAAATAAATCTTTGCCGTCTTTCTGCGGAAGCTTACGAGCGTTCACACCTAAGCGTCTTACAAGGTCAGCTGTTTAGCTAAACATGAGCTCATGATCTAAATTTACACAATAATGAAGAAATCAGCTACGAGGGGAGACAATCAGTAAAGACTATCAATACCAGAATTAGATTCCCAAGGCCATCCATCAATTGTTGGAATAATCAGGTGCAAGGCAGAATATATACATAAAACTGGAACTGAAACAAGGAACAAGGATGTTTTCAAAGACTTGTAGGATCTCTAAAACATTTTTAAAGTACATGTCATTGATAAAGCTAAATACTCAAAGGTTGTGTAATACAACAGATTAAGCATTGAGAAGAGTGAAATTATGCTGTTTTGAAAACTATGGCAGGTGAGATTTTCTGCCTAATTATATAAGAAGATTTCTCTAAAAATACACATTATTTCAATGACTTATTGGCTGTGAAATAAGTTAAGGGTATTTCAAATGGCTTGTCTGCAAAGAAAGGTGAGATGTAGGGAATCACAGAAAGTTGAGGGGAAAATAGGTCAATATATACATTGCTATATGGTGAACTAAACCTTAGGCCAGCAACAATGGAGAGGACCTGACCCTTAGAAACTTACAAGTAAGCTGGAATCTTCAAAAGTTCAAATCTTTATAAGTAAAATATTTATTAAAATGAATAACCAAGTGTTTTAATTGACATCAGAAGATCAAAACAATAAACCCTGAGAACATAGAAAAAAGATAAATAAAGATATGAGCAGAACTTAATACAACAGAAAACGTATAAAATTCAGGTGATTTAGTAAGTCCAAAGAATCTTCTTTGAAAAGATTGAAAAGACACACTTTGATTAAGGAAAACAAAAACATAAGTAAAGAATATACAGAAAGAATCAGGACAAAGTTATAGCAGAGAATATAAGAAATGCCAGTAAATTTGAACATTTCTGTAAAGTGGACCATTTCCTAGCTCCTAAAGTTTACCAAACCTGACACAAGAGGAAATCATTTAAGGTCATCATGTCTGCCCTTGGCATTCTCGGAACGCCCTGGCCTCAGGATGCAGCCTCTGTAGTCCATGGTAACCTGCGGAGAGGGGGCGGGGCTGAGGGTGGTTGGAACTCTGCCCTCACTGAAGGAGTGGGTGTGCCCATCTCTGCTGTGACTGAACAAAGGGCAGGGGAGGAGGGGGCCCAGGTCAGGGCCCTCAGAGCACGGCAGGTCCAGTGGGGTGTCACAAGCATTTAGGCCCAGGCCAAAGGGCGCCTTCTTAGTCTGCACAGTTGCCCAAACTCTCACCTTTCCACTCAGTCCGAACTCTTACTTGAAGTGTGTGTGGAACCTGTCCTCACAGTACACCTCGCTGCACAGCTAACCATAGGTCTGGGCATCGTAGCTTCCTGCCAGGTGACCGAAGTTCGCAGGCAGATGTGTCCCAGGGACACATGCAAAGAGGCTCCTGCCCGGGCCACAGGCTGCCCACTGCCCCTGCCCCAGATTGGGGGCCACCAATCAGCCCTGTCGGAGTCCCCTGACTCTAGAGGGAGTATTGGACCAACACTTGTAGAAAACGGTGTACTCGTGGGCAACTCATTGGAGGGACACAAATAAATTTTGCCGACTTTCTCCGGAAGCTTGCGAGCGTACACACCTAAGCGTCTTACAAGGTCAGCTGTTTAGCTAAACATGAGCTCATGATATAAATTTACCCAATAATGAAAAAATCAGATACGAGGGGAGACAATCAGTAAAGACTATCAATACCAGAATTAGATTCCCAAGGCCATCCATCAATTGTTGGAATAATCAGGTGCAAGGCAGAATATATACATAAAACTGGAACTGAAACAAGGAACAAGGATGTTTTCAAAGACTGGTAGGATCTCTAAAACATTTTTAAAGTACATGTCATTGATAAAGCTAAATACTCAAAGGTTGTGTAATACAACAGATTAAGCATTGAGAAGAGTGAAATTATGCTGTTTTGAAAACTATGGCAGGTGAGATTTTCTGCCTAATTATATAAGGAGATTTCTGTAAAAATACACATTATTTCAATGACTTATTGGCTGTGAAATAAGTTAAGGGTATTTCAAATGGCTTGTCTGCAAAGAAAGGTGAGATGTAGGGAATCACAGAAAGTCGAGGGGAAAATAGGTCAATATATACATTGCTATATGGTGAACTAAACCTTAGGCCAGCAACAATGGAGAGGACCTGACCCTTAGAAACTTACAAGTAAGCTGGAATCTTCAAAAGTTCCAATCTTTATAAGTAAAATATTTATTAAAATGAATAACCAAGTGTTTTAATTGACATCAGAAGATCAAAACAATAAACCCTGAGAACATAGAAAAAAGATAAATAAAGATATGAGCAGAACTTAATACAACAGAAAACGTATAAAATTCAGGTGATTTAGTAAGTCCAAAGAATCTTCTTTGAAAAGATTGAAAAGACACACTTTGATTAAGGAAAACAAAAACATAAGTATAGAATATACAGAAAGAGTCAGGACAATGTTATAGCAGAGAATATATGAAATGCCAGTAAATTTGAACATTTCTGTAAAGTGGACCATTTCCTAGCTCCTAAAGTTTACCAAACCTGACACAAGAGGAAATCATTTAAGGTCATCATGTCTGCCCTTGGCATTCTCGGAACGCCCTGGCCTCAGGATGCAGCCTCTGTAGTCCATGGTAACCTGTGGAGAGGGGGCGGGGCTGAGGGTGGTTGGAACTCTGCCCTCACTGAAGGAGTGGGTGTGGCCATCTCTGCTGTGACTGAACAAAGGGCAGGGGAGCAGGGGGCCCAGGGCAGGGCCCTCAGAGCACGGCAAGTCCAGTGGTGTGTCACAAGCATTTAAGCCCAGGCCAAAGGGCGCCTTCTTTGTCTGCACAGCTGCCCAAACTCTCACCTTTCCACTCAGGCCGACCTCTTACTTGAAGTGTGTGTGGAACCTGTCCTCACAGTACACGTCGCTGCACAGCTAACCATAGGTCTGGGCATCGTAGCTTCCTGCCAGGTGACCGAAGTTCGCAGGCAGATGTGTCCCAGGGACACATGCAGAGATGCTCCTGCCCGGGCCACAGGCTGCCCACTGCCCCTGCCCCAGATCAGGGGCCACCAATCAGCCCTGTTAGAGTCCCCTTCCTCTAGAGGGAGTATTGGACCAACACTTGTAGAAAACGGTGTCCTGGTGGGCAACTCATTGGAGGGACACAAATAAATCTTTGCCGTCTTTCTGCGGAAGCTTACGAGCGTTCACACCTAAGCGTCTTACAAGGTCAGCTGTTTAGCTAAACATGAGCTCATGATCTAAATTTACACAATAATGAAGAAATCAGCTACGAAGGGAGACAATGAGTAAAGACTATCAATACCAGAATTAGATTCCCAAGGCCATCCATCAATTGTTGGAATAATCAGGTGCAAGGCAGAATATATACATAAAACTGGACCTGAAACAAGGAACAAGGATGTTTTCAAAGACTGGTAGGATCTCTACATGTCATTGATAAAGCTAAATACTCAAAGGTTGTGTAATACAACAGATTAAGCATTGAGAAGAGTGAAATTATGCTGTTTTGAAAACTATGGCAGGTGAGATTTTCTGCCTAATTATATAAGGAGATTTCTCTAAAAATACACATTATTTCAATGACTTATTGGCTGTGAAATAAGTTAAGGTTATTTCAAATGGCTTGTCTGCAAAGAAAGGTGAGATGTAGGGAATCACAGAAAGTTGAGGGGAAAATAGGTCAATATATACATTGCTATATGGTGAACTAAACCTTAGGCCAGCAACAATGGAGAGGACCTGACCCTTAGAAACTTACAAGTAAGCTGGAATCTTCAAAAGTTCAAATCTTTATAAGTAAAATATTTATTAAAATGAATAACCAAGTGTTTTAATTGACATAAGAAGATCAAAACAATAAACCCTGAGAACATAGAAGAAAGATAAATAAAGATATGAGCAGAACTTAATACAACAGAAAACGTATAAAATTCAGGTGATTTAGTAAGTCCAAAGAATCTTCTTTGAAAAGATTGAAAAGACACACTTTGATTAAGGAAAACAAAAACATAAGTAAAGAATATACAGAAAGAATCAGGACAATGTTATAGCAGAGAATATAAGAAATGCCAGTAAATTTGAACATTTCTGTAAAGTGGACCATTTCCTAGCTCCTAAAGTTTACCAAACCTGACACAAGAGGAAATCATTTAAGGTCATCATGTCTGCCCTTGGCATTCTCGGAACGCCCTGGCCTCAGGATGCAGCCTCTGTAATCCATGGTAACCTGCGGAGAGGGGGCGGGGCTGAGGGTGGTTGGAACTCTGCCCTCACTGAAGGAGTGGGTGTGGCCATCTCTGCTGTGACTGAACAAAGGGCAGGGGAGCAGGGGGCCCAGGGCAGGGCCATCAGAGCACGGCAGGTCCAGTGGGGTGTCACAAGCATTTAGGCCCAGGCCAAAGGGCGCCTTCTTTGTCTGCACAGCTGCCCAAACTCTCACCTTTCCACTCAGGCCGACCTCTTACTTGAAGTGTGTGTGGAACCTGTCCTCACAGTACACCTCGCTGCACAGCTAACCATAGGTCTGGGCATCGTAGCTTCCTGCCAGGTGACCGAAGTTCGCAGGCTGATGTGTCCCAGGGACACATGCAAAGAGGCTCCAGCCCGGGCCACAGGCTGCCCACTGCCCCTGTCCCAGATCAGGGGCCGCCAATCAGCCCTGTTGGAGTCCCCTTCCTCTAGAGGGAGTATTGGACCAACACTTGTAGAAAATGGTGTCCTCGTGGGCAACTCATTGGAGGGACACAAATAAATTTTGCCGACTTTCTCCTGAAGCTTACGAGCGTTCACACCTAAGCGTCTTACAAGGTCAGCTGTTTAGCTAAACATGAGCTCATGATCTAAATTTACACATTAATGAAAAAATCAGCTACGAGGGGAGACAATCATTAAAGACTATCAATACCAGAATTAGATTCCCAAGGCCATCCATCAATTGTTGGAATAATCAGGTGCAAGGCTGAATATATACATAAAATTGGAACTGAAACAAGGAACAAGGATATTTTCAAAGACTGGTTGGATCTCTAAAACATTTTTAAAGGACATGTCATTGATAAAGCTAAATACTCAAAGGTTGTGTAATACAACAGATTAAGCATTGAGAAGAGTGAAATTATGCTGTTTTGAAAACTATGGCAGGTGAGATTTTCTGCCTAATTATATAAGAAGATTTCTCTAAAAATACACATTATTTCAATGACTTATTGGCTGTGAAATAATTTAAGGGTATTTCAAATGGCTTGTCTGCAAAGAAAGGTGAGATGTAGGGAATCACAGAAAGTCGAGGGGAAAATAGGTAAATATATACATTGCTATATGGTGAACTAAACCTTAGGCCAGCAACAATGGAGAGGACCTGACCCTTAGAAACTTACAAGTAAGCTGGAATCTTCAAAAGTTCCAATCTTTATAAGTAAAATATTTATTAAAATGAATAACCAAGTGTTTTAATTGACATCAGAAGATCAAAACAATAAACCCTGAGAACATAGAAAAAAGATAAATAAAGATATGAGCAGAACTTAATACAACAGAAAACGTATAAAATTGAGGTGATTTAGTAAGTCCAAAGAATCTTCTTTGAAAAGATTGAAAAGACACACTTTGATTAAGGAAAACAAAAACATAAGTATAGAATATACAGAAAGAATCAGGACAATGTTATAGCAGAAAATATATAAAATGCCAGTAAATTTGAACATTTCTGTAAAGTGGACCATTTCCTAGCTCCTAAAGTTTACCAAACCTGACACAAGAGGAAATCATTTAAGGTCATCCTGTCTGCCCTTGGCATTCTCGGAACGCCCTGGCCTCAGGATGCAGCCTCTGTAGTCCATGGTAACCTGCGGAGAGGGGGCAGGGCTGAGGGTGGTTGGAACTCTGCCCTCACTGAAGGAGTGGGTGTGGCCATCTCTGCTGTGACTGAACAAAGGGCAGGGGAGCAGGGGGCCCAGGGCAGGGCCCTCAGAGAACGGCAGGTCCAGTGGGGTGTCACAAGCATTTAGGCCCAGGCCAAAGGGCGACTTCTTTGTCTGCACAGCTGCCCAAACTCTCACCTTTCCACTCAGGCCGACCTCTTACTTGAAGTGTGTGTGGAACCTCTCCTCACAGTACACCTCGCTGCACAGCTAACCATAGGTCTGGGCATCGTAGCTTCCTGCCAGGTGACCGAAGTTCGCAGGCAGATGTGTCCCAGGGACACATGCAGAGAGGCTCCTGCCCGGGCCACAGGCTGCCCACTGCCCCTGCCCCAGATCGGGGGCCACCAATCAGCCCTGTCGGAGTCCCCTTCCTCTAGAGGGAGTATTGGACCAACACTTGTAGAAAACGTTGTCCTCGTGGGCAACTCATTGGAGGGACACAAATAAATCTTTGCCGTCTTTCTGCGGAAGCTTACGAGCGTTCACACCTAAGCGTCTTACAAGGTCAGCTGTTTAGCTAAACATGAGCTCATGATCTAAATTTACACAATAATGAAGAAATCAGCTACGAGGGGAGACAATCAGTAAAGACTATCAATACCAGAATTAGATTCCCAAGGCCATCCATCAATTGTTGGAATAATCAGGTGCAAGGCAGAATATATACATAAAACTGGACCTGAAACAAGGAACAAGGATGTTTTCAAAGACTGGTAGGATCTATACATGTCATTGATAAAGCTAAATACTCAAAGGTTGTGTAATACAACAGATTAAGCATTGAGAAGAGTGAAATTATGCTGTTTTGAAAACTATGGCAGGTGAGATTTTCTGCCTAATTATATAAAAAGATTTCTCTAAAAATACACATTATTTCAATGACTTATTGGCTGTGAAATAAGTTAAGGTTATTTCAAATGGCTTGTCTGCAAAGAAAGGTGAGATGTAGGGAATCACAGAAAGTCGACGGGAAAATAGGTCAATATATACATTGCTATATGGTGAACTAAACCTTAGGCCAGCAACAATGGAGAGGACCTGACCCTTAGAAACTTACAAGTAAGCTGGAATCTTTAAAAGTTCAAATCTTTATAAGTAAAATATTTATTAAAATGCATAACCAAGTGTTTTAATTGACATCAGAAGATCAAAACAATAAACCCTGAGAACATAGAAAAAAGATAAATAAAGATATGAGCAGAACTTAATACAACAGAAAACGTATAAAATTGAGGTGATTTAGTAAGTCCAAAAAATCTTCTTTGAAAAGATTGAAAAGACACACTTTGATTAAGGAAAACAAAAACATAAGTAAAGAATATACAGAAAGAATCAGGACAATGTTATAGCAGAGAATATAAGAAATGCCAGTAAATTTGAACATTTCTGTAAAGTGGACCATTTCCTAGCTCCTAAAGTTTACCAAACCTGACACAAGAGGAAATCATTTAAGGTCATCATGTCTGCCCTTGGCATTCTCGGAACGCCCTGGCCTCAGGATGCAGCCTCTGTTGTCCATGGTAACCTGCGGAGAGGGGGCTGGGCTGAGGGTGGTTGGAACTCTGCCCTCACTGAAGGAGTGGGTGTGGCCATCTCTGCTGTGACTGAACAAAGGGCAGGGGAGCAGGGGGCCCAGGGCAGGGCCCTCAGAGCATGGCAGGTCCAGTGAGCTGTCACAAGCATTTAGGCCCAAGCCAAAGTGCGCCTTCTTTGTCTGCACAGCTGCCCAAACTCTCACCTTTCCACTCAGGCCGACCTCTTACTTGAAGTGTGTGTGGAACCTGCCCTCACAGTACACCTCACTGCACAGCTAACCATAGGTCTGGGCATCGTATCTTCCTGCCATGTGACCGAAGTTCGCAGGCAGATGTGTCCCAGGGACACATGCAAAGAGGCTCCTGCCCGGGCCACAGGCTGCCCACTGCCTCTGCCCCAGATCGGGGGCCGCCAATCAGCCCTGTCGGATTCCCCTGCCTCTAGAGGGAGTATTGGACCAACACTTGTAGAAAACGGTGTTCTCGTGGGCAACTCATTGGAGGGACACAAATAAATCTTTGCCGACTTTCTGCTGAAGTTTATGAGCGTTCACACCTAAGCGTCTTACAAGGTCAGCTGTTTAGCTAAACATGAGCTCATGATCTAAATTTACACAATAATGAAGAAATCAGCAACGAGGGGAGACAATCAGTAAAGACTATCAATACCAGAATTAGATTCCCAAGGCCATCCATCAATTGTTGGAATAATCAGGTGCAAGGCAGAATATATACATAAAACTGGACCTGAAACAAGGAACAAGGATGTTTTCAAAGACTGGTAGGATCTATACATGTCATTGATAAAGCTAAATACTCAAAGGTTGTGTAATACAACAGATTAAGCATTGAGAAGAGTGAAATTATGCTGTTTTGAAAACTATGGCAGGTGAGATTTTCTGCCTAATTATATAAGAAGATTTCTCTAAAAATACACATTATTTCAATGACTTATTGGCTGTGAAATAAGTTAAGGGTATTTCAAATGGCTTGTCTGCAAAGAAAGGTGAGATGTAGGGAATCACAGAAAGTCGAGGGGAAAATAGGTCAATATATACATTGCTATATGGTGAACTAAACCTTAGGCCAGCAACAATGGAGAGGACCTGACCCTTAGAAACTTACAAGTAAGCTGGAATCTTCAAAAGTTCCAATCTTTATAAGTAAAATATTTATTAAAATGAATAACCAAGTGTTTTAATTGACATCAGAAGATCAAAACAATAAACCCTGAGAACATAGAAAAAAGATAAATAAAGATATGAGCAGAACTTAATACAACAGAAAACGGATAAAATTGAGGTGATTTAGTAAGTCCAAAGAATCTTCTTTGAAAAGATTGAAAAGACACACTTTGATTAAGGAAAACAAAAACATAAGTAAAGAATATACAGAAAGAATCAGGACAATGTTATAGCAGAGAATATATGAAATGCCAGTAAATTTGAACATTTCTGTAAAGTGGACCATTTCCTAGCTCCTAAAGTTTACCAAACCTGACACAAGAGGAAATCATTTAAGGTCATCATGTCTGCCCTTGGCATTCTCGGAACGCCCTGGCCTCAGGATGCAGCCTCTGTAGTCCATGGTAACCTGCGGAGAGGGGGCTGGGCTGAGGGTGGTTGGAACTCTGCCCTCACTGAAGGAGTGGGTGTGGCCATCTCTGCTGTTACTGAACAAAGGGCAGGGGAGCAGGGGGCCCAGGGCAGGGCCCTCAGAGCACGGCAGGTCCAGTGGGGTGTCACAAGCATTGAGGCCCAGGCCAAAGGGCGCCTTCTTTGTCTGCACAGCTGCCCAAACTCTCAGCTTTCCACTCAGGCCGACCTCTTACTTGAAGTGTGTGTGGAACCTGTCCTCACAGTACACCTCGCTGCACAGCTAACCATAGGTCTGGGCATCGTAGCTTCCTGCCAGGTGACCGAAGTTCGCAGGCAGATGTGTCCCAGGGACACATGCAAAGAGGCTCCTGCCCGGGCCACAGGCTGCCCACTGCCCCTGCCCCAGATCGGGGGCCGCCAATCAGCCCTGTCGGAGTCCCCTGCCTCTAGAGGGAGTATTGGACCAACACTTGTAGAAAACGGTGTCCTCGTGGGCAACTCATTGGAGGGACACAAATAAATCTTTGCCGACTTTCTGCGGAAGCTTACGAGCGTTCACACCTAAGCGTCTTACAAGGTCAGCTGTTTAGCTAAACATGAACTCATGATCCAAATTTACACAATAATGAAAAAATCAGCTACGAGGTGAGACAATCAGGAAAGACTATCAATACCAGAATTAGATTCCCAAGGCCATCCATCAATTGTTGGAATAATCAGGTGCAAGGCAGAATATATACATAAAACTGGAACTGAAAAAAGGCACGAGGATGTTTTCAAAGACTGGTAGGATCTCTAAAACATTTTTAAAGGACATGTCATTGATAAAGCTAAATACTCAAAGGTTGTGTAATACAACAGATTAAGCATTGAGAAGAGTGAAATTATGCTGTTTTGAAAACTATGGCAGGTGAGATTTTCTGCCTAATTATATAAGAAGATTTCTCTAAAAATACACATTATTTCAATGACTTATTGGCTGTGAAATAAGTTAAGGGTATTTCAAATGGCTTGTCTGCAAAGAAAGGTGAGATGTAGGGAATCACAGAAAGTCGAGGGGAAAATAGGTCAATATATACATTGCTATATGGTGAACTAAACCTTAGGCCAGCAACAATGGAGAGGACCTGACCCTTAGAAACTTACAAGTAAGCTGGAATCTTCAAAAGTACCAATCTTTATAAGTAAAATATTTATTAAAATGAATAACCAAGTGTTTTAATTGACATCAGAAGATCAAAACAATAAACCCTGAGAACATAGAAAAAAGATAAATAAAGATATGAGCAGAACTTAATACAACAGAAAACGGATAAAATTGAGGTGATTTAGTAAGTCCAAAGAATCTTCTTTGAAAAGATTGAAAAGACACACTTTGATTAAGGAAAACAAAAACATAAGTAAAGAATATACAGAAAGAATCAGGACAATGTTATAGCAGAGAATATATGAAATGCCAGTAAATTTGAACATTTCTGTAAAGTGGACCATTTCCTAGCTCCTAAAGTTTACCAAACCTGACACAAGAGGAAATCATTTAAGGTCATCATGTCTGCCCTTGGCATTCTCGGAACGCCCTGGCCTCAGGATGCAGCCTCTGTAGTCCATGGTAACCTGCGGAGAGGGGGCTGGGCTGAGGGTGGTTGGAACTCTGCCCTCACTGAAGGAGTGGGTGTGGCCATCTCTGCTGTGACTGAACAAAGGGCAGGGGAGCAGGGGGCCCAGGGCTGGGCCCTCAGAGCACGGCAGGTCCAGTGGGGTGTCACAAGCATTTAGGCCCAGGCCAAAGGGCGCCTTCATTGTCTGCACAGCTGCCCAAACTCTCAGCTTTCCACTCAGGCCGACCTCTTACTTGAAGTGTGTGTGGAACCTGTCCTCACAGTACACCTCGCTGCACAGCTAACCATAGGTCTGGGCATCGTAGCTTCCTGCCAGGTGACCGAAGTTCACAGGCAGATGTGTCCCAGGGACACATGCAAAGAGGCTCCTGCCCGGGCCACAGGCTGCCCACTGCCCCTGCCCCAGATCGGGGGCCGCCAATCAGCCCTGTCGGAGTCCCCTGCCTCTAGAGGGAGTATTGGACCAACACTTGTAGAAAACAGTGTCCTCGTGGGCAACTCATTGGAGGGACACAAATAAATCTTTGCCGACTTTCTGCGGAAGCTTACGAGCGTTCACACCTAAGCGTCTTACAAGGTCAGCTGTTTAGCTAAACATGAACTCATGATCCAAATTTACACAATAATGAAAAAATCAGCTACGAGGTGAGACAATCAGTAAAGACTATCAATACCAGAATTAGATTCCCAAGGCCATCCATCAATTGTTGGAATAATCAGGTGCAAGGCAGAATATATACATAAAACTGGAACTGAAAAAAGGCACGAGGATGTTTTCAAAGACTGGTAGGATCTCTAAAACATTTTTAAAGGACATGTCATTGATAAAGCTAAATACTCAAAGGTTGTGTAATACAACAGATTAAGCATTGAGAAGAGTGAAATTATGCTGTTTTGAAAACTATGGCAGGTGAGATTTTCTGCCTAATTATATAAGAAGATTTCTCTAAAAATACACATTATTTCAATGAATTATTGGCTGTGAAATAAGTTAAGGGTATTTCAAATGGCTTGTCTGCAAAGAAAGGTGAGATGTAGGGAATCACAGAAAGTCGAGGGGAAAATAGGTCAATATATACATTGCTATATGGTGAACTAAACCTTAGGCCAGCAACAATGGAGAGGACCTGACCCTTAGAAACTTACAAGTAAGCTGGAATCTTCAAAAGTTCAAATCTTTATAAGTAAAATATTTATTAAAATGAATAACCAAGTGTTTTAATTGACATCAGAAGATCAAAACAATAAACCCTGAGAACATAGAAAAAAGATAAATAAAGATATGAGCAGAACTTAATACAACAGAAAACGGATAAAATTGAGGTGATTTAGTAAGTCCAAAGAATCTTCTTTGAAAAGATTGAAAAGACACACTTTGATTAAGGAAAACAAAAACATAAGTAAAGAATATACAGAAAGAATCAGGACAATGTTATAGCAGAGAATATATGAAATGCCAGTAAATTTGAACATTTCTGTAAAGTGGACCATTTCCTAGCTCCTAAAGTTTACCAAACCTGACACAAGAGGAAATCATTTAAGGTCATCATGTCTGCCCTTGGCATTCTCGGAACGCCCTGGCCTCAGGATGCAGCCTCTGTAGTCCATGGTAACCTGCGGAGAGGGGGCTGGGCTGAGGGTGGTTGGAACTCTGCCCTCACTGAAGGAGTGGGTGTGGCCATCTCTGCTGTGACTGAACAAAGGGCAGGGGAGCAGGGGGCCCAGGGCAGGGCCCTCAGAACACGGCAGGTCCAGTGGGGTGTCACAAGCATTTAGGCCCAGGCCAAAGGGCGCCTTCATTGTCTGCACAGCTGCCCAAACTCTCAGCTTTCCACTCAGGCCGACCTCTTACTTGAAGTGTGTGTGGAACCTGTCCTCACAGTACACCTCGCTGCACAGCTAACCATAGGTCTGGGCATCGTAGCTTCCTGCCAGGTGACCGAAGTTCGCAGGCAGATGTGTCCCAGGGACACATGCAAAGAGGCTCCTGCCCGGGCCACAGGCTGCCCACTGCCCCTGCCCCAGATCGGGGGCCGCCAATCAGCCCTGTTGGAGTCCCCTGCCTCTAGAGGGAGTATTGGACCAACACTTGTAGAAAACGGTGTCCTCGTGGGCAACTCATTGGAGGGACACAAATAAATCTTTGCCGACTTTCTGCGGAAGCTTACGAGCGTTCACACCTAAGCGTCTTACAAGGTCAGCTGTTTAGCTAAACATGAACTCATGATCCAAATTTACACAATAATGAAAAAATCAGCTACGAGGTGAGACAATCAGGAAAGACTATCAATACCAGAATTAGATTCCCAAGGCCATCCATCAATTGTTGGAATAATCAGGTGCAAGGCAGAATATATACATAAAACTGGAACTGAAAAAAGGCACGAGGATGTTTTCAAAGACTGGTAGGATCTCTAAAACATTTTTAAAGGACATGTCATTGATAAAGCTAAATACTCAAAGGTTGTGTAATACAACAGATTAAGCATTGAGAAGAGTGAAATTATGCTGTTTTGAAAACTATGGCAGGTGAGATTTTCTGCCTAATTATATAAGAAGATTTCTCTAAAAATACACATTATTTCAATGACTTATTGGCTGTGAAATAAGTTAAGGGTATTTCAAATGGCTTGTCTGCAAAGAAAGGTGAGATGTAGGGAATCACAGAAAGTCGAGGGGAAAATAGTTCAATATATACATTGCTATATGGTGAACTAAACCTTAGGCCAGCAACAATGGAGAGGACCTGACCCTTAGAAACTTACAAGTAAGCTGGAATCTTCAAAAGTTCAAATCTTTATAAGTAGAATATTTATTAAAATGAATAACCAAGTGTTTTAATTGACATCAGAAGATCAAAACAATAAACCCTGAGAACATAGAAAAAAGATAAATAAAGATATGAGCAGAACTTAATACAACAGAAAACGGATAAAATTGAGGTGATTTAGTAAGTCCAAAGAATCTTCTTTGAAAAGATTGAAAAGACACACTTTGATTAAGGAAAACAAAAACATAAGTAAAGAATATACAGAAAGAATCAGGACAATGTTATAGCAGAGAATATATGAAATGCCAGTAAATTTGAACATTTCTGTAAAGTGGACCATTTCCTAGCTCCTAAAGTTTACCAAACCCGACACAAGAGGAAATCATTTAAGGTCATCATGTCTGCCCTTGGCATTCTCGGAACGCCCTGGCCTCAGGATGCAGCCTCTGTAGTCCATGGTAACCTGCGGAGAGGGGGCGGGGCTGAGGGTGGTTGGAACTCTGGCCTCACTGAAGGAGTGGGTGTGGCCATCTCTGCTGTGACTGAACAAAGGGCAGGGGAGCAGGGGGCCCAGGGCAGGGCCCTCAGAGGACGGCAGGTCCAGTGGGCTGTCACAAGCATTTAGGCCCAGGCCAAAGGGCGCCTTCTTTGTCTGCACAGCTGCCCAAACTCTCACCTTTCCACTCAGGCCGACCTCTTACTTGAAGTGTGTGTGGAACCTGTCCTCACAGTACACCTCGCTGCACAGCTAACCATAGGTCTGGGCATCGTAGCTTCCTGCCAGGTGACCGAAGTTCGCAGGCAGATGTGTCCCAGGGACACATGCAAAGAGGCTCCAGCCCGGGCCACAGGCTGCCCACTGCACCTGCCCCAGATCAGGGGCCGCCAATCATCCCTGTCTGAGTCCCCTTCCTCTAGAGGGAGTATTGGACCAACACTTGTAGAAAACGGTGTCCTCGTGGGCAACTCATTGGAGGGACACAAATAAATCTTTGCCGTCTTTCTGCGGAAGCTTACGAGCGTTCACACCTAAGCGTCTTACAAGTTCAGCTGTTTAGCTAAACATGAGCTCATGATCTAAATTTACACAATAATGAAGAAATCAGCTACGAGGGGAGACAATCAGTAAAGACTATCAATACCAGAATTAGATTCCCAAGGCCATCCATCAATTGTTGGAATAATCAGGTGCAAGGCAGAATATATACATAAAACTGGAACTGAAACAAGGAACAAGGATGTTTTCAAAGACTGGTAGGATCTCTAAAACATTTTTAAAGGACATGTCATTGATAATCTAAATACTCAAAGGTTGTGTAATACAACAGATTAAGCATTGAGAAGAGTGAAATTATGCTGTTTTGAAAACTATGGCAGGTGAGATTTTCTGCCTAATTATATAAGAAGATTTCTCTAAAAATACACATTATTTCAATGACTTATTGGCTGTGAAATAAGTTAAGGGTATTTCAAATGGCTTGTCTGCAAAGAAAGGTGAGATGTAGGGAATCACAGAAAGTCGAGGGGAAAATAGGTCAATATATACATTGCTATATGGTGAACTAAACCTTAGGCCAGCAACAATGGAGAGGACCTGACCCTTAGAAACTTACAAGTAAGCTGGAATCTTCAAAAGCTCAAATCTTTATAAGTAAAATATTTATTAAAATGAATAACCAAGTGTTTTAATTGACATCAGAAGATCAAAACAATAAACCCTGAGAACATAGAAAAAAGATAAATAAAGATATGAGCAGAACTTAATACAACAGAAAACGTATAAAATTGAGGTGATTTAGTAAGTCCAAAGAATCTTCTTTGAAAAGATTGAAAAGACACACTTTGATTAAGGAAAACAAAAACATAAGTAAAGAATATACAGAAAGAATCAGGACAATGTTATAACAGAGAATATATGAAATGCCAGTAAATTTGAACATTTCTGTAAAGTGGACCATTTCCTAGCTCCTAAAGTTTACCAAACCTGACACAAGAGGAAATCATTTAAGGTCATCATGTCTGCCCTTGGCATTCTCGGAACGCCCTGGCCTCAGGATGCAGCCTCTGTAGTCCATGGTAACCTGCGGAGGGGGCGCGGGGATGAGGGTGGTTGGAACTCTGGCCTCACTGAAGGAGTGGGTGTGGCCATCTCTGCTGTGACTGAACAAAGGGCAGGGGAGCAGGGGGCCCAGGGCAGGGCCCTCAGAGCACGGCAGGTCCAGTGGGGTGTCACAAGCATTTAGGCCCAGGCCAAAGGGCGCCTTCTTTGTCTGCACAGCTGCCCAAACACTCACCTTTCCACTCAGGCCGACCTCTTACTTGAAGTGTGTGTGGAACCTGTCCTCACAGTACACCTCGCTGCACAGCTAACCATAGGTCTGGGCATCGTAGCTTCCTGCCAGGTGACCGAAGTTCGCAGGCAGATGTGTCCCAGGGACACATGCAAAGAGGCTCCTGCCCGGGCCACAGGCTGCCCACTGCCCCTGCCCCAGATCGGGGGCCGCCAATCAGCCCTGTCGGAGTCCCCTTCCTCTAGAGGGAGTATTGGACCAACACTTGTAGAAAACGGTGTCCTCGTGGGCAACTCATTGGAGGGACACAAATAAATCTTTGCCGTCTTTCTGCGGAAGCTTACGAGCGTTCACACCTAAGCGTCTTACAAGGTCAGCTGTTTAGCTAAACATGAGCTCATGATCTAAATTTACACAATAATGAAAAAATCAGCTACGAGGGGAGACAATCAGTAAAGACTATCAATACCAGAATTAGATTCCCAAGGCCATCCATCAATTGTTGGAATAATCAGGTGCAAGGCAGAATATATATATAAAACTGGACCTGAAACAAGGAACAAGGATGTTTTCAAAGACTGGTAGGATCTCTACATGTCATTGATAAAGCTAAATACTCAAAGGTTGTGTAATACAACAGATTAAGCATTGAGAAGAGTGAAATTATGCTGTTTTGAAAACTATGGCAGGTGAGATTTTCTGCCTAATTATATAAGAAGATTTCTCTAAAAATACACATTATTTCAATGACTTATTGGCTGTGAAATAAGTTAAGGGTATTTCAAATGGCTTGTCTGCAAAGAAAGGTGAGATGTAGGGAATCACAGAAAGTCGAGGGGAAAATAGGTCAATATATACATTGCTATATGGTGAACTAAACCTTAGGCCAGCAACAATGGAGAGGACCTGACCCTTAGAAACTTACAAGTAAGCTGGAATCTTCCAAAGTTCAAATATTTATAAGTAAAATATTTATTAAAATGAATAACCAAGTGTTTTAATTGACATCAGAAGATCAAAACAATAAACCCTGAGAACATAGAAAAAAGATAAATAAAGATATGAGCAGAACTTAATACATCAGAAAACGTATAAAATTGAGGTGATTTAGTAAGTCCAAAGAATCTTCTTTGAAAAGATTGAAAAGACACACTTTGATTAAGGAAAACAAAAACATAAGTAAAGAATATACAGAAAGAATCATGACAATGTTATAGCAGAGAATATATGAAATGCCAGTAAATTTGAACATTTCTGTAAAGTGGACCATTTCCTAGCTCCTAAAGTTTACCAAACCTGACACAAGAGGAAATCATTTAAGGTCATCATGTCTGCCCTTGGCATTCTCGGAACGCCCTGGCCTCAGGATGCAGCCTCTGTAGTCCAGGGTAACCTGCGGAGAGGGGGCGGGGCTGAGGGTGGTTGGAACTCTGGCCTCACTGAAGGAGTGGGTGTGGCCATCTCTGCTGTGACTGAACAAAGGGCAGGGGAGCAGGGGGCCCAGGGCAGGGCCCTCAGAGCACGGCAGGTCCAGTGGGGTGTCACAAGCATTTAGGCCCAGGCCAAAGGGCGCCTTCTTTGTCTGCACAGCTGCCCAAACTCTCACCTTTCCACTCAGGCCGACCTCTTACTTGAAGTGTGTGTGGATCCTGTCCTCACAGTACACCTCGCTGCACAGCTAACCATAGGTCTGGGCATCGTAGCTTCCTGCCAGGTGACCGAAGTTCGCAGGCAGATGTGTCCCAGGGACACATGCAAAGAGGCTCCTGCCCGGGCCACAGGCTGCCCACTGCCCCTGCCCCAGATCGGGGGCCGCCAATCAGCCCTGTCGGAGTCCCCTTCCTCTAGAGGGAGTATTGGACCAACACTTGTAGAAAACGGTGTCCTCGTGGGCAACTCATTGGAGGGACACAAATAAATCTTTGCCGTCTTTCTGCGGAAGCATACGAGCGTTCACACCTAAGCGTCTTACAAGGTCAGCTGTTTAGCTAAACATGAGCTCATGATCTAAATTTACACAATAATGAAAAAATCAGCTACGAGGGGAGACAATCAGTAAAGACTATCAATACCAGAATTAGATTCCCAAGGCCATCCATCAATTGTTGGAATAATCAGGTGCAAGGCAGAATATATATATAAAACTGGACCTGAAACAAGGAACAAGGATGTTTTCAAAGACTGGTAGGATCTCTACATGTCATTGATAAAGCTAAATACTCAAAGGTTGTGTAATACAACAGATTAAGCATTGAGAAGAGTGAAATTATGCTGTTTTGAAAACTATGGCAGGTGAGATTTTCTGCCTAATTATATAAGAAGATTTCTCTAAAAATACACATTATTTCAATGACTTATTGGCTGTGAAATAAGTTAAGGGTATTTCAAATGGCTTGTCTGCAAAGAAAGGTGAGATGTAGGGAATCACAGAAAGTCGAGGGGAAAATAGGTCAATATATACATTGCTATATGGTGAACTAAACCTTAGGCCAGCAACAATGGAGAGGACCTGACCCTTAGAAACTTACAAGTAAGCTGGAATCTTCAAAATTTCAAATCTTTATAAGTAAAATATTTATTAAAATGAATAACCAAGTGTTTTAATTGACATCAGAAGATCAAAACAATAAACCCTGAGAACATAGAAAAAAGATAAATAAAGATATGAGCAGAACTTAATACATCAGAAAACGTATAAAATTGAGGTGATTTAGTAAGTCCAAAGAATCTTCTTTGAAAAGATTGAAAAGACACACTTTGATTAAGGAAAACAAAAACATAAGTAAAGAATATACAGAAAGAATCAGGACAATGTTATAGCAGAGAATATATGAAATGCCAGTAAATTTGAACATTTCTGTAAAGTGGACCATTTCCTAGCTCCTAAAGTTTACCAAACCTGACACAAGAGGAAATCATTTAAGGTCATCATGTCTGCCCTTGGCATTCTCGGAACGCCCTGGCCTCAGGATGCAGCCTCTGTAGTCCAGGGTAACCTGCGGAGAGGGGGCGGGGCTGAGGGTGGTTGGAACTCTGGCCTCACTGAAGGAGTGGGTGTGGCCATCTCTGCTGTGACTGAACAAAGGGCAGGGGAGCAGGGGGCCCAGGGCAGGGCCCTCAGAGCACGGCAGGTCCAGTGGGGTGTCACAAGCATTTAGGCCCAGGCCAAAGGGCGCCTTCTTTGTCTGCACAGCTGCCCAAACTCTCACCTTTCCACTCAGGCCGACCTCTTACTTGAAGTGTGTGTGGAACCTGTCCTCACAGTACACCTCGCTGCACAGCTAACCATATGTCTGGGCATCGTAGCTTCCTGCCAGGTGACCGAAGTTCGCAGGCAGATGTGTCCCAGGGACACATGCAAAGGGGCTCCTGCCCGGGCCACAGGCTGCCCACTGCCCCTGCCCCAGATCGGGGGCCGCCAATCAGCCCTGTCGGAGTCCCCTTTTCTAGAGGGAGTATTGGACCAACACTTGTAGAAAATGGTGTCCTCGTGGGCAACTCATTGGAGGGACACAAATAAATCTTTGCCGTCTTTCTGCGGAAGCTTACGAGCGTTCACACCTAAGCGTCTTACAAGGTCAGCTGTTTAGCTAAACATGAGCTCATGATCTAAATTTACACAATAATGAAAAAATCAGCTACGAGGGGAGACAATCAGTAAAGACTATCAATACCAGAATTAGATTCCCAAGGCCATCCATCAATTGTTGGAATAATCAGGTGCAAGGCAGAATATATACATAAATCTGGACCTGAAACAAGGAACAAGGATGTTTTCAAAGACTGGTAGGATCTCTAAAACATTTTTAAAGGACATGTCATTGATAAAGCTAAATACTCAAAGGTTGTGTAATACAACAGATTAAGCATTGAGAAGAGTGAAATTATGCTGTTTTGAAAACTATGGCAGGTGAGATTTTCTGCCTAATTATATAAGAAGATTTCTCTAAAAATACACATTATTTCAATGACTTATTGGCTGTGAAATAAGTTAAGGGTATTTCAAATGGCTTGTCTGCAAAGAAAGGTGAGATGTAGGGAATCACAGAAAGTCGAGGGGAAAATAGGTCAATATATACATTGCTATATGGTGAACTAAACCTTAGGCCAGCAACAATGGAGAGGACCTGACCCTTAGAAACTTACAAGTAAGCTGGAATCTTCTAAATTTCAAATCTTTATAAGTAAAATATTTATTAAAATGAATAACCAAGTGTTTTAATTGACATCAGAAGATCAAAACAATAAACCCTGAGAACATAGAAAAAAGATAAATAAAGATATGAGCAGAACTTAATACATCAGAAAACGTATAAAATTGAGGTGATTTAGTAAGTCCAAAGAATCTTCTTTGAAAAGATTGAAAAGACACACTTTGATTAAGGAAAACAAAAACATAAGTAAAGAATATACAGAAAGAATCAGGACAATGTTATAGCAGAGAATATATGAAATGCCAGTAAATTTGAACATTTCTGTAAAGTGGACCATTTCCTAGCTCCTAAAGTTTACCAAACCTGACACAAGAGGAAATCATTTAAGGTCATCATGTCTGCCCTTGGCATTCTCGGAACGCCCTGGCCTCAGGATGCAGCCTCTGTAGTCCAGGGTAACCTGCGGAGAGGGGGCGGGGCTGAGGGTGGTTGGAACTCTGGCCTCACTGAAGGAGTGGGTGTGGCCATCTCTGCTGTGACTGAACAAAGGGCAGGGGAGCAGGGGGCCCAGGGCAGGGCCCTCAGAGCACGGCAGGTCCAGTGGTGTGTCACAAGCATTTAGGCCCAGGCCAAAGGGCGCCTTCTTTGTCTGCACAGCTGCCCAAACTCTCACCTTTCCACTCAGGCCGACCTCTTACTTGAAGTGTGTGTGGAACCTGTCCTCACAGTACACCTCGCTGCACAGCTAACCATAGGTCTGGGCATCGTAGCTTCCTGCCAGGTGACCGAAGTTCACAGGCAGATGTGTCCCAGGGACACATGCAAAGAGGCTCCTGCCCGGGCCACAGGCTGCCCAATTCCCCTGCCCCAGATCGGGTGCCGCCAATCAGCCCTGTCGGAGTCCCCTTCCTCTAGAGGGAGTATTGGACCAACACTTGTAGAAAACGGTGTCCTCGTGGGCAACTCATTGGAGGGACACAAATAAATCTTTGCCGTCTTTCTGCGGAAGCTTACGAGTGTTCACACCTAAGCGTCTTACAAGGTCAGCTGTTTAGCTAAACATGAGCTCATGATCTAAATTTACACAATAATGAAAAAATCAGCTACGAGGGGAGACAATCAGTAAAGACTATCAATACCAGAATTAGATTCCCAAGGCCATCCATCAATTGTTGGAATAATCAGGTGCAAGGCAGAATATATACATAAAACTGGAACTGAAACAAGGAACAAGGATGTTTTCAAAGACTGGTAGGATCTCTAAAACATTTTTAAAGGACATGTCATTGATAAAGCTAAATACTCAAAGGTTGTGTAATACAACAGATTAAGCATTGAGAAGAGTGAAATTATGCTGTTTTGAAAACTATGGCAGGTGAGATTTTCTGCCTAATTATATAAGAAGATTTCTCTAAAATTACACATTATTTCAATGACTTATTGGCTGTGAAATAAGTTAAGGGTATTTCAAATGGCTTGTCTGCAAAGAAAGGTGAGATGTAGGGAATCACAGAAAGTCGAGGGGAAAATAGGTCAATATATACATTGCTATATGGTGAACTAAACCTTAGGCCAGCAACAATGGAGAGGACCTGACCCTTAGAAACTTACAAGTAAGCTGGAATCTTCAAAAGTTCAAATCTTTATAAGTAAAATATTTATTAAAATGAATAACCAAGTGTTTTAATTGACATCAGAAGATCAAAACAATAAACCCTGAGAACATAGAAAAAAGATAAATAAAGATATGAGCAGAACTTAATACATCAGAAAACGTATAAAATTGAGGTGATTTAGTAAGTCCAAAGAATCTTCTTTGAAAAGATTGAAAAGACACACTTTGATTAAGGAAAACAAAAACATAAGTAAAGAATATACAGAAAGAATCAGGACAATGTTATAGCAGAGAATATATGAAATGCCTGTAAATTTGAACATTTATGTAAAGTGGACCATTTCCTAGCTCCTAAAGTTTACCAAACCTGACACAAGAGGAAATCATTTAAGGTCATCATGTCTGCCCTTGGCATTCTCGGAACGCCCTGGCCTCAGGATGCAGCCTCTGTAGTCCAGGGTAACCTGCGGAGAGGGGGCGGGGCTGAGGGTGGTTGGAACTCTGGCCTCACTGAAGGAGTGGGTGTGGCCATCTCTGCTGTGACTGAACAAAGGGCAGGGGAGCAGGGGGCCCAGGGCAGGGCCCTCAGAGCACAGCAGGTCCAGTGGGGTGTCACAAGCATTTAGGCCCAGGCCAAAGGGTGCCTTCTTTGTCTGCACAGCTGCCCAAATTCTCACCTTTCCACTCAGGCCGACCTCTTACTTGAAGTGTGTGTGGAACCTGTCCTCACAGTACACCTCGCTGCACAGCTAACCATAGGTCTGGGCATCGTAGCTTCCTGCCAGGTGACCGAAGTTCGCAGGCAGATGTGTCCCAGGGACACATGCAAAGAGGCTCCTGCCCGGGCCACAGGCTGCCCACTGCCCCTGCCCCAGATCGGGGGCCGCCAATCAGCCCTGTCGGAGTCCCCTTCCTCTAGAGGGAGTATTGGACCAACACTTGTAGAAAACGGTGTCCTCGTGGGCAACTCATTGGAGGGACACAAATAAATCTTTGCCGTCTTTCTGCGGAAGCTTACGAGCGTTCACACCTAAGCGTCTTAGAAGGTCAGCTGTTTAGCTATACATGAGCTCATGATCTAAATTTACACAATAATGAAAAAATCAGCTACGAGGGGAGACAATCAGTAAAGACTATCAATACCAGAATTAGATTCCCAAGGCCATCCATCAATTGTTGGAATAATCAGGTGCAAGGCAGAATATATATATAAAACTGGACCTGAAACAAGGAACAAGGATGTTTTCAAAGACTGGTAGGATCTCTACATGTCATTGATAAAGCTAAATACTCAAAGGTTGTGTAATACAACAGATTAAGCATTGAGAAGAGTGAAATTATGCTGTTTTGAAAACTATGGCAGGTGAGATTTTCTGCCTAATTATATAAGAAGATTTCTCTAAAAATACACATTATTTCAATGACTTATTGGCTGTGAAATAAGTTAAGGGTATTTCAAATGGCTTGTCTGCAAAGAAAGGTGAGATGTAGGGAATCACAGAAAGTCGAGGGGAAAATAGGTCAATATATACATTGCTATATGGTGAACTAAACCTTAGGCCAGCAACAATGGAGAGGACCTGACCCTTAGAAACTTACAAGTAAGCTGGAATCTTCAAAAGTTCAAATCTTTATAAGTAAAATATTTATTAAAATGAATAACCAAGTGTTTTAATTGACATCAGAAGATCAAAACAATAAACCCTGAGAACATAGAAAAAAGATAAATAAAGATATGAGCAGAACTTAATACAACAGAAAACGTATAAAATTCAGGTGATTTAGTAAGTCCAAAGAATCTTCTTTGAAAAGATTGAAAAGACACACTTTGATTAAGGAAAGCAAAAACATAAGTAAAGAATATACAGAAAGAATCAGGACAATGTTATAGCAGAGAATATATGAAATGCCAGTAAATTTGAACATTTCTGTAAAGTGGACCATTTCCTTGCTCCTAAAGTTTACCAAACCTGACACAAGAGGAAATCATTTAAGGTCATCATGTCTGCCCTTGGCATTCTCGGAATGCCCTGGCCTCAGGATGCAGCCTCTGTAGTCCAGGGTAACCTGTGGAGAGGGGGCGGGGCTGAGGGTGGTTGGAACTCTGGCCTCACTGAAGGAGTGGGTGTGGCCATCTCTGCTGTGACTGAACAAAGGGCAGGGGAGCAGGGGGCCCAGGGCAGGGCCCTCAGAGCACGGCAGGTCCAGTGGGGTGTCACAAGCATTTAGGCCCAGGCCAAAGGGCGCCTTCTTTGTCTGCACAGCTGCCCAAACTCTCACCTTTCCACTCAGGCCGACCTCTTACTTGAAGTGTGTGTGGAACCTGTCCTCACAGTACACCTCGCTGCACAGCTAACCATAGGTCTGGGCATCGTAGCTTCCTGCCAGGTGACCGAAGTTCGCAGGCAGATGTGTCCCAGGGACACATGCAAAGAGGCTCCTGCCCGGGCCACAGGCTGCCCACTGCCCCTGCCCCAGATCGGGTGCCGCCAATCAGCCCTGTCGGAGTCCCCTTCCTCTAGAGGGAGTATTGGACCAACACTTGTAGAAAACGGTGTCCTCGTGGGCAACTCATTGGAGGGACACAAATAAATCTTTGCCGTCTTTCTGCGGAAGCTTACGAGTGTTCACACCTAAGCGTCTTACAAGGTCAGCTGTTTAGCTAAACATGAGCTCATGATCTAAATTTACACAATAATGAAAAAATCAGCTACGAGGGGAGACAATCAGTAAAGACTATCAATACCAGAATTAGATTCCCAAGGCCATCCATCAATTGTTGGAATAATCAGGTGCAAGGCAGAATATATACATAAAACTGGAACTGAAACAAGGAACAAGGATGTTTTCAAAGACTGGTAGGATCTCTAAAACATTTTTAAAGGACATGTCATTGATAAAGCTAAATACTCAAAGGTTGTGTAATACAACAGATTAAGCATTGAGAAGAGTGAAATTATGCTGTTTTGAAAACTATGGCAGGTGAGATTTTCTGCCTAATTATATAAGAAGATTTCTCTAAAAATACACATTATTTCAATGACTTATTGGCTGTGAAATAAGTTAAGGGTATTTCAAATGGCTTGTCTGCAAAGAAAGGTGAGATGTAGGGAATCACAGAAAGTCGAGGGGAAAATAGGTCAATATATACATTGCTATATGGTGAACTAAACCTTAGGCCAGCAACAATGGAGAGGACCTGACCCTTAGAAACTTACAAGTAAGCTGGAATCTTCAAAAGTTCAAATCTTTATAAGTAGAATATTTATTAAAATGAATAACCAAGTGTTTTAATTGACATCAGAAGATCAAAACAATAAACCCTGAGAACATAGAAAAAAGATAAATAAAGATATGAGCAGAACTTAATACAACAGAAAACGGATAAAATTGAGGTGATTTAGTAAGTCCAAAGAATCTTCTTTGAAAAGATTGAAAAGACACACTTTGATTAAGGAAAACAAAAACATAAGTAAAGAATATACAGAAAGAATCAGGACAATGTTATAACAGAGAATATATGAAATGCCAGTAAATTTGAACATTTCTGTAAAGTGGACCATTTCCTAGCTCCTAAAGTTTACCAAACCTGACACAAGAGGAAATCATTTAAGGTCATCATGTCTGCCCTTGGCATTCTCGGACCGCCCTGGCCTCAGGATGCAGCCTCTGTAGTCCATGGTAACCTGCGGAGAGGGGGCGGGGCTGAGGGTGGTTGGAACTCTGGCCTCACTGAAGGAGTGGGTGTGGCCATCTCTGCTGTGACTGAACAAAGGGCAGGGGAGCAGGGGGCCCAGGGCAGGGCCCTCAGAGCACGGCAGGTCCAGTGGGGTGTCACAAGCATTTAGGCCCAGGCCAAAGGGCGCCTTCTTTGTCTGCACAGCTGCCCAAACTCTCACCTTTCCACTCAGGCCGACCTCTTACTTGAAGTGTGTGTGGAACCTGTCCTCACAGTACACCTCGCTGCACAGCTAACCATAGGTCTGGGCATCGTAGCTTCCTGCCAGGTGACCGAAGTTCGCAGGCAGATGTGTCCCAGGGACACATGCAAAGAGGCTCCTGCCCGGGCCACAGGCTGCCCACTGCCCCTGCCCCAGATCGGGGGCCGCCAATCAGCCCTGTCGGAGTCCCCTTCCTCTAGAGGGAGTATTGGACCAACACTTGTAGAAAACGGTGTCCTCGTGGGCAACTCATTGGAGGGACACAAATAAATCTTTGCCGTCTTTCTGCGGAAGCTTACGAGCGTTCACACCTAAGTGTCTTACAAGGTCAGCTGTTTAGCTAAACATGAGCTCATGATCTAAATTTACACAATAATGAAAAAATCAGCTACGAGGGGAGACAATCAGTAAAGACTATCAATACCAGAATTAGATTCCCAAGGCCATCCATCAATTGTTGGAATAATCAGGTGCAAGGCAGAATATATATATAAAACTGGACCTGAAACAAGGAACAAGGATGTTTTCAAAGACTGGTAGGATCTCTACATGTCATTGATAAAGCTAAATACTCAAAGGTTGTGTAATACAACAGATTAAGCATTGAGAAGAGTGAAATTATGCTGTTTTGAAAACTATGGCAGGTGAGATTTTCTGCCTAATTATATAAGAAGATTTCTCTAAAAATACACATTATTTCAATGACTTATTGGCTGTGAAATAAGTTAAGGGTATTTCAAATGGCTTGTCTGCAAAGAAAGGTGAGATGTAGGGAATCACAGAAAGTCGAGGGGAAAATAGGTCAATATATACATTGCTATATGGTGAACTAAACCCTAGGCCAGCAACAATGGAGAGGACCTGACCCTTAGAAACTTACAAGTAAGCTGGAATCTTCAAAATTTCAAATCTTTATAAGTAAAATATTTATTAAAATGAATAACCAAGTGTTTTAATTGACATCAGAAGATCAAAACAATAAACCCTGAGAACATAGAAAAAAGATAAATAAAGATATGAGCAGAACTTAATACATCAGAAAACGTATAAAATTGAGGTGATTTAGTAAGTCCAAAGAATCTTCTTTGAAAAGATTGAAAAGACACACTTTGATTAAGGAAAACAAAAACATAAGTAAAGAATATACAGAAAGAATCAGGACAATGTTATAGCAGAGAATATATGAAATGCCTGTAAATTTGAACATTTATGTAAAGTGGACCATTTCCTAGCTCCTAAAGTTTACCAAACCTGACACAAGAGGAAATCATTTAAGGTCATCATGTCTGCCCTTGGCATTCTCGGAACGCCCTGGCCTCAGGATGCAGCCTCTGTAGTCCAGGGTAACCTGCGGAGAGGGGGCGGGGCTGAGGGTGGTTGGAACTCTGCCCTCACTGAAGGAGTGGGTGTGGCCATCTCTGCTGTGACTGAACAAAGGGCAGGGGAGCAGGGGGCCCAGGGCAGGGCCCTCAGAGCACAGCAGGTCCAGTGGGGTGTCACAAGCATTTAGGCCCAGGCCAAAGGGCGCCTTCTTTGTCTGCACAGCTGCCCAAACTCTCACCTTTCCACTCAGGCCGACCTCTTACTTGAAGTGTGTGTGGAACCTGTCCTCACAGTACACCTCGCTGCACAGCTAACCATAGGTCTGTGCATCGTAGCTTCCTGCCAGGTGACCGAAGTTCGCAGGCAGATGTGTCCCAGGGACACATGCAAAGAGGCTCCTGCCCGGGCCACAGGCTGCCCACTGCCCCTGCCCCAGATCGGGGGCCGCCAATCAGCCCTGTCGGAGTCCCCTTCCTCTAGAGGGAGTATTGGACCAACACTTGTAGAAAACGGTGTCCTCGTGGGCAACTCATTGGAGGGACACAAATAAATCTTTGCCGTCTTTCTGCGGAAGCTTACGAGCGTTCACACCTAAGCGTCTTAGAAGGTCAGCTGTTTAGCTATACATGAGCTCATGATCTAAATTTACACAATAATGAAAAAATCAGCTACGAGGGGAGACAATCAGTAAAGACTATCAATACCAGAATTAGATTCCCAAGGCCATCCATCAATTGTTGGAATAATCAGGTGCAAGGCAGAATATATACATAAATCTGGACCTGAAACAAGGAACAAGGATGTTTTCAAATACTGGTAGGATCTCTAAAACATTTTTAAAGGACATGTCATTGATAAAGCTAAATACTCAAAGGTTGTGTAATACAACAGATTAAGCATTGAGAAGAGTGAAATTATGCTGTTTTGAAAACTATGGCAGGTGAGATTTTCTGCCTAATTATATAAGAAGATTTCTCTAAAAATACACATTATTTCAATGACTTATTGGCTGTGAAATAAGTTAAGGGTATTTCAAATGGCTTGTCTGCAAAGAAAGGTGAGATGTAGGGAATCACAGAAAGTCGAGGGGAAAATAGTTCAATATATACATTGCTATATGGTGAACTAAACCTTAGGCCAGCAACAATGGAGAGGACCTGACACTTAGAAACTTACAAGTAAGCTGGAATCTTCAAAAGTTCAAATCTTTATAAGTAGAATATTTATTAAAATGAATAACCAAGTGTTTTAATTGACATCAGAAGATCAAAACAATAAACCCTGAGAACATAGAAAAAAGATAAATAAAGATATGAGCAGAACTTAATACAACAGAAAACGGATAAAATTGAGGTGATTTAGTAAGTCCAAAGAATCTTCTTTGAAAAGATTGAAAAGACACACTTTGATTAAGGAAAACAAAAACATAAGTAAAGAATATACAGAAAGAATCAGGACAATGTTATAGCAGAGAATATATGAAATGCCAGTAAATTTGAACATTTCTGTAAAGTGGACCATTTCCTAGCTCCTAAAGTTTACCAAACCCGACACAAGAGGAAATCATTTAAGGTCATCATGTCTGCCCTTGGCATTCTCGGAACGCCCTGGCCTCAGGATGCAGCCTCTGTAGTCCATGGTAACCTGCGGAGAGGGGGCGGGGCTGAGGGTGGTTGGAACTCTGGCCTCACTGAAGGAGTGGGTGTGGCCATCTCTGCTGTGACTGAACAAAGGGCAGGGGAGCAGGGGGCCCAGGGCAGGGCCCTCAGAGGACGGCAGGTCCAGTGGGCTGTCACAAGCATTTAGGCCCAGGCCAAAGGGCGCCTTCTTTGTCTGCACAGCTGCCCAAACTCTCACCTTTCCACTCAGGCCGACCTCTTACTTGAAGTGTGTGTGGAACCTGTCCTCACAGTACACCTCGCTGCACAGCTAACCATAGGTCTGGGCATCGTAGCTTCCTGCCAGGTGACCGAAGTTCGCAGGCAGATGTGTCCCAGGGACACATGCAAAGAGGCTCCAGCCCGGGCCACAGGCTGCCCACTGCACCTGCCCCAGATCAGGGGCCGCCAATCATCCCTGTCTGAGTCCCCTTCCTCTAGAGGGAGTATTGGACCAACACTTGTAGAAAACGGTGTCCTCGTGGGCAACTCATTGGAGGGACACAAATAAATCTTTGCCGTCTTTCTGCGGAAGCTTACGAGCGTTCACACCTAAGCGTCTTACAAGTTCAGCTGTTTAGCTAAACATGAGCTCATGATCTAAATTTACACAATAATGAAGAAATCAGCTACGAGGGGAGACAATCAGTAAAGACTATCAATACCAGAATTAGATTCCCAAGGCCATCCATCAATTGTTGGAATAATCAGGTGCAAGGCAGAATATATACATAAAACTGGAACTGAAACAAGGAACAAGGATGTTTTCAAAGACTGGTAGGATCTCTAAAACATTTTTAAAGGACATGTCATTGATAATCTAAATACTCAAAGGTTGTGTAATACAACAGATTAAGCATTGAGAAGAGTGAAATTATGCTGTTTTGAAAACTATGGCAGGTGAGATTTTCTGCCTAATTATATAAGAAGATTTCTCTAAAAATACACATTATTTCAATGACTTATTGGCTGTGAAATAAGTTAAGGGTATTTCAAATGGCTTGTCTGCAAAGAAAGGTGAGATGTAGGGAATCACAGAAAGTCGAGGGGAAAATAGGTCAATATATACATTGCTATATGGTGAACTAAACCTTAGGCCAGCAACAATGGAGAGGACCTGACCCTTAGAAACTTACAAGTAAGCTGGAATCTTCAAAAGTTCAAATCTTTATAAGTAGAATATTTATTAAAATGAATAACCAAGTGTTTTAATTGACATCAGAAGATCAAAACAATAAACCCTGAGAACATAGAAAAAAGATAAATAAAGATATGAGCAGAACTTAATACATCAGAAAACGTATAAAATTGAGGTGATTTAGTAAGTCCAAAGAATCTTCTTTGAAAAGATTGAAAAGACACACTTTGATTAAGGAAAACAAAAACATAAGTAAAGAATATACAGAAAGAATCAGGACAATGTTATAACAGAGAATATATGAAATGCCAGTAAATTTGAACATTTCTGTAAAGTGGAACATTTCCTAGCTCCTAAAGTTTACCAAACCTGACACAAGAGGAAATCATTTAAGGTCATCATGTCTGCCCTTGGCATTCTCGGAACGCCCTGGCCTCAGGATGCAGCCTCTGTAGTCCATGGTAACCTGCGGAGGGGCGCGGGGATGAGGGTGGTTGGAACTCTGGCCTCACTGAAGGAGTGGGTGTGGCCATCTCTGCTGTGACTGAACAAAGGGCAGGGGAGCAGGGGGCCCAGGGCAGGGCCCTCAGAGCACGGCAGGTCCAGTGGGGTGTCACAAGCATTTAGGCCCAGGCCAAAGGGCGCCTTCTTTGTCTGCACAGCTGCCCAAACTCTCACCTTTCCACTCAGGCCGACCTCTTACTTGAAGTGTGTGTGGAACCTGTCCTCACAGTACACCTCGCTGCACAGCTAACCATAGGTCTGGGCATCGTAGCTTCCTGCCAGGTGACCGAAGTTCGCAGGCAGATGTGTCCCAGGGACACATGCAAAGAGGCTCCTGCCCGGGCCACAGGCTGCCCACTGCCCCTGCCCCAGATCGGGGGCCGCCAATCAGCCCTGTCGGAGTCCCCTTCCTCTAGAGGGAGTATTGGACCAACACTTGTAGAAAACGGTGTCCTCGTGGGCAACTCATTGGAGGGACACAAATAAATCTTTGCCGTCTTTCTGCGGAAGCTTACGAGCGTTCACACCTAAGCGTCTTACAAGGTCAGCTGTTTAGCTAAACATGAGCTCATGATCTAAATTTACACAATAATGAAAAAATCAGCTACGAGGGGAGACAATCAGTAAAGACTATCAATACCAGAATTAGATTCCCAAGGCCATCCATCAATTGTTGGAATAATCAGGTGCAAGGCAGAATATATATATAAAACTGGACCTGAAACAAGGAACAAGGATGTTTTCAAAGACTGGTAGGATCTCTACATGTCATTGATAAAGCTAAATACTCAAAGGTTGTGTAATACAACAGATTAAGCATTGAGAAGAGTGAAATTATGCTGTTTTGAAAACTATGGCAGGTGAGATTTTCTGCCTAATTATATAAGAAGATTTCTCTAAAAATACACATTATTTCAATGACTTATTGGCTGTGAAATAAGTTAAGGGTATTTCAAATGGCTTGTCTGCAAAGAAAGGTGAGATGTAGGGAATCACAGAAAGTCGAGGGGAAAATAGGTCAATATATACATTGCTATATGGTGAACTAAACCTTAGGCCAGCAACAATGGAGAGGACCTGACCCTTAGAAACTTACAAGTAAGCTGGAATCTTCAAAAGTTCAAATCTTTATAAGTAGAATATTTATTAAAATGAATAACCAAGTGTTTTAATTGACATCAGAAGATCAAAACAATAAACCCTGAGAACATAGAAAAAAGATAAATAAAGATATGAGCAGAACTTAATACATCAGAAAACGTATAAAATTGAGGTGATTTAGTAAGTCCAAAGAATCTTCTTTGAAAAGATTGAAAAGACACACTTTGATTAAGGAAAACAGAAACATAAGTAAAGAATATACAGAAAGAATCAGGACAATGTTATAGCAGAGAATATATGAAATGCCAGTAAATTTGAACATTTCTGTAAAGTGGACCATTTCCTAGCTCCTAAAGTTTACCAAACCTGACACAAGAGGAAATCATTTAAGGTCATCATGTCTGCCCTTGGCATTCTCGGAACGCCCTGGCCTCAGGATGCAGCCTCTGTAGTCCAGGGTAACCTGCGGAGAGGGGGCGGGGCTGAGGGTGGTTGGAACTCTGGCCTCACTGAAGGAGTGGGTGTGGCCATCTCTGCTGTGACTGAACAAAGGGCAGGGGAGCAGGGGGCCCAGGGCAGGGCCCTCAGAGGACGGCAGGTCCAGTGGCGTGTCACAAGCATTTAGGCCCAGGCCAAAGGGCGCCTTCTTTGTCTGCACAGCTGCCCAAACTCTCACCTTTCCACTCAGGCCGACCTCTTACTTGAAGTGTGTGTGGAACCTGTCCTCACAGTACACCTCGCTGCACAGCTAACCATAGGTCTGGGCATCGTAGCTTCCTGCCAGGTGACCGAAGTTCGCAGGCAGATGTGTCCCAGGGACACATGCAAAGAGGCTCCTGCCCGGGCCACAGGCTGCCCACTGCCCCTGCTCCAGATCGGGGGCCGCCAATCAGCCCTGTCGGAGTCCCCTTCCTCTAGAGGGAGTATTGGACCAACACTTGTAGAAAACGGTGTCCTCGTGGGCAACTCATTGGAGGGACACAAATAAATCTTTGCCGTCTTTCTGCGGAAGCTTACGAGCGTTCACACCTAAGCGTCTTACAAGGTCAGCTGTTTAGCTAAACATGAGCTCATGATCTAAATTTACACAATAATGAAAAAATCAGCTACGAGGGGAGACAATCAGTAAAGACTATCAATACCAGAATTAGATTCCCAAGGCCATCCATCAATTGTTGGAATAATCAGGTGCAAGGCAGAATATATATATAAAACTGGACCTGAAACAAGGAACAAGGATGTTTTCAAAGACTGGTAGGATCTCTACATGTCATTGATAAAGCTAAATACTCAAAGGTTGTGTAATACAACAGATTAAGCATTGAGAAGAGTGAAATTATGCTGTTTTGAAAACTATGGCAGGTGAGATTTTCTGCCTAATTATATAAGAAGATTTCTCTAAAAATACACATTATTTCAATGACTTATTGGCTGTGAAATAAGTTAAGGGTATTTCAAATGGCTTGTCTGCAAAGAAAGGTGAGATGTAGGGAATCACAGAAAGTCGAGGGGAAAATAGGTCAATATATACATTGCTATATGGTGAACTAAACCTTAGGCCAGCAACAATGGAGAGGACCTGACCCTTAGAAACTTACAAGTAAGCTGGAATCTTCCAAAGTTCAAATATTTATAAGTAAAATATTTATTAAAATGAATAACCAAGTGTTTTAATTGACATCAGAAGATCAAAACAATAAACCCTGAGAACATAGAAAAAAGATAAATAAAGATATGAGCAGAACTTAATACATCAGAAAACGTATAAAATTGAGGTGATTTAGTAAGTCCAAAGAATCTTCTTTGAAAAGATTGAAAAGACACACTTTGATTAAGGAAAACAGAAACATAAGTAAAGAATATACAGAAAGAATCATGACAATGTTATAGCAGAGAATATATGAAATGCCAGTAAATTTGAACATTTCTGTAAAGTGGACCATTTCCTAGCTCCTAAAGTTTACCAAACCTGACACAAGAGGAAATCATTTAAGGTCATCATGTCTGCCCTTGGCATTCTCGGAACGCCCTGGCCTCAGGATGCAGCCTCTGTAGTCCAGGGTAACCTGCGGAGAGGGGGCGGGGCTGAGGGTGGTTGGAACTCTGGCCTCACTGAAGGAGTGGGTGTGGCCATCTCTGCTGTGACTGAACAAAGGGCAGGGGAGCAGGGGGCCCAGGGCAGGGCCCTCAGAGCACGGCAGGTCCAGTGGGGTGTCACAAGCATTTAGGCCCAGGCCAAAGGGCGCCTTCTTTGTCTGCACAGCTGCCCAAACTCTCACCTTTCCACTCAGGCCGACCTCTTACTTGAAGTGTGTGTGGATCCTGTCCTCACAGTACACCTCGCTGCACAGCTAACCATAGGTCTGGGCATCGTAGCTTCCTGCCAGGTGACCGAAGTTCGCAGGCAGATGTGTCCCAGGGACACATGCAAAGAGGCTCCTGCCCGGGCCACAGGCTGCCCACTGCCCCTGCCCCAGATCGGGGGCCGCCAATCAGCCCTGTCGGAGTCCCCTTCCTCTAGAGGGAGTATTGGACCAACACTTGTAGAAAACGGTGTCCTCGTGGGCAACTCATTGGAGGGACACAAATAAATCTTTGCCGTCTTTCTGCGGAAGCATACGAGCGTTCACACCTAAGCGTCTTACAAGGTCAGCTGTTTAGCTAAACATGAGCTCATGATCTAAATTTACACAATAATGAAAAAATCAGCTACGAGGGGAGACAATCAGTAAAGACTATCAATACCAGAATTAGATTCCCAAGGCCATCCATCAATTGTTGGAATAATCAGGTGCAAGGCAGAATATATACATAAATCTGGACCTGAAACAAGGAACAAGGATGTTTTCAAAGACTGGTAGGATCTCTAAAACCTTTTTAAAGGACATGTCATTGATAAAGCTAAATACTCAAAGGTTGTGTAATACAACAGATTAAGCATTGAGAAGAGTGAAATTATGCTGTTTTGAAAACTATGGCAGGTGAGATTTTCTGCCTAATTATATAAGAAGATTTCTCTAAAAATACACATTATTTCAATGACTTATTGGCTGTGAAATAAGTTAAGGGTATTTCAAATGGCTTGTCTGCAAAGAAAGGTGAGATGTAGGGAATCACAGAAAGTCGAGGGGAAAATAGGTCAATATATACATTGCTATATGGTGAACTAAACCTTAGGCCAGCAACAATGGAGAGGACCTGACCCTTAGAAACTTACAAGTAAGCTGGAATCTTCCAAAGTTCAAATCTTTATAAGTAAAATATTTATTAAAATGAATAACCAAGTGTTTTAATTGACATCAGAAGATCAAAACAATAAACCCTGAGAACATAGAAAAAAGATAAACAAAGAAATGAGCAGAACTTAATACATCAGAAAACGTATAAAATTGAGGTGATTTAGTAAGTCCAAAGAATCTTCTTTGAAAAGATTGAAAAGACACACTTTGATTAAGGAAAACAAAAATATAAGTAAAGAATATACAGAAAGAATCAGGACAATGTTATAGCAGAGAATATATGAAATGCCAGTAAATTTGAACATTTCTGTAAAGTGGACCATTTCCTAGCTCCTAAAGTTTACCAAACCTGACACAAGAGGAAATCATTTAAGGTCATCATGTCTGCCCTTGGCTTTCAAGGAACGCCCTGGCCTCAGGATGCAGCCTCTGTAGTCCAGGGTAACCTGCGGAGAGGGGGCGGGGCTGAGGGTGGTTGGAACTCTGGCCTCACTGAAGGAGTGGGTGTGGCCATCTCTGCTGTGACTGAACAAAGGGCAGGGGAGCAGGGGGCCCAGGGCAGGGCCCTCAGAGCACGGCAGGTCCAGTGGGGTGTCACAAGCATTTAGGCCCAGGCCAAAGGGCGCCTTCTTTGTCTGCACAGCTGCCCAAACTCTCACCTTTCCACTCAGGCCGACCTCTTACTTGAAGTGTGTGTGGAACCTGTCCTCACAGTACACCTCGCTGCACAGCTAACCATAGGTCTGGGCATCGTAGCTTCCTGCCAGGTGACCGAAGTTCGCAGGCAGATGTGTCCCAGGGACACATGCAAAGAGGCTCCTGCCCGGGCCACAGGCTGCCCAATTCCCCTGCCCCAGATCGGGTGCCGCCAATCAGCCCTGTCGGAGTCCCCTTCCTCTAGAGGGAGTATTGGACCAACACTTGTAGAAAACGGTGTCCTCGTGGGCAACTCATTGGAGGGACACAAATAAATCTTTGCCGTCTTTCTGCGGAAGCTTACGAGTGTTCACACCTAAGCGTCTTACAAGGTCAGCTGTTTAGCTAAACATGAGCTCATGATCTAAATTTACACAATAATGAAAAAATCAGCTACGAGGGGAGACAATCAGTAAAGACTATCAATACCAGAATTAGATTCCCAAGGCCATCCATCAATTGTTGGAATAATCAGGTTCAAGGCAGAATATATACATAAAACTGGAACTGAAACAAGGAACAAGGATGTTTTCAAAGACTGGTAGGATCTCTAAAACATTTTTAAAGGACATGTCATTGATAAAGCTAAATACTCAAAGGTTGTGTAATACAACAGATTAAGCATTGAGAAGAGTGAAATTATGCTGTTTTGAAAACTATGGCAGGTGAGATTTTCTGCCTAATTATATAAGAAGATTTCTCTAAAATTACACATTATTTCAATGACTTATTGGCTGTGAAATAAGTTAAGGGTATTTCAAATGGCTTGTCTGCAAAGAAAGGTGAGATGTAGGGAATCACAGAAATTCGAGGGGAAAATAGGTCAATATATACATTGCTATATGGTGAACTAAACCTTAGGCCAGCAACAATGGAGAGGACCTGACCCTTAGAAACTTACAAGTAAGCTGGAATCTTCAAAAGTTCAAATCTTTATAAGTAAAATATTTATTAAAATGAATAACCAAGTGTTTTAATTGACATCAGAAGATCAAAACAATAAACCCTGAGAACATAGAAAAAAGATAAACAAAGAAATGAGCAGAACTTAATACATCAGAAAACGTATAAAATTGAGGTGATTTAGTAAGTCCAAAGAATCTTCTTTGAAAAGATTGAAAAGACACACTTTGATTAAGGAAAACAAAAATATAAGTAAAGAATATACAGAAAGAATCAGGACAATGTTATAGCAGAGAATATATGAAATGCCAGTAAATTTGAACATTTCTGTAAAGTGGACCATTTCCTAGCTCCTAAAGTTTACCAAACCTGACACAAGAGGAAATCATTTAAGGTCATCATGTCTGCCCTTGGCTTTCAAGGAACGCCCTGGCCTCAGGATGCAGCCTCTGTAGTCCAGGGTAACCTGCGGAGAGGGGGCGGGGCTGAGGGTGGTTGGAACTCTGGCCTCACTGAAGGAGTGGGTGTGGCCATCTCTGCTGTGACTGAACAAAGGGCAGGGGAGCAGGGGGCCCAGGGCAGGGCCCTCAGAGCACGGCAGGTCCAGTGGGGTGTCACAAGCATTTAGGCCCAGGCCAAAGGGCGCCTTCTTTGTCTGCACAGCTGCCCAAACTCTCACCTTTCCACTCAGGCCGACCTCTTACTTGAAGTGTGTGTGGAACCTGTCCTCACAGTACACCTCGCTGCACAGCTAACCATAGGTCTGGGCATCGTAGCTTCCTGCCAGGTGACCGAAGTTCGCAGGCAGATGTGTCCCAGGGACACATGCAAAGAGGCTCCAGCCCGTGCCACAGGCTGCCCACTGCCCCTGCCCCAGATCGGGGGCCGCCAATCAGCCCTGTCGGAGTCCCCTTCCTCTAGAGGGTGTATTGGACCAACACTTGTAGAAAACGGTGTCCTCGTGGGCAACTCATTGGAGGGACACAAATAAATTTTGCTGACTTTTTCCTGAAGATTACGAGCGTTTACACGTAAGTGTCTTACAAGGTCAGCTGTTTAGCTAAACATGAGCTCATGATCTAAATTTACACAATAATGAAGAAATCAGCTACGAGGTGAGACAATCAGTAAAGAGTATCAATACCAGAATTAGATTCCCAAGGCCATCCATCAATTGTTGGAATAATCAGGTGCAAGGCAGAATATATACATAAAACTGGAACTGAAACAAGGAACAAGGATGTTTTCAAAGACTGGTAGGATCTCTAAAACATTTTTAAAGGACATGTCATTGATAAAGCTAAATACTCAAAGGTTGTGTAATACAACAGATTAAGCATTGAGAAGAGTGAAATTATGCTGTTTTGAAAACTATGGCAGGTGAGATTTTCTGCCTAATTATATAAGAAGATTTCTCTAAAAATACACATTATTTCAATGACTTATTGGCTGTGAAATAAGTTAAGGGTATTTCAAATGGCTTGTCTGCAAAGAAAGGTGAGATGTAGGGAATCACAGAAAGTCGAGGGGAAAATAGGTCAATATATACATTGCTATATGGTGAACTAAACCTTAGGCCAGCAACAATGGAGAGGACCTGACCCTTAGAAACTTACAAGTAAGCTGGAATCTTCAAAAGTTCAAATCTTTATAAGTAAAATATTTATTAAAATGAATAACCAAGTGTTTTAATTGACATCAGAAGATCAAAACAATAAACCCTGAGAACATAGAAAAAAGATAAATAAAGATATGAGCAGAACTTAATACATCAGAAAACGTATAAAATTGAGGTGATTTAGTAAGTCCAAAGAATCTTCTTTGAAAAGATTGAAAAGACACACTTTGATTAAGGAAAACAAAAACATAAGTAAAGAATATACAGAAAGAATCAGGACAATGTTATAGCAGAGAATATATGAAATGCCTGTAAATTTGAACATTTATGTAAAGTGGACCATTTCCTAGCTCCTAAAGTTTACCAAACCTGACACAAGAGGAAATCATTTAAGGTCATCATGTCTGCCCTTGG
The DNA here is from genome assembly GCF_964341445.2 of Mesoplodon mirus. Taxonomy (NCBI): domain Eukaryota; kingdom Metazoa; phylum Chordata; class Mammalia; order Artiodactyla; family Ziphiidae; genus Mesoplodon; species Mesoplodon mirus. The sequence goes on along the minus strand of NC_138976.1, from coordinate 180,669,133 downwards.
CATTCTCGGAACGCCCTGGCCTCAGGATGCAGCCTCTGTAGTCCAGGGTAACCTGCGGAGAGGGGGCGGGGCTGAGGGTGGTTGGAACTCTGCCCTCACTGAAGGAGTGGGTGTGGCCATCTCTGCTGTGACTGAACAAAGGGCAGGGGAGCAGGGGGCCCAGGGCAGGGCCCTCAGAGCACAGCAGGTCCAGTGGGGTGTCACAAGCATTTAGGCCCAGGCCAAAGGGCGCCTTCTTTGTCTGCACAGCTGCCCAAACTCTCACCTTTCCACTCAGGCCGACCTCTTACTTGAAGTGTGTGTGGAACCTGTCCTCACAGTACACCTCGCTGCACAGCTAACCATAGGTCTGGGCATCGTAGCTTCCTGCCAGGTGACCGAAGTTCGCAGGCAGATGTGTCCCAGGGACACATGCAAAGAGGCTCCTGCCCGGGCCACAGGCTGCCCACTGCCCCTGCCCCAGATCGGGGGCCGCCAATCAGCCCTGTCGGAGTCCCCTTCCTCTAGAGGGAGTATTGGACCAACACTTGTAGAAAACGGTGTCCTCGTGGGCAACTCATTGGAGGGACACAAATAAATCTTTGCCGTCTTTCTGCGGAAGCTTACGAGCGTTCACACCTAAGCGTCTTAGAAGGTCAGCTGTTTAGCTATACATGAGCTCATGATCTAAATTTACACAATAATGAAAAAATCAGCTACGAGGGGAGACAATCAGTAAAGACTATCAATACCAGAATTAGATTCCCAAGGCCATCCATCAATTGTTGGAATAATCAGGTGCAAGGCAGAATATATATATAAAACTGGACCTGAAACAAGGAACAAGGATGTTTTCAAAGACTGGTAGGATCTCTACATGTCATTGATAAAGCTAAATACTCAAAGGTTGTGTAATACAACAGATTAAGCATTGAGAAGAGTGAAATTATGCTGTTTTGAAAACTATGGCAGGTGAGATTTTCTGCCTAATTATATAAGAAGATTTCTCTAAAAATACACATTATTTCAATGACTTATTGGCTGTGAAATAAGTTAAGGTTATTTCAAATGGCTTGTCTGCAAAGAAAGGTGAGATGTAGGGAATCACAGAAAGTCGAGGGGAAAATAGGTCAATATATACATTGCTATATGGTGAACTAAACCTTAGGCCAGCAACAATGGAGAGGACCTGACCCATAGAAACTTACAAGTAAGCTGGAATCTTCAAAAGTTCAAATCTTTATAAGTAAAATATTTATTAAAATGAATAACCAAGTGTTTTAATTGACATCAGAAGATCAAAACAATAAACCCTGAGAACATAGAAAAAAGATAAATAAAGATATGAGCAGAACTTAATACATCAGAAAACGTATAAAATTGAGGTGATTTAGTAAGTCCAAAGAATCTTCTTTGAAAAGATTGAAAAGACACACTTTGATTAAGGAAAGCAAAAACATAAGTAAAGAATATACAGAAAGAATCAGGACAATGTTATAGCAGAGAATATATGAAATGCCAGTAAATTTGAACATTTCTGTAAAGTGGACCATTTCCTTGCTCCTAAAGTTTACCAAACCTGACACAAGAGGAAATCATTTAAGGTCATCATGTCTGCCCTTGGCATTCTCGGAACGCCCTGGCCTCAGGATGCAGCCTCTGTAGTCCAGGGTAACCTGTGGAGAGGGGGCGGGGCTGAGGGTGGTTGGAACTCTGGCCTCACTGAAGGAGTGGGTGTGGCCATCTCTGCTGTGACTGAACAAATGGCAGGGGAGCAGGGGGCCCAGGGCAGGGCCCTCAGAGCACGGCAGGTCCAGTGGGGTGTCACAAGCATTTAGGCCCAGGCCAAAGGGCGCCTTCTTTGTCTGCACAGCTGCCCAAACTCTCACCTTTCCACTCAGGCCGACCTCTTACTTGAAGTGTGTGTGGAACCTGTCCTCACAGTACACCTCGCTGCACAGCTAACCATAGGTCTGGGCATCGTAGCTTCCTGCCAGGTGACCGAAGTTCGCAGGCAGATGTGTCCCAGGGACACATGCAAAGAGGCTCCTGCCCGGGCCACAGGCTGCCCACTGCCCCTGCCCCAGATCGGGTGCCGCCAATCAGCCCTGTCGGAGTCCCCTTCCTCTAGAGGGAGTATTGGACCAACACTTGTAGAAAACGGTGTCCTCGTGGGCAACTCATTGGAGGGACACAAATAAATCTTTGCCGTCTTTCTGCGGAAGCTTACGAGTGTTCACACCTAAGCGTCTTACAAGGTCAGCTGTTTAGCTAAACATGAGCTCATGATCTAAATTTACACAATAATGAAAAAATCAGCTACGAGGGGAGACAATCAGTAAAGACTATCAATACCAGAATTAGATTCCCAAGGCCATCCATCAATTGTTGGAATAATCAGGTGCAAGGCAGAATATATACATAAAACTGGAACTGAAACAAGGAACAAGGATGTTTTCAAAGACTGGTAGGATCTCTAAAACATTTTTAAAGGACATGTCATTGATAAAGCTAAATACTCAAAGGTTGTGTAATACAACAGATTAAGCATTGAGAAGAGTGAAATTATGCTGTTTTGAAAACTATGGCAGGTGAGATTTTCTGCCTAATTATATAAGAAGATTTCTCTAAAAATACACATTATTTCAATGACTTATTGGCTGTGAAATAAGTTAAGGGTATTTCAAATGGCTTGTCTGCAAAGAAAGGTGAGATGTAGGGAATCACAGAAAGTCGAGGGGAAAATAGGTCAATATATACATTGCTATATGGTGAACTAAACCTTAGGCCAGCAACAATGGAGAGGACCTGACCCTTAGAAACTTACAAGTAAGCTGGAATCTTCAAAAGTTCAAATCTTTATAAGTAGAATATTTATTAAAATGAATAACCAAGTGTTTTAATTGACATCAGAAGATCAAAACAATAAACCCTGAGAACATAGAAAAAAGATAAATAAAGATATGAGCAGAACTTAATACAACAGAAAACGGATAAAATTGAGGTGATTTAGTAAGTCCAAAGAATCTTCTTTGAAAAGATTGAAAAGACACACTTTGATTAAGGAAAACAAAAACATAAGTAAAGAATATACAGAAAGAATCAGGACAATGTTATAACAGAGAATATATGAAATGCCAGTAAATTTGAACATTTCTGTAAAGTGGACCATTTCCTAGCTCCTAAAGTTTACCAAACCTGACACAAGAGGAAATCATTTAAGGTCATCATGTCTGCCCTTGGCATTCTCGGACCGCCCTGGCCTCAGGATGCAGCCTCTGTAGTCCATGGTAACCTGCGGAGAGGGGGCGGGGCTGAGGGTGGTTGGAAATCTGGCCTCACTGAAGGAGTGGGTGTGGCCATCTCTGCTGTGACTGAACAAAGGGCAGGGGAGCAGGGGGCCCAGGGCAGGGCCCTCAGAGCACGGCAGGTCCAGTGGGGTGTCACAAGCATTTAGGCCCAGGCCAAAGGGCGCCTTCTTTGTCTGCACAGCTGCCCAAACTCTCACCTTTCCACTCAGGCCGACCTCTTACTTGAAGTGTGTGTGGAACCTGTCCTCACAGTACACCTCGCTGCACAGCTAACCATAGGTCTGGGCATCGTAGCTTCCTGCCAGGTGACCGAAGTTCGCAGGCAGATGTGTCCCAGGGACACATGCAAAGAGGCTCCTGCCCGGGCCACAGGCTGCCCACTGCCCCTGCCCCAGATCGGGGGCCGCCAATCAGCCCTGTCGGAGTCCCCTTCCTCTAGAGGGAGTATTGGACCAACACTTGTAGAAAACGGTGTCCTCGTGGGCAACTCATTGGAGGGACACAAATAAATCTTTGCCGTCTTTCTGCGGAAGCTTACGAGCGTTCACACCTAAGTGTCTTACAAGGTCAGCTGTTTAGCTAAACATGAGTTCATGATCTAAATTTACACAATAATGAAAAAATCAGCTACGAGGGGAGACAATCAGTAAAGACTATCAATACCAGAATTAGATTCCCAAGGCCATCCATCAATTGTTGGAATAATCAGGTGCAAGGCAGAATATATATATAAAACTGGACCTGAAACAAGGAACAAGGATGTTTTCAAAGACTGGTAGGATTTCTACATGTCATTGATAAAGCTAAATACTCAAAGGTTGTGTAATACAACAGATTAAGCATTGAGAAGAGTGAAATTATGCTGTTTTGAAAACTATGGCAGGTGAGATTTTCTGCCTAATTATATAAGAAGATTTCTCTAAAAATACACATTATTTCAATGACTTATTGGCTGTGAAATAAGTTAAGGGTATTTCAAATGGCTTGTCTGCAAAGAAAGGTGAGATGTAGGGAATCACAGAAAGTCGAGGGGAAAATAGGTCAATATATACATTGCTATATGGTGAACTAAACCTTAGGCCAGCAACAATGGAGAGGACCTGACCCTTAGAAACTTACAAGTAAGCTGGAATCTTCAAAATTTCAAATCTTTATAAGTAAAATATTTATTAAAATGAATAACCAAGTGTTTTAATTGACATCAGAAGATCAAAACAATAAACCCTGAGAACATAGAAAAAAGATAAATAAAGATATGAGCAGAACTTAATACATCAGAAAACGTATAAAATTGAGGTGATTTAGTAAGTCCAAAGAATCTTCTTTGAAAAGATTGAAAAGACACACTTTGATTAAGGAAAACAAAAACATAAGTAAAGAATATACAGAAAGAATCAGGACAATGTTATAGCAGAGAATATATGAAATGCCTGTAAATTTGAACATTTATGTAAAGTGGACCATTTCCTAGCTCCTAAAGTTTACCAAACCTGACACAAGAGGAAATCATTTAAGGTCATCATGTCTGCCCTTGGCATTCTCGGAACGCCCTGGCCTCAGGATGCAGCCTCTGTAGTCCATGGTAACCTGTGGATAGGGGGCGGGGCTGAGGGTGGTTGGAACTCTGCCCTCACTGAAGGAGTGGGTGTGGCCATCTCTGCTGTGACTGAACAAAGGGCAGGGGAGCAGGGGGCCCAGGGCAGGGCCCTCAGAGCACAGCAGGTCCAGTGGGGTGTCACAAGCATTTAGGCCCAGGCCAAAGGGCGCCTTCTTTGTCTGCACAGCTGCCCAAACTCTCACCTTTCCACTCAGGCCGACCTCTTACTTGAAGTGTGTGTGGAACCTGTCCTCACAGTACACCTCGCTGCACAGCTAACCATAGGTCTGGGCATCGTAGCTTCCTGCCAGGTGACCGAAGTTCGCAGGCAGATGTGTCCCAGGGACACATGCAAAGAGGCTCCTGCCCGGGCCACAGGCTGCCCACTGCCCCTGCCCCAGATCGGGGGCCGCCAATCAGCCCTGTCGGAGTCCCCTTCCTCTAGAGGGAGTATTGGACCAACACTTGTAGAAAACGGTGTCCTCGTGGGCAACTCATTGGAGGGACACAAATAAATCTTTGCCGTCTTTCTGCGGAAGCTTACGAGCGTTCACACCTAAGCGTCTTAGAAGGTCAGCTGTTTAGCTATACATGAGCTCATGATCTAAATTTACACAATAATGAAAAAATCAGCTACGAGGGGAGACAATCAGTAAAGACTATCAATACCAGAATTAGATTCCCAAGGCCATCCATCAATTGTTGGAATAATCAGGTGCAAGGCAGAATATATATATAAAACTGGACCTGAAACAAGGAACAAGGATGTTTTCAAAGACTGGTAGGATCTCTACATGTCATTGATAAAGCTAAATACTCAAAGGTTGTGTAATACAACAGATTAAGCATTGAGAAGAGTGAAATTATGCTGTTTTGAAAACTATGGCAGGTGAGATTTTCTGCCTAATTATATAAGAAGATTTCTCTAAAAATACACATTATTTCAATGACTTATTGGCTGTGAAATAAGTTAAGGGTATTTCAAATGGCTTGTCTGCAAAGAAAGGTGAGATGTAGGGAATCACAGAAAGTCGAGGGGAAAATAGGTCAATATATACATTGCTATATGGTGAACTAAACCTTAGGCCAGCAACAATGGAGAGGACCTGACCCTTAGAAACTTACAAGTAAGCTGGAATCTTCAAAAGTTCAAATCTTTATAAGTAAAATATTTATTAAAATGAATAACCAAGTGTTTTAATTGACATCAGAAGATCAAAACAATAAACCCTGAGAACATAGAAAAAAGATAAATAAAGATATGAGCAGAACTTAATACATCAGAAAACGTATAAAATTGAGGTGATTTAGTAAGTCCAAAGAATCTTCTTTGAAAAGATTGAAAAGACACACTTTGATTAAGGAAAGCAAAAACATAAGTAAAGAATATACAGAAAGAATCAGGACAATGTTATAGCAGAGAATATATGAAATGCCAGTAAATTTGAACATTTCTGTAAAGTGGACCATTTCCTTGCTCCTAAAGTTTACCAAACCTGACACAAGAGGAAATCATTTAAGGTCATCATGTCTGCCCTTGGCATTCTCGGAACGCCCTGGCCTCAGGATGCAGCCTCTGTAGTCCAGGGTAACCTGTGGAGAGGGGGCGGGGCTGAGGGTGGTTGGAACTCTGGCCTCACTGAAGGAGTGGGTGTGGCCATCTCTGCTGTGACTGAACAAATGGCAGGGGAGCAGGGGGCCCAGGGCAGGGCCCTCAGAGCACGGCAGGTCCAGTGGGGTGTCACAAGCATTTAGGCCCAGGCCAAAGGGCGCCTTCTTTGTCTGCACAGCTGCCCAAACTCTCACCTTTCCACTCAGGCCGACCTCTTACTTGAAGTGTGTGTGGAACCTGTCCTCACAGTACACCTCGCTGCACAGCTAACCATAGGTCTGGGCATCGTAGCTTCCTGCCAGGTGACCGAAGTTCGCAGGCAGATGTGTCCCAGGGACACATGCAAAGAGGCTCCTGCCCGGGCCACAGGCTGCCCACTGCCCCTGCCCCAGATCGGGGGCCGCCAATCAGCCCTGTCAGAGTCCCCTTCCTCTAGAGGGAGTATTGGACCAACACTTGTAGAAAACGGTGTCCTCGTGGGCAACTCATTGGAGGGACACAAATAAATCTTTGCCGTCTTTCTGCGGAAGCTTACGAGTGTTCACACCTAAGCGTCTTACAAGGTCAGCTGTTTAGCTAAACATGAGCTCATGATCTAAATTTACACAATAATGAAAAAATCAGCTACGAGGGGAGACAATCAGTAAAGACTATCAATACCAGAATTAGATTCCCAAGGCCATCCATCAATTGTTGGAATAATCAGGTGCAAGGCAGAATATATACATAAAACTGGAACTGAAACAAGGAACAAGGATGTTTTCAAAGACTGGTAGGATCTCTAAAACATTTTTAAAGGACATGTCATTGATAAAGCTAAATACTCAAAGGTTGTGTAATACAACAGATTAAGCATTGAGAAGAGTGAAATTATGCTGTTTTGAAAACTATGGCAGGTGAGATTTTCTGCCTAATTATATAAGAAGATTTCTCTAAAAATACACATTATTTCAATGACTTATTGGCTGTGAAATAAGTTAAGGGTATTTCAAATGGCTTGTCTGCAAAGAAAGGTGAGATGTAGGGAATCACAGAAAGTCGAGGGGAAAATAGGTCAATATATACATTGCTATATGGTGAACTAAACCTTAGGCCAGCAACAATGGAGAGGACCTGACCCTTAGAAACTTACAAGTAAGCTGGAATCTTCAAAAGTTCAAATCTTTATAAGTAGAATATTTATTAAAATGAATAACCAAGTGTTTTAATTGACATCAGAAGATCAAAACAATAAACCCTGAGAACATAGAAAAAAGATAAATAAAGATATGAGCAGAACTTAATACAACAGAAAACGGATAAAATTGAGGTGATTTAGTAAGTCCAAAGAATCTTCTTTGAAAAGATTGAAAAGACACACTTTGATTAAGGAAAACAAAAACATAAGTAAAGAATATACAGAAAGAATCAGGACAATGTTATAACAGAGAATATATGAAATGCCAGTAAATTTGAACATTTCTGTAAAGTGGACCATTTCCTAGCTCCTAAAGTTTACCAAACCTGACACAAGAGGAAATCATTTAAGGTCATCATGTCTGCCCTTGGCATTCTCGGACCGCCCTGGCCTCAGGATGCAGCCTCTGTAGTCCATGGTAACCTGCGGAGAGGGGGCGGGGCTGAGGGTGGTTGGAACTCTGGCCTCACTGAAGGAGTGGGTGTGGCCATCTCTGCTGTGACTGAACAAAGGGCAGGGGAGCAGGGGGCCCAGGGCAGGGCCCTCAGAGCACGGCAGGTCCAGTGGGGTGTCACAAGCATTTAGGCCCAGGCCAAAGGGCGCCTTCTTTGTCTGCACAGCTGCCCAAACTCTCACCTTTCCACTCAGGCCGACCTCTTACTTGAAGTGTGTGTGGAACCTGTCCTCACAGTACACCTCGCTGCACAGCTAACCATAGGTCTGGGCATCGTAGCTTCCTGCCAGGTGACCGAAGTTCGCAGGCAGATGTGTCCCAGGGACACATGCAAAGAGGCTCCTGCCCGGGCCACAGGCTGCCCACTGCCCCTGCCCCAGATCGGGGGCCGCCAATCAGCCCTGTCGGAGTCCCCTTCCTCTAGAGGGAGTATTGGACCAACACTTGTAGAAAACGGTGTCCTCGTGGGCAACTCATTGGAGGGACACAAATAAATCTTTGCCGTCTTTCTGCGGAAGCTTACGAGCGTTCACACCTAAGTGTCTTACAAGGTCAGCTGTTTAGCTAAACATGAGCTCATGATCTAAATTTACACAATAATGAAAAAATCAGCTACGAGGGGAGACAATCAGTAAAGACTATCAATACCAGAATTAGATTCCCAAGGCCATCCATCAATTGTTGGAATAATCAGGTGCAAGGCAGAATATATATATAAAACTGGACCTGAAACAAGGAACAAGGATGTTTTCAAAGACTGGTAGGATCTCTACATGTCATTGATAAAGCTAAATACTCAAAGGTTGTGTAATACAACAGATTAAGCATTGAGAAGAGTGAAATTATGCTGTTTTGAAAACTATGGCAGGTGAGATTTTCTGCCTAATTATATAAGAAGATTTCTCTAAAAATACACATTATTTCAATGACTTATTGGCTGTGAAATAAGTTAAGGGTATTTCAAATGGCTTGTCTGCAAAGAAAGGTGAGATGTAGGGAATCACAGAAAGTCGAGGGGAAAATAGGTCAATATATACATTGCTATATGGTGAACTAAACCTTAGGCCAGCAACAATGGAGAGGACCTGACCCTTAGAAACTTACAAGTAAGCTGGAATCTTCAAAATTTCAAATCTTTATAAGTAAAATATTTATTAAAATGAATAACCAAGTGTTTTAATTGACATCAGAAGATCAAAACAATAAACCCTGAGAACATAGAAAAAAGATAAATAAAGATATGAGCAGAACTTAATACATCAGAAAACGTATAAAATTGAGGTGATTTAGTAAGTCCAAAGAATCTTCTTTGAAAAGATTGAAAAGACACACTTTGATTAAGGAAAACAAAAACATAAGTAAAGAATATACAGAAAGAATCAGGACAATGTTATAGCAGAGAATATATGAAATGCCAGTAAATTTGAACATTTCTGTAAAGTGGACCATTTCCTAGCTCCTAAAGTTTACCAAACCTGACACAAGAGGAAATCATTTAAGGTCATCATGTCTGCCCTTGGCATTCTCGGAACGCCCTGGCCTCAGGATGCAGCCTCTGTAGTCCAGGGTAACCTGTGGAGAGGGGGCGGGGCTGAGGGTGGTTGGAACTCTGGAATCACTGAAGGAGTGGGTGTGGCCATCTCTGCTGTGACTGAACAAAGGGCAGGGGAGCAGGGGGCCCAGGGCAGGGCCCTCAGAGCACGGCAGGTCCAGTGGGGTGTCACAAGCATTTAGGCCCAGGCCAAAGGGCGCCTTCTTTGTCTGCACAGCTGCCCAAACTCTCACCTTTCCACTCAGGCCGACCTCTTACTTGAAGTGTGTGTGGAACCTGTCCTCACAGTACACCTCGCTGCACAGCTAACCATAGGTCTGGGCATCGTAGCTTCCTGCCAGGTGACCGAAGTTCGCAGGCAGATGTGTCCCAGGGACACATGCAAAGAGGCTCCTGCCCGGGCCACAGGCTGCCCACTGCCCCTGCCCCAGATCGGGGGCCTCCAATCAGCCCTGTCGGAGTCCCCTTCCTCTAGAGGGAGTATTGGACCAACACTTGTAGAAAACGGTGTCCTCGTGGGCAACTCATTGGAGGGACACAAATAAATCTTTGCCGTCTTTCTGCGGAAGCTTACGAGCGTTCACACCTAAGCGTCTTACAAGGTCAGCTGTTTAGCTAAACATGAGCTCATGATCTAAATTTACACAATAATGAAGAAATCAGCTACGAGGGGAGACAATCAGTAAAGACTATCAATACCAGAATTAGATTCCCAAGGCCATCCATCAATTGTTGGAATAATCAGGTGCAAGGCAGAATATATACATAAAACTGGAACTGAAACAAGGAACAAGGATGTTTTCAAAGACTGGTAGGATCTCTAAATCATGTTTAAAGGACATGTCATTGATAAAGCTAAATACTCAAAGGTTGTGTAATACAACAGATTAAGCATTGAGAAGAGTGAAATTATGCTGTTTTGAAAACTATGGCAGGTGAGATTTTCTGCCTAATTATATAAGAAGATTTCTCTAAAAATACACATTATTTCAATGACTTATTGGCTGTGAAATAAGTTAAGGGTATTTCAAATGGCTTGTCTGCAAAGAAAGGTGAGATGTAGGGAATCACAGAAAGTCGAGGGGAAAATAGGTCAATATATACATTGCTATATGGTGAACTAAACCTTAGGTCAGCAACAATGGAGAGGACCTGACCCTTAGAAACTTACAAGTAAGCTGGAATCTTCAAAAGTTCAAATCTTTATAAGTAAAATATTTATTAAAATGAATAACCAAGTGTTTTAATTGACATCAGAAGATCAAAACAATAAACCCTGAGAACATAGAAAAAAGATAAATAAAGATATGAGCAGAACTTAATACAACAGAAAACGTATAAAATTCAGGTGATTTAGTAAGTCCAAAGAATCTTCTTTGAAAAGATTGAAAAGACACACTTTGATTAAGGAAAACAAAAACATAAGTAAAGAATATACAGAAAGAATCAGGACAATGTTATAACAGAGAATATATGAAATGCCAGTAAATTTGAACATTTCTGTAAAGTGGACCATTTCCTAGCTCCTAAAGTTTACCAAACCTGACACAAGAGGAAATCATTTAAGGTCATCATGTCTGCCCTTGGCATTCTCGGACCGCCCTGTCCTCAGGATGCAGCCTCTGTTGTCCATGGTAACCTGCGGAGAGGGGGCGGGGCTGAGGGTGGTTGGAACTCTGGCCTCACTGAAGGAGTGGGTGTGGCCATCTCTGCTGTGACTGAACAAAGGGCAGGGGAGCAGGGGGCCCAGGGCAGGGCCCTCAGAGCACGGCAGGTCCAGTGGGGTGTCACAAGCATTTAGGCCCAGGCCAAAGGGCGCCTTCTTTGTCTGCACAGCTGCCCAAACTCTCACCTTTCCACTCAGGCCGACCTCTTACTTGAAGTGTGTGTGGAACCTGTCCTCACAGTACACCTCGCTGCACAGCTAACCATAGGTCTGGGCATCGTAGCTTCCTGCCACGTGACCGAAGTTCACAGGCAGATGTGTCCCAGGGACACATGCAAAGAGGCTCCTGCCCGGGCCACAGGCTGCCCACTGCCCCTGCCCCAGATCGGGTGCCGCCAATCAGCCCTGTCGGAGTCCCCTTCCTCTAGAGGGAGTATTGGACCAACACTTGTAGAAAACGGTGTCCTCGTGGGCAACTCATTGGAGGGACACAAATAAATCTTTGCCGTCTTTCTGCGGAAGCTTACGAGTGTTCACACCTAAGCGTCTTACAAGGTCAGCTGTTTAGCTAAACATGAGCTCATGATCTAAATTTACACAATAATGAAAAAATCAGCTACGAGGGGAGACAATCAGTAAAGACTATCAATACCAGAATTAGATTCCCAAGGCCATCCATCAATTGTTGGAATAATCAGGTGCAAGGCAGAATATATACATAAAACTGGAACTGAAACAAGGAACAAGGATGTTTTCAAAGACTGGTAGGATCTCTAAAACATTTTTAAAGGACATGTCATTGATAAAGCTAAATACTCAAAGGTTGTGTAATACAACAGATTAAGCATTGAGAAGAGTGAAATTATGCTGTTTTGAAAACTATGGCAGGTGAGATTTTCTGCCTAATTATATAAGAAGATTTCTCGAAAAATACACATTATTTCAGTGACTTATTGGCTGTGAAATAAGTTAAGGGTATTTCAAATGGCTTGTCTGCAAAGAAAGGTGAGATGTAGGGAATCACAGAAAGTCGAGGGGAAAATAGGTCAATATATACATTGCTATATGGTGAACTAAACCTTAGGCCAGCAACAATGGAGAGGACCTGACCCTTAGAAACTTACAAGTAAGCTGGAATCTTCAAAAGTTCAAATCTTTATAAGTAGAATATTTATTAAAATGAATAACCAAGTGTTTTAATTGACATCAGAAGATCAAAACAATAAACCCTGAGAACATAGAAAAAAGATAAATAAAGATATGAGCAGAACTTAATACATCAGAAAACGTATAAAATTGAGGTGATTTAGTAAGTCCAAAGAATCTTCTTTGAAAAGATTGAACAGACACACTTTGATTAAGGACAACAAAAACATAAGTAAAGAATATACAGAAAGAATCAGGACAATGTTATAGCAGAGAATATATGAAATGCCAGTAAATTTGAACATTTCTGTAAAGTGGACCATTTCCTAGCTCCTAAAGTTTACCAAACCTGACACAAGAGGAAATCATTTAAGGTCATCATGTTTTCCCTTGGCATTCTCGGAACGCCCTGGCCTCAGGATGCAGCCTCTGTAGTCCAGGGTAACCTGCGGAGAGGGGGCGGGGCTGAGGGTGGTTGGAACTCTGGCCTCACTGAAGGAGTGGGTGTGGCCATCTCTGCTGTGACTGAACAAAGGGCAGGGGAGCAGGGGGCCCAGGGCAGGGCCCTCAGAGCACGGCAGGTCCAGTGGGGTGTCACAAGCATTTAGGCCCAGACCAAAGGGCGCCTTCTTTGTCTGCACAGCTGCCCAAACTCTCACCTTTCCACTCAGGCCGACCTCTTACTTGAAGTGTGTGTGGAACCTGTCCTCACAGTACACCTCGCTGCACAGCTAACCATAGGTCTGGGCATCGTAGCTTCCTGCCAGGTGACCGAAGTTCGCAGGCAGATGTGTCCCAGGGACACATGCAAAGAGGCTCCTGCCCGGGCCACAGGCTGCCCACTGCCCCTGCCCCAGATCGGGGGCCGCCAATCAGCCCTGTCGGAGTCCCCTTCCTCTAGAGGGCGTATTGGACCAACACTTGTAGAAAACGGTGTCCTCGTGGGCAACTCATTGGAGGGACACAAATAAATCTTTGCCGTCTTTCTGCGGAAGCTTACGAGCGTTCACACCTAAGCGTCTTACAAGGTCAGCTGTTTAGCTAAACATGAGCTCATGGTCTAAATTTACACAATAATGAAAAAATCAGCTACGAGGGGAGACAATCAGTAAAGACTATCAATACCAGAATTAGATTCCCAAGGCCATCCATCAATTGTTGGAATAATCAGGTGCAAGGCAGAATATATATATAAAACTGGACCTGAAACAAGGAACAAGGATGTTTTCAAAGAATGGCAGGATCTCTACATGTCATTGATAAAGCTAAATACTCAAAGGTTGTGTAATACAACAGATTAAGCATTGAGAAGAGTGAAATTATGCTGTTTTGAAAACTATGGCAGGTGAGATTTTCTGCCTAATTATATAAGAAGATTTCTCTAAAATTACACATTATTTCAATGACTTATTGGCTGTGAAATAAGTTAAGGGTATTTCAAATGGCTTGTCTGCAAAGAAAGGTGAGATGTAGGGAATCACAGAAAGTCGAGGGGAAAATAGGTCAATATATACATTGCTATATGGTGAACTAAACCTTAGGCCAGCAACAATGGAGAGGAACTGACCCTTAGACACTTACAAGTAAGCTGGAATCTTCAAAATTTCAAATCTTTATAAGTAAAATATTTATTAAAATGAATAACCAAGTGTTTTAATTGACATCAGAAGATCAAAACAATAAACCCTGAGAACATAGAAAAAAGATAAACAAAGATATGAGCAGAACTTAATACATCAGAAAACGTATAAAATTGAGGTGATTTAGTAAGTCCAAAGAATCTTCTTTGAAAAGATTGAAAAGACACACTTTGATTAAGGAAAACAAAAACATAAGTAAAGAATATACAGAAAGAATCAGGACAATGTTATAGCAGAGAATATATGAAATGCCAGTAAATTTGAACATTTCTGTAAAGTGGACCATTTCCTAGCTCCTAAAGTTTACCAAACCTGACACAAGAGGAAATCATTTAAGGTCATCATGTCTGCCCTTGGCTTTCAAGGAACGCCCTGGCCTCAGGATGCAGCCTCTGTAGTCCAGGGTAACCTGCGGAGAGGGGGCGGGGCTGAGGGTGGTTGGAACTCTGGCCTCACTGAAGGAGTGGGTGTGGCCATCTCTGCTGTGACTGAACAAAGGGCAGGGGAGCAGGGGGCCCAGCGCAGGGCCCTCAGAGCACGGCAGGTCCAGTGGGGTGTCACAAGCATTTAGGCCCAGGCCAAAGGGCGCCTTCTTTGTCTGCACAGCTGCCCAAACTCTCACCTTTCCACTCAGGCCGACCTCTTACTTGAAGTGTGTGTGGAACCTGTCCTCACAGTACACCTCGCTGCACAGCTAACCATAGGTCTGGGCATCGTAGCTTCCTGCCAGGTGACCGAAGTTCGCAGGCAGATGTGTCCCAGGGACAGATGCAAAGAGGCTCCTGCCCGGGCCACAGGCTGCCCACTGCCCCTGCCCCAGATCGGGGGCCGCCAATCAGCCCTGTCGGAGTCCCCTTCCTCTAGAGGGAGTATTGGACCAACACTTGTAGAAAACGGTGTCCTCGTGGGCAACTCATTGGAGGGACACAAATAAATCTTTGCCGTCTTTCTGCGGAAGCTTACGAGCGTTCACACCTAAGCGTCTTACAAGGTCAGCTGTTTAGCTAAACATGAGCTCATGATCTAAATTTACACAATAATGAAGAAATCAGCTACGAGGGGAGACAATCAGTAAAGACTATCAATACCAGAATTAGATTCCCAAGGCCATCCATCAATTGTTGGAATAATCAGGTGCAAGGCAGAATATATACATAAAACTGGAACTGAAACAAGGAACAAGGATGTTTTCAAAGACTGGTAGGATCTCTAAAACATTTTTAAAGGACATGTCATTGATAAAGCTAAATACTCAAAGGTTGTGTAATACAACAGATTAAGCATTGAGAAGAGTGAAATTATGCTGTTTTGAAAACTATGGCAGGTGAGATTTTCTGCCTAATTATATAAGAAGATTTCTCTAAAAATACACATTATTTCAATGACTTATTGGCTGTGAAATAAGTTAAGGGTATTTCAAATGGCTTGTCTGCAAAGAAAGGTGAGATGTAGGGAATCACAGAAAGTCGAGGGGAAAATAGGTCAATATATACATTGCTATATGGTGAACTAAACCTTAGGCCAGCAACAATGGAGAGGACCTGACCCTTAGACACTTACAAGTAAGCTGGAATCTTCAAAAGTTCAAATCTTTATAAGTAAAATATTTATTAAAATGAATAACCAAGTGTTTTAATTGACATCAGAAGATCAAAACAATAAACCCTGAGAACATAGAAAAAAGATAAACAAAGATATGAGCAGAACTTAATACATCAGAAAACGTATAAAATTGAGGTGATTTAGTAAGTCCAAAGAATCTTCTTTGAAAAGATTGAAAAGACACACTTTGATTAAGGAAAACAAAAACATAAGTAAAGAATATACAGAAAGAATCAGGACAATGTTATAGCAGAGAATATATGAAATGCCAGTAAATTTGAACATTTCTGTAAAGTGGACCATTTCCTAGCTCCTAAAGTTTACCAAACCTGACACAAGAGGAAATCATTTAAGGTCATCATGTCTGCCCTTGGCTTTCAAGGAACGCCCTGGCCTCAGGATGCAGCCTCTGTAGTCCAGGGTAACCTGCGGAGAGGGGGCGGGGCTGAGGGTGGTTGGAACTCTGGCCTCACTGAAGGAGTGGGTGTGGCCATCTCTGCTGTGACTGAACAAAGGGCAGGGGAGCAGGGGGCCCAGCGCAGGGCCCTCAGAGCACAGCAGGTCCAGTGGGGTGTCACAAGCATTTAGGCCCAGGCCAAAGGGCGCCTTCTTTGTCTGCACAGCTGCCCAAACTCTCACCTTTCCACTCAGGCCGACCTCTTACTTGAAGTGTGTGTGGAACCTGTCCTCACAGTACACCTCGCTGCACAGCTAACCATAGGTCTGGGCATCGTAGCTTCCTGCCAGGTGACCGAAGTTCGCAGGCAGATGTGTCCCAGGGACACATGCAAAGAGGCTCCTGCCCGGGCCACAGGCTGCCCACTGCCCCTGCCCCAGATCGGGGGCCGCCAATCAGCCCTGTCGGAGTCCCCTTCCTCTAGAGGGAGTATTGGACCAACACTTGTAGAAAACGGTGTCCTCGTGGGCAACTCATTGGAGGGACACAAATAAATCTTTGCCGTCTTTCTGCAGAAGCTTACGAGCGTTCACACCTAAGCGTCTTACAAGGTCAGCTGTTTAGCTAAACATGAGCTCATGATCTAAATTTACACAATAATGAAAAAATCAGCTACGAGGGGAGACAATCAGTAAAGACTATCAATACCAGAATTAGATTCCCAAGGCCATCCATCAATTGTTGGGATAATCAGGTGCAAGGCAGAATATATACATAAAACTGGAACTGAAACAAGGAACAAGGATGTTTTCAAAGACTGGTAGGATCTCTAAAACATTTTTAAAGGACATGTCATTGATAAAGCTAAATACTCAAAGGTTGTGTAATACAACAGATTAAGCATTGAGAAGAGTGAAATTATGCTGTTTTGAAAACTATGGCAGGTGAGATTTTCTGCCTAATTATATAAGAAGATTTCTCTAAAAATACACATTATTTCAATGACTTATTGGCTGTGAAATAAGTTAAGGGTATTTCAAATGGCTTGTCTGCAAAGAAAGGTGAGATGTAGGGAATCACAGAAAGTCGAGGGGAAAATAGGTCAATATATACATTGCTATATGGTGAACTAAACCTTAGGCCAGCAACAATGGAGAGGACCTGACCCTTAGACACTTACAAGTAAGCTGGAATCTTCAAAATTTCAAATCTTTATAAGTAAAATATTTATTAAAATGAATAACCAAGTGTTTTAATTGACATCAGAAGATCAAAACAATAAACCCTGAGAACATAGAAAAAAGATAAACAAAGATATGAGCAGAACTTAATACATCAGAAAACGTATAAAATTGAGGTGATTTAGTAAGTCCAAAGAATCTTCTTTGAAAAGATTGAAAAGACACACTTTGATTAAGGAAAACAAAAACATAAGTAAAGAATATACAGAAAGAATCAGGACAATGTTATAGCAGAGAATATATGAAATGCCAGTAAATTTGAACATTTCTGTAAAGTGGACCATTTCCTAGCTCCTAAAGTTTACCAAACCTGACACAAGAGGAAATCATTTAAGGTCATCATGTCTGCCCTTGGCATTCTCGGACCGCCCTGGCCTCAGGATGCAGCCTCTGTAGTCCATGGTAACCTGCGGAGAGGGGGCGGGGCTGAGGGTGGTTGGAAATCTGGCCTCACTGAAGGAGTGGGTGTGGCCATCTCTGCTGTGACTGAACAAAGGGCAGGGGAGCAGGGGGCCCAGGGCAGGGCCCTCAGAGCACGGCAGGTCCAGTGGGGTGTCACAAGCATTTAGGCCCAGGCCAAAGGGCGCCTTCTTTGTCTGCACAGCTGCCCAAACTCTCACCTTTCCACTCAGGCCGACCTCTTACTTGAAGTGTGTGTGGAACCTGTCCTCACAGTACACCTCGCTGCACAGCTAACCATAGGTCTGGGCATCGTAGCTTCCTGCCAGGTGACCGAAGTTCGCAGGCAGATGTGTCCCAGGGACACATGCAAAGAGGCTCCTGCCCGGGCCACAGGCTGCCCACTGCCCCTGCCCCAGATCGGGGGCCGCCAATCAGCCCTGTCGGAGTCCCCTTCCTCTAGAGGGAGTATTGGACCAACACTTGTAGAAAACGGTGTCCTCGTGGGCAACTCATTGGAGGGACACAAATAAATCTTTGCCGTCTTTCTGCGGAAGCTTACGAGCGTTCACACCTAAGTGTCTTACAAGGTCAGCTGTTTAGCTAAACATGAGTTCATGATCTAAATTTACACAATAATGAAAAAATCAGCTACGAGGGGAGACAATCAGTAAAGACTATCAATACCAGAATTAGATTCCCAAGGCCATCCATCAATTGTTGGAATAATCAGGTGCAAGGCAGAATATATATATAAAACTGGACCTGAAACAAGGAACAAGGATGTTTTCAAAGACTGGTAGGATTTCTACATGTCATTGATAAAGCTAAATACTCAAAGGTTGTGTAATACAACAGATTAAGCATTGAGAAGAGTGAAATTATGCTGTTTTGAAAACTATGGCAGGTGAGATTTTCTGCCTAATTATATAAGAAGATTTCTCTAAAAATACACATTATTTCAATGACTTATTGGCTGTGAAATAAGTTAAGGGTATTTCAAATGGCTTGTCTGCAAAGAAAGGTGAGATGTAGGGAATCACAGAAAGTCGAGGGGAAAATAGGTCAATATATACATTGCTATATGGTGAACTAAACCTTAGGCCAGCAACAATGGAGAGGACCTGACCCTTAGAAACTTACAAGTAAGCTGGAATCTTCAAAATTTCAAATCTTTATAAGTAAAATATTTATTAAAATGAATAACCAAGTGTTTTAATTGACATCAGAAGATCAAAACAATAAACCCTGAGAACATAGAAAAAAGATAAATAAAGATATGAGCAGAACTTAATACATCAGAAAACGTATAAAATTGAGGTGATTTAGTAAGTCCAAAGAATCTTCTTTGAAAAGATTGAAAAGACACACTTTGATTAAGGAAAACAAAAACATAAGTAAAGAATATACAGAAAGAATCAGGACAATGTTATAGCAGAGAATATATGAAATGCCTGTAAATTTGAACATTTCTGTAAAGTGGACCATTTCCTAGCTCCTAAAGTTTACCAAACCTGACACAAGAGGAAATCATTTAAGGTCATCATGTCTGCCCTTGGCATTCTCGGAACGCCCTGGCCTCAGGATGCAGCCTCTGTAGTCCATGGTAACCTGTGGATAGGGGGCGGGGCTGAGGGTGGTTGGAACTCTGCCCTCACTGAAGGAGTGGGTGTGGCCATCTCTGCTGTGACTGAACAAAGGGCAGGGGAGCAGGGGGCCCAGGGCAGGGCCCTCAGAGCACAGCAGGTCCAGTGGGGTGTCACAAGCATTTAGGCCCAGGCCAAAGGGCGCCTTCTTTGTCTGCACAGCTGCCCAAACTCTCACCTTTCCACTCAGGCCGACCTCTTACTTGAAGTGTGTGTGGAACCTGTCCTCACAGTACACCTCGCTGCACAGCTAACCATAGGTCTGGGCATCGTAGCTTCCTGCCACGTGACCGAAGTTCGCAGGCAGATGTGTCCCAGGGACACATGCAAAGAGGCTCCTGCCCGGGCCACAGGCTGCCCACTGCCCCTGCCCCAGATCGGGGGCCGCCAATCAGCCCTGTCGGAGTCCCCTTCCTCTAGAGGGAGTATTGGACCAACACTTGTAGAAAACGGTGTCCTCGTGGGCAACTCATTGGAGGGACACAAATAAATCTTTGCCGTCTTTCTGCGGAAGCTTACGAGCGTTCACACCTAAGCGTCTTAGAAGGTCAGCTGTTTAGCTATACATGAGCTCATGATCTAAATTTACACAATAATGAAAAAATCAGCTACGAGGGGAGACAATCAGTAAAGACTATCAATACCAGAATTAGATTCCCAAGGCCATCCATCAATTGTTGGAATAATCAGGTGCAAGGCAGAATATATATATAAAACTGGACCTGAAACAAGGAACAAGGATGTTTTCAAAGACTGGTAGGATCTCTACATGTCATTGATAAAGCTAAATACTCAAAGGTTGTGTAATACAACAGATTAAGCATTGAGAAGAGTGAAATTATGCTGTTTTGAAAACTATGGCAGGTGAGATTTTCTGCCTAATTATATAAGAAGATTTCTCTAAAAATACACATTATTTCAATGACTTATTGGCTGTGAAATAAGTTAAGGGTATTTCAAATGGCTTGTCTGCAAAGAAAGGTGAGATGTAGGGAATCACAGAAAGTCGAGGGGAAAATAGGTCAATATATACATTGCTATATGGTGAACTAAACCTTAGGCCAGCAACAATGGAGAGGACCTGACCCTTAGAAACTTACAAGTAAGCTGGAATCTTCAAAAGTTCAAATCTTTATAAGTAAAATATTTATTAAAATGAATAACCAAGTGTTTTAATTGACATCAGAAGATCAAAACAATAAACCCTGAGAACATAGAAAAAAGATAAATAAAGATATGAGCAGAACTTAATACATCAGAAAACGTATAAAATTGAGGTGATTTAGTAAGTCCAAAGAATCTTCTTTGAAAAGATTGAAAAGACACACTTTGATTAAGGAAAGCAAAAACATAAGTAAAGAATATACAGAAAGAATCAGGACAATGTTATAGCAGAGAATATATGAAATGCCAGTAAATTTGAACATTTCTGTAAAGTGGACCATTTCCTTGCTCCTAAAGTTTACCAAACCTGACACAAGAGGAAATCATTTAAGGTCATCATGTCTGCCCTTGGCATTCTCGGAACGCCCTGGCCTCAGGATGCAGCCTCTGTAGTCCAGGGTAACCTGTGGAGAGGGGGCGGGGCTGAGGGTGGTTGGAACTCTGGCCTCACTGAAGGAGTGGGTGTGGCCATCTCTGCTGTGACTGAACAAATGGCAGGGGAGCAGGGGGCCCAGGGCAGGGCCCTCAGAGCACGGCAGGTCCAGTGGGGTGTCACAAGCATTTAGGCCCAGGCCAAAGGGCGCCTTCTTTGTCTGCACAGCTGCCCAAACTCTCACCTTTCCACTCAGGCCGACCTCTTACTTGAAGTGTGTGTGGAACCTGTCCTCACAGTACACCTCGCTGCACAGCTAACCATAGGTCTGGGCATCGTAGCTTCCTGCCAGGTGACCGAAGTTCGCAGGCAGATGTGTCCCAGGGACACATGCAAAGAGGCTCCTGCCCGGGCCACAGGCTGCCCACTGCCCCTGCCCCAGATCGGGTGCCGCCAATCAGCCCTGTCAGAGTCCCCTTCCTCTAGAGGGAGTATTGGACCAACACTTGTAGAAAACGGTGTCCTCGTGGGCAACTCATTGGAGGGACACAAATAAATCTTTGCCGTCTTTCTGCGGAAGCTTACGAGTGTTCACACCTAAGCGTCTTACAAGGTCAGCTGTTTAGCTAAACATGAGCTCATGATCTAAATTTACACAATAATGAAAAAATCAGCTACGAGGGGAGACAATCAGTAAAGACTATCAATACCAGAATTAGATTCCCAAGGCCATCCATCAATTGTTGGAATAATCAGGTGCAAGGCAGAATATATACATAAAACTGGAACTGAAACAAGGAACAAGGATGTTTTCAAAGACTGGTAGGATCTCTAAAACATTTTTAAAGGACATGTCATTGATAAAGCTAAATACTCAAAGGTTGTGTAATACAACAGATTAAGCATTGAGAAGAGTGAAATTATGCTGTTTTGAAAACTATGGCAGGTGAGATTTTCTGCCTAATTATATAAGAAGATTTCTCTAAAAATACACATTATTTCAATGACTTATTGGCTGTGAAATAAGTTAAGGGTATTTCAAATGGCTTGTCTGCAAAGAAAGGTGAGATGTAGGGAATCACAGAAAGTCGAGGGGAAAATAGGTCAATATATACATTGCTATATGGTGAACTAAACCTTAGGCCAGCAACAATGGAGAGGACCTGACCCTTAGAAACTTACAAGTAAGCTGGAATCTTCAAAAGTTCAAATCTTTATAAGTAGAATATTTATTAAAATGAATAACCAAGTGTTTTAATTGACATCAGAAGATCAAAACAATAAACCCTGAGAACATAGAAAAAAGATAAATAAAGATATGAGCAGAACTTAATACAACAGAAAACGGATAAAATTGAGGTGATTTAGTAAGTCCAAAGAATCTTCTTTGAAAAGATTGAAAAGACACACTTTGATTAAGGAAAACAAAAACATAAGTAAAGAATATACAGAAAGAATCAGGACAATGTTATAACAGAGAATATATGAAATGCCAGTAAATTTGAACATTTCTGTAAAGTGGACCATTTCCTAGCTCCTAAAGTTTACCAAACCTGACACAAGAGGAAATCATTTAAGGTCATCATGTCTGCCCTTGGCATTCTCGGACCGCCCTGGCCTCAGGATGCAGCCTCTGTAGTCCATGGTAACCTGCGGAGAGGGGGCGGGGCTGAGGGTGGTTGGAACTCTGGCCTCACTGAAGGAGTGGGTGTGGCCATCTCTGCTGTGACTGAACAAAGGGCAGGGGAGCAGGGGGCCCAGGGCAGGGCCCTCAGAGCACGGCAGGTCCAGTGGGGTGTCACAAGCATTTAGGCCCAGGCCAAAGGGCGCCTTCTTTGTCTGCACAGCTGCCCAAACTCTCACCTTTCCACTCAGGCCGACCTCTTACTTGAAGTGTGTGTGGAACCTGTCCTCACAGTACACCTCGCTGCACAGCTAACCATAGGTCTGGGCATCGTAGCTTCCTGCCAGGTGACCGAAGTTCGCAGGCAGATGTGTCCCAGGGACACATGCAAAGAGGCTCCTGCCCGGGCCACAGGCTGCCCACTGCCCCTGCCCCAGATCGGGGGCCGCCAATCAGCCCTGTCGGAGTCCCCTTCCTCTAGAGGGAGTATTGGACCAACACTTGTAGAAAACGGTGTCCTCGTGGGCAACTCATTGGAGGGACACAAATAAATCTTTGCCGTCTTTCTGCGGAAGCTTACGAGCGTTCACACCTAAGTGTCTTACAAGGTCAGCTGTTTAGCTAAACATGAGCTCATGATCTAAATTTACACAATAATGAAAAAATCAGCTACGAGGGGAGACAATCAGTAAAGACTATCAATACCAGAATTAGATTCCCAAGGCCATCCATCAATTGTTGGAATAATCAGGTGCAAGGCAGAATATATATATAAAACTGGACCTGAAACAAGGAACAAGGATGTTTTCAAAGACTGGTAGGATCTCTACATGTCATTGATAAAGCTAAATACTCAAAGGTTGTGTAATACAACAGATTAAGCATTGAGAAGAGTGAAATTATGCTGTTTTGAAAACTATGGCAGGTGAGATTTTCTGCCTAATTATATAAGAAGATTTCTCTAAAAATACACATTATTTCAATGACTTATTGGCTGTGAAATAAGTTAAGGGTATTTCAAATGGCTTGTCTGCAAAGAAAGGTGAGATGTAGGGAATCACAGAAAGTCGAGGGGAAAATAGGTCAATATATACATTGCTATATGGTGAACTAAACCTTAGGCCAGCAACAATGGAGAGGACCTGACCCTTAGAAACTTACAAGTAAGCTGGAATCTTCAAAATTTCAAATCTTTATAAGTAAAATATTTATTAAAATGAATAACCAAGTGTTTTAATTGACATCAGAAGATCAAAACAATAAACCCTGAGAACATAGAAAAAAGATAAATAAAGATATGAGCAGAACTTAATACATCAGAAAACGTATAAAATTGAGGTGATTTAGTAAGTCCAAAGAATCTTCTTTGAAAAGATTGAAAAGACACACTTTGATTAAGGAAAACAAAAACATAAGTAAAGAATATACAGAAAGAATCAGGACAATGTTATAGCAGAGAATATATGAAATGCCAGTAAATTTGAACATTTCTGTAAAGTGGACCATTTCCTAGCTCCTAAAGTTTACCAAACCTGACACAAGAGGAAATCATTTAAGGTCATCATGTCTGCCCTTGGCATTCTCGGAACGCCCTGGCCTCAGGATGCAGCCTCTGTAGTCCAGGGTAACCTGTGGAGAGGGGGCGGGGCTGAGGGTGGTTGGAACTCTGGAATCACTGAAGGAGTGGGTGTGGCCATCTCTGCTGTGACTGAACAAAGGGCAGGGGAGCAGGGGGCCCAGGGCAGGGCCCTCAGAGCACGGCAGGTCCAGTGGGGTGTCACAAGCATTTAGGCCCAGGCCAAAGGGCGCCTTCTTTGTCTGCACAGCTGCCCAAACTCTCACCTTTCCACTCAGGCCGACCTCTTACTTGAAGTGTGTGTGGAACCTGTCCTCACAGTACACCTCGCTGCACAGCTAACCATAGGTCTGGGCATCGTAGCTTCCTGCCAGGTGACCGAAGTTCGCAGGCAGATGTGTCCCAGGGACACATGCAAAGAGGCTCCTGCCCGGGCCACAGGCTGCCCACTGCCCCTGCCCCAGATCGGGGGCCTCCAATCAGCCCTGTCGGAGTCCCCTTCCTCTAGAGGGAGTATTGGACCAACACTTGTAGAAAACGGTGTCCTCGTGGGCAACTCATTGGAGGGACACAAATAAATCTTTGCCGTCTTTCTGCGGAAGCTTACGAGCGTTCACACCTAAGCGTCTTACAAGGTCAGCTGTTTAGCTAAACATGAGCTCATGATCTAAATTTACACAATAATGAAGAAATCAGCTACGAGGGGAGACAATCAGTAAAGACTATCAATACCAGAATTAGATTCCCAAGGCCATCCATCAATTGTTGGAATAATCAGGTGCAAGGCAGAATATATACATAAAACTGGAACTGAAACAAGGAACAAGGATGTTTTCAAAGACTGGTAGGATCTCTAAATCATGTTTAAAGGACATGTCATTGATAAAGCTAAATACTCAAAGGTTGTGTAATACAACAGATTAAGCATTGAGAAGAGTGAAATTATGCTGTTTTGAAAACTATGGCAGGTGAGATTTTCTGCCTAATTATATAAGAAGATTTCTCTAAAAATACACATTATTTCAATGACTTATTGGCTGTGAAATAAGTTAAGGGTATTTCAAATGGCTTGTCTGCAAAGAAAGGTGAGATGTAGGGAATCACAGAAAGTCGAGGGGAAAATAGGTCAATATATACATTGTTATATGGTGACCTAAACCTTAGGTCAGCAACAATGGAGAGGACCTGACCCTTAGAAACTTACAAGTAAGCTGGAATCTTCCAAAGTTCAAATATTTATAAGTAAAATATTTATTAAAATGAATAACCAAGTGTTTTAATTGACATCAGAAGATCAAAACAATAAACCCTGAGAACATAGAAAAAAGATAAATAAAGATATGAGCAGAACTTAATACAACAGAAAACGTATAAAATTCAGGTGATTTAGTAAGTCCAAAGAATCTTCTTTGAAAAGATTGAAAAGACACACTTTGATTAAGGAAAACAAAAACATAAGTAAAGAATATACAGAAAGAATCAGGACAATGTTATAACAGAGAATATATGAAATGCCAGTAAATTTGAACATTTCTGTAAAGTGGACCATTTCCTAGCTCCTAAAGTTTACCAAACCTGACACAAGAGGAAATCATTTAAGGTCATCATGTCTGCCCTTGGCATTCTCGGACCGCCCTGTCCTCAGGATGCAGCCTCTGTTGTCCATGGTAACCTGCGGAGAGGGGGCGGGGCTGAGGGTGGTTGGAACTCTGGCCTCACTGAAGGAGTGGGTGTGGCCATCTCTGCTGTGACTGAACAAAGGGCAGGGGAGCAGGGGGCCCAGGGCAGGGCCCTCAGAGCACGGCAGGTCCAGTGGGGTGTCACAAGCATTTAGGCCCAGGCCAAAGGGCGCCTTCTTTGTCTGCACAGCTGCCCAAACTCTCACCTTTCCACTCAGGCCGACCTCTTACTTGAAGTGTGTGTGGAACCTGTCCTCACAGTACACCTCGCTGCACAGCTAACCATAGGTCTGGGCATCGTAGCTTCCTGCCACGTGACCGAAGTTCACAGGCAGATGTGTCCCAGGGACACATGCAAAGAGGCTCCTGCCCGGGCCACAGGCTGCCCACTGCCCCTGCCCCAGATCGGGTGCCGCCAATCAGCCCTGTCGGAGTCCCCTTCCTCTAGAGGGAGTATTGGACCAACACTTGTAGAAAACGGTGTCCTCGTGGGCAACTCATTGGAGGGACACAAATAAATCTTTGCCGTCTTTCTGCGGAAGCTTACGAGTGTTCACACCTAAGCGTCTTACAAGGTCAGCTGTTTAGCTAAACATGAGCTCATGATCTAAATTTACACAATAATGAAAAAATCAGCTACGAGGGGAGACAATCAGTAAAGACTATCAATACCAGAATTAGATTCCCAAGGCCATCCATCAATTGTTGGAATAATCAGGTGCAAGGCAGAATATATACATAAAACTGGAACTGAAACAAGGAACAAGGATGTTTTCAAAGACTGGTAGGATCTCTAAAACATTTTTAAAGGACATGTCATTGATAAAGCTAAATACTCAAAGGTTGTGTAATACAACAGATTAAGCATTGAGAAGAGTGAAATTATGCTGTTTTGAAAACTATGGCAGGTGAGATTTTCTGCCTAATTATATAAGAAGATTTCTCGAAAAATACACATTATTTCAGTGACTTATTGGCTGTGAAATAAGTTAAGGGTATTTCAAATGGCTTGTCTGCAAAGAAAGGTGAGATGTAGGGAATCACAGAAAGTCGAGGGGAAAATAGGTCAATATATACATTGCTATATGGTGAACTAAACCTTAGGCCAGCAACAATGGAGAGGACCTGACCCTTAGAAACTTACAAGTAAGCTGGAATCTTCAAAAGTTCAAATCTTTATAAGTAGAATATTTATTAAAATGAATAACCAAGTGTTTTAATTGACATCAGAAGATCAAAACAATAAACCCTGAGAACATAGAAAAAAGATAAATAAAGATATGAGCAGAACTTAATACATCAGAAAACGTATAAAATTGAGGTGATTTAGTAAGTCCAAAGAATCTTCTTTGAAAAGATTGAACAGACACACTTTGATTAAGGACAACAAAAACATAAGTAAAGAATATACAGAAAGAATCAGGACAATGTTATAGCAGAGAATATATGAAATGCCAGTAAATTTGAACATTTCTGTAAAGTGGACCATT
Source organism: Mesoplodon mirus (assembly GCF_964341445.2). Taxonomy (NCBI): domain Eukaryota; kingdom Metazoa; phylum Chordata; class Mammalia; order Artiodactyla; family Ziphiidae; genus Mesoplodon; species Mesoplodon mirus. The sequence goes on along the minus strand of NC_138976.1, from coordinate 180,641,808 downwards.
TCCTAGCTCCTAAAGTTTACCAAACCTGACACAAGAGGAAATCATTTAAGGTCATCATGTTTTCCCTTGGCATTCTCGGAACGCCCTGGCCTCAGGATGCAGCCTCTGTAGTCCAGGGTAACCTGCGGAGAGGGGGCGGGGCTGAGGGTGGTTGGAACTCTGGCCTCACTGAAGGAGTGGGTGTGGCCATCTCTGCTGTGACTGAACAAAGGGCAGGGGAGCAGGGGGCCCAGGGCAGGGCCCTCAGAGCACGGCAGGTCCAGTGGGGTGTCACAAGCATTTAGGCCCAGACCAAAGGGCGCCTTCTTTGTCTGCACAGCTGCCCAAACTCTCACCTTTCCACTCAGGCCGACCTCTTACTTGAAGTGTGTGTGGAACCTGTCCTCACAGTACACCTCGCTGCACAGCTAACCATAGGTCTGGGCATCGTAGCTTCCTGCCAGGTGACCGAAGTTCGCAGGCAGATGTGTCCCAGGGACACATGCAAAGAGGCTCCTGCCCGGGCCACAGGCTGCCCACTGCCCCTGCCCCAGATCGGGGGCCGCCAATCAGCCCTGTCGGAGTCCCCTTCCTCTAGAGGGCGTATTGGACCAACACTTGTAGAAAACGGTGTCCTCGTGGGCAACTCATTGGAGGGACACAAATAAATCTTTGCCGTCTTTCTGCGGAAGCTTACGAGCGTTCACACCTAAGCGTCTTACAAGGTCAGCTGTTTAGCTAAACATGAGCTCATGATCTAAATTTACACAATAATGAAAAAATCAGCTACGAGGGGAGACAATCAGTAAAGACTATCAATACCAGAATTAGATTCCCAAGGCCATCCATCAATTGTTGGAATAATCAGGTGCAAGGCAGAATATATATATAAAACTGGACCTGAAACAAGGAACAAGGATGTTTTCAAAGAATGGCAGGATCTCTACATGTCATTGATAAAGCTAAATACTCAAAGGTTGTGTAATACAACAGATTAAGCATTGAGAAGAGTGAAATTATGCTGTTTTGAAAACTATGGCAGGTGAGATTTTCTGCCTAATTATATAAGAAGATTTCTCTAAAATTACACATTATTTCAATGACTTATTGGCTGTGAAATAAGTTAAGGGTATTTCAAATGGCTTGTCTGCAAAGAAAGGTGAGATGTAGGGAATCACAGAAAGTCGAGGGGAAAATAGGTCAATATATACATTGCTATATGGTGAACTAAACCTTAGGCCAGCAACAATGGAGAGGAACTGACCCTTAGACACTTACAAGTAAGCTGGAATCTTCAAAATTTCAAATCTTTATAAGTAAAATATTTATTAAAATGAATAACCAAGTGTTTTAATTGACATCAGAAGATCAAAACAATAAACCCTGAGAACATAGAAAAAAGATAAACAAAGATATGAGCAGAACTTAATACATCAGAAAACGTATAAAATTGAGGTGATTTAGTAAGTCCAAAGAATCTTCTTTGAAAAGATTGAAAAGACACACTTTGATTAAGGAAAACAAAAACATAAGTAAAGAATATACAGAAAGAATCAGGACAATGTTATAGCAGAGAATATATGAAATGCCAGTAAATTTGAACATTTCTGTAAAGTGGACCATTTCCTAGCTCCTAAAGTTTACCAAACCTGACACAAGAGGAAATCATTTAAGGTCATCATGTCTGCCCTTGGCTTTCAAGGAACGCCCTGGCCTCAGGATGCAGCCTCTGTAGTCCAGGGTAACCTGCGGAGAGGGGGCGGGGCTGAGGGTGGTTGGAACTCTGGCCTCACTGAAGGAGTGGGTGTGGCCATCTCTGCTGTGACTGAACAAAGGGCAGGGGAGCAGGGGGCCCAGCGCAGGGCCCTCAGAGCACGGCAGGTCCAGTGGGGTGTCACAAGCATTTAGGCCCAGGCCAAAGGGCGCCTTCTTTGTCTGCACAGCTGCCCAAACTCTCACCTTTCCACTCAGGCCGACCTCTTACTTGAAGTGTGTGTGGAACCTGTCCTCACAGTACACCTCGCTGCACAGCTAACCATAGGTCTGGGCATCGTAGCTTCCTGCCAGGTGACCGAAGTTCGCAGGCAGATGTGTCCCAGGGACAGATGCAAAGAGGCTCCTGCCCGGGCCACAGGCTGCCCACTGCCCCTGCCCCAGATCGGGGGCCGCCAATCAGCCCTGTCGGAGTCCCCTTCCTCTAGAGGGAGTATTGGACCAACACTTGTAGAAAACGGTGTCCTCGTGGGCAACTCATTGGAGGGACACAAATAAATCTTTGCCGTCTTTCTGCGGAAGCTTACGAGCGTTCACACCTAAGCGTCTTACAAGGTCAGCTGTTTAGCTAAACATGAGCTCATGATCTAAATTTACACAATAATGAAGAAATCAGCTACGAGGGGAGACAATCAGTAAAGACTATCAATACCAGAATTAGATTCCCAAGGCCATCCATCAATTGTTGGAATAATCAGGTGCAAGGCAGAATATATACATAAAACTGGAACTGAAACAAGGAACAAGGATGTTTTCAAAGACTGGTAGGATCTCTAAAACATTTTTAAAGGACATGTCATTGATAAAGCTAAATACTCAAAGGTTGTGTAATACAACAGATTAAGCATTGAGAAGAGTGAAATTATGCTGTTTTGAAAACTATGGCAGGTGAGATTTTCTGCCTAATTATATAAGAAGATTTCTCTAAAAATACACATTATTTCAATGACTTATTGGCTGTGAAATAAGTTAAGGGTATTTCAAATGGCTTGTCTGCAAAGAAAGGTGAGATGTAGGGAATCACAGAAAGTCGAGGGGAAAATAGGTCAATATATACATTGCTATATGGTGAACTAAACCTTAGGCCAGCAACAATGGAGAGGACCTGACCCTTAGACACTTACAAGTAAGCTGGAATCTTCAAAAGTTCAAATCTTTATAAGTAAAATATTTATTAAAATGAATAACCAAGTGTTTTAATTGACATCAGAAGATCAAAACAATAAACCCTGAGAACATAGAAAAAAGATAAACAAAGATATGAGCAGAACTTAATACATCAGAAAACGTATAAAATTGAGGTGATTTAGTAAGTCCAAAGAATCTTCTTTGAAAAGATTGAAAAGACACACTTTGATTAAGGAAAACAAAAACATAAGTAAAGAATATACAGAAAGAATCAGGACAATGTTATAGCAGAGAATATATGAAATGCCAGTAAATTTGAACATTTCTGTAAAGTGGACCATTTCCTAGCTCCTAAAGTTTACCAAACCTGACACAAGAGGAAATCATTTAAGGTCATCATGTCTGCCCTTGGCTTTCAAGGAACGCCCTGGCCTCAGGATGCAGCCTCTGTAGTCCAGGGTAACCTGCGGCGAGGGGGCGGGGCTGAGGGTGGTTGGAACTCTGGCCTCACTGAAGGAGTGGGTGTGGCCATCTCTGCTGTGACTGAACAAAGGGCAGGGGAGCAGGGGGCCCAGCGCAGGGCCCTCAGAGCACGGCAGGTCCAGTGGGGTGTCACAAGCATTTAGGCCCAGGCCAAAGGGCGCCTTCTTTGTCTGCACAGCTGCCCAAACTCTCACCTTTCCACTCAGGCCGACCTCTTACTTGAAGTGTGTGTGGAACCTGTCCTCACAGTACACCTCGCTGCACAGCTAACCATAGGTCTGGGCATCGTAGCTTCCTGCCAGGTGACCGAAGTTCGCAGGCAGATGTGTCCCAGGGACACATGCAAAGAGGCTCCTGCCCGGGCCACAGGCTGCCCACTGCCCCTGCCCCAGATCGGGGGCCGCCAATCAGCCCTGTCGGAGTCCCCTTCCTCTAGAGGGAGTATTGGACCAACACTTGTAGAAAACGGTGTCCTCGTGGGCAACTCATTGGAGGGACACAAATAAATCTTTGCCGTCTTTCTGCGGAAGCTTACGAGCGTTCACACCTAAGCGTCTTACAAGGTCAGCTGTTTAGCTAAACATGAGCTCATGATCTAAATTTACACAATAATGAAGAAATCAGCTACGAGGGGAGACAATCAGTAAAGACTATCAATACCAGAATTAGATTCCCAAGGCCATCCATCAATTGTTGGAATAATCAGGTGCAAGGCAGAATATATACATAAAACTGGAACTGAAACAAGGAACAAGGATGTTTTCAAAGACTGGTAGGATCTCTAAAACATTTTTAAAGGACATGTCATTGATAAAGCTAAATACTCAAAGGTTGTGTAATACAACAGATTAAGCATTGAGAAGAGTGAAATTATGCTGTTTTGAAAACTATGGCAGGTGAGATTTTCTGCCTAATTATATAAGAAGATTTCTCTAAAAATACACATTATTTCAATGACTTATTGGCTGTGAAATAAGTTAAGGGTATTTCAAATGGCTTGTCTGCAAAGAAAGGTGAGATGTAGGGAATCACAGAAAGTCGAGGGGAAAATAGGTCAATATATACATTGCTATATGGTGAACTAAACCTTAGGCCAGCAACAATGGAGAGGACCTGACCCTTAGACACTTACAAGTAAGCTGGAATCTTCAAAAGTTCAAATCTTTATAAGTAAAATATTTATTAAAATGAATAACCAAGTGTTTTAATTGACATCAGAAGATCAAAACAATAAACCCTGAGAACATAGAAAAAAGATAAACAAAGATATGAGCAGAACTTAATACATCAGAAAACGTATAAAATTGAGGTGATTTAGTAAGTCCAAAGAATCTTCTTTGAAAAGATTGAAAAGACACACTTTGATTAAGGAAAACAAAAACATAAGTAAAGAATATACAGAAAGAATCAGGACAATGTTATAGCAGAGAATATATGAAATGCCAGTAAATTTGAACATTTCTGTAAAGTGGACCATTTCCTAGCTCCTAAAGTTTACCAAACCTGACACAAGAGGAAATCATTTAAGGTCATCATGTCTGCCCTTGGCTTTCAAGGAACGCCCTGGCCTCAGGATGCAGCCTCTGTAGTCCAGGGTAACCTGCGGAGAGGGGGCGGGGCTGAGGGTGGTTGGAACTCTGGCCTCACTGAAGGAGTGGGTGTGGCCATCTCTGCTGTGACTGAACAAAGGGCAGGGGAGCAGGGGGCCCAGCGCAGGGCCCTCAGAGCACGGCAGGTCCAGTGGGGTGTCACAAGCATTTAGGCCCAGGCCAAAGGGCGCCTTCTTTGTCTGCACAGCTGCCCAAACTCTCACCTTTCCACTCAGGCCGACCTCTTACTTGAAGTGTGTGTGGAACCTGTCCTCACAGTACACCTCGCTGCACAGCTAACCATAGGTCTGGGCATCGTAGCTTCCTGCCAGGTGACCGAAGTTCGCAGGCAGATGTGTCCCAGGGACAGATGCAAAGAGGCTCCTGCCCGGGCCACAGGCTGCCCACTGCCCCTGCCCCAGATCGGGGGCCGCCAATCAGCCCTGTCGGAGTCCCCTTCCTCTAGAGGGAGTATTGGACCAACACTTGTAGAAAACGGTGTCCTCGTGGGCAACTCATTGGAGGGACACAAATAAATCTTTGCCGTCTTTCTGCGGAAGCTTACGAGCGTTCACACCTAAGCGTCTTACAAGGTCAGCTGTTTAGCTAAACATGAGCTCATGATCTAAATTTACACAATAATGAAGAAATCAGCTACGAGGGGAGACAATCAGTAAAGACTATCAATACCAGAATTAGATTCCCAAGGCCATCCATCAATTGTTGGAATAATCAGGTGCAAGGCAGAATATATACATAAAACTGGAACTGAAACAAGGAACAAGGATGTTTTCAAAGACTGGTAGGATCTCTAAAACATTTTTAAAGGACATGTCATTGATAAAGCTAAATACTCAAAGGTTGTGTAATACAACAGATTAAGCATTGAGAAGAGTGAAATTATGCTGTTTTGAAAACTATGGCAGGTGAGATTTTCTGCCTAATTATATAAGAAGATTTCTCTAAAAATACACATTATTTCAATGACTTATTGGCTGTGAAATAAGTTAAGGGTATTTCAAATGGCTTGTCTGCAAAGAAAGGTGAGATGTAGGGAATCACAGAAAGTCGAGGGGAAAATAGGTCAATATATACATTGCTATATGGTGAACTAAACCTTAGGCCAGCAACAATGGAGAGGACCTGACCCTTAGACACTTACAAGTAAGCTGGAATCTTCAAAAGTTCAAATCTTTATAAGTAAAATATTTATTAAAATGAATAACCAAGTGTTTTAATTGACATCAGAAGATCAAAACAATAAACCCTGAGAACATAGAAAAAAGATAAACAAAGATATGAGCAGAACTTAATACATCAGAAAACGTATAAAATTGAGGTGATTTAGTAAGTCCAAAGAATCTTCTTTGAAAAGATTGAAAAGACACACTTTGATTAAGGAAAACAAAAACATAAGTAAAGAATATACAGAAAGAATCAGGACAATGTTATAGCAGAGAATATATGAAATGCCAGTAAATTTGAACATTTCTGTAAAGTGGACCATTTCCTAGCTCCTAAAGTTTACCAAACCTGACACAAGAGGAAATCATTTAAGGTCATCATGTCTGCCCTTGGCTTTCAAGGAACGCCCTGGCCTCAGGATGCAGCCTCTGTAGTCCAGGGTAACCTGCGGAGAGGGGGCGGGGCTGAGGGTGGTTGGAACTCTGGCCTCACTGAAGGAGTGGGTGTGGCCATCTCTGCTGTGACTGAACAAAGGGCAGGGGAGCAGGGGGCCCAGCGCAGGGCCCTCAGAGCACAGCAGGTCCAGTGGGGTGTCACAAGCATTTAGGCCCAGGCCAAAGGGCGCCTTCTTTGTCTGCACAGCTGCCCAAACTCTCACCTTTCCACTCAGGCCGACCTCTTACTTGAAGTGTGTGTGGAACCTGTCCTCACAGTACACCTCGCTGCACAGCTAACCATAGGTCTGGGCATCGTAGCTTCCTGCCAGGTGACCGAAGTTCGCAGGCAGATGTGTCCCAGGGACACATGCAAAGAGGCTCCTGCCCGGGCCACAGGCTGCCCACTGCCCCTGCCCCAGATCGGGGGCCGCCAATCAGCCCTGTCGGAGTCCCCTTCCTCTAGAGGGAGTATTGGACCAACACTTGTAGAAAACGGTGTCCTCGTGGGCAACTCATTGGAGGGACACAAATAAATCTTTGCCGTCTTTCTGCAGAAGCTTACGAGCGTTCACACCTAAGCGTCTTACAAGGTCAGCTGTTTAGCTAAACATGAGCTCATGATCTAAATTTACACAATAATGAAGAAATCAGCTACGAGGGGAGACAATCAGTAAAGACTATCAATACCAGAATTAGATTCCCAAGGCCATCCATCAATTGTTGGAATAATCAGGTGCAAGGCAGAATATATACATAAAACTGGAACTGAAACAAGGAACAAGGATGTTTTCAAAGACTGGTAGGATCTCTAAAACATTTTTAAAGGACATGTCATTGATAAAGCTAAATACTCAAAGGTTGTGTAATACAACAGATTAAGCATTGAGAAGAGTGAAATTATGCTGTTTTGAAAACTATGGCAGGTGAGATTTTCTGCCTAATTATATAAGAAGATTTCTCTAAAAATACACATTATTTCAATGACTTATTGGCTGTGAAATAAGTTAAGGGTATTTCAAATGGCTTGTCTGCAAAGAAAGGTGAGATGTAGGGAATCACAGAAATTCGAGGGGAAAATAGGTCAATATATACATTGCTATATGGTGAACTAAACCTTAGGCCAGCAACAATGGAGAGGACCTGACCCTTAGAAACTTACAAGTAAGCTGGAATCTTCAAAAGTTCAAATCTTTATAAGTAGAATATTTATTAAAATGAATAACCAAGTGTTTTAATTGACATCAGAAGATCAAAACAATAAACCCTGAGAACATAGAAAAAAGATAAATAAAGATATGAGCAGAACTTAATACAACAGAAAACGGATAAAATTGAGGTGATTTAGTAAGTCCAAAGAATCTTCTTTGAAAAGATTGAAAAGACACACTTTGATTAAGGAAAACAAAAACATAAGTAAAGAATATACAGAAAGAACCAGGACAATGTTATAGCAGAGAATATATGAAATGCCAGTAAATTTGAACATTTCTGTAAAGTGGACCATTTCCTAGCTCCTAAAGTTTACCAAACCTGACACAAGAGGAAATCATTTAAGGTCATCATGTCTGCCCTTGGCATTCTCGGAACGCCCTGGCCTCAGGATGCAGCCTCTGTAGTCCATGGTAACCTGCGGAGAGGGGGCGGGGCTGAGGGTGGTTGGAACTCTGGCCTCACTGAAGGAGTGGGTGTGGCCATCTCTGCTGTGACTGAACAAAGGGCAGGGGAGCAGGGGGCCCAGGGCAGGGCCCTCAGAGCACGGCAGGTCCAGTGGGGTGTCACAAGCATTTAGGCCCATGCCATAGGGCGCCTTCTTTGTCTGCACAGCTACACAAACTCTCACCTTTCCACTCAGGCCGACCTCTTACTTGAAGTGTGTGTGGAACCTGTCCTCACAGTACACCTCGCTGCACAGCTAACCATAGGTCTGGGCATCGTAGCTTCCTGCCAGGTGACCGAAGTTCGCAGGCAGATGTGTCCCAGGGACACATGCAAAGTGGCTCCTGCCCGGGCCACAGGCTGCCCACTGCCCGTGCCCCAGATCGGGGGCCGCAAATCAGCCCTGTCGGAGTCCCCTTCCTCTAGAGGGAGTATTGGACCAACACTTGTAGAAAACGGTGTCCTCGTGGGCAACTCATTGGAGGGACACAAATAAATCTTTGCCGTCTTTCTGCGGAAGCTTACGAGCGTTCACACCTAAGCGTCTTACAAGGTCAGCTGTTTAGCTAAACATGAGCTCATGATCTAAATTTACACAATAATGAAAAAATCAGCTACGAGGAGAGACAATCAGTAAAGACTATCAATACCAGAATTAGATTCCCAAGGCCATCCATCAATTGTTGGAATAATCAGGTGCAAGGCAGAATATATATATAAAACTGGACCTGAAACAAGGAACAAGGATGTTTTCAAAGACTGGCAGGATCTCTACATGTCATTGATAAAGCTAAATACTCAAAGGTTGTGTAATACAACAGATTAAGCATTGAGAAGAGTGAAATTATGCTGTTTTGAAAACTATGGCAGGTGAGATTTTCTGCCTAATTATATAAGAAGATTTCTCTAAAATTACACATTATTTCAATGACTTATTGGCTGTGAAATAAGTTAAGGGTATTTCAAATGGCTTGTCTGCAAAGAAAGGTGAGATGTAGGGAATCACAGAAAGTCGAGGGGAAAATAGGTCAATATATACATTGCTATATGGTGAACTAAACCTTAGGCCAGCAACAATGGAGAGGACCTGACCCTTAGACACTTACAAGTAAGCTGGAATCTTCAAAATTTCAAATCTTTATAAGTAAAATATTTATTAAAATGAATAACAAAGTGTTTTAATTGACATCAGAAGATCAAAACAATAAACCCTGAGAACATAGAAAAAAGATAAACAAAGATATGAGCAGAACTTAATACATCAGAAAACGTATAAAATTGAGGTGATTTAGTAAGTCCAAAGAATCTTCTTTGAAAAGATTGAAAAGACACACTTTGATTAAGGAAAACAAAAACATAAGTAAAGAATATACAGAAAGAATCAGGACAATGTTATAGCAGAGAATATATGAAATGCCAGTAAATTTGAACATTTCTGTAAAGTGGACCATTTCCTAGCTCCTAAAGTTTACCAAACCTGACACAAGAGGAAATCATTTAAGGTCATCATGTCTGCCCTTGGCTTTCAAGGAACGCCCTGGCCTCAGGATGCAGCCTCTGTAGTCCAGGGTAACCTGCGGCGAGGGGGCGGGGCTGAGGGTGGTTGGAACTCTGGCCTCACTGAAGGAGTGGGTGTGGCCATCTCTGCTGTGACTGAACAAAGGGCAGGGGAGCAGGGGGCCCAGCGCAGGGCCCTCAGAGCACGGCAGGTCCAGTGGGGTGTCACAAGCATTTAGGCCCAGGCCAAAGGGCGCCTTCTTTGTCTGCACAGCTGCCCAAACTCTCACCTTTCCACTCAGGCCGACCTCTTACTTGAAGTGTGTGTGGAACCTGTCCTCACAGTACACCTCGCTGCACAGCTAACCATAGGTCTGGGCATCGTAGCTTCCTGCCAGGTGACCGAAGTTCGCAGGCAGATGTGTCCCAGGGACACATGCAAAGAGGCTCCTGCCCGGGCCACAGGCTGCCCACTGCCCCTGCCCCAGATCGGGGGCCGCCAATCAGCCCTGTCGGAGTCCCCTTCCTCTAGAGGGAGTATTGGACCAACACTTGTAGAAAACGGTGTCCTCGTGGGCAACTCATTGGAGGGACACAAATAAATCTTTGCCGTCTTTCTGCGGAAGCTTACGAGCGTTCACACCTAAGCGTCTTACAAGGTCAGCTGTTTAGCTAAACATGAGCTCATGATCTAAATTTACACAATAATGAAGAAATCAGCTACGAGGGGAGACAATCAGTAAAGACTATCAATACCAGAATTAGATTCCCAAGGCCATCCATCAATTGTTGGAATAATCAGGTGCAAGGCAGAATATATACATAAAACTGGAACTGAAACAAGGAACAAGGATGTTTTCAAAGACTGGTAGGATCTCTAAAACATTTTTAAAGGACATGTCATTGATAAAGCTAAATACTCAAAGGTTGTGTAATACAACAGATTAAGCATTGAGAAGAGTGAAATTATGCTGTTTTGAAAACTATGGCAGGTGAGATTTTCTGCCTAATTATATAAGAAGATTTCTCTAAAAATACACATTATTTCAATGACTTATTGGCTGTGAAATAAGTTAAGGGTATTTCAAATGGCTTGTCTGCAAAGAAAGGTGAGATGTAGGGAATCACAGAAAGTCGAGGGGAAAATAGGTCAATATATACATTGCTATATGGTGAACTAAACCTTAGGCCAGCAACAATGGAGAGGACCTGACCCTTAGACACTTACAAGTAAGCTGGAATCTTCAAAAGTTCAAATCTTTATAAGTAAAATATTTATTAAAATGAATAACCAAGTGTTTTAATTGACATCAGAAGATCAAAACAATAAACCCTGAGAACATAGAAAAAAGATAAACAAAGATATGAGCAGAACTTAATACATCAGAAAACGTATAAAATTGAGGTGATTTAGTAAGTCCAAAGAATCTTCTTTGAAAAGATTGAAAAGACACACTTTGATTAAGGAAAACAAAAACATAAGTAAAGAATATACAGAAAGAATCAGGACAATGTTATAGCAGAGAATATATGAAATGCCAGTAAATTTGAACATTTCTGTAAAGTGGACCATTTCCTAGCTCCTAAAGTTTACCAAACCTGACACAAGAGGAAATCATTTAAGGTCATCATGTCTGCCCTTGGCTTTCAAGGAACGCCCTGGCCTCAGGATGCAGCCTCTGTAGTCCAGGGTAACCTGCGGAGAGGGGGCGGGGCTGAGGGTGGTTGGAACTCTGGCCTCACTGAAGGAGTGGGTGTGGCCATCTCTGCTGTGACTGAACAAAGGGCAGGGGAGCAGGGGGCCCAGCGCAGGGCCCTCAGAGCACAGCAGGTCCAGTGGGGTGTCACAAGCATTTAGGCCCAGGCCAAAGGGCGCCTTCTTTGTCTGCACAGCTGCCCAAACTCTCACCTTTCCACTCAGGCCGACCTCTTACTTGAAGTGTGTGTGGAACCTGTCCTCACAGTACACCTCGCTGCACAGCTAACCATAGGTCTGGGCATCGTAGCTTCCTGCCAGGTGACCGAAGTTCGCAGGCAGATGTGTCCCAGGGACACATGCAAAGAGGCTCCTGCCCGGGCCACAGGCTGCCCACTGCCCCTGCCCCAGATCGGGGGCCGCCAATCAGCCCTGTCGGAGTCCCCTTCCTCTAGAGGGAGTATTGGAACAACACTTGTAGAAAACGGTGTCCTCGTGGGCAACTCATTGGAGGGACACAAATAAATCTTTGCCGTCTTTCTGCGGAAGCTTACGAGCGTTCACACCTAAGCGTCTTACAAGGTCAGCTGTTTAGCTAAACATGAGCTCATGATCTAAATTTACACAATAATGAAGAAATCAGCTACGAGGGGAGACAATCAGTAAAGACTATCAATACCAGAATTAGATTCCCAAGGCCATCCATCAATTGTTGGAATAATCAGGTGCAAGGCAGAATATATACATAAAACTGGAACTGAAACAAGGAACAAGGATGTTTTCAAAGACTGGTAGGATCTCTAAAACATTTTTAAAGGACATGTCATTGATAAAGCTAAATACTCAAAGGTTGTGTAATACAACAGATTAAGCATTGAGAAGAGTGAAATTATGCTGTTTTGAAAACTATGGCAGGTGAGATTTTCTGCCTAATTATATAAGAAGATTTCTCTAAAAATACACATTATTTCAATGACTTATTGGCTGTGAAATAAGTTAAGGGTATTTCAAATGGCTTGTCTGCAAAGAAAGGTGAGATGTAGGGAATCACAGAAAGTCGAGGGGAAAATAGGTCAATATATACATTGCTATATGGTGAACTAAACCTTAGGCCAGCAACAATGGAGAGGACCTGACCCTTAGAAACTTACAAGTAAGCTGGAATCTTCAAAAGTTCAAATCTTTATAAGTAGAATATTTATTAAAATGAATAACCAAGTGTTTTAATTGACATCAGAAGATCAAAACAATAAACCCTGAGAACATAGAAAAAAGATAAATAAAGATATGAGCAGAACTTAATACAACAGAAAACGGATAAAATTGAGGTGATTTAGTAAGTCCAAAGAATCTTCTTTGAAAAGATTGAAAAGACACACTTTGATTAAGGAAAACAAAAACATAAGTAAAGAATATACAGAAAGAACCAGGACAATGTTATAACAGAGAATATATGAAATGCCAGTAAATTTGAACATTTCTGTAAAGTGGACCATTTCCTAGCTCCTAAAGTTTACCAAACCTGACACAAGAGGAAATCATTTAAGGTCATCATGTCTGCCCTTGGCATTCTCGGAACGCCCTGGCCTCAGGATGCAGCCTCTGTAGTCCATGGTAACCTGCGGAGAGGGGGCGGGGCTGAGGGTGGTTGGAACTCTGGCCTCACTGAAGGAGTGGGTGTGGCCATCTCTGCTGTGACTGAACAAAGGGCAGGGGAGCAGGGGGCCCAGGGCAGGGCCCTCAGAGCACGGCAGGTCCAGTGGGGTGTCACAAGCATTTAGGCCCATGCCATAGGGCGCCTTCTTTGTCTGCACAGCTGCCCAAACTCTCACCTTTCCACTCAGGCCGACCTCTTACTTGAAGTGTGTGTGGAACCTGTCCTCACAGTACACCTCGCTGCACAGCTAACCATAGGTCTGGGCATCGTAGCTTCCTGCCAGGTGACCGAAGTTCGCAGGCAGATGTGTCCCAGGGACACATGCAAAGTGGCTCCTGCCCGGGCCACTGGCTGCCCACTGCCCCTGCCCCAGATCGGGGGCCGCCAATCAGCCCTGTCGGAGTCCCCTTCCTCTAGAGGGAGTATTGGACCAACACTTGTAGAAAACGGTGTCCTCGTGGGCAACTCATTGGAGGGACACAAATAAATCTTTGCCGTCTTTCTGCGGAAGCTTACAAGCGTTCACACCTAAGCGTCTTACAAGGTCAGCTGTTTAGCTAAACATGAGCTCATGATCTAAATTTACACAATAATGAAAAAATCAGCTACGAGGGGAGACAATCAGTAAAGACTATCAATACCAGAATTAGATTCCCAAGGCCATCCATCAATTGTTGGAATAATCAGGTGCAAGGCAGAATATATATATAAAACTGGACCTGAAACAAGGAACAAGGATGTTTTCAAAGACTGGTAGGATCTCTACATGTCATTGATAAAGCTAAATACTCAAAGGTTGTGTAATACAACAGATTAAGCATTGAGAAGAGTGAAATTATGCTGTTTTGAAAACTATGGCAGGTGAGATTTTCTGCCTAATTATATAAGAAGATTTCTCTAAAAATACACATTATTTCAATGACTTATTGGCTGTGAAATAAGTTAAGGGTATTTCAAATGGCTTGTCTGCAAAGAAAGGTGAGATGTAGGGAATCACAGAAAGTCGAGGGGAAAATAGGTCAATATATACATTGCTATATGGTGAACTAAACCTTAGGCCAGCAACAATGGAGAGGACCTGACCCATAGAAACTTACAAGTAAGCTGGAATCTTCAAAATTTCAAATCTTTATAAGTAAAATATTTATTAAAATGAATAACCAAGTGTTTTAATTGACATCAGAAGATCAAAACAATAAACCCTGAGAACATAGAAAAAAGATAAATAAAGATATGAGCAGAACTTAATACATCAGAAAACGTATAAAATTGAGGTGATTTAGTAAGTCCAAAGAATCTTCTTTGAAAAGATTGAAAAGACACACTTTGATTAAGGAAAACAAAAACATAAGTAAAGAATATACAGAAAGAATCAGGACAATGTTATAGCAGAGAATATATGAAATGCCAGTAAATTTGAACATTTCTGTAAAGTGGACCATTTCCTAGCTCCTAAAGTTTACCAAACCTGACACAAGAGGAAATCATTTAAGGTCATCATGTCTGCCCTTGGCATTCTCGGAACGCCCTGGCCTCAGGATGCAGCCTCTGTAGTCCAGGGTAACCTGCGGTGAGGGGGCGGGGCTGAGGGTGGTTGGAACTCTGGCCTCACTGAAGGAGTGGGTGTGGCCATCTCTGCTGTGACTGAACAAAGGGCAGGGGAGCAGGGGGCCCAGGGCAGGGCCCTCAGAGCACGGCAGGTCCAGTGGGGTGTCACAAGCATTTAGGCCCAGGCCAAAGGGCGCCTTCTTTGTCTGCACAGCTGCCCAAACTCTCACCTTTCCACTCAGGCCGACCTCTTACTTGAAGTGTGTGTGGAACCTGTCCTCACAGTACACCTCGCTGCACAGCTAACCATAGGTCTGGGCATCGTAGCTTCCTGCCAGGTGACCGAAGTTCGCAGGCAGATGTGTCCCAGGGACAGATGCAAAGAGGCTCCTGCCCGGGCCACAGGCTGCCCACTGCCCCTGCCCCAGATCGGGGGCCGCCAATCAGCCCTGTGTGAGTCCCCTGCCTCTAGAGGGAGTATTGGACCAACACTTGTAGAAAACGGTGTCCTCGTGGGCAACTCATTGGAGGGACACAAATAAATCTTTGCCGTCTTTCTGCGGAAGCTTACGAGCGTTCACACCTAAGCTTCTTACAAGGTCAGCTGTTTAGCTAAACATGAGCTCATGATCTAAATTTACACAATAATGAAAAAATCAGCTACGAGGGGAGACAATCAGTAAAGACTATCAATACCAGAATTAGATTCCCAAGGCCATCCATCAATTGTTGGAATAATCAGGTGCAAGGCAGAATATATATATAAAACTGGACCTGAAACAAGGAACAAGGATGTTTTCAAAGACTGGCAGGATCTCTACATGTCATTGATAAAGCTAAATACTCAAAGGTTGTGTAATACAACAGATTAAGCATTGAGAAGAGTGAAATTATGCTGTTTTGAAAACTATGGCAGGTGAGATTTTCTGCCTAATTATATAAGAAGATTTCTCTAAAAATACACATTATTTCAATGACTTATTGGCTGTGAACTAAGTTAAGGGTATTTCAAATGGCTTGTCTGCAAAGAAAGGTGAGATGTAGGGAATCACAGAAAGTCGAGGGGAAAATAGGTCAATATATACATTGCTATATGGTGAACTAAACCTTAGGCCAGCAACAATGGAGAGGACCTGACCCTTAGAAACTTACAAGTAAGCTGGAATCTTCAAAATTTCAAATCTTTATAAGTAAAATATTTATTAAAATGAATAACCAAGTGTTTTAATTGACATCAGAAGATCAAAACAATAAACCCTGAGAACATAGAAAAAAGATAAATAAAGATATGAGCAGAACTTAATACATCAGAAAACGTATAAAATTGAGGTGATTTAGTAAGTCCAAAGAATCTTCTTTGAAAAGATTGAAAAGACACACTTTGATTAAGGAAAACAAAAACATAAGTAAAGAATATACAGAAAGAATCAGGACAATGTTATAGCAGAGAATATATGAAATGCCAGTAAATTTGAACATTTCTGTAAAGTGGACCATTTCCTAGCTCCTAAAGTTTACCAAACCTGACACAAGAGGAAATCATTTAAGGTCAACATGTCTGCCCTTGGCATTCTCGGAACGCCCTGGCCTCAGGATGCAGCCTCTGTAGTCCATGGTAACCTGCGGAGAGGGGGCGGGGCTGAGGGTGGTTGGAACACTGGCCTCACTGAAGGAGTGGGTGTGGCCATCTCTGCTGTGACTGAACAAAGGGCAGGGGAGCAGGGGGCCCAGGGCAGGGCCCTCAGAGCACGGCAGGTCCAGTGGGGTGTCACAAGCATTTAGGCCCAGGCCAAAGGGCGCCTTCTTTGTCTGCACAGCTGCCCAAACTCTCACCTTTCCACTCAGGCCGACCTCTTACTTGAAGTGTGTGTGGAACCTGTCCTCACAGTACACCTCGCTGCACAGCTAACCATAGGTCTGGGCATCGTAGCTTCCTGCCAGGTGACCGAAGTTCGCAGGCAGATGTGTCCCAGGGACACATGCAAAGAGGCTCCTGCCCGTGCCACAGGCTGCCCACTGCCCCTGCCCCAGATCGGGGGCCGCCAATCAGCCCTGTCGGAGTCCCCTTCCTCTAGAGGGTGTATTGGACCAACACTTGTAGAAAACGGTGTCCTCGTGGGCAACTCATTGGAGGGACACAAATAAATTTTGCTGACTTTCTCCTGAAGATTACGAGCGTTCACACGTAAGCGTCTTACAAGGTCAGCTGTTTAGCTAAACATGAGCTCATGATCTAAATTTACACAATAATGAAGAAATCAGCTACGAGGGGAGACAATCAGTAAAGAGTATCAATACCAGAATTAGATTCCCAAGGCCATCCATCAATTGTTGGAATAATCAGGGGCAAGGCAGAATATATACATAAAACTGGAACTGAAACAAGGAACAAGGATGTTTTCAAAGACTGGTAGGATCTCTAAAACATTTTTAAAGGACATGTCATTGATAAAGCTAAATACTCAAAGGTTGTGTAATACAACAGATTAAGCATTGAGAAGAGTGAAATTATGCTGTTTTGAAAACTATGGCAGGTGAGATTTTCTGCCTAATTATATAAGAAGATTTCTCTAAAAATACACATTATTTCAATGACTTATTGGCTGTGAAATAAGTTAAGGGTATTTCAAATGGCTTGTCTGCAAAGAAAGGTGAGATGTAGGGAATCACAGAAAGTCGAGGGGAAAATAGGTCAATATATACATTGCTATATGGTGAACTAAACCTTAGGCCAGCAACAATGGAGAGGACCTGACCCTTAGAAACTTACAAGTAAGCTGGAATCTTCAAAAGTTCAAATCTTTATAAGTACAATATTTATTAAAATGAATAACCAAGTGTTTTAATTGACATCAGAAGATCAAAACAATAAACCCTGAGAACATAGAAAAAAGATAAATAAAGATATGAGCAGAACTTAATACATCAGAAAACGTATAAAATTGAGGTGATTTAGTAAGTCCAAAGAATCTTCTTTGAAAAGATTGAAAAGACACACTTTGATTAAGGAAAACAAAAACATAAGTAAAGAATATACAGAAAGAATCAGGACAATGTTATAGCAGAGAATATATGAAATGCCTGTAAATTTGAACATTTATGTAAAGTGGACCATTTCCTAGCTCCTAAAGTTTACCAAACCTGACACAAGAGGAAATCATTTAAGGTCATCATGTCTGCCCTTGGCATTCTCGGAACGCCCTGGCCTCAGGATGCAGCCTCTGTAGTCCAGGGTAACCTGCGGAGAGGGGGCGGGGCTGAGGGTGGTTGGAACTCTGCCCTCACTGAAGGAGTGGGTGTGGCCATCTCTGCTGTGACTGAACAAAGGGCAGGGGAGCAGGGGGCCCAGGGCAGGGCCCTCAGAGCACAGCAGGTCCAGTGGGGTGTCACAAGCATTTAGGCCCAGGCCAAAGGGCGCCTTCTTTGTCTGCACAGCTGCCCAAACTCTCACCTTTCCACTCAGGCCGACCTCTTACTTGAAGTGTGTGTGGAACCTGTCCTCACAGTACACCTCGCTGCACAGCTAACCATAGGTCTGTGCATCGTAGCTTCCTGCCAGGTGACCGAAGTTCGCAGGCAGATGTGTCCCAGGGACACATGCAAAGAGGCTCCTGCCCGGGCCACAGGCTGCCCACTGCCCCTGCCCCAGATCGGGGGCCGCCAATCAGCCCTGTCGGAGTCCCCTTCCTCTAGAGGGAGTATTGGACCAACACTTGTAGAAAACGGTGTCCTCGTGGGCAACTCATTGGAGGGACACAAATAAATCTTTGCCGTCTTTCTGCGGAAGCTTACGAGCGTTCACACCTAAGCGTCTTAGAAGGTCAGCTGTTTAGCTATACATGAGCTCATGATCTAAATTTACACAATAATGAAAAAATCAGCTACGAGGGGAGACAATCAGTAAAGACTATCAATACCAGAATTAGATTCCCAAGGCCATCCATCAATTGTTGGAATAATCAGGTGCAAGGCAGAATATATATATAAAACTGGACCTGAAACAAGGAACAAGGATGTTTTCAAAGACTGGTAGGATCTCTACATGTCATTGATAAAGCTAAATACTCAAAGGTTGTGTAATACAACAGATTAAGCATTGAGAAGAGTGAAATTATGCTGTTTTGAAAACTATGGCAGGTGAGATTTTCTGCCTAATTATATAAGAAGATTTCTCTAAAAATACACATTATTTCAATGACTTATTGGCTGTGAAATAAGTTAAGGGTATTTCAAATGGCTTGTCTGCAAAGAAAGGTGAGATGTAGGGAATCACAGAAAGTCGAGGGGAAAATAGGTCAATATATACATTGCTATATGGTGAACTAAACCTTAGGCCAGCAACAATGGAGAGGACCTGACCCTTAGAAACTTACAAGTAAGCTGGAATCTTCAAAATTTCAAATCTTTATAAGTAAAATATTTATTAAAATGAATAACCAAGTGTGTTAATTGACATCAGAAGATCAAAACAATAAACCCTGAGAACATAGAAAAAAGATAAATAAAGATATGAGCAGAACTTAATACATCAGAAAACGTATAAAATTGAGGTGATTTAGTAAGTCCAAAGAATCTTCTTTGAAAAGATTGAAAAGACACACTTTGATTAAGGAAAACAAAAACATAAGTAAAGAATACACAGAAAGAATCAGGACAATGTTATAGCAGAGAATATATGAAATGCCAGTAAATTTGAACATTTCTGTAAAGTGGACCATTTCCTTGCTCCTAAAGTTTACCAAACCTGACACAAGAGGAAATCATTTAAGGTCATCATGTCTGCCCTTGGCATTCTCGGAACGCCCTGGCCTCAGGATGCAGCCTCTGTAGTCCAGGGTAACCTGTGGAGAGGGGGCGGGGCTGAGGGTGGTTGGAACTCTGGCCTCACTGAAGGAGTGGGTGTGGCCATCTCTGCTGTGACTGAACAAAGGGCAGGGGAGCAGGGGGCCCAGGGCAGGGCCCTCAGAGCACGGCAGGTCCAGTGGGGTGTCACAAGCATTTAGGCCCAGGCCAAAGGGCGCCTTCTTTGTCTGCACAGCTGCCCAAACTCTCACCTTTCCACTCAGGCCGACCTCTTACTTGAAGTGTGTGTGGAACCTGTCCTCACAGTACACCTCGCTGCACAGCTAACCATAGGTCTGGGCATCGTAGCTTCCTGCCAGGTGACCGAAGTTCGCAGGCAGATGTGTCCCAGGGACACATGCAAAGAGGCTCCTGCCCGGGCCACAGGCTGCCCACTGCCCCTGCCCCAGATCGGGTGCCGCCAATCAGCCCTGTCGGAGTCCCCTTCCTCTAGAGGGAGTATTGGACCAACACTTGTAGAAAACGGTGTCCTCGTGGGCAACTCATTGGAGGGACACAAATAAATCTTTGCCGTCTTTCTGCGGAAGCTTACGAGTGTTCACACCTAAGCGTCTTACAAGGTCAGCTGTTTAGCTAAACATGAGCTCATGATCTAAATTTACACAATAATGAAAAAATCAGCTACGAGGGGAGACAATCAGTAAAGACTATCAATACCAGAATTAGATTCCCAAGGCCATCCATCAATTGTTGGAATAATCAGGTGCAAGGCAGAATATATACATAAAACTGGAACTGAAACAAGGAACAAGGATGTTTTCAAAGACTGGTAGGATCTCTAAAACATTTTTAAAGGACATGTCATTGATAAAGCTAAATACTCAAAGGTTGTGTAATACAACAGATTAAGCATTGAGAAGAGTGAAATTATGCTGTTTTGAAAACTATGGCAGGTGAGATTTTCTGCCTAATTATATAAGAAGATTTCTCTAAAAATACACATTATTTCAATGACTTATTGGCTGTGAAATAAGTGAAGGGTATTTCAAATGGCTTGTCTGCAAAGAAAGGTGAGATGTAGGGAATCACAGAAAGTCGAGGGGAAAATAGGTCAATATATACATTGCTATATGGTGAACTAAACCTTAGGCCAGCAACAATGGAGAGGACCTGACCCTTAGAAACTTACAAGTAAGCTGGAATCTTCAAAAGTTCAAATCTTTATAAGTAGAATATTTATTAAAATGAATAACCAAGTGTTTTAATTGACATCAGAAGATCAAAACAATAAACCCTGAGAACATAGAAAAAAGATAAATAAAGATATGAGCAGAACTTAATACAACAGAAAACGGATAAAATTGAGGTGATTTAGTAAGTCCAAAGAATCTTCTTTGAAAAGATTGAAAAGACACACTTTGATTAAGGAAAACAAAAACATAAGTAAAGAATATACAGAAAGAATCAGGACAATGTTATAACAGAGAATATATGAAATGCCAGTAAATTTGAACATTTCTGTAAAGTGGACCATTTCCTAGCTCCTAAAGTTTACCAAACCTGACACAAGAGGAAATCATTTAAGGTCATCATGTCTGCCCTTGGCATTCTCGGACCGCCCTGGCCTCAGGATGCAGCCTCTGTAGTCCATGGTAACCTGCGGAGAGGGGGCGGGGCTGAGGGTGGTTGGAACTCTGGCCTCACTGAAGGAGTGGGTGTGGCCATCTCTGCTGTGACTGAACAAAGGGCAGGGGAGCAGGGGGCCCAGGGCAGGGCCCTCAGAGCACGGCAGGTCCAGTGGGGTGTCACAAGCATTTAGGCCCAGGCCAAAGGGCGCCTTCTTTGTCTGCACAGCTGCCCAAACTCTCACCTTTCCACTCAGGCCGACCTCTTACTTGAAGTGTGTGTGGAACCTGTCCTCACAGTACACCTCGCTGCACAGCTAACCATAGGTCTGGGCATCGTAGCTTCCTGCCAGGTGACCGAAGTTCGCAGGCAGATGTGTCCCAGGGACACATGCAAAGAGGCTCCTGCCCGGGCCACAGGCTGCCCACTGCCCCTGCCCCAGATCGGGGGCCGCCAATCAGCCCTGTCGGAGTCCCCTTCCTCTAGAGGGAGTATTGGACCAACACTTGTAGAAAACGGTGTCCTCGTGGGCAACTCATTGGAGGGACACAAATAAATCTTTGCCGTCTTTCTGCGGAAGCTTACGAGCGTTCACACCTAAGTGTCTTACAAGGTCAGCTGTTTAGCTAAACATGAGCTCATGATCTAAATTTACACAATAATGAAAAAATCAGCTACGAGGGGAGACAATCAGTAAAGACTATCAATACCAGAATTAGATTCCCAAGGCCATCCATCAATTGTTGGAATAATCAGGTGCAAGGCAGAATATATATATAAAACTGGACCTGAAACAAGGAACAAGGATGTTTTCAAAGACTGGTAGGATCTCTACATGTCATTGATAAAGCTAAATACTCAAAGGTTGTGTAATACAACAGATTAAGCATTGAGAAGAGTGAAATTATGCTGTTTTGAAAACTATGGCAGGTGAGATTTTCTGCCTAATTATATAAGAAGATTTCTCTAAAAATACACATTATTTCAATGACTTATTGGCTGTGAAATAAGTTAAGGGTATTTCAAATGGCTTGTCTGCAAAGAAAGGTGAGATGTAGGGAATCACAGAAAGTCGAGGGGAAAATAGGTCAATATATACATTGCTATATGGTGAACTAAACCTTAGGTCAGCAACAATGGAGAGGACCTGACCCTTAGAAACTTACAAGTAAGCTGGAATCTTCCAAAGTTCAAATATTTATAAGTTAAATATTTATTAAAATGAATAACCAAGTGTTTTAATTGACATCAGAAGATCAAAACAATAAACCCTGAGAACATAGAAAAAAGATAAATAAAGATATGAGCAGAACTTAATACAACAGAAAACGTATAAAATTCAGGTGATTTAGTAAGTCCAAAGAATCTTCTTTGAAAAGATTGAAAAGACACACTTTGATTAAGGAAAACAAAAACATAAGTAAAGAATATACAGAAAGAATCAGGACAATGTTATAACAGAGAATATATGAAATGCCAGTAAATTTGAACATTTCTGTAAAGTGGACCATTTCCTAGCTCCTAAAGTTTACCAAACCTGACACAAGAGGAAATCATTTAAGGTCATCATGTCTGCCCTTGGCATTCTCGGACCGCCCTGTCCTCAGGATGCAGCCTCTGTTGTCCATGGTAACCTGCGGAGAGGGGGCGGGGCTGAGGGTGGTTGGAACTCTGGCCTCACTGAAGGAGTGGGTGTGGCCATCTCTGCTGTGACTGAACAAAGGGCAGGGGAGCAGGGGGCCCAGGGCAGGGCCCTCAGAGCACGGCAGGTCCAGTGGGGTGTCACAAGCATTTAGGCCCAGGCCAAAGGGCGCCTTCTTTGTCTGCACAGCTGCCCAAACTCTCACCTTTCCACTCAGGCCGACCTCTTACTTGAAGTGTGTGTGGAACCTGTCCTCACAGTACACCTCGCTGCACAGCTAACCATAGGTCTGGGCATCGTAGCTTCCTGCCACGTGACCGAAGTTCACAGGCAGATGTGTCCCAGGGACACATGCAAAGAGGCTCCTGCCCGGGCCACAGGCTGCCCACTGCCCCTGCCCCAGATCGGGTGCCGCCAATCAGCCCTGTCGGAGTCCCCTTCCTCTAGAGGGAGTATTGGACCAACACTTGTAGAAAACGGTGTCCTCGTGGGCAACTCATTGGAGGGACACAAATAAATCTTTGCCGTCTTTCTGCGGAAGCTTACGAGTGTTCACACCTAAGCGTCTTACAAGGTCAGCTGTTTAGCTAAACATGAGCTCATGATCTAAATTTACACAATAATGAAAAAATCAGCTACGAGGGGAGACAATCAGTAAAGACTATCAATACCAGAATTAGATTCCCAAGGCCATCCATCAATTGTTGGAATAATCAGGTGCAAGGCAGAATATATACATAAAACTGGAACTGAAACAAGGAACAAGGATGTTTTCAAAGACTGGTAGGATCTCTAAAACATTTTTAAAGGACATGTCATTGATAAAGCTAAATACTCAAAGGTTGTGTAATACAACAGATTAAGCATTGAGAAGAGTGAAATTATGCTGTTTTGAAAACTATGGCAGGTGAGATTTTCTGCCTAATTATATAAGAAGATTTCTCGAAAAATACACATTATTTCAGTGACTTATTGGCTGTGAAATAAGTGAAGGGTATTTCAAATGGCTTGTCTGCAAAGAAAGGTGAGATGTAGGGAATCACAGAAAGTCGAGGGGAAAATAGGTCAATATATACATTGCTATATGGTGAACTAAACCTTAGGCCAGCAACAATGGAGAGGACCTGACCCTTAGAAACTTACAAGTAAGCTGGAATCTTCAAAAGTTCAAATCTTTATAAGTAGAATATTTATTAAAATGAATAACCAAGTGTTTTAATTGACATCAGAAGATCAAAACAATAAACCCTGAGAACATAGAAAAAAGATAAATAAAGATATGAGCAGAACTTAATACAACAGAAAACGGATAAAATTGAGGTGATTTAGTAAGTCCAAAGAATCTTCTTTGAAAAGATTGAAAAGACACACTTTGATTAAGGAAAACAAAAACATAAGTAAAGAATATACAGAAAGAACCAGGACAATGTTATAACAGAGAATATATGAAATGCCAGTAAATTTGAACATTTCTGTAAAGTGGACCATTTCCTAGCTCCTAAAGTTTACCAAACCTGACACAAGAGGAAATCATTTAAGGTCATCATGTCTGCCCTTGGCATTCTCGGAACGCCCTGGCCTCAGGATGCAGCCTCTGTAGTCCATGGTAACCTGCGGAGAGGGGGCGGGGCTGAGGGTGGTTGGAACTCTGGCCTCACTGAAGGAGTGGGTGTGGCCATCTCTGCTGTGACTGAACAAAGGGCAGGGGAGCAGGGGGCCCAGGGCAGGGCCCTCAGAGCACGGCAGGTCCAGTGGGGTGTCACAAGCATTTAGGCCCATGCCATAGGGCGCCTTCTGTGTCTGCACAGCTGCACAAACTCTCACCTTTCCACTCAGGCCGACCTCTTACTTGAAGTGTGTGTGGAACCTGTCCTCACAGTACACCTCGCTGCACAGCTAACCATAGGTCTGGGCATCGTAGCTTCCTGCCAGGTGACCGAAGTTCGCAGGCAGATGTGTCCCAGGGACACATGCAAAGTGGCTCCTGCCCGGGCCACAGGCTGCCCACTGCCCCTGCCCCAGATCGGGGGCCGCCAATCAGCCCTGTCGGAGTCCCCTTCCTCTAGAGGGAGTATTGGACCAACACTTGTAGAAAACGGTGTCCTCGTGGGCAACTCATTGGAGGGACACAAATAAATCTTTGCCGTCTTTCTGCGGAAGCTTACGAGCGTTCACACCTAAGCGTCTTACAAGGTCAGCTGTTTAGCTAAACATGAGCTCATGATCTAAATTTACACAATAATGAAAAAATCAGCTACGAGGAGAGACAATCAGTAAAGACTATCAATACCAGAATTAGATTCCCAAGGCCATCCATCAATTGTTGGAATAATCAGGTGCAAGGCAGAATATATATATAAAACTGGACCTGAAACAAGGAACAAGGATGTTTTCAAAGACTGGCAGGATCTCTACATGTCATTGATAAAGCTAAATACTCAAAGGTTGTGTAATACAACAGATTAAGCATTGAGAAGAGTGAAATTATGCTGTTTTGAAAACTATGGCAGGTGAGATTTTCTGCCTAATTATATAAGAAGATTTCTCTAAAATTACACATTATTTCAATGACTTATTGGCTGTGAAATAAGTTAAGGGTATTTCAAATGGCTTGTCTGCAAAGAAAGGTGAGATGTAGGGAATCACAGAAAGTCGAGGGGAAAATAGGTCAATATATAGATTGCTATATGGTGAACTAAACCTTAGGCCAGCAACAATGGAGAGGACCTGACCCTTAGACACTTACAAGTAAGCTGGAATCTTCAAAATTTCAAATCTTTATAAGTAAAATATTTATTAAAATGAATAACCAAGTGTTTTAATTGACATCAGAAGATCAAAACAATAAACCCTGAGAACATAGAAAAAAGATAAACAAAGATATGAGCAGAACTTAATACATCAGAAAACGTATAAAATTGAGGTGATTTAGTAAGTCCAAAGAATCTTCTTTGAAAAGATTGAAAAGACACACTTTGATTAAGGAAAACAAAAACATAAGTAAAGAATATACAGAAAGAATCAGGACAATGTTATAGCAGAGAATATATGAAATGCCAGTAAATTTGAACATTTCTGTAAAGTGGACCATTTCCTAGCTCCTAAAGTTTACCAAACCTGACACAAGAGGAAATCATTTAAGGTCATCATGTCTGCCCTTGGCTTTCAAGGAACGCCCTGGCCTCAGGATGCAGCCTCTGTAGTCCAGGGTAACCTGCGGAGAGGGGGCGGGGCTGAGGGTGGTTGGAACTCTGGCCTCACTGAAGGAGTGGGTGTGGCCATCTCTGCTGTGACTGAACAAAGGGCAGGGGAGCATGGGGCCCAGGGCAGGGCCCTCAGAGCACGGCAGGTCCAGTGGGGTGTCACAAGCATTTAGGCCCAGGCCAAAGGGCGCCTTCTTTGTCTGCACAGCTGCCCAAACTCTCACCTTTCCACTCAGGCCGACCTCTTACTTGAAGTGTGTGTGGAACCTGTCCTCACAGTACACCTCGCTGCACAGCTAACCATAGGTCTGGGCATCGTAGCTTCCTGCCAGGTGACCGAAGTTCGCAGGCAGATGTGTCCCAGGGACACATGCAAAGAGGCTCCTGCCCGGGCCACAGGCTGCCCACTGCCCCTGCCCCAGATCGGGGGCCGCCAATCAGCCCTGTCGGAGTCCCCTTCCTCTAGAGGGAGTATTGGACCAACACTTGTAGAAAACGGTGTCCTCGTGGGCAACTCATTGGAGGGACACAAATAAATCTTTGCCGTCTTTCTGCGGAAGCTTACGAGCGTTCACACCTAAGCGTCTTACAAGGTCAGCTGTTTAGCTAAACATGAGCTCATGATCTAAATTTACACAATAATGAAGAAATCAGCTACGAGGGGAGACAATCAGTAAAGACTATCAATACCAGAATTAGATTCCCAAGGCCATCCATCAATTGTTGGAATAATCAGGTGCAAGGCAGAATATATACATAAAACTGGAACTGAAACAAGGAACAAGGATGTTTTCAAAGACTGGTAGGATCTCTAAAACATTTTTAAAGGACATGTCATTGATAAAGCTAAATACTCAAAGGTTGTGTAATACAACAGATTAAGCATTGAGAAGAGTGAAATTATGCTGTTTTGAAAACTATGGCAGGTGAGATTTTCTGCCTAATTATATAAGAAGATTTCTCTAAAAATACACATTATTTCAATGACTTATTGGCTGTGAAATAAGTTAAGGGTATTTCAAATGGCTTGTCTGCAAAGAAAGGTGAGATGTAGGGAATCACAGAAAGTCGAGGGGAAAATAGGTCAATATATACATTGCTATATGGTGAACTAAACCTTAGGCCAGCAACAATGGAGAGGACCTGACCCTTAGACACTTACAAGTAAGCTGGAATCTTCAAAAGTTCAAATCTTTATAAGTAAAATATTTATTAAAATGAATAACCAAGTGTTTTAATTGACATCAGAAGATCAAAACAATAAACCCTGAGAACATAGAAAAAAGATAAACAAAGATATGAGCAGAACTTAATACATCAGAAAACGTATAAAATTGAGGTGATTTAGTAAGTCCAAAGAATCTTCTTTGAAAAGATTGAAAAGACACACTTTGATTAAGGAAAACAAAAACATAAGTAAAGAATATACAGAAAGAATCAGGACAATGTTATAGCAGAGAATATATGAAATGCCAGTAAATTTGAACATTTCTGTAAAGTGGACCATTTCCTAGCTCCTAAAGTTTACCAAACCTGACACAAGAGGAAATCATTTAAGGTCATCATGTCTGCCCTTGGCTTTCAAGGAACGCCCTGGCCTCAGGATGCAGCCTCTGTAGTCCAGGGTAACCTGCGGAGAGGGGGCGGGGCTGAGGGTGGTTGGAACTCTGGCCTCACTGAAGGAGTGGGTGTGGCCATCTCTGCTGTGACTGAACAAAGGGCAGGGGAGCAGGGGTCCCAGCGCAGGGCCCTCAGAGCACAGCAGGTCCAGTGGGGTGTCACAAGCATTTAGGCCCAGGCCAAAGGGCGCCTTCTTTGTCTGCACAGCTGCCCAAACTCTCACCTTTCCACTCAGGCCGACCTCTTACTTGAAGTGTGTGTGGAACCTGTCCTCACAGTACACCTCGCTGCACAGCTAACCATAGGTCTGGGCATCGTAGCTTCCTGCCAGGTGACCGAAGTTCGCAGGCAGATGTGTCCCAGGGACACATGCAAAGAGGCTCCTGCCCGGGCCACAGGCTGCCCACTGCCCCTGCCCCAGATCGGGGGCCGCCAATCAGCCCTGTCGGAGTCCCCTTCCTCTAGAGGGAGTATTGGAACAACACTTGTAGAAAACGGTGTCCTCGTGGGCAACTCATTGGAGGGACACAAATAAATCTTTGCCGTCTTTCTGCGGAAGCTTACGAGCGTTCACACCTAAGCGTCTTACAAGGTCAGCTGTTTAGCTAAACATGAGCTCATGATCTAAATTTACACAATAATGAAGAAATCAGCTACGAGGGGAGACAATCAGTAAAGACTATCAATACCAGAATTAGATTCCCAAGGCCATCCATCAATTGTTGGAATAATCAGGTGCAAGGCAGAATATATACATAAAACTGGAACTGAAACAAGGAACAAGGATGTTTTCAAAGACTGGTAGGATCTCTAAAACATTTTTAAAGGACATGTCATTGATAAAGCTAAATACTCAAAGGTTGTGTAATACAACAGATTAAGCATTGAGAAGAGTGAAATTATGCTGTTTTGAAAACTATGGCAGGTGAGATTTTCTGCCTAATTATATAAGAAGATTTCTCTAAAAATACACATTATTTCAATGACTTATTGGCTGTGAAATAAGTTAAGGGTATTTCAAATGGCTTGTCTGCAAAGAAAGGTGAGATGTAGGGAATCACAGAAAGTCGAGGGGAAAATAGGTCAATATATACATTGCTATATGGTGAACTAAACCTTAGGCCAGCAACAATGGAGAGGACCTGACCCTTAGAAACTTACAAGTAAGCTGGAATCTTCAAAAGTTCAAATCTTTATAAGTAGAATATTTATTAAAATGAATAACCAAGTGTTTTAATTGACATCAGAAGATCAAAACAATAAACCCTGAGAACATAGAAAAAAGATAAATAAAGATATGAGCAGAACTTAATACAACAGAAAACGGATAAAATTGAGGTGATTTTGTAAGTCCAAAGAATCTTCTTTGAAAAGATTGAAAAGACACACTTTGATTAAGGAAAACAAAAACATAAGTAAAGAATATACAGAAAGAACCAGGACAATGTTATAACAGAGAATATATGAAATGCCAGTAAATTTGAACATTTCTGTAAAGTGGACCATTTCCTAGCTCCTAAAGTTTACCAAACCTGACACAAGAGGAAATCATTTAAGGTCATCATGTCTGCCCTTGGCATTCTCGGAACGCCCTGGCCTCAGGATGCAGCCTCTGTAGTCCATGGTAACCTGCGGAGAGGGGGCGGGGCTGAGGGTGGTTGGAACTCTGGCCTCACTGAAGGAGTGGGTGTGGCCATCTCTGCTGTGACTGAACAAAGGGCAGGGGAGCAGGGGGCCCAGGGCAGGGCCCTCAGAGCACGGCAGGTCCAGTGGGGTGTCACAAGCATTTAGGCCCATGCCATAGGGCGCCTTCTTTGTCTGCACAGCTGCACAAACTCTCACCTTTCCACTCAGGCCTACCTCTTACTTGAAGTGTGTGTGGAACCTGTCCTCACAGTACACCTCGCTGCACAGCTAACCATAGGTCTGGGCATCGTAGCTTCCTGCCAGGTGACCGAAGTTCGCAGGCAGATGTGTCCCAGGGACACATGCAAAGTGGCTCCTGCCCGGGCCACAGGCTGCCCACTGCCCCTGCCCCAGATCGGGGGCCGCCAATCAGCCCTGTCGGAGTCCCCTTCCTCTAGAGGGAGTATTGGACCAACACTTGTAGAAAACGGTGTCCTCGTGGGCAACTCATTGGAGGGACACAAATAAATCTTTGCCGTCTTTCTGCGGAAGCTTACGAGCGTTCACACCTAAGCGTCTTACAAGGTCAGCTGTTTAGCTAAACATGAGCTCATGATCTAAATTTACACAATAATGAAAAAATCAGCTACGAGGGGAGACAATCAGTAAAGACTATCAATACCAGAATTAGATTCCCAAGGCCATCCATCAATTGTTGGAATAATCAGGTGCAAGGCAGAATATATATATAAAACTGGACCTGAAACAAGGAACAAGGATGTTTTCAAAGACTGGTAGGATCTCTACATGTCATTGATAAAGCTAAATACTCAAAGGTTGTGTAATACAACAGATTAAGCATTGAGAAGAGTGAAATTATGCTGTTTTGAAAACTATGGCAGGTGAGATTTTCTGCCTAATTATATAAGAAGATTTCTCTAAAAATACACATTATTTCAATGACTTATTGGCTGTGAAATAAGTTAAGGGTATTTCAAATGGCTTGTCTGCAAAGAAAGGTGAGATGTAGGGAATCACAGAAAGTCGAGGGGAAAATAGGTCAATATATACATTGCTATATGGTGAACTAAACCTTAGGCCAGCAACAATGGAGAGGACCTGACCCTTAGAAACTTACAAGTAAGCTGGAATCTTCAAAATTTCAAATCTTTATAAGTAAAATATTTATTAAAATGAATAACCAAGTGTTTTAATTGACATCAGAAGATCAAAACAATAAACCCTGAGAACATAGAAAAAAGATAAATAAAGATATGAGCAGAACTTAATACATCAGAAAACGTATAAAATTGAGGTGATTTAGTAAGTCCAAAGAATCTTCTTTGAAAAGATTGAAAAGACACACTTTGATTAAGGAAAACAAAAACATAAGTAAAGAATATACAGAAAGAATCAGGACAATGTTATAGCAGAGAATATATGAAATGCCAGTAAATTTGAACATTTCTGTAAAGTGGACCATTTCCTAGCTCCTAAAGTTTACCAAACCTAACACAAGAGGAAATCATTTAAGGTCATCATGTCTGCCCTTGGCATTCTCGGAACGCCCTGGCCTCAGGATGCAGCCTCTGTAGTCCAGGGTAACCTGCGGAGAGGGGGCGGGGCTGAGGGTGGTTGGAACTCTGGCCTCACTGAAGGAGTGGGTGTGGCCATCTCTGCTGTGACTGAACAAAGGGCAGGGGAGCAGGGGGCCCAGGGCAGGGCCCTCAGAGCACGGCAGGTCCAGTGGGGTGTCACAAGCATTTAGGCCCAGGCCAAAGGGCGCCTTCTTTGTCTGCACAGCTGCCCAAACTCTCACCTTTCCACTCAGGCCGACCTCTTACTTGAAGTGTGTGTGGAACCTGTCCTCACAGTACACCTCGCTGCACAGCTAACCATAGGTCTGGGCATCGTAGCTTCCTGCCAGGTGACCGAAGTTCGCAGGCAGATGTGTCCCAGGGACACATGCAAAGAGGCTCCTGCCCGGGCCACAGGCTGCCCACTGCCCCTGCCCCAGATCGGGGGCCGCCAATCAGCCCTGTGTGAGTCCCCTGCCTCTAGAGGGAGTATTGGACCAACACTTGTAGAAAACGGTGTCCTCGTGGGCAACTCATTGGAGGGACACAAATAAATCTTTGCCGTCTTTCTGCGGAAGCTTACGAGCGTTCACACCTAAGCTTCTTACAAGGTCAGCTGTTTAGCTAAACATGAGCTCATGATCTAAATTTACACAATAATGAAAAAATCAGCTACGAGGGGAGACAATCAGTAAAGACTATCAATACCAGAATTAGATTCCCAAGGCCATCCATCAATTGTTGGAATAATCAGGTGCAAGGCAGAATATATATATAAAACTGGACCTGAAACAAGGAACAAGGATGTTTTCAAAGACTGGCAGGATCTCTACATGTCATTGATAAAGCTAAATACTCAAAGGTTGTGTAATACAACAGATTAAGCATTGAGAAGAGTGAAATTATGCTGTTTTGAAAACTATGGCAGGTGAGATTTTCTGCCTAATTATATAAGAAGATTTCTCTAAAAATACACATTATTTCAATGACTTATTGGCTGTGAACTAAGTTAAGGGTATTTCAAATGGCTTGTCTGCAAAGAAAGGTGAGATGTAGGGAATCACAGAAAGTCGAGGGGAAAATAGGTCAATATATACATTGCTATATGGTGAACTAAACCTTAGGCCAGCAACAATGGAGAGGACCTGACCCTTAGAAACTTACAAGTAAGCTGGAATCTTCAAAATTTCAAATCTTTATAAGTAAAATATTTATTAAAATGAATAACCAAGTGTTTTAATTGACATCAGAAGATCAAAACAATAAACCCTGAGAACATAGAAAAAAGATAAATAAAGATATGAGCAGAACTTAATACATCAGAAAACGTATAAAATTGAGGTGATTTAGTAAGTCCAAAGAATCTTCTTTGAAAAGATTGAAAAGACACACTTTGATTAAGGAAAACAAAAACATAAGTAAAGAATATACAGAAAGAATCAGGACAATGTTATAGCAGAGAATATATGAAATGCCAGTAAATTTGAACATTTCTGTAAAGTGGACCATTTCCTAGCTCCTAAAGTTTACCAAACCTGACACAAGAGGAAATCATTTAAGGTCATCATGTCTGCCCTTGGCATTCTCGGAACGCCCTGGCCTCAGGATGCAGCCTCTGTAGTCCAGGGTAACCTGCGGAGAGGGGGCGGGGCTGAGCGTGGTTGGAACTCTGGCCTCACTGAAGGAGTGGGTGTGGCCATCTCTGCTGTGACTGAACAAAGGGCAGGGGAGCAGGGGGCCCAGGGCAGGGCCCTCAGAGCACGGCAGGTCCAGTGGGGTGTCACAAGCATTTAGGCCCAGGCCAAAGGGCGCCTTCTTTGTCTGCACAGCTGCCCAAACTCTCACCTTTCCACTCAGGCCGACCTCTTACTTGAAGTGTGTGTGGAACCTGTCCTCACAGTACACCTCGCTGCACAGCTAACCATAGGTCTGGGCATCGTAGCTTCCTGCCAGGTGACCGAAGTTCGCAGGCAGATGTGTCCCAGGGACACATGCAAAGAGGCTCCTGCCCGGGCCACAGGCTGCCCACTGCCCCTGCCCCAGATCGGGGGCCGCCAATCAGCCCTGTCGGAGTCCCCTTCCTCTAGAGGGAGTATTGGAACAACACTTGTAGAAAACGGTGTCCTCGTGGGCAACTCATTGGAGGGACACAAATAAATCTTTGCCGTCTTTCTGCGGAAGCTTACGAGCGTTCACACCTAAGCGTCTTACAAGGTCAGCTGTTTAGCTAAACATGAGCTCATGATCTAAATTTACACAATAATGAAAAAATCAGCTACGAGAGGAGACAATCAGTAAAGACTATCAATACCAGAATTAGATTCCCAAGGCCATCCATCAATTGTTGGAATAATCAGGTGCAAGGCAGAATATATACATAAAACTGGAACTGAAACAAGGAACAAGGATGTTTTCAAAGACTGGTAGGATCTCTAAAACATTTTTAAAGGACATGTCATTGATAAAGCTAAATACTCAAAGGTTGTGTAATACAACAGATTAAGCATTGAGAAGAGTGAAATTATGCTGTTTTGAAAACTATGGCAGGTGAGATTTTCTGCCTAATTATATAAGAAGATTTCTCTAAAAATACACATTATTTCAATGACTTATTGGCTGTGAAATAAGTTAAGGGTATTTCAAATGGCTTGTCTGCAAAGAAAGGTGAGATGTAGGGAATCACAGAAAGTCGAGGGGAAAATAGGTCAATATATACATTGCTATATGGTGAACTAAACCTTAGGCCAGCAACAATGGAGAGGACCTGACCCTTAGAAACTTACAAGTAAGCTGGAATCTTCAAAATTTCAAATCTTTATAAGTAAAATATTTATTAAAATGAATAACCAAGTGTTTTAATTGACATCAGAAGATCAAAACAATAAACCCTGAGAACATAGAAAAAAGATAAACAAAGATATGAGCAGAACTTAATACATCAGAAAACGTATAAAATTGAGGTGATTTAGTAAGTCCAAAGAATCTTCTTTGAAAAGATTGAAAAGACACACTTTGATTAAGGAAAACAAAAACATAAGTAAAGAATATACAGAAAGAATCAGGACAATGTTATAGCAGAGAATATATGAAATGCCAGTAAATTTGAACATTTCTGTAAAGTGGACCATTTCCTAGCTCCTAAAGTTTACCAAACCTGACACAAGAGGAAATCATTTAAGGTCATCATGTCTGCCCTTGGCATTCTCGGAACGCCCTGGCCTCAGGATGCAGCCTCTGTAGTCCATGGTAACCTGCGGAGAGGGGGCGGGGCTGAGGGTGGTTGGAACACTGGCCTCACTGAAGGAGTGGGTGTGGCCATCTCTGCTGTGACTGAACAAAGGGCAGGGGAGCAGGGGGCCCAGGGCAGGGCCCTCAGAGCACGGCAGGTCCAGTGGGCTGTCACAAGCATTTAGGCCCAGGCCAAAGGGCACCTTCTTTGTTTGCACAGCTGCCCAAACTCTCACCTTTCCACTCAGGCCGACCTCTTACTTGAAGTGTGTGTGGAACCTGTCCTCACAGTACACCTCGCTGCACAGCTACCCATAGGTCTGGGCATCGTAGCTTCCTGCCAGGTGACCGAAGTTCGCAGGCAGATGTGTCCCAGGGACACATGCAAAGAGGCTCCAGCCCGGGCCACAGGCTGCCCACTGCCCCTGCCCCAGATCGGGTGCCGCCAATCAGCCCTGTCGGAGTCCCCTTCCTCTAGAGGGAGTATTGGACCAACACTTGTAGAAAACGGTGTCCTCGTGGGCAACTCATTGGAGGGACACAAATAAATCTTTGCCGTCTTTCTGCGGAAGCTTACGAGCGTTCACACCTAAGCGTCTTACAAGGTCAGCTGTTTAGCTAAACATGAGCTCATGATCTAAATTTACACAATAATGAAGAAATCAGCTACGAGGGGAGACAATCAGTAAAGACTATCAATACCAGAATTAGATTCCCAAGGCCATCCATCAATTGTTGGAATAATCAGGTGCAAGGCAGAATATATACATAAAACTGGAACTGAAACAAGGAACAAGGATGTTTTCAAAGACTGGTAGGATCTCTAAAACATTTTTAAAGGACATGTCATTGATAAAGCTAAATACTCAAAGGTTGTGTAATACAACAGATTAAGCATTGAGAAGAGTGAAATTATGCTGTTTTGAAAACTATGGCAGGTGAGATTTTCTGCCTAATTATATAAGAAGATTTCTCTAAAAATACACATTATTTCAATGACTTATTGGCTGTGAAATAAGTTAAGGGTATTTCAAATGGCTTGTCTGCAAAGAAAGGTGAGATGTAGGGAATCACAGAAAGTCGAGGGGAAAATAGGTCAATATATACATTGCTATATGGTGAAATAAACCTTAGGCCAGCAACAATGGAGAGGACCTGACCCTTAGAAACTTACAAGTAAGCTGGAATCTTCCAAAGTTCAAATATTTATAAGTAAAATATTTATTAAAATGAATAACCAAGTGTTTTAATTGACATCAGAAGATCAAAACAATAAACCCTGAGAACATAGAAAAAAGATAAATAAAGATATGAGCAGAACTTAATACAACAGAAAACGTATAAAATTCAGGTGATTTAGTAAGTCCAAAGAATCTTCTTTGAAAAGATTGAAAAGACACACTTTGATTAAGGAAAACAAAAACATAAGTAAAGAATATACAGAAAGAATCAGGACAATGTTATAACAGAGAATATATGAAATGCCAGTAAATTTGAACATTTCTGTAAAGTGGACCATTTCCTAGCTCCTAAAGTTTACCAAACCTGACACAAGAGGAAATCATTTAAGGTCATCATGTCTGCCCTTGGCATTCTCGGACCGCACTGGCCTCAGGATGCAGCCTCTGTTGTCCATTGTAACCTGCGGAGAGGGGGCGGGGCTGAGGGTGGTTGGAACTCTGGCCTCACTGAAGGAGTGGGTGTGGCCATCTCTGCTGTGACTGAACAAAGGGCAGGGGAGCAGGGGGCCCAGGGCAGGGCCCTCAGAGCACGGCAGGTCCAGTGGGGTGTCACAAGCATTTAGGCCCAGGCCAAAGGGCGCCTTCTTTGTCTGCACAGCTGCCCAAACTCTCACCTTTCCACTCAGGCCGACCTCTTACTTGAAGTGTGTGTGGAACCTGTCCTCACAGTACACCTCGCTGCACAGCTAACCATAGGTGTGGGCATCGTAGCTTCCTGCCAGGTGACCGAAGTTCGCAGGCAGATGTGTCCCAGGGACACATGCAAAGAGGCTCCAGCCCGTGCCACAGGCTGCCCACTGCCCCTGCCCCAGATCGGGGGCCACCAATCAGCCCTGTCGGAGTCGCATTCCTCTAGAGGGATTATTGGACCAACACTTGTAGAAAACGGTTTCCTCGTGGGCAACTCATTGGAGGGACACAAATAAATTTTGCTGAATTTCTCCTGAAGATTACGAGCGTTCACACGTAAGCGTCTTACAAGGTCAGCTGTTTAGCTAAACATGAGCTCATGATCTAAATTTACACAATAATGAAGAAATCAGCTACGAGGAGAGACAATCAGTAAAGAGTATCAATACCAGAATTAGATTCCCAAGGCCATCCATCAATTGTTGGAATAATCAGGTGCAAGGCAGAATATATACATAAAACTGGAACTGAAACAAGGAACAAGGATGTTTTCAAAGACTGGTAGGATCTCTAAAACATTTTTAAAGGACATGTCATTGATAAAGCTAAATACTCAAAGGTTGTGTAATACAACAGATTAAGCATTGAGAAGAGTGAAATTATGCTGTTTTGAAAACTATGGCAGGTGAGATTTTCTGCCTAATTATATAAGAAGATTTCTCTAAAAATACACATTATTTCAATGACTTATTGGCTGTGAAATAAGTTAAGGGTATTTCAAATGGCTTGTCTGCAAAGAAAGGTGAGATGTAGGGAATCACAGAAAGTCGAGGGGAAAATAGGTCAATATATACATTGCTATATGGTGAACTAAACCTTAGGCCAGCAACAATGGAGAGGACCTGACCCTTAGAAACTTACAAGTAAGCTGGAATCTTCAAAAGTTCAAATCTTTATAAGTAGAATATTTATTAAAATGAATAACCAAGTGTTTTAATTGACATCAGAAGATCAAAACAATAAACACTGAGAACATAGAAAAAAGATAAATAAAGATATGAGCAGAACTTAATACAACAGAAAACTTATAAAATTCAGGTGATTTAGTAAGTCCAAAGAATCTTCTTTGAAAAGATTGAAAAGACACACTTTGATTAAGGAAAACAAAAACATAAGTAAAGAATATACAGAAAGAATCAGGACAATGTTGTAACAGAGAATATATGAAATGCCAGTAAATTTGAACATTTCTGTAAAGTGGACCATTTCCTAGCTCCTAAAGTTTACCAAACCTGACACAAGAGGAAATCATTTAAGGTCATCATGTCTGCCCTTGGCATTCTCGGACCGCCCTGGCCTCAGGATGCAGCCTGTGTTGTCCATGGTAACCTGCGGAGAGGGGGCGGGGCTGAGGGTGGTTGGAACTCTGGCCTCACTGAAGGAGTGGGTGTGGCCATCTCTGCTGTGACTGAACAAAGGGCAGGGGAGCATGGGGCCCAGGGCAGGGCCCTCAGAGCACGGCAGGTCCAATGGGGTGTCACAAGCATTTAGGCCCAGGCCAAAGGGCGCCTTCTTTGTCTGCACAGCTGCCCAAACTCTCACCTTTCCACTCAGGCCGACCTCTTACTTGAAGTGTGTGTGGAACCTGTCCTCACAGTACACCTCACTGCACAGCTAACCATAGGTCTGGGCATCGTAGCTTCCTGCCAGGTGACCGAAGTTCGCAGGCAGATGTGTCCCAGGGACACATGCAAAGAGGCTCCTGCCCGGGCCACAGGCTTCCCACTGCCCCTGCCCCAGATCGGGGGCCGCCAATCAGCCCTGTCGAAGTCCCTTTCCTCTAGAGTGAGTATTGGAACAACACTTGTAGAAAACGGTGTCCTCGTGGGCAACTCATTGGAGGGACACAAATAAATCTTTGCCGTCTTTCTGCGGAAGCTTACGAGTGTTCACACCTAAGCGTCTTACAAGGTCAGCTGTTTAGCTAAACATGAGCTCATGATCTAAATTTACACAATAATGAAAAAATCAGCTACGAGGGGAGACAATCAGTAAAGACTATCAATACCAGAATTATATTCCCAAGGCCATCCATCAATTGTTGGAATAATCAGGTGCAAGGCAGAATATATACATAAAACTGGACCTGAAACAAGGAACAAGGATGTTTTCAAAGACTGGTAGGATCTCTACATGTCATTGATAAAGCTAAATACTCAAAGGTTGTGTAATACAACAGATTAAGCATTGAGAAGAGTGAAATTATGCTGTTTTGAAAATTATGGCAGGTGAGATTTTCTGCCTAATTATATAAGAAGATTTCTCTAAAAATACACATTATTTCAATGACTTATTGGCTGTGAAATAAGTTAAGGGTATTTCAAATGGCTTGTCTGCAAAGAAAGGTGAGATGTAGGAAATCACAGAAAGTCGAGGGGAAAATAGGTCAATATATACATTGCTATATGGTGAACTAAACCTTAGGCCAGCAACAATGGAGAGGACCTGACCCTTAGAAACTTACAAGTAAGCTGGAATCTTCAAAAGTTCAAATCTTTATAAGTAGAATATTTATTAAAATGAATAACCAAGTGTTTTAATTGACATCAGAAGATCAAAACAATAAACCCTGAGAACATAGAAAAAAGATAAATAAAGATATGAGCAGAACTTAATACAACAGAAAACGGATAAAATTGAGGTGATTTAGTAAGTCCAAAGAATCTTCTTTGAAAAGATTGAAAAGACACACTTTGATTAAGGAAAACAAAAACATAAGTAAAGAATATACAGAAAGAACCAGGACAATGTTATAACAG
This sequence comes from Mesoplodon mirus, assembly GCF_964341445.2. Lineage (NCBI taxonomy): Eukaryota > Metazoa > Chordata > Mammalia > Artiodactyla > Ziphiidae > Mesoplodon > Mesoplodon mirus. The sequence goes on along the minus strand of NC_138976.1, from coordinate 180,603,165 downwards.
AGAATATATGAAATGCCAGTAAATTTGAACATTTCTGTAAAGTGGACCATTTCCTAGCTCCTAAAGTTTACCAAACCTGACACAAGAGGAAATCATTTAAGGTCATCATGTCTGCCCTTGGCATTCTCGGAACGCCCTGGCCTCAGGATGCAGCCTCTGTAGTCCATGGTAACCTGCGGAGAGGGGGCGGGGCTGAGGGTGGTTGGAACTCTGGCCTCACTGAAGGAGTGGGTGTGGCCAACTCTGCTGTGACTGAACAAAGGGCAGGGGAGCAGTGGGTCCAGGGCAGGGACCTCAGAGGACGGCAGGTCCAGTGGGCTGTCACAAGCATTTAGGCCCAGGCCAAAGGGCGCCTTCTTTGTCTGCACAGCTGCCCAAACTCTCACCTTTCCACTCAGGCCGACCTCTTACTTGAAGTGTGTGTGGAACCTGTCCTCACAGTACACCTCGCTGCACAGCTAACCATAGGTCTGGGCATCGTAGCTTCCTGCCAGGTGACCGAAGTTCGCAGGCAGATGTGTCCCAGGGACACATGCATAGAGGCTCCAGCCCGGGCCACAGGCTGCCCACTGCCCCTGCCCCAGATCGGGGGCCGCCAATCAGCCCTGTCGGAGTCCCCTTCCTCTAGAGGGAGTATTGGACCAACACTTGTAGAAAACGGTGTCCTCGTGGGCAACTCATTGGAGGGACACAAATAAATCTTTGCCGTCTTTCTGCGGAAGCTTACGAGTGTTCACACCTAAGCGTCTTACAAGGTCAGCTGTTTAGCTAAACATGAGCTCATGATCTAAATTTACACAATAATGAAGAAATCAGCTACGAGGGGAGACAATCAGTAAAGACTATCAATACCAGAATTAGATTCCCAAGGCCATCCATCAATTGTTGGAATAATCAGGTGCAAGGCAGAATATATACATAAAACTGGAACTGAAACAAGGAACAAGGATGTTTTCAAAGACTGGTAGGATCTCTAAAACATTTTTAAAGGACATGTCATTGATAAAGCTAAATACTCAAAGGTTGTGTAATACAACAGATTAAGCATTGAGAAGAGTGAAATTATGCTGTTTTGAAAACTATGGCAGGTGAGATTTTCTGCCTAATTATATAAGAAGATTTCTCTAAAAATACACATTATTTCAATGACTTATTGGCTGTGAAATAAGTTAAGGGTATTTCAAATGGCTTGTCTGCAAAGAAAGGTGAGATGTAGGGAATCACAGAAAGTCGAGGGGAAAATAGGTCAATATATACATTGCTATATGGTGAACTAAACCTTAGGCCAGCAACAATGGAGTGGACCTGACCCTTAGAAACTTACAAGTAAGCTGGAATCTTCAAAAGCTCAAATCTTTATAAGTAAAATATTTATTAAAATGAATAACCAAGTGTTTTAATTGACATCAGAAGATCAAAACAATAAACCCTGAGAACATAGAAAAAAGATAAATAAAGATATGAGCAGAACTTAATACAACAGAAAACGTATAAAATTGAGGTGATTTAGTAAGTCCAAAGAATCTTCTTTGAAAAGATTGAAAAGACACACTTTGATTAAGGAAAACAAAAACATAAGTAAAGAATATACAGAAAGAATCAGGACAATGTTATAACAGAGAATATATGAAATGCCAGTAAATTTGAACATTTCTGTAAAGTGGACCATTTCCTAGCTCCTAAAGTTTACCAAACCTGACACAAGAGGAAATCATTTAAGGTCATCATGTCTGCCCTTGGCATTCTCGGACCGCCCTGGCCTCAGGATGCAGCCTCTGTAGTCCATGGTAACCTGCGGAGAGGGGGCGGGGCTGAGGGTGGTTGGAACTCTGGCCTCACTGAAGGAGTGGGTGTGGCCATCTCTGCTGTGACTGAACAAAGGGCAGGGGAGCAGGGGGCCCAGCGCAGGGCCCTCAGAGCACGGCAGGTCCAGTGGGGTGTCACAACCATTTAGGCCCAGGCCAAAGGGCGCCTTCTTTGTCTGCACAGCTGCCCAAATTCTCACCTTTCCACTCAGGCCGACCTCTTACTTGAAGTGTGTGTGGAACCTGTCCTCACAGTACACCTCGCTGCACAGCTAACCATAGGTCTGGGCATCGTAGCTTCCTGCCAGGTGACCGAAGTTCGCAGGCAGATGTGTCCCAGGGACACATGCAAAGAGGCTCCTGCCCGGGCCACAGGCTGCCCACTGCCCCTGCCCCAGATCGGGGCCGCCAATCAGCCCTGTCGGAGTCCCCTTCCTCTAGAGGGAGTATTGGACCAACACTTGTAGAAAACGGTGTCCTCGTGGGCAATTCATTGGAGGGACAGAAATAAATCTTTGCCGTCTTTCTGCGGAAGCTTACGAGCGTTCACACCTAAGCGTCTTACAAGGTCAGCTGTTTAGCTAAACATGAGCTCATGATCTAAATTTACACAATAATGAAAAAATCAGCTACGAGGGGAGACAATCAGTAAAGACTATCAATACCAGAATTAGATTCCCAAGGCCATCCATCAATTGTTGGAATAATCAGGTGCAAGGCAGAATATATATATAAAACTGGACCTGAAACAAGGAACAAGGATGTTTTCAAAGACTGGTAGAATCTCTACATGTCATTGATAAAGCTAAATACTCAAAGGTTGTGTAATACAACAGATTAAGCATTGAGAAGAGTGAAATTATGTTGTTTTGAAAACTATGGCAGGTGAGATTTTCTGCCTAATTATATAAGAAGATTTCTCTAAAAATACACATTATTTCAATGACTTATTGGCTGTGAAATAAGTTAAGGGTATTTCAAATGGCTTGTCTGCAAAGAAAGGTGAGATGTAGGGAATCACAGAAAGTCGAGGGGAAAATAGGTCAATATATACATTGCTATATGGTGAACTAAACCTTAGGCCAGCAACAATGGAGAGGACCTGACCCTTAGAAACTTACAAGTAAGCTGGAATCTTCAAAATGTCAAATCTTTATAAGTAAAATATTTATTAAAATGAATAACCAAGTGTTTTAATTGACATCAGAAGATCAAAACAATAAACCCTGAGAACATAGAAAAAAGATAAATAAAGATATGAGCAGAACTTAATACATCAGAAAACGTATAAAATTGAGGTGATTTAGTAAGTCCAAAGAATCTTCTTTGAAAAGATTGAAAAGACACACTTTGATTAAGGAAAACAAAAACATAAGTAAAGAATATACAGAAAGAATCAGGACAATGTTATAGCGGAGAATATATGAAATGCCAGTAAATTTGAACATTTCTGTAAGTGGACCATTTCCTAGCTCCTAAAGTTTACCAAACCTGACACAAGAGGAAATCATTTAAGGTCATCATGTCTGCCCTTGGCATTCTCGGAACGCCGTGGCCTCAGGATGCAGCCTCTGTAGTCCAGGGTAACCTGCGGAGAGGGGGCGGGGCTGAGGGTGGTTGGAACTCTGGCCTCACTGAAGGAGTGGGTGTGGCCATCTCTGCTGTGACTGAACAAAGGGCAGGGGAGCAGGGGGCCCAGGGCAGGGCCCTCAGAGCACGGCAGGTCCAGTGGGGTGTCACAAGCATTTAGGCCCAGGCCAAAGGGCGCCTTCTTTGTCTGCACAGCTGCCCAAACTCTCACCTTTCCACTCAGGCCGACCTCTTACTTGAAGTGTGTGTGGAACCTGTCCTCACAGTACACCTCGCTGCACAGCTAACCATAGGTCTGGGCATCGTAGCTTCCTGCCAGGTGACCGAAGTTCGCAGGCAGATGTGTCCCAGGGACACATGCAAAGAGGCTCCAGCCCGTGCCACAGGCAGCCCACAGCCCCTGCCCCAGATCGGGGGCCGCCAATCAGCCCTGTCGGAATCCCCTTCCTCTAGAGGGTGTATTGGACCAACACTTGTAGAAAACGGTGTCCTCGTAGGCAACTCATTGGAGGGACACAAATAAATTTTGCTGACTTTCTCCTGAAGATTACGAGCGTTCACACGTAAGCGTCTTACAAGTTCAGCTGTTTAGCTAAACATGAGCTCATGATCTAAATTTACACAATAATGAAGAAATCAGCTACGAGGAGAGACAATCAGTAAAGAGTATCAATACCAGAATTAGATTCCCAAGGCCATCCATCAATTGTTGGAATAATCAGGTGCAAGGCAGAATATATACATAAAACTGGAACTGAAACAAGGAACAAGGATGTTTTCAAAGACTGGTAGGATCTCTAAAACATTTTTAAAGGACATGTCATTGATAAAGCTAAATACTCAAAGGTTGTGTAATACAACAGATTAAGCATTGAGAAGAGTGAAATTATGCTGTTTTGAAAACTATGGCAGGTGAGATTTTCTGCCTAATTATATAAGAAGATTTCTCTAAAATACACATTATTTCAATGACTTATTGGCTGTGAAATAAGTTAAGGGTATTTCAAATGGCTTGTCTGCAAAGAAAGGTGAGATGTAGGGAATCACAGAAAGTCGAGGGGAAAATAGGTCAATATATACATTGCCATATGGTGAACTAAACCTTAGGCCAGCAACAATGGAGAGGACCTGACCGTTAGAAACTTACAAGTAAGCTGGAATCTTCAAAAGTTCAAATCTTTATAAGTAGAATATTTATTAAAATGAATAACCAAGTGTTTTAATTGACATCAGAAGATCAAAACAATAAACCCTGAGAATAGAGAAAAAAGATAAATAAAGATATGAGCAGAACTTAATACAACAGAAAACGTATAAAATTCAGGTGATTTAGTAAGTCCAAAGAATCTTCTTTGAAAAGATTGAAAAGACACACTTTGATTAAGGAAAACAAAAACATAAGTAAAGAATATACAGAAAGAACCAGGACAATGTTATAACAGAGAATATATGAAATGCCAGTAAATTTGAACATTTCTGTAAAGTGGACCATTTCCTAGCTCCTAAAGTTTACCAAACCTGACACAAGAGGAAATCATTTAAGGTCATCATGTCTGCCCTTGGCATTCTCGGAACGCCCTGGCCTCAGGATGCAGCCTCTGTAGTCCAGGGTAACCTGCGGAGAGGGGGCGGGGCTGAGGGTGGTTGGAACTCTGGCCTCACTGAAGGAGTGGGTGTGGCCATCTCTGCTGTGACTGAACAAAGGGCAGGGGAGCAGGGGGCCCAGTGCAGGGCCCTCAGAGGACGGCAGGTCCAGTGGGCTGTCACAAGCATTTAGGCCCAGGCCAAAGGGCGCCTTCTTTGTCTGCACAGCTGCCCAAACTCTCACCTTTCCACTCAGGCCGACCTCTTACTTGAAGTGTGTGTGGAACCTGTCCTCACAGTACACCTCGCTGCACAGCTAACCATAGGTCTGGGCATCGTAGCTTCCTGCCAGGTGACCGAAGTTCGCAGGCAGATGTGTCCCAGGGACACATGCAAAGAGGCTCCAGCCCGGGCCACAGGCTGCCCACTGCCCCTGCCCCAGATCGGGGGCCGCCAATCAGCCCTGTCGGAGTCCCCTTCCTCTAGAGGGAGTATTGGACCAACACTTGTAGAAAACGGTGTCCTCGTGGGCAACTCATTGGAGGGACACAAATAAATCTTTGCCGTCTTTCTGCGGAAGCTTACGAGCGTTCACACCTAAGCGTCTTACAAGGTCAGCTGTTTAGCTAAACATGAGCTCATGATCTAAATTTACACAATAATGAAGAAATCAGCTACGAGGGGAGACAATCAGTAAAGACTATCAATACCAGAATTAGATTCCCAAGGCCATCCATCAATTGTTGGAATAATCAGGTGCAAGGCAGAATATATACATAAAACTGGAACTGAAACAAGGAACAAGGATGTTTTCAAAGACTGGTAGGATCTCTAAAACATTTTTAAAGGACATGTCATTGATAAAGCTAAATACTCAAAGGTTGTGTAATACAACAGATTAAGCATTGAGAAGAGTGAAATTATGCTGTTTTGAAAACTATGGCAGGTGAGATTTTCTGCCTAATTATATAAGAAGATTTCTCTAAAAATACACATTATTTCAATGACTTATTGGCTGTGAAATAAGTGAAGGGTATTTCAAATGGCTTGTCTGCAAAGAAAGGTGAGATGTAGGGAATCACAGAAAGTCGAGGGGAAAATAGGTCAATATATACATTGCTATATGGTGAACTAAACCTTAGGCCAGCAACAATGGAGAGGACCTGACCCTTTGAAACTTACAAGTAAGCTGGAATCTTCAAAAGCTCAAATCTTTATAAGTAAAATATTTATTAAAATGAATAACCAAGTGTTTTAATTGACATCAGAAGATCAAAACAATAAACCCTGAGAACATAGAAAAAAGATAAATAAAGATATGAGCAGAACTTAATACAACAGAAAACGTATAAAATTGAGGTGATTTAGTAAGTCCAAAGAATCTTCTTTGAAAAGATTGAAAAGACACACTTTGATTAAGGAAAACAAAAACATAAGTTAAGAATATACAGAAAGAATCAGGACAATATTATAACAGAGAATATATGAAATGCCAGTAAATTTGAACATTTCTGTAAAGTGGACCATTTCCTAGCTCCTAAAGTTTACCAAACCTGACACAAGAGGAAATCATTTAAGGTCATCATGTCTGCCCTTGGCATTCTCGGAACGCCCTGGCCTCAGGATGCAGCCTCTGTAGTCCATGGTAACCTGCGGAGAGGGGGCGGGGCTGAGGGTCGTTGGAACTCTGGCCTCACTGAAGGAGTGGGTGTGGCCATCTCTGCTGTGACTGAACAAAGGGCAGGGGAGCAGGGGGCCCAGGGCAGGGCCCTCAGAGCACGGCAGGTCCAGTGGTGTGTCACAACCATTTAGGACCAGGCCAAAGGGCGCCTTCTTTGTCTGCACAGCTGCCCAAACTCTAACCTTTCCAATCAGGCCGACCTCTTACTTGAAGTGTGTGTGGAACCTGTCCTCACAGTACACCTCGCTGCACAGCTAACCATAGGTCTGGGCATCGTAGCTTCCTGCCAGGTGACCGAAGTTCGCAGGCAGATGTGTCCCAGGGACACATGCAAAGAGGCTCCTGCCCGGGCCACAGGCTGCCCACTGCCCCTGCCCCAGATCGGGGGCCGCCAATCAGCCCTGTCGGAGTCCCCTTCCTCTAGAGGGAGTATTGGACCAACACTTGTAGAAAACGGTGTCCTCGTGGGCAACTCATTGGAGGGACACAAATAAATCTTTGCCGTCTTTCTGCGGAAGCTTACGAGCGTTCACACCTAAGCGTCTTACAAGGTCAGCTGTTTAGCTAAACATGAGCTCATGATCTAAATTTACACAATAATGAAAAAATCAGCTACGAGGGGAGACAATCAGTAAAGACTATCAATACCAGAATTAGATTCCCAAGGCCATCCATCAATTGTTGGAATAATCAGGTGCAAGGCAGAATATATATATAAAACTGGACCTGAAACAAGGAACAAGGATATTTTCAAAGACTGGTAGGATCTCTACATGTCATTGATAAAGCTAAATACTCAAAGGTTGTGTAATACAACAGATTAAGCATTGAGAAGAGTGAAATTATGCTGTTTTGAAAACTATGGCAGGTGAGATTTTCTGCCTAATTATATAAGAAGATTTCTCTAAAAATACACATTATTTCAATGACTTATTGGCTGTGAAATAAGTTAAGGGTATTTCAAATGGCTTGTCTGCAAAGAAAGGTGAGATGTAGGGAATCACAGAAAGTCGAGGGGAAAATAGGTCAATATATACATTGCTATATGGTGAACTAAACCTTAGGCCAGCAACAATGGAGAGGACCTGACCCTTAGAAACTTACAAGTAAGCTGGAATCTTCAAAATTTCAAATCTTTATAAGTAAAATATTTATTAAAATGAATAACCAAGTGTTTTAATTGACATCAGAAGATCAAAACAATAAACCCTGAGAACATAGAAAAAAGATAAATAAAGATATGAGCAGAACTTAATACATCAGAAAACGTATAAATTTGAGGTGATTTAGTAAGTCCAAAGAATCTTCTTTGAAAAGATTGAAAAGACACACTTTGATTAAGGAAAACAAAAACATAAGTAAAGAATATACAGAAAGAATCAGGACAATGTTATAGCAGAGAATATATGAAATGCCAGTAAATTTGAACATTTCTGTAAAGTGGACCATTTCCTAGCTCCTAAAGTTTACCAAACCTGACACAAGAGGAAATCATTTAAGGTCATCATGTCTGCCCTTGGCATTCTCGGAACGCCCTGGCCTCAGGATGCAGCCTCTGTAGTCCAGGGTAACCTGCGGAGAGGGGGCGGGGCTGAGGGTGGTTGGAACTCTGGCCTCACTGAAGGAGTGGGTGTGGCCATCTCTGCTGTGACTGAACAAAGGGCAGGGGAGCAGGGGGCCCAGGGCAGGGCCCTCAGAGCACGGCAGGTCCAGTGGGGTGTCACAAGCATTTAGGCCCAGGCCAAAGGGCGCCTTCTTTGTCTGCACAGCTGCCAAAACTCTCACCTTTCCACTCAGGCCGACCTCTTACTTGAAGTGAGTGTGGAACCTGTCCTCACAGTACACCTCGCTGCACAGCTAACCATAGGTCTGGGCATCGTAGCTTCCTGCCAGGTGACCGAAGTTCGCAGTCAGATGTGTCCCAGGGACACATGCAAAGAGGCTCCAGCCCGGGCCACAGGCTGCCCACTGCCCCTGCCCCAGATCGGGGGCCGCCAATCAGCCCTGTCGGAGTCCCCTTCCTCTAGAGGGAGTATTGGACCAACACTTGTAGAAAACGGTGTCCTCGTGGGCAACTCATTGGAGGGACACAAATAAATCTTTGCCGTCTTTCTGCGGAAACTTACGAGCGTTCACACCTAAGCGTCTTACAAGGTCAGCTGTTTAGCTAAACATGAGCTCATGATCTAAATTTACACAATAATGAAGAAATCAGCTACGAGGGGAGACAATCAGTAAAGACTATCAATACCAGAATTAGATTCCCAAGGCCATCCATCAATTGTTGGAATAATCAGGTGCAAGGCAGAATATATACATAAAACTGGAACTGAAACAAGGAACAAGGATGTTTTCAAAGACTGGTAGGATCTCTAAAACATTTTTAAAGGACATGTCATTGATAAAGCTAAATACTCAAAGGTTGTGTAATACAACAGATTAAGCATTGAGAAGAGTGAAATTATGCTGTTTTGAAAACTATGGCAGGTGAGATTTTCTGCCTAATTATATAAGAAGATTTCTCTAAAAATACACATTATTTCAATGACTTATTGGCTGTGAAATAAGTGAAGGGTATTTCAAATGGCTTGTCTGCAAAGAAAGGTGAGATGTAGGGAATCACAGAAAGTCGAGGGGAAAATAGGTCAATATATACATTGCTATATGGTGAACTAAACCTTAGGCCAGCAACAATGGAGTGGACCTGACCCTTAGAAACTTACAAGTAAGCTGGAATCTTCAAAAGCTCAAATCTTTATAAGTAAAATATTTATTAAAATGAATAACCAAGTGTTTTAATTGACATCAGAAGATCAAAACAATAAACCCTGAGAACATAGAAAAAAGATAAATAAAGATATGAGCAGAACTTAATACAACAGAAAACGTATAAAATTGAGGTGATTTAGTAAGTCCAAAGAATCTTCTTTGAAAAGATTGAAAAGACACACTTTGATTAAGGAAAACAAAAACATAAGTAAAGAATATACAGAAAGAATCAGGACAATGTTATAACAGAGAATATATGAAATGCCAGTAAATTTGAACATTTCTGTAAAGTGGACCATTTCCTAGCTCCTAAAGTTTACCAAACCTGACACAAGAGGAAATCATTTAAGGTCATCATGTCTGCCCTTGGCATTCTCGGACCGCCCTGGCCTCAGGATGCAGCCTCTGTAGTCCATGGTAACCTGCGGAGAGGGGGCGGGGCTGAGGGTGGTTGGAACTCTGGCCTCACTGAAGGAGTGGGTGTGGCCATCTCTGCTGTGACTGAACAAAGGGCAGGGGAGCAGGGGGCCCAGCGCAGGGCCCTCAGAGCACGGCAGGTCCAGTGGGGTGTCACAACCATTTAGGCCCAGGCCAAAGGGCGCCTTCTTTGTCTGCACAGCTGCCCAAATTCTCACCTTTCCAATCAGGCCGACCTCTTACTTGAAGTGTGTGTGGAACCTGTCCTCACAGTACACCTCGCTGCACAGCTAACCATAGGTCTGGGCATCGTAGCTTCCTGCCAGGTGACCGAAGTTCGCAGGCAGATGTGTCCCAGGGACACATGCAAAGAGGCTCCTGCCCGGGCCACAGGCTGCCCACTGCCCCTGCCCCAGATCGGGGCCGCCAATCAGCCCTGTCGGAGTCCCCTTCCTCTAGAGGGAGTATTGGACCAACACTTGTAGAAAACGGTGTCCTCGTGGGCAATTCATTGGAGGGACACAAATAAATCTTTGCCGTCTTTCTGCGGAAGCTTACGAGCGTTCACACCTAAGCGTCTTACAAGGTCAGCTGTTTAGCTAAACATGAGCTCATGATCTAAATTTACACAATAATGAAAAAATCAGCTACGAGGGGAGACAATCAGTAAAGACTATCAATACCAGAATTAGATTCCCAAGGCCATCCATCAATTGTTGGAATAATCAGGTGCAAGGCAGAATATATATATAAAACTGGACCTGAAACAAGGAACAAGGATGTTTTCAAAGACTGGTAGAATCTCTACATGTCATTGATAAAGCTAAATACTCAAAGGTTGTGTAATACAACAGATTAAGCATTGAGAAGAGTGAAATTATGTTGTTTTGAAAACTATGGCAGGTGAGATTTTCTGCCTAATTATATAAGAAGATTTCTCTAAAAATACACATTATTTCAATGACTTATTGGCTGTGAAATAAGTTAAGGGTATTTCAAATGGCTTGTCTGCAAAGAAAGGTGAGATGTAGGGAATCACAGAAAGTCGAGGGGAAAATAGGTCAATATATACATTGCTATATGGTGAACTAAACCTTAGGCCAGCAACAATGGAGAGGACCTGACCCTTAGAAACTTACAAGTAAGCTGGAATCTTCAAAATGTCAAATCTTTATAAGTAAAATATTTATTAAAATGAATAACCAAGTGTTTTAATTGACATCAGAAGATCAAAACAATAAACCCTGAGAACATAGAAAAAAGATAAATAAAGATATGAGCAGAACTTAATACATCAGAAAACGTATAAAATTGAGGTGATTTAGTAAGTCCAAAGAATCTTCTTTGAAAAGATTGAAAAGACACACTTTGATTAAGGAAAACAAAAACATAAGTAAAGAATATACAGAAAGAATCAGGACAATGTTATAGCGGAGAGTATATGAAATGCCAGTAAATTTGAACATTTCTGTAAGTGGACCATTTCCTAGCTCCTAAAGTTTACCAAACCTGACACAAGAGGAAATCATTTAAGGTCATCATGTCTGCCCTTGGCATTCTCGGAACGCCCTGGCCTCAGGATGCAGCCTCTGTAGTCCAGGGTAACCTGCGGAGAGGGGGCGGGGCTGAGGGTGGTTGGAACTCTGGCCTCACTGAAGGAGTGGGTGTGGCCATCTCTGCTGTGACTGAACAAAGGGCAGGGGAGCAGGGGGCCCAGGGCAGGGCCCTCAGAGCACGGCAGGTCCAGTGGGGTGTCACAAGCATTTAGGCCCAGGCCAAAGGGCGCCTTCTTTGTCTGCACAGCTGCCCAAACTCTCACCTTTCCACTCAGGCCGACCTCTTACTTGAAGTGTGTGTGGAACCTGTCCTCACAGTACACCTCGCTGCACAGCTAACCATAGGTCTGGGCATCGTAGCTTCCTGCCAGGTGACCGAAGTTCGCAGGCAGATGTGTCCCAGGGACACATGCAAAGAGGCTCCAGCCCGTGCCACAGGCAGCCCACAGCCCCTGCCCCAGATCGGGGGCCGCCAATCAGCCCTGTCGGAATCCCCTTCCTCTAGAGGGTGTATTGGACCAACACTTGTAGAAAACGGTGTCCTCGTAGGCAACTCATTGGAGGGACACAAATAAATTTTGCTGACTTTCTCCTGAAGATTACGAGCGTTCACACGTAAGCGTCTTACAAGTTCAGCTGTTTAGCTAAACATGAGCTCATGATCTAAATTTACACAATAATGAAGAAATCAGCTACGAGGAGAGACAATCAGTAAAGAGTATCAATACCAGAATTAGATTCCCAAGGCCATCCATCAATTGTTGGAATAATCAGGTGCAAGGCAGAATATATACATAAAACTGGAACTGAAACAAGGAACAAGGATGTTTTCAAAGACTGGTAGGATCTCTAAAACATTTTTAAAGGACATGTCATTGATAAAGCTAAATACTCAAAGGTTGTGTAATACAACAGATTAAGCATTGAGAAGAGTGAAATTATGCTGTTTTGAAAACTATGGCAGGTGAGATTTTCTGCCTAATTATATAAGAAGATTTCTCTAAAATACACATTATTTCAATGACTTATTGGCTGTGAAATAAGTTAAGGGTATTTCAAATGGCTTGTCTGCAAAGAAAGGTGAGATGTAGGGAATCACAGAAAGTCGAGGGGAAAATAGGTCAATATATACATTGCCATATGGTGAACTAAACCTTAGGCCAGCAACAATGGAGAGGACCTGACCGTTAGAAACTTACAAGTAAGCTGGAATCTTCAAAAGTTCAAATCTTTATAAGTAGAATATTTATTAAAATGAATAACCAAGTGTTTTAATTGACATCAGAAGATCAAAACAATAAACCCTGAGAATAGAGAAAAAAGATAAATAAAGATATGAGCAGAACTTAATACAACAGAAAACGTATAAAATTCAGGTGATTTAGTAAGTCCAAAGAATCTTCTTTGAAAAGATTGAAAAGACACACTTTGATTAAGGAAAACAAAAACATAAGTAAAGAATATACAGAAAGAACCAGGACAATGTTATAACAGAGAATATATGAAATGCCAGTAAATTTGAACATTTCTGTAAAGTGGACCATTTCCTAGCTCCTAAAGTTTACCAAACCTGACACAAGAGGAAATCATTTAAGGTCATCATGTCTGCCCTTGGCATTCTCGGAACGCCCTGGCCTCAGGATGCAGCCTCTGTAGTCCATGGTAACCTGCGGAGAGGGGGCGGGGCTGAGGGTGGTTGGAACTCTGCCCTCACTGAAAGAGTGGGTGTGGCCAACTCTAATGTGACTGAACAAAGGGCAGGGGAGGAGGGGGCCCATGGCAGGGCCCTCAGAGCACGGCAGGTCCAGTGGGGTGTCACAAGCATTTAGGCCCAGGCCAAAGGGCGCCTTCTTTGTCTGCACAGCTGCCCAAACTCTCACCTTTCCACTCAGGCCGACCTCTTACTTGAAGTGTGTGTGGAACCTGTCCTCACAGTACACCTCGCTGCACAGCTAACCATAGGTCTGGGCATCGTAGCTTTCTGCCAGGTGACCAAAGTTTGCAGGCAGATGTGTCCCAGGGACACATGCAAAGAGGCTCCTGCCCGGGCCACAGGCTGCCCACTGCCCCTGCCCAAGATCGGGGGCCACCAATCAGCCCTGTTGGAGTCCCCTGCCTCTAGAGGGAGTATTGGACCAACACTGGTAGAAAACTGTGTCCTCGTGGGCAACTCATTGGAGGGACACAAATAAATCTTTGCCGCCTTTCTGCTGAATCTTACGAGCGTTCACACCTAAGCGTCTTACAAGGTCAGCTGTTTAGCTAAACATGAGCTCATGATCTTAATTTACACAATAATGAAGAAATCAGCTACGAGGGGAGACAATCAGTAAAGACTATCAATACCAGGATTAGATTCCCAAGGCCATCCATCAATTGTTGGAATAATCAGGTGCAAGGCAGAATATATACATAAAACTGGAACTGAAACAAGGAACAAGGATGTTTTCAAAGACTGGTAGGATCTCTAAAACATTTTTAAAGGACATGTCATTGATAAAGCTAAATACTCCAAGGTTGAGTAATACAACAGTTTAAGCATTGAGAAGAGTGAAATTATGCTGTTTTGAAAACTATGGCAGGTGAGATTTTCTGCCTAATTATATAAGAAGATTTCTCTAAAAATACATATTATTTCAATGACTTATTGGCTGTGAAATAAGTTAAGGGTATTTCAAATGGCTTGTCTGCAAAGAAAGGTGAGATGTAGGGAATCACAGAAAGTCGAGGGGAAAATAGGTCAATATATACATTGCTATATGGGGAACTAAACCTTAGGCCAGCAACAATGGAGAGGACCTGACCCTTAGAAACTTACAAGTAAGCTGGAATCTTCAAAAGTTCAAATCTTTATAAGTAAAATATTTATTAAAATGAATAACCAAGTGTTTTAATTGACATCAGAAGATCAAAACAATAAACCCTGAGAACATAGAAAAAAGTTAAATAAAGATATGAGCAGAACTTAATCCAACAGAAAACGTATAAAATTCAGGTGATTTAGTAAGTCCAAAGAATCTTCTTTGAAAAGATTGTAAAGACACACTTTGATTAAGGAAAACAAATACATAAGTAAAGAATATACAGAAAGAATCAGGACAATGTTATAGCAGAGAATATATGAAATGCCAGTAAATTTGAACATTTCTGTAAAGTGGACCATTTCCTAGCTCCTAAAGTTTACCAAACCTGACACAAGAGGAAATCATTTAAGGTCATCATGTCTGCCCTTGGCATTCTCGGAACGCCCTGGCCTCAGGATGCAGCCTCTGTAGTCCATGGTAACCTGCGGAGAAGGGGCGGGGCTGAGGTTGGTTGGAACTCTGCCCTCACTGAAGGAGTGGGTGTGGCCATCTCTGCTGTGACTGAACAAAGGGCAGGGGAGCAGGGGGCCCAGGGCAGGGCCCTCAGAGCTCGGCAGGTCCAGTGGGCTGTCACAAGCATTTAGGCCCAGGCCAAAGGGCGCCTTGTTTGTCTGCACAGCTGCCTAAACTCTCACCTTTCCACTCAGGCCGACCTCTTACTTGAAGTGTGTGTGGAACCTGTCATCACAGTACACCTCGCTGCACAGCTAACCATAGGTCTGGGCATCGGAGCTTCCTGCCAGGTGACCGAAGTTCGCAGGCAGATGAGTCCCAGGGACACATGCAGAGAGGCTCCTGCCCGGGCAACAGGCTGCCCACTGCCCCTGCCCCAGATCGGGGGCCGCCAATCAGCCCTGTCGGAATCCACTGCCTCTAGAGGGAGTATTGGACCAACACTTGTAGAAAACGGTGTCCTCGTGGGCAACTCATTGGAGGGACACAAATAAATTTTGCCGACTTTCTCCTGAAGCTTACAAGCGTTCACACCTAAGCGTCTTACAAGGTCAGCTGTTTAGCTAAACATGAGCTCATGATCTAAATTTACACAATAATGAAGAAATCAGCTACGAGGGGAGACAATCAGTAAAGACTATCAATACCAGAATTAGATTCCCAAGGCCATCCATCTATTGTTGGAATAATCAGGTGCAAGGCAGAATATATACATAAAACTGGAACTGAAACAAGGAACAAGGATGTTTTCAAAGACTGGTAGGATCTCTAAAACATTTTTAAAGTACATGTCATTGATAAAGCTAAATACTCAAAGGTTGTGTAATACAACAGATTAAGCATTGAAAAGAGTGAAATTATGCTGTTTTGAAAACTATGGCAGGTGAGATTTTCTGCCTAATTATATAAGAAGATTTCTCTAAAAATACACATTATTTCAATGACTTATTGGCTGTGAAATAAGTTAAGGGTATTTCAAATGGCTTGTCTGCAAAGAAAGGTGAGATGTAGGGAATCACAGAAAGTCGAGGGGAAAATAGGTCAATATATACATTGCTATATGGTGAACTAAACCTTAGGCCAGCAACAATGGAGAGGACCTGACCCTTAGAAACTTACAAGTAAGCTGGAATCTTCAAAAGTTCAAATCTTTATAAGTAAAATATTTATTAAAATGAATAACCAAGTGTTTTAATTGACATCAGAAGATCAAAACAATAAACCCTGAGAACATAGAAAAAAGATAAATAAAGATATGAGCAGAACTTAATACAACACAAAACGTATAAAATTGAGGTGATTTAGTAAGTCCAAAGAATCTTCTTTGAAAAGATTGAAAAGACACACTTTGATTAAGGAAAACAAAAATATAAGTAAAGAATATACAGAAAGAATCAGGACAATGTTATACAGGGGATATAAGAAATGCCAGTAAATTTGAACATTTCTGTAAAGTGGACCATTTCCTAGCTCCTAAAGTTTACCAAACCTGACACAAGAGGAAATCATTTAAGGTCATCATGTCTGCCCTTGGCATTCTCGGAACGCCCTGGCCTCAGGATGCAGCCTCTGTAGTCCATGGTAACCTGCGGAGAGGGGGCGGGGCTGAGGGTGGTTGGAACTCTGCCCTCACTGAAGGAGTGGGTGTGGCCAACTCTACTGTGACTGAACAAAGGGCAGGGGAGGAGGGGGCCAATGGCAAGGCTCTCAGAGCACGGCAGGTCCAGTGGCGTGTCACAAGCATTTAGGCCCAGGCCAAATGGCGCCTTCTTTGTCTGCACAGCTGCCCAAACTCTCACCTTTCCACTCAGGCCGACCTCTTACTTGAAGTGTGTGTGGAACCTGTCCTCACAGTACACCTCGCTGCACAGCTAACCATAGGTCTGGGCATCGTAGCTTCCTGACAGGTGACCAAAGTTTGCAGGCAGATGTGTCCCAGGGACACATGCAAAGAGGCTCCTGCCCGGGCCACTGGCTGCCCACTGCCCCTGCCCCAGATCGGGGGCCACCAATCAGCCCTTTTGGAGTCCCCTGCCTCTAGAGGGAGTATTGGACCAACACTTGTAGAAAACGGTGTCCTCGTGGGCAACTCATTGGAGGGACACAAATAAATCTTTGCCGCCTTTCTGCTGAATCTTACAAGCGTTCACACCTAAGCGTCTTACAAGGTCAGCTGTTTAGCTAAACATGAGCTCATGATCTTAATTTACACAATAATGAAGAAATCAGCTACGAGGGGAGACAATCAGTAAAGACTATCAATACCAGGATTAGATTCCCAAGGCCATCCATCAATTGTTGGAATAATCAGGTGCAAGGCAGAATATATACATAAAACTGGAACTGAAACAAGGAACAAGGATGTTTTCAAAGACTGGTAGGATCTCTAAAACATTTTTAAAGGACATGTCATTGATAAAGCTAAATACTCCAAGGTTGTGTAATACAACAGTTTAAGCATTGAGAAGAGTGAAATTATGCTGTGTTGAAAACTATGGCAGGTGAGATTTTCTGCCTAATTATATAAGAAGATTTCTCTAAAAATACACATTATTTCAATGACTTATTGGCTGTGAAATAAGTTAAGGGTATTTCAAATGGCTTGTCTGCAAAGAAAGGTGAGATGTAGGGAATCACAGAAAGTCGAGGGGAAAATAGGTCAATATATACATTGCTATATGGTGAACTAAACCTTAGGCCAGCAACAATGGAGAGGACCTGACCCTTAGAAACTTACAAGTAAGCTGGAATCTTCAAAAGTTCAAATCTTTATAAGTAAAATATTTATTAAAATGAATAACCAAGTGTTTTAATTGACATCAGAAGAACAAAACAATAAACCCTGAGAACATAGAAAAAAGATAAATAAAGATATGAGCAGAACTTAATACAACAGAAAACGTATAAAATTGAGGTGATTTAGTAAGTCCAAAGAATCTTCTTTGAAAAGATTGAAAAGACACACTTTGATTAAGGAAAACAAAAACATAAGTAAAGAATATACAGAAAGAATCAGGACAATGTTATAGCAGAGAATATATAAAATGCCAGTAAATTTGAACATTTCTGTAAAGTGGACCATTTCCTAGCTCCTAAAGTTTACCAAACCTGACACAAGAGGAAATCATTTAAGGTCATCATGTCTGCCCTTGGCATACTCGGAACGCCCTGGCCTCAGGATGCAGCCTCTGTTGTCCATGGTAACCTGCGGAGAGGGGGCGGGGCTGAGGGTGTTTGGAACTCTGCCCTCACTGAAGGAGTGGGTGTGGCCATCTCTGCTGTGACTGAACAAAGGGCAGGGGAGGAGGGGGCCCAGGGCAGGGCCCTCAGAGCACGGCAGGTCCAGTGGGGTGTCACAAGCATTTAGGCCCAGGCCAAAGGGCGCCTTCTTTGTCTGCACAGCTGCCCAAGCTCTCACCTTTCCACTCAGGCCGACCTCTTACTTGAAGTGTGTGTGGAACCTGTCCTCACAGTACACCTCGCTGCACAGCTAACCATAGGTCTGGGCATCGTAGCTTCCTGCCAGGTGAATGAAGTTCGCAGGCAGATGTGTCCCAGGGACACATGCAAAGAGGCTCCTGCCCGGGCCACTGGCTGCAACTGCCCCTGCCCCAGATCGGGGGCCACCAGTCAGCCCTGTCGGATTCCCCTGCCTCTAGAGGGAGTATTGGACCAACACTTGTAGAAAACGGTGTCCTCGTGGGCAACTCATTGGAGGGACACAAATAAATCTTTGCCGACTTTCTGCTGAATCTTACGAGCGTTCACACCTAAGCGTCTTACAAGGTCAGCTGTTTGGCTAAACATGAGCTCATGATCTATATTTACACAATAATGAAAAAATCAGCTACGAGGGGAGACAATCAGTAAAGACTATCAATACCAGAATTAGATTCCCAAGGCCATCCATCAATTGTTGGAATAGTCAGGTGCAAGGCAGAATATATACATAAAACTGGAACTGAAACAAGGAACAAGGATGTTTTCAAAGACTGGTAGGATCGCTAAAACATTTTTAAAGTACATGTCATTGATAAAGCTAAATACTGAAAGGTTGTGTAATACAACAGATTAAGCATTGAGAAGAGTGAAATTATGCTGTTTTGAAAACTATGGCAGGTGAGATTTTCTGCCTAATTATATAAGAAGATTTCTCTAAAAATACACATTATTTCAATGACTTATTGGCTGTGAAATAAGTTAAGGGTATTTCAAATGGCTTGTCTGCAAAGAAAGGTGAGATGTAGGGAATCACAGAAAGTCGAGGGGAAAATAGGTCAATATATACATTGCTATACAGTGAACTAAACCTTAGGCCAGCAACAATAGAGAGGACCTGACCCTTAGAAACTTACAAGTAAGCTGGAATCTTCAAAAGTTCAAATCTTTATAAGTAAAATATTTATTAAAATGAATAACCAAGTGTTTTAATTGACATCAGAAGATCAAAACAATAAACCCTGAGAACATAGAAAAAAGATAAATAAAGATATGAGCAGAACTTAATACAACAGAAAACATATAAAATTGAGGTGATTTAGTAAGTCCAAAGAATCTTCTTTGAAAAGATTGAAAAGACACACTTTGATTAAGGAAAACAAAAACATAAGTAAAGAATATACAGAAAGAATCAGGACAATGTTATAGCAGAGAATATATGAAATGCCAGTAAATTTGAACATATCTGTAAAGTGGACCATTTCTTTGCTCCTAAAGTTTACCAAACCTGACACAAGAGGAAATCATTTAATGTCATCATGTCTGCCCTTGGCATTCTCGGAACGCACTCGCCTCAGGATGCAGCCTCTGTAGTCCATGGTAACCTGCGGAGAGGGGGCGGGTCTGAGGGTGGTTGGAACTCTGCCCTCACTGAAGGAGTGGGTGTGGCCAACTCTACTGTGACTGAACAAAGGGCAGGGGAGCAGGGGTCCCAGGGCAGGGCCCTCAGAGCACGGCAGGTCCAGTGGTGTGTCACGAGCATTTAGGCCCAGGCCAAAGGGTGCCTTCTTTGTCTGCACAGCTGCCCAAACTCTCACCTTTCTACTCAGGCCGACCTCTTACTTGAAGTGTGTGTGGAACCTGTCCTCACAGTACACATAGCTGCACAGCTAACCATAGGTCTGGGCATCGTAGCTTCCTGCCAGGTGACCGAAGTTCGCAGGCAGATGTGTCCCAGGGACACATGCAAAGAGGTTCCTGCCCAGGCCACAGGCTGCCCACTGCCCCTGCCCCAGATCAGGGGCCGCCAATCAGCCCTGTCAGAGTCCCCTTCCTCTAGAGGGAGTATTGGACCAACACTTGTAGAAAACGGTGTCCTCGTGGGCAACTCATTGGAGGGACACAAATAAATTTTGCCGACTTTCTACTGAAGCTTGCGAGCATTCACACCTAAGCGTCTTACAAGATCAGCTGTTTAGCTAAACATGAGCTCATGATCTAAATTTACACAATAATGAAGAAATCAGCTACGAGGGGAGACAATCAGTAAAGACTATCAATACCAGAATTAGATTCCCAAGGCCATCCATCAATTGTTGGAATAATCAGGTGCAAGGCAGAATATATACATAAAACTGGAACTGAAACAAGGAACAAGGATGTTTTCAAAGACTGGTAGGATCTCTAAAACATTTTTAAAGTACATGTCATTGATAAAGCTAAATACTCAAAGGTTGTGTAATACAACAGATTAAGCATTGAGAAGAGTGAAATTATGCTGTTTTGAAAACTATGGCAGGTGAGATTTTCTGCCTAATTATATAAGAAGATTTCTCTAAAAATACACATTATTTCAATGACTTATTGGCTGTGAAATAAGTTAAGGGTATTTTAAATGGCTTGTCTGCAAAGAAAGGTGAGATGTAGGGAATCACAGAAAGTCGAGGGGAAAATAGTTCAATATATACATTGCTATATGGTGAACTAAACCTTAGGCCAGCAACAATGGAGAGGACCTGACCCTTAGAAACTTACAAGTAAGCTGGAATCTTCAAAAGTTCAAATCTTTATAAGTAAAATATTTATTAAAATGAATAACCAAGTGTTTTAATTGACATCAGAAGATCAAAACAATAAACCCTGAGAACATAGAAAAAAGATAAATAAAGATATGAGCAGAACTTAATACAACAGAAAACGTATAAAATTGAGGTGATTTAGTAAGTCCAAAGAATCTTCTTTGAAAAGATTGAAAAGACACACTTTGATTAAGGAAAACAAAAACATAAGTAAAGAATATACAGAAAGAATCAGGACAATGTTATAGCAGAGAATATATGAAATGCCAGTAAATTTGAACATTTCTGTAAAGTGGACCATTTCCTAGCTCCTAAAGTTTACCAAACGTGACACAAGAGGAAATCATTTAAGGTCATCATGTCTGCCCTTGGCATTCTCGGAACGCCCTGGCCTCAGGATGCAGCCTCTGTAGTCCATGGTAACCTGCGGAGAGGGGGCGGGGCTGAGGGTGGTTGGAACTCTGCCCTCACTGAAGGAGTGTGTGTGGCCATCTCTGCTGTGACTGAACAAAGGGCAGGGGAGCAGGGGGCCCAGGGCAGGGCCCTCAGAGCACGGCAGGTCCAGTGGGGTGTCACAAGCATTTAGGCCCAGGCCAAAGGGCGCCTTCTTTGTCTGCACAGCTGCCCAAACTCTCACCTTTCCACTCAGGCCGACCTCTTACTTGAAGTGTGTGTGGAACCTGTCCTCACAGTACACCTCACTGCACAGCTAACCATAGGTCTGGGCATCGTAGCTTCCTGCCAGGTGACCGAAGTTCGCAGGCAGATGTGTCCCAGGGACACATGCAAAGAGGCTCCTGCCCGGGCCACAGGCTGCCCACTGCCCCTGCCCCAGATCGGGGGCCGCCAATCAGCCCTGTCGGAATCCCCTGCCTCTAGAGGGAGTATTGGACCAACACTTGTAGAAAACGATGTCCTCGTGGGCAACTCATTGGAGGGAAACAAATAAATCTTTGCCGACTTTCTGCTGAAGCTTACGAGCGTTCACACCTAAGCGTCTTACAAGGTCAGCTGTTTAGCTAAACATGAGCTCATGATCTAAATTTACACAATAATGAAGAAATCAGCTACGAAGTGGGAGTCAATCAGTATAGACTATCAATACCAGAATTAGATACCCAAGGCCATCCATCAATTGTTGGAATAATCAGGTGCAAGGCAGAATATATACATAAAACTGGACCTGAAACAAGGAACAAGGATGTTTTCAAAGACTGGTAGGATCTCTACATGTCATTGATAAAGCTAAATACTCAAAGGTTGTGTAATACCACAGATTAAGCATTGAGAAGAGTGAAATTATGCTGTTTTGAAAACTATGGCAGGTGAGATTTTCTGCCTAATTATATAAGAAGATTTCTCTAAAAATACACATTATTTCAATGACTTATTGGCTGTGAACTAAGTTAAGGGTATTTCAAATGGCTTGTCTGCAAAGAAAGGTGAGATGTAGGGAATCACAGAAAGTCGAGGGGAAAATAGGTCAATATATACATTGCTATATGGTGAACTAAACCTTAGGCCAGCAACAATGGAGAGGACCTGACCCTTAGAAACTTACAAGTAAGCTGGAATCTTCAAAAGTTCAAATCTTTATAAGTAAAATATTTATTAAAATGAATAACCAAGTGTTTTAATTGACATCAGAAGATCAAAACAATAAACCCTGAGAACATAGAAAAAAGATAAATAAAGATATGAGCAGAACTTAATACAACAGAAAACGTATAAAATTGAGGTGATTTAGTAAGTCCAAAGAATCTTCTTTGAAAAGATTGAAAAGACACACTTTGATTAAGGAAAACAAAAACATAAGTAAAGAATATACAGAAAGAATCAGGACAATGTTATAGCAGAGAATATATGAAATGCCAGTAAATTTGAACATTTCTGTAAAGTGGACCATTTCCTAGCTCCTAAAGTTTACCAAACCTGACAAAAGAGGAAATCATTTAAGGTCATCATGTCTGCCCTTGGCATTCTCGGAACGCCCTGGCCTCAGGATGCAGCCTCTGTAGTCCATGGTAACCTGCGGAGAGGGGGCGGGGCTGTGGGTGGTTGGAACTCTGCCCTCACTGAAGGAGTGTGTGTGGCCATCTCTGCTGTGACTGAACAAAGGGCAGGGGAGCAGGGGGCCCAGGGCAGGGCCCTCAGAGCACGGCAGGTCCAGTGGGGTGTCACAAGCATTTAGGCCCAGGACAAAGGGCGCCTTCTTTGTCTGCACTGCTGCCAAAACTCTCACCTTTCCACTCAGGCCGACCTCTTACTTGAAGTGTGTGTGGAACCTGTCCTCACAGTACACCTCACTGCACAGCTAACCATAGGTCTGGGCATCGTAGCTTCCTGCCAGGTGACTGAAGTTTGCAGGCAGATGTGTCCCAGGGACACATGCAAAGAGGCTCCTGCCCGGGCCACAGGCTGCCCACTGCCCCTGCCCCAGATCGGGGGCTGCCAATCAGCCCTGTCGGAATCCCCTGCCTCTAGAGGGAGTATTGGACCAACACTTGTAGAAAACGATGTCCTCGTGGGCAACTCATTGGAGGGAAACAAATAAATCTTTGCCGACTTTGTGCTGAAGCTTACGAGCGTTCACACCTAAGCGTCTTACAAGGTCAGCTGTTTAGCTAAACATGAGCTCATGATCTAAATTTACAAAATAATGAAGAAATCAGCTACGAAGGGGGAGACAATCAGTATAGACTATCAATACCAGAATTAGATACCCAAGGCCATCCATCAATTGTTGGAATAATCAGGTGCAAGGCAGAATATATACATAAAACTGGACCTGAAACAAGGAACAAGGATGTTTTCAAAGACTGGTAGGATCTCTACATGTCATTGATAAAGCTAAATACTCAAAGGTTGTGTAATACCACAGATTAAGCATTGAGAAGAGTGAAATTATGCTGTTTTGAAAACTATGGCAGGTGAGATTTTCTGCCTAATTATATAAGAAGATTTCTCTAAAAATACACATTATTTCAATGACTTATTGGCTGTGAACTAAGTTAAGGGTATTTCAAATGGCTTGTCTGCAAAGAAAGGTGAGATGTAGGGAATCACAGAAAGTCGAGGGGAAAATAGGTCAATATATACATTGCTATATGGTGAACTAAACCTTAGGCCAGCAACAATGGAGAGGACCTGACCCTTAGAAACTTACAAGTAAGCTGGAATCTTCAAAAGTTCAAATCTTTATAAGTAAAATATTTATTAAAATGAATAACCAAGTGTTTTAATTGACATCAGAAGATCAAAACAATAAACCCTAAGAACATAGAAAAAAGATAAATAAAGATATGAGCAGAACTTAATACAACAGAAAACGTATAAAATTGAGGTGATTTAGTAAGTCCAAAGAATCTTCTTTGAAAAGATTGAAAAGACACACTTTGATTAAGGAAAACAAAAACATAAGTAAAGAATATACAGAAAGAATCTGGACAATGTTATAGCAGAGAATATATGAAATGCCAGTAAATTTGAACATTTCTGTAAAGTGGACCATTTCCTAGCTCCTAAAGTTTACCAAACCTGACACAAGAGGAAAACATTTAAGGTCATCATGTCTGCCCTTGGCATTCTCGGAACGCCCTGGCCTCAGGATGCAGCCTCTGTAGTCCATGGTAACCTGCGGAGAGGGGGCGGGGCTGAGGGTGGTTGGAACTCTGCCCTCACTGAAGGAGTGTGTGTGGCCATCTCTGCTGTGACTGAACAAAGGGCAGGGGAGCAGGGGGCCCAGGGCAGGGCCCTCAGAGCACGGCAGGTCCAGTGGGGTGTCACAAGCATTTAGGCCCAGGACAAAGGGCGCCTTCTTTGCCTGCACAGCTGCCCAAACTCTCACCTTTCCACTCAGGCCGACCTCTTACTTGAAGTGTGTGTGGAACCTGTCCTCACAGTACACCTTGCTGCACAGCTAACCATAGGTCTGGGCATCGTAGCTTCCTGCCAGGTGACTGAAGTTCGCAGGGAGATGTGTCCCAGGGACACATGCAAAGAGGCTCCTGCCCGGGCCACAGGCTGCCCACTGCCCCTGCCCCAGATCGGGGGCCGCCAATCAGCCCTGTCGGAATCCCCTGCCTCTAGAGGGAGTATTGGACCAACACTTGTAGAAAACGATGTCCTCGTGGGCAACTCATTGGAGGGAAACAAATAAATCTTTGCCGACTTTGTGCTGAAGCTTACGAGCGTTCACACCTAAGCGTCTTACAAGGTCAGCTGTTTAGCTAAACATGAGCTCATGATCTAAATTTACACAATAATGAAGAAATCAGCTACGAAGGGGGAGACAATCAGTATAGACTATCAATACCAGAATTAGATACCCAAGGCCATCCATCAATTGTTGGAATAATCAGGTGCAAGGCAGAATATATACATAAAACTGGACCTGAAACAAGGAACAAGGATGTTTTCAAAGACTGGTAGGATCTCTACATGTCATTGATAAAGCTAAATACTCAAAGGTTGTGTAATACAAGAGATTAAGCATTGAGAAGAGTGAAATTATGCTGTTTTGAAAACTATGGCAGGTGAGATTTTCTGCCTAATTATATAAGAAGATTTCTCTAAAAATACACATTATTTCAATGACTTATTGGCTGTGAACTAAGTTAAGGGTATTTCAAATGGCTTGTCTGCAAAGAAAGGTGAGATGTAGGGAATCACAGAAAGTCGAGGGGAAAATAGGTCAATATATACATTGCTATATGGTGAACTAAACCTTAGGCCAGCAACAATATAGAGGACCTGACTCTTAGAAGCTTACAAGTAAGCTGGAATCTTCAAAAGTTCAAATCTTTATAAGTAAAATATTTATTTAAATGAATAACCAAGTGTTTTAATTGACATCAGAAGATCAAAACAATAAACCCTGAGAACATAGAATAAAGATAAATAAAGATATGAGCAGAACTTAATACAACAGAAAACGTATAAAATTGAGGTGATTTAGTAAGTCCAAAGAATCTTCTTTGAAAAGATTGAAAAGACACACTTTGATTAAGGAAAACAAAAACATAAGTAAAGAATATACAGAAAGAATCAGGACAATGTTATAGCAGAGAATATATGAAATGCCAGTAAATTTGAACATTTCTGTAAAGTGGACCATTTCCTAGCTCCTAAAGTTTACCAAACCTGACACAAGAGGAAATCATTTAAGGTCATCATGTCTGCCCTTGGCATTCTCGGAACGCCCTGGCCTCAGGATGCAGCCTCTGTAGTCCATGGTAACCTGCGGAGAGGGGGCGGGGCTGAGGGTGGTTGGAACTCTGCCCTCACTGAAGGAGTGGTTGTGGCCATCTCTGCTGTGACTGAACAAAGGGCAGGGGAGCAGGGGTCCCAGGGCAGGGCCCTCAGAGCACAGCAGGTCCAGTGGTGTGTCACAAGCTTTTAGGCCCAGGCCAAAGGGCGCCTTCTTTGTCTGCACAGCTGCCCAAACTCTCACCTTTCCACTCAGGCCGACCTCTTACTTGAAGTGTGTGTGGAACCTGTCCTCACAGTACACCTCGCTGCACAGCTAACCATAGGTCTGGGCATCGTAGCTTCCTGCCAGGTGACTGAAGTTCGCAGGCAGATGTGTCCCAGGGACACATGCAAAGAGGCTCCTGCCCGGGCCACTGGCTGCCCACTGCCCCTGCCCCAGATCGGGGGCCACCAATCAGCCCTGTCGGATTCCCCTGCCTCTAGAGGGTGTATTGGACCAACCCTTGTAGAAAACGGTGTCCTCGTGGACAACTCATTGGAGGGACACAAATAAAACTTTGCCGCCTTTCTGCTGAAGCTTACGAGCGTTCACACCTAAGCGTCTTACAAGGTCAGCTGTTTAGCTAAACATGAGCTCATGATCTAAATTTACACAATAATGAAAAAATCAGCTACGAGGGGAGACAATCAGTAAAGACTATCAATACCAGAATTAGATTCCCAAGGCCATCCATCAATTGTTGGAATAATCAGGTGCAAGGCAGAATATATACATAAAACTGGAACTGAAACAAGGAACAAGGATGTTTTCAAAGACTGGTAGGATCTCTAAAACATTTTTAAAGTACATGTCATTGATAAAGCTAAATACTCAAAGGTTGTGTAATACCACAGATTAAGCATTGATAAGAGTGAAATTATGCTGTTTTGAAAACTATGGCAGGTGAGATTTTCTGCCTAATTATATAAGAAGATTTCTCTAAAAATACACATTATTTCAATGACTTATTGGCTGTGAAATAAGTTAAGGGTATTTTAAATGGCTTGTCTGCAAAGAAAGGTGAGATGTAGGGAATCACAGAAAGTCGAGGGGAAAATAGGTCAATATATACATTGCTATATGGTGAACTAAACCTTAGGCCAGCAACAATGGAGAGGACCTGACCCTTAGAAACTTACAAGTAAGCTGGAATCTTCAAAAGTTCAAATCTTTATAAGTAAAATATTTATTAAAATGAATAACCAAGTGTTTTAATTGACATCAGAAGATCAAAACAATAAACCCTGAGAACATAGAAAAAAGATAAATAAAGATATGAGCAGAACTTAATACAACAGAACACGTATAAAATTGAGGTGATTTAGTAAGTCCAAAGAATCTTCTTTGAAAAGATTGAAAAGACACACTTTGATTAAGGAAAACAAAAACATAAGTAAAGAATATACAGAAAGAATCTGGACAATGTTATAGCAGAGAATATATGAAATGCCAGTAAATTTGAACATTTCTGTAAAGTGGACCATTTCCTAGCTCCTAAAGTTTACCAAACCTGACACAAGAGGAAAACATTTAAGGTCATCATGTCTGCCCTTGGCATTCTCGGAACGCCCTGGCCTCAGGATGCAGCCTCTGTAGTCCATGGTAACCTGCGGAGAGGGGGCGGGGCTGAGGGTGGTTGGAACTCTGCCCTCACTGAAGGAGTGTGTGTGGCCATCTCTGCTGTGACTGAACAAAGGGCAGGGGAGCAGGGGGCCCAGGGCAGGGCCCTCAGAGCACGGCAGGTCCAGTGGGGTGTCACAAGCATTTAGGCCCAGGACAAAGGGCGCCTTCTTTGCCTGCACAGCTGCCCAAACTCTCACCTTTCCACTCAGGCCGACCTCTTACTTGAAGTGTGTGTGGAACCTGTCCTCACAGTACACCTCACTGCACAGCTAACCATAGGTCTGGGCATCGTAGCTTCCTGCCAGGTGACTGAAGTTCGCAGGCAGATGTGTCCCAGGGACACATGCAAAGAGGCTCCTGCCCGGGCCACAGGCTGCCCACTGCCCCTGCCCCAGATCGTGGGCCGCCAATCAGCCCTGTCGGAATCCCCTGCCTCTAGAGGGAGTATTGGACCAACACTTGTAGAAAACGATGTCCTCGTGGGCAACTCATTGGAGGGAAACAAATAAATCTTTGCCGACTTTGTGCTGAAGCTTACGAGCGTTCACACCTAAGCGTCTTACAAGGTCAGCTGTTTAGCTAAACATGAGCTCATGATCTAAATTTACACAATAATGAAGAAATCAGCTACGAAGGGGGAGACAATCAGTATAGACTATCAATACCAGAATTAGATACCCAAGGCCATCCATCAATTGTTGGAATAATCAGGTGCAAGGCAGAATATATACATAAAACTGGACCTGAAACAAGGAACAAGGATGTTTTCAAAGACTGGTAGGATCTCTACATGTCATTGATAAAGCTAAATACTCAAAGGTTGTGTAATACCACAGATTAAGCATTGAGAAGAGTGAAATTATGCTGTTTTGAAAACTATGGCAGGTGAGATTTTCTGCCTAATTATATAAGAAGATTTCTCTAAAAATACACATTATTTCAATGACTTATTGGCTGTGAACTAAGTTAAGGGTATTTCAAATGGCTTGTCTGCAAAGAAAGGTGAGATGTAGGGAATCACAGAAAGTCGAGGGGAAAATAGGTCAATATATACATTGCTATATGGTGAACTAAACCTTAGGCCAGCAACAATGGAGAGGACCTGACCCTTAGAAACTTACAAGTAAGCTGGAATCTTCAAAAGTTCAAATCTTTATAAGTAAAATATTTATTAAAATGAATAACCAAGTGTTTTAATTGACATCAGAAGATCAAAACAATAAACCCTAAGAACATAGAAAAAAGATAAATAAAGATATGAGCAGAACTTAATACAACAGAAAACGTATAAAATTGAGGTGATTTAGTAAGTCCAAAGAATCTTCTTTGAAAAGATTGAAAAGACACACTTTGATTAAGGAAAACAAAAATATAAGTAAAGAATATACAGAAAGAATCTGGACAATGTTATAGCAGAGAATATATGAAATGCCAGTAAATTTGAACATTTCGGTAAAGTGGACCATTTCCTAGCTCCTAAAGTTTACCAAACCTGACACAAGAGGAAATCATTTAAGGTCATCATGTCTGCCCTTGGCATTCTCGGAACGCCCTGGCCTCAGGATGCAGCCTCTGTAGTCCATGGTAACCTGCGGAGAGGGGGCGGGGCTGAGGGTGGTTGGAACTCTGCCCTCACTGAAGGAGTGTGTGTGGCCATCTCTGCTGTGACTGAACAAAGGGCAGGGGAGCAGGGGGCCCAGGGCAGGGCCCTCAGAGCACGGCAGGTCCAGTGGTGTGTCACAAGCATTTAGGCCCAGGCCAAAGGGCGCCTTCTTTGTCTGCACAGCTGCCCAAACTCTCACCTTTCCACTCAGGCCGACCTCTTACTTGAAGTGTGTGTGGAACCTGTCCTCACAGTACACCTTGCTGCACAGCTAACCATAGGTCTGGGCATCGTAGCTTCCTGCCAGATGACCGAAGTTCGCAGGCAGATGTGTCCCAGGGACACATGCAAAGAGGCTCCTGCCCGTGCCACAGGCTGCCCACTGCCCCTGCCCCAGATCGGGGGCCGCCAATCAGCCCTGTCGGAGTCCCCTTCCTCTAGAGGGAGTATTGGACCAACACTTGTAGAAAACGGTGTCCTCGTGGGCAACTCATTGGAGGGACACAAATAAATTTTGCCGACTTTCTCCTGAAGCTTACGAGCGTTCATACGTAAGCGTCTTACAAGGTCAGCTGTTTAGCTAAACATGAGCTCATGATCTAAATTTACACAATAATGAAGAAATCAGCTACGAGGGGAGACAATCAGTAAAGACTATCAATACCAGAATTAGATTCCCAAGGCCATCCATCAATTGTTGGAATAATCAGGTGCAAGGCAGAACATATACATAAAACTGGAACTGAAACAAGGAACAAGGATGTTTTCAAAGACTGGTAGGATCTCTAAAACATTTTTAAAGGACATGTCATTGATAAAGCTAAATACTCAAAGGTTGTGTAATACAAGAGATTAAGCATTGAGAAGAGTGAAATTATGCTGTTTTGAAAACTATGGCAGGTGAGATTTTCTGCCTAATTATATAAGAAGATTTCTCTAAAAATACACATTATTTCAATGACTTATTGGCTGTGAAATAAGTTAAGGGTATTTCAAATGGCTTGTCTGCAAAGAAAGGTGAGATGTAGGGAATCACAGAAAGTCGAGGGGAAAATAGGTCAATATATACATTGCTATATGGTGAACTAAACCTTAGGCCAGCAACAATATAGAGGACCTGACTCTTAGAAGCTTACAAGTAAGCTGGAATCTTCAAAAGTTCAAATCTTTATAAGTAAAATATTTATTTAAATGAATAACCAAGTGTTTTAATTGACATCAGAAGATCAAAACAATAAACCCTGAGAACATAGAATAAAGATAAATAAAGATATGAGCAGAACTTAATACAACAGAAAACGTATAAAATTGAGGTGATTTAGTAAGTCCAAAGAATCTTCTTTGAAAAGATTGAAAAGACACACTTTGATTAAGGAAAACAAAAACATAAGTAAAGAATATACAGAAAGAATCAGGACAATGTTATAGCAGAGAATATATGAAATGCCAGTAAATTTGAACATTTCTGTAAAGTGGACCATTTCCTAGCTCCTAAAGTTTACCAAACCTGACACAAGAGGAAATCATTTAAGGTCATCATGTCTGCCCTTGGCATTCTCGGAACGCCCTGGCCTCAGGATGCAGCCTCTGTAGTCCATGGTAACCTGCGGAGAGGGGGCGGGGCTGAGGGTGGTTGGAACTCTGCCCTCACTGAAGGAGTGGTTGTGGCCATCTCTGCTGTGACTGAACAAAGGGCAGGGGAGCAGGGGTCCCAGGGAAGGGCCCTCAGAGCACAGCAGGTCCAGGGGTGTGTCACAAGCTTTTAGGCCCAGGCCAAAGGGCGCCTTCTTTGTCTGCACAGCTGCCCAAACTCTCACCTTTCCACTCAGGCCGACCTCTTACTTGAAGTGTGTGTGGAACCTGCCCTCACAGTACACCTCGCTGCACAGCTAACCATAGGTCTGGGCATCGTAGTTTCCTGCCAGGTGACCGAAGTTCGCAGGCAGATGTGTCCCAGGGACACATGCAAAGAGGTTCCTGCCCGGGCCACAGGCTGCCCACTGCCCCTGCCCCAGATCGGGGGCCGCCAGTCAGCCCTGTCGGAGTCCCATGCCTCTAGAGGGAGTATTGGACCAACACTTGTAGAAAACGGTGTCCTCGTGGGCAACTCATTGGAGGGACACAAATAAATCTTTGCCGACTTTCTGCTGAAGATTACGAGCGTTCACACCTAAGCGTCTTACAAGGTCAGCTGTTTAGCTAAACATGAGCTCATGATCTAAATTTACTCAATAATGAAGAAATCAGCTACGAGGTGAGACAATCAGTAAAGACTATCAATACCAGAATTAGATACCCAAGGCCATCCATCAATTGTTGGAATAATCAGGTGGAAGGCAGAATATATACATAATACTGGAACTGAAACAAGGAACAAGGATGTTTTCAAAGACTGGTAGGATCTCTAAAACATTTTTAAAGGACATGTCATTGATAAAGCTAAATACTCCAAGGTTGTGTAATACAACAGATTAAGCATTGAGAAGAGTGAAATTATGCTGTTTTGAAAACTATGGTAGGTGAGATTTTCTGCCTAATTATATAAGAAGATTTCTCTAAAAATACACATTATTTCAATGACTTATTGGCTGTGAAATAAGTTAAGGGTATTTCAAATGGCTTGTCTGCAAAGAAAGGTGAGATGTAGGGAATCACAGAAAGTCGAGGGGAAAATAGGTCAATATATACATTGCTATATGGTGAACTAAACCTTAGGCCAGCAACAATGGAGAGGACCTGACCCTTAGAAACTTACAAGTAAGCTGGAATCTTCAAAAGTTCAAATCTTTATAAGTAAAATATTTATTAAAATGAATAACCAAGTGTTTTAATTGACATCAGAAGATCAAAACAATAAACCCTGAGAACATAGAAAAAAGATAAATAAAGATATGAGCAGAACTTAATACAACAGAAAACGTATAAAATTGAGGTGATTTAGTAAGTCCAAAGAATCTTCTTTGAAAAGATTGAAAAGACACACTTTGATTAAGGAAAACAAAAACATAAGTACAGAATATACAGAAAGAATCAGGACAATGTTATAACAGAGAATATAAGAAATGCCAGTAAATTTGAACATTTCTGTAAAGTGGACCACTTCCTAGCTCCTAAAGTTTACCAAACCTGACACAAGAGGAAATTATTTAAGGTCATCATGTCTGCCCTTGGCATTCTCGGAACGCCCTGGCCTCAGAATGCAGCCTCTGTACTCCATGGTAACCTGCGGAGAGCGGGCGGGGCTGAGGGTGGTTGGAACTCTGCCCTCACTGAAGGAGTGGGTGTGGCCATCTCTGCTGTGAGTGAACAAGGGGCAGGGGAGGAGGGGGCCCAGGGCAGGGCCCTCAGAGCACGGCAGGTCCAGTGGGGTGTCACAAGCATTTAGGCCCAGGCCAAAGGGCGCCTTCTTTGTCTGCACAGCTGCCCAAACTCTCACCTTTCCATTCAGGCCGACCTCTTACTTGAAGTGTGTGTGGAACCTGTCCTCACAGTACACCTCGCTGCACAGCTAACCATAGGTCTGGGCATTGTAGCTTCCTGCCAAGTGACTGAAGTACGCAGGCAGATGTGTCCCAGGGACACATGCAAAGAGGCTCCTGCCCGGGCCACTGGCTGCCCACTGCCCCTGCCCCAGATCGGTGGCCACCAATCAGCCCTGTCGGATTCCCCTGCCTCTAGAGGGAGTATTGGATCAACCCTTGTATAAAACGGTGTCCTCGTGGGCAACTCATTGGAGGTACACAAATAAATCTTTGCCGTCTTTCTGCGGAAGCTTACGAGCGTTCACACCTAGGCGTCTTACAAGGTCAGCTGTTTAGCTAAACATGAGCTCATGATCTAAATTTACACAATAATGAAGAAATCAGCTACGAGGGGAGACAATCAGTAAAGACTATCAATACCAGAATTAGATTCCCAAGGCCATCCATCAATTGTTGGAATAATCAGGTGCAAGGCAGAATATATACATAAAACTGGAACTGAAACAAGGAACAAGGATGTTTTCAAAGACTGGTAGGATCTCTAAAACATTTTTAAAGTACATGTCATTGATAAAGCTAAATACTCAAAGGTTGTGTAATACAACACATTAAGCATTGAGAAGAGTGAAATTATGCTGTTTTGAAAACTATGGCAGGTGAGATTTTCTGCCTAATTATATAAGAAGATTTCTCTAAAAATACACATTATTTCAATGACTTATTGGCTGTGAAATAAGTTAAGGGTATTTCAAATGGCTTGTCTGCAAAGAAATGTGAGATGTAGGGTATCACAGAAAGTCGAGGGGAAAATAGGTCAATATATACATTGCTATATGGTGAACTAAACCTTAGGCCAGCAACAATGGAGAGGACCTGACCCTTAGAAACTTACAAGTAAGCTGGAATCTTCAAAAGTTCAAATCTTTATAAGTAAAATATTTATTAAAATGAATAACCAAGTGTTTTAATTGACATCAGAAGATCAAAACAATAAACCCTGAGAACATAGAAAAAAGATAAATAAAGATATGAGCAGAACTTAATACAACAGAAAACGTATAAAATTGAGGTGATTTAGTAAGTCCAAAGAATCTTCTTTGAAAAGATTGAAAAGACACACTTTGATTAAGGAAAACAAAAACATATGTAAAGAATATACAGAAAGAATCAGGACAATGTTATAGCAGAGAATATATGAAATGCCAGTAAATTTGAACATTTCTGTAAAGTGGACCATTTCCTAGCTCCTAAAGTTTACCAAACCTGACACAAGAGGAAATTATTTAAGGTCATCATGTCTGCCTTTGGCATACTCGGAACGCCCTGGCCTCAGCATGCAGCCTCTGTAGTCCATGGTAACCTGCGGAGAGGGGGCGGGGCTGAGGGTGGATGGAACTCTGCCCTCACTGAAGGAGTGGGTGTGGCCATCTCTGCTGTGACTGAACAAAGGGCATTGGAGGAGGGGTCCCAGGGCAGGGCCCTCAGAGCACGGCAGGTCCAGTGGGGTGTCACAGGCATTTAGGCCCAGGACAAAGGGCGCCTTCTTTGTCTGCACAGCTGCCCAAACTCTCACCTTTCCACTCAGGCCGACCTCTTACTTGAAGTGTGTGTGGAACCTGTCCTCACAGTACACCTCGCTGCACAGCTAACCATAGGTCTGGGCATCGTAGCTTCCTGCCAGGTGACTGAAGTTCGCAGGCAGATGTGTCCCAGGGACACATGCAAAGAGGCTCCTGCCCGGGCCACTGGCTGCCCACTGCCCCTGCCCCAGATCGGGGGCCACCAATCAGCCCTGTCGGATTCCCCTGCCTCTAGAGGGTGTATTGGACCAACCCTTGTAGAAAACGGTGTCCTCGTGGACAACTCATTGGAGGGACACAAATAAAACTTTGCCGCCTTTCTGCTGAAGCTTACGAGCGTTCACACCTAAGCGTCTTACAAGGTCAGCTGTTTAGCTAAACATGAGCTCATGATCTAAATTTACACAATAATGAAAAAATCAGCTACGAGGGGAGACAATCAGTAAAGACTATCAATACCAGAATTAGATTCCCAAGGCCATCCATCAATTGTTGGAATAATCAGGTGCAAGGCAGAATATATACATAAAACTGGAACTGAAACAAGGAACAAGGATGTTTTCAAAGACTGGTAGGATCTCTAAAACATTTTTAAGGTACATGTCATTGATAAAGCTAAATACTCAAAGGTTGTGTAATACCACAGATTAAGCATTGATAAGAGTGAAATTATGCTGTTTTGAAAACTATGGCAGGTGAGATTTTCTGCCTAATTATATAAGAAGATTTCTCTAAAAATACACATTATTTCAATGACTTATTGGCTGTGAAATAAGTTAAGGGTATTTTAAATGGCTTGTCTGCAAAGAAAGGTGAGATGTAGGGAATCACAGAAAGTCGAGGGGAAAATAGGTCAATATATACATTGCTATATGGTGAACTAAACCTTAGGCCAGCAACAATGGAGAGGACCTGACCCTTAGAAACTTACAAGTAAGCTGGAATCTTCAAAAGTTCAAATCTTTATAAGTAAAATATTTATTAAAATGAATAACCAAGTGTTTTAATTGACATCAGAAGATCAAAACAATAAACCCTGAGAACATAGAAAAAAGATAAATAAAGATATGAGCAGAACTTAATACAACAGAACACGTATAAAATTGAGGTGATTTAGTAAGTCCAAAGAATCTTCTTTGAAAAGATTGAAAAGACACACTTTGATTAAGGAAAACAAAAACATAAGTAAAGAATATACAGAAAGAATCAGGACAATGATATACAGGGGATATAAGAAATGCCAGTAAATTTGAACATTTCTGTAAAGTGGACCATTTCCTAGGTCCTAAAGTTTACCAAACCTGACACAAGAGGAAATTATTTAAGGTCATCATGTCTGCCCTTGGCATACTCAGAACGCCCTGGCCTCAGCATGCAGCCTCTGTAGTGCATGGTAAACTGCGGAGAGGGGGCGGGGCTGAGGGTGGTTGGAACTCTGCCCTCACTGAAGGAGTGGGTGTGGCCATCTCTGCAGTGACTGAAAAAAGGGCAGGGGAGGAGGGGGCCCAGGGCAGGGCCCTCAGAGCACGGCAGGTCCAGTGGGGTGTCACAAGCATTTAGGCCCATGCCAAAGGGCGCCTTCTTTGTCTGCACAGCTGCCCAAACTCTCACCTTTCCACTCAGGCCGACCTCTTACTTGAAGTGTGTGTGGAACCTGTCCTCACAGTACACCTCGCTGCACAGCTAACCATAGGTCTGGGCATCGTAGCTTCCTGCCAGGTGACTGAAGTTCGCAGGCAGATGTGTCCCAGGGACACATGCAAAGAGGCTCCTGCCCGGGCCACTGGCTGCCACTGCCCCTGCCCCAGATCGGGGGCCACCAGTCAGCCCTGTCGGAGTCCCCTTCCTCTAGAGGGAGTATTGGACCAACCCTTGTATAAAACGGTGTCCTCGTGGGCAACTCATTGGAGGGACACAAATAAATCTTTGCCGCCTTTCTGCTGAATCTTACGATCGTTCACACCTAAGCGTCTTACAAGGTCAGCTGTTTAGCTAAACATGAGCTCATGATCTAAATTTACACAATAATGAAAAAATCAGCTACGAGGGGAGACAATCAGTAAAGACTATCAATACCAGAATTAGATTCCCAAGGCCATCCATCAATTGTTGGAATAGTCAGGTGCAAGGCAGAATATATACATAAAACTGGAACTGAAACAAGGAACAAGGATGTTTTCAAAGACTGGTAGGATCTCTACATGTCATTGATAAAGCTAAATACTCAAAGGTTGTGTAATACCACAGATTAAGCATTGAGAAGAGTGAAATTATGCTGTTTTGAAAACTATGGCAGGTGAGATTTTCTGCCTAATTATATAAGAAGATTTCTCTAAAAATACACATTATTTCAATGACTTATTGGCTGTGAACTAAGTTAAGGGTATTTCAAATGGCTTGTCTGCAAAGAAAGGTGAGATGTAGGGAATCACAGAAAGTCGAGGGGAAAATAGGTCAATATATACATTGCTATATGGTGAACTAAACCTTAGGCCAGCAACAATATAGAGGACCTGACTCTTAGAAGCTTACAAGTAAGCTGGAATCTTCAAAAGTTCAAATCTTTATAAGTAAAATATTTATTAAAATGAATAACCAAGTGTTTTAATTGACATCAGAAGATCAAAACAATAAACCCTGAGAACATAGAATAAAGATAAATAAAGATATGAGCAGAACTTAATACAACAGAAAACGTATAAAATTGAGGTGATTTAGTAAGTCCAAAGAATCTTCTTTGAAAAGATTGAAAAGACACACTTTGATTAAGGAAAACAAAAACATAAGTAAAGAATATACAGAAAGAATCAGGACAATGTTATAGCAGAGAATATATGAAAAGCCAGTAAATTTGAACATTTCTGTAAAGTGGACCATTTCCTAGCTCCTAAAGTTTACCAAACGTGACACAAGAGGAAATCATTTAAGGTCATCATGTCTGCCCTTGGCATTCTCGGAACGCCCTGGCCTCAGGATGCAGCCTCTGTAGTCCATGGTAACCTGCGGAGAGGGGGCGGGGCTGAGGGTGGTTGGAACTCTGTCCTCACTGAAGGAGTGTGTGTGGCCATCTCTGCTGTGACTGAACAAAGGGCAAGGGAGCAGTGGTCCCAGGGCAGGGCCCTCAGAGCACAGCAGGTACAGTGGGGTGTCACAAGCATTTAGGCCCAGGCCAAAGGGCGCATTCTTTGTCTGCACAGCTGCCCATACTCTCACCTTTCCACTCAGGCCGACCTCTTACTTGAAGTGTGTGTGGAACCTGCCCTCACAGTACACCTCGCTGCACAGCTAACCATAGGTCTGGGCATCGTAGCTTCCTGCCAAGTGACCGAAGTTCGCAGGCAGATGTGTCCCAGGGACACATGCAAAGGGGTTCCTGCCCGGGCCACAGGCTGCCCACTGCCCCTGCCCCAGATCGGGGGCCGCCAATCAGCCCTGTCGGAATCCCCTGCCTCTAGAGGGAGTATTGGACCAACACTTGAGGAAAACGGTGTCCTCGTGGGCAACTCATTGGAGGGACACAAATAAATCTTTGCCGACTTTCTGCTGAAGATTACGAGCGTTCACACCTAAGCGTCTTACAAGGTCAGCTGTTTAGCTAAACATGAGCTCATGATCTAAATTTACACAATAATGAAGAAATCAGCTACGAGGGGAGACAATCAGTAAAGACTATCAATACCAGAATTAGATTCCCAAGGCCATCCATCAATTGTTGGAATAATCAGATGCAAGGCAGAACATATACATAAAACTGGAACTGAAACAAGGAACAAGGATGTTTTCAAACACTGGTAGGATCTCTAAAACATTTTTAAAGTACATGTCATTGATAAAGCTAAATACTCAAAGGTTGTGTAATACAACAGATTAAACATTGAGAAGAGTGAAATTATGCTGTTTTGAAAACTATGGCAGGTGAGATTTTCTGCCTAATTATATAAGAAGATTTCTCTAAAAATACACATTATTTCAATGACTTATTGGCTGTGAAATAAGTTAAGGGTATTTCAAATGGCTTGTCTGCAAAGAAAGGTGAGATGTAGGGAATCACAGAAAGTCGAGGGGAAAATAGGTCAATATATACATTGCTATATGGTGAACTAAACCTTAGGCCAGCAACAATATAGAGGACCTGACTCTTAGAAGCTTACAAGTAAGCTGGAATCTTCAAAAGTTCAAATCTTTATAAGTAAAATATTTATTAAAATGAATAACCAAGTGTTTTAATTGACATCAGAAGATCAAAACAATAAACCCTGAGAATATAGAAAAAAGATAAATAAAGATATGAGCAGAACTTAATACAACAGAAAACGTATAAAATTGAGGTGATTTAGTAAGTCCAAAGAATCTTCTTTGAAAAGATTGAAAAGACACACTTTGATTAAGGAAAACAAAAACATAAGTAAAGAATATACAGAAAGAATCAGGACAATGTTATAGCAGAGAATATATGAAATGCCAGTAAATTTGAACATTTCTGTAAAGTGGACCATTTCCTAGCTCCTAAAGTTTACCAAACCTGACACAAGAGGAAATCATTTAAGGTCATCATGTCTGCCCTTGGCATTCTCGGAACGCCCTGGCCTCAGGATGCAGCCTCTGTAGTCCATGGTAACCTGCGGAGAGGGGGCGGGGCTGAGGGTGGTTGGAACTCTGCCCTCACTGAAGGAGTGGTTGTGGCCATCTCTGCTGTGACTGAACAAAGGGCAGGGGAGCAGGGGTCCCAGGGCAGGGCCCTCAGAGCACAGCAGGTACAGTGGGGTGTCACAAGCATTTAGGCCCAGGCCAAAGGGCGCCTTCTTTGTCTGCACAGCTGCCCAAACTCTCACCTTTCCACTCAGGCCGACCTCTTACTTGAAGTGTGTGTGGAACCTGCCCTCACAGTACACCTCGCTGCACAGCTAACCATAGGTCTGGGCATCGTATTTTCCTGCCAGGTGACCGAAGTTCGCAGGCAGATGTGTCCCAGGGACACATGCAAAGAGGTTCCTGCCCGGGCCACAGGCTGCCCACTGCCCCTGCCCCAGATCGGGGGCCGCCAATCAGCCCTGTCGGAGTCCCCTGCCTCTAGAGGGAGTATTGGACCAACACTTGTAGAAAACGGTGTCCTCGTGGGCAACTCATTGGAGGGACACAAATAAATCTTTGCCGACTTTCTGCTGAAGATTACGAGCGTTCACACCTAAGCGTCTTACAAGGTCAGCTGTTTAGCTAAACATTAGCTCATGATCTAAATTTACTCAATAATGAAGAAATCAGCTAGGAGGTGAGACAATCAGTAAAGACTATCAATACCAGAATTAGATACCCAAGGCCATCCATCAATTGTTGGAATAATCAGGTGGAAGGCAGAATATATACATAAAACTGGAACTGAAACAAGGAACAAGGATGTTTTCAAAGACTGGTAGGATCTCTAAAACATTTTTAAAGGACATGTCATTGATAAAGCTAAATACTCCAAGGTTGTGTAATACAACAGATTAAGCATTGAGAAGAGTGAAATTATGCTGTTTTGAAAACTATGGCAGGTGAGATTTTCTGCCTAATTATATAAGAAGATTTCTCTAAAAATACACATTATTTCAATGAATTATTGGCTGTGAAATAAGTTAAGGGTATTTCAAATGGCTTGTCTG
Source organism: Mesoplodon mirus (assembly GCF_964341445.2). Lineage (NCBI taxonomy): Eukaryota > Metazoa > Chordata > Mammalia > Artiodactyla > Ziphiidae > Mesoplodon > Mesoplodon mirus. The sequence continues at coordinate 180,563,248 of NC_138976.1, read as the reverse complement.
CAAAGAAAGGTGAGATGTAGGGAATCACAGAAAGTCGAGGGGAAAATAGGTCAATATATACATTGCTATATGGTGAACTAAACCTTAGGCCAGCAACAATGGAGAGAACCTGACCCTTAGAAACTTACAAGTAAGCTGGAATCTTCAAAAGTTCAAATCTTTATAAGTAAAATATTTATTAAAATGAATAACCAAGTGTTTTAATTGACATCAGAAGATCAAAACAATAAACCCTGAGAACATAGAAAAAAGATAAATAAAGATATGAGCAGAACTTAATACACCAGAAAACGTATAAAATTGAGGTGATTTAGTAAGTCCAAAGAATCTTCTTTGAAAAGATTGAAAAGACACACTTTGATTAAGGAAAACAAAAACATAAATACAGAATATACAGAAAGAATCAGGACAATGTTATAACAGAGAATATAAGAAATGCCAGTAAATTTGAACATTTCTGTAAAGTGGACCATTTCCTAGCTCCTAAAGTTTACCAAACCTGACACAAGAGGAAATTATTTAAGGTCATCATGTCTGCCCTTGGCATTCTCGGAACGCCCTGGCCTCAGAATGCAGCCTCTGTACTCCATGGTAACCTGCGGAGAGGGGGCGGGGCTGAGGGTGGTTGGAACTCTGCCCTCACTGAAGGAGTGGGTGTGGCCATCTCTGCTGTGAGTGAACAAGGGGCAGCGGAGGAGGGGGCCCAGGGCAGGGCCCTCAGAGCACGGCAGGTCCAGTGGGGTGTCACAAGCATTTAGGCCCAGGCCAAAGGGCGCATTCTTTGTCTGCACAGCTGCCCAAACTCTCACCTTTCCAATCAGGCCGACCTCTTACTTGAAGTGTGTGTGGAACCTGTCCTCACAGTACACCTCGCTGCACAGCTAACCATAGGTCTGGGCATTGTAGCTTCCTGCCAGGTGACTGAAGTTCGCAGGCAGATGTGTCCCAGGGACACATGCAAAGAGGTTCCTGCCCGGGCCACTGGCTGCCCACTGCCCCTGCCCCAGATCGGGGCCACCAATCAGCCCTGTCGGATTCCCCTTCCTCTAGAGGGAGTATTGGACCAACACTTGTAGTAAACGGTGTCCTCGTGGGCAACTCATTGGAGGTACACAAATAAATCTTTGCCGTCTTTCCGCGGAAGCTTACGAGCGTTCACACCTAGGCGTCTTACAAGGTCAGCTGTTTAGCTAAACATGAGCTCATGATCTAAATTTACACAATAATGAAGAAATCAGCTACGAGGGGAGAAAATAAGTAAAGACTATCAATACCAGAATTAGACTCTCAAGGCCATCCATCAATTGTTGGAATAATCAGGTGCAAGGCAGAATATATACATAAAACTGGAACTGAAACAAGGAACAAGGATGTTTTCAAAGACTGGTAGGATCTCTAAAACATTTTTAAAGTACATGTCATTGATAAAGCTAAATACTCAAAGGTTGTGTAATACAACAGATTAAGCATTGAGAAGAGTGAAATTATGCTGTTTTGAAAACTATGGCAGGTGAGATTTTGTGCCTAATTATATAAGAAGATTTCTCTAAAAAATACACATTATTTCAAGGACTTATTGGCTGTGAAATAAGTTAAGGGTATTTCAAATGGCTTGTCTGCAAAGAAAGGTGAGATGTAGGGAATCACAGAAAGTCGAGGGGAAAATAGGTCAATATATACATTGCTATATGGTGAACTAAGTCTTAGACCAGCAACAATGGAGAGGACCTGACCCTTAGAAACTTACAAGTAAGCAGGAATCTTCAAAAGTTCAAATCTTTATAAGTAAAATATTAATTAAAATGAATAACCAAGTGTTTTAATTGACATCAGAAGATCAAAACAATAAACCCTGAGAACATAGAAAAAAGATAAATAAAGATATGAGCAGAACTTAATCCAACAGAAAACGTATAAAATTCAGGTGATTTAGTAAGTCCAAAGAATCTTCTTTGAAAAGATTGAAAAGACACACTTTGATTAAGGAAAACAAAAACATAAGTAAAGAATATACAGAAAGAATCAGGACAATGTTATAGCAGAGAATATATGAAATGCCAGTAAATTTGAACATTTCTGTAAAGTGGACCATTTCCTAGCTCCTAAAGTTTACCAATCCTGACACAAGAGGAAATCATTTAAGGTCATCATGTCTGCCCTTGGCATTCTCGGAACGCCCTGGCCTCAGGATGCAGCCTCTGTAGTCCATGGTAACCTGCGGAGAGGGGGCGGGGCTGAGGATGGTTGGAACTCTGCCCTCAGTGAAGGAGTGGGTGTGGCCATCTCTGCTGTGACTGAACAAAGGGCAGGGGAGCAGGGGGCCCAGGGCAGAGCCCTCAGAGCTCGGCAGGTCCACTGGGCTGTCACAAGCATTTAGGCCCAGGCCAAAGGGCGCCTTCTTTGTCTGCACAGCTGCCAAAACTCTCACCTTTCCACTCAGGCCGACCTCTTACTTGAAGTGTGTGTGGAACCTGTCCTCACAGTACACATCGCTGCACAGCTAACCATAGGTCTGGGCATCGCAGCTTCCTGCCAGGTGACCGAATTTCGCAGGCAGATGAGTCCCAGGGACACATGCAGAGAGGCTCCTGCCCGGGCCACAGGCTGCCCACTGCCCCTGCCCCAGATCGGGGGCCCCCAATCAGCCCTGTCGGAATCCCCTGCCTCTAGAGGGAGTATTGGACCAACACTTGTAGAAAACGGTGTCCTCGTGGGCAACTCATTGGAGGGACACAAATAAATTTAGCCGACTTTCTCCTGAAGCTTACGAGCGTTCACACCTAAGCGTCTTACAAGGTCAGCTGTTTAGCTAAACATGAGCTCATGATCTAAATTTACACAATAATGAAAAAATCAGCTACGAGGGGAGACAATCAGTAAAGAGTATCAATACCAGAATTAGATTCCCAAGGCCATCCATCAATTGTTGGAATAATCAGGTGCAAGGCAGAATATATACATAAAACTGGAACTGAAACAAGGAACAAGGATGCTTTCAAAGACTGGTAGGATCTCTAAAACATTTTTAAAGTACATGTCATTGATAAAGCTAAATACTCAAAGGTTGTGTAATACAGCAGATTAAGCATTGAGAAGAGTGAAATTATGCTGTTTTGAAAACTATGGCAGGTGAGATTTTCTGCCTAATTATATAAGAAGATTTCTCTAAAAATACACATTATTTCAATGACTTATTGGCTGTGAAATAAGTTAAGGGTATTTCAAATGGCTTGTCTGCAAAGAAAGGTGAGATGTAGGGAATCACAGAAAGTCGAGGGGAAAATAGGTCAATATATACATTGCTATATGGTGAACTAAACTTTAGGCCAGCAACAATGGAGAGGACCTGACCTTTAGAAACTTACAAGTAAGCTGGAATCTTCAAAAGTTCAAATCTTTATAAGTAAAATATTTATTAAAATGAATAACCAAGTGTTTTAATTGACATCAGAAGATCAAAACAATAAACCCTGAGAACATAGAAAAAAGATAAATAAAGATATGAGCAGAACTTAATACACCAGAAAACGTATAAAATTGAGGTGATTTAGTAAGTCCAAAGAATCTTCTTTGAAAAGTTTAAAAAGACACACTTTGATTAAGGAAAACAAAAACCTAAGTACAGAATATTCAGAAAGAATCAGGACAATGTTATAACAGAGAATATAAGAAATGCCAGTAAATTTGAACATTTCTGTAAAGTGGACCATTTCCTAGCTCCTAAAGTTTACCAAACCTGACACAAGAGGAAATTATTTAAGGTCATCATGTCTGCCCTTGGCATTCTCGGAACGCCCTTGCCTCAGAATGCAGCCTCTGTAGTCCATGGTAACCTGCGGAGAGGGGGCGGGGCTGAGGGGGGTTGGAACTCTGCCCTCACTGAAGGAGTGGGTGTGGCCATCTCTGCTGTGAGTGAACAAGGGGCAGGGGAGCAGGGGGCCCAGGGCAGGGCCCTCAGAGCACGGCAGGTCCAGTTGGGTGTCACAAGCATTTAGGCCCAGGCCAAAGGGCGCCTTCTTTGTCTGCACAGCTGCCCAAACTCTCACCTTTCCATTCAGGCCGACCTCTTACTTGAAGTGTGTGTGGAACCTGTCCTCACAGTACACCTCGCTGCACAGCTAACCATAGGTCTGGGCATCGTAGCTTCCTGCCAGGTGACTGAAGTTCGTAGGCAGATGTGTCCCAGGGACACATGCAAAGAGGCTCCTGCCCGGGCCACTGGCTGCCCACTGCCACTGCCCCAGATTGGGGGCCACCAATCAGCCCTTTCGGATTCCCCTGCCTCTAGAGGGAGTATTGGACCAACACTTGTAGAAAACGGTGTCCTCGTGGGCAACTCATTGGAGGGACACAAATAAATCTTTGCCGCCTTTCTGTGGAAGCTTACGAGCGTTCACACCTAAGCGTCTTACAAGGTCAGCTGTTTAGCTAAACATGAGCTCATGATCTAAATTTACACAATAATGAAGAAATCAGCTACGAGGGGAGACAATCAGTAAAGACTATCAATACCAGAATTAGATTCCCAAGGCCATCCATCAGTTGTTGGAACAATCAGGTGCAAGGCAGAATATATACATAAAACTGGAACTGAAACAAGGAACAAGGATGTTTTCAAAGACTGGTAGGGTCTCTAAAACATTTTTAAAGGACATGTCATTGATAAAGCTAAATACTCAAAGGTTGTGTAATACAACAGATTAAGCATTGAGAAGAGTGAAATTATGCTGTTTTGAAAACTATGGCAGGTGAGATTTTCTACCTAATTATATAAGAAGATTTCTCTAAAAATACACATTATTTCAATGACTTATTGGCTGTGAAATAAGTTAAGGGTATTTCAAATGGCTTGTCTGCAAAGAAAGGTGAGATGTAGGGAATCACAGAAAGTCGAGGGGAAAATAGATCAATATATACATTGCTATATGGTGAACTAAACCTTAGGCCAGCAACAATGGAGAGGACCTGACCCTTAGAAACTTACAAGTAAGCTGGAATCTTCAAAAGTTCAAATCTTTATAAGTAAAATATTTATTAAAATGAATAACCAAGTGTTTTAATTGACATCAGAAGATCAAAACAATAAACCCTGAGAACATAGAAAGAAGATAAATAAAGATATGAGCAGAACTTAATACAACAGAAAACGTATAAAATTGAGGTGATTTAGTAAGTCCAAAGAATCTTCTTTGAAAAGATTTAAAAGACACACTTTGATTAAGGAAAACAAAAACATAATTAAAGAATATACAGAAAGAATCAGGACAATGTTATAGCAGAGAATATATGAAATGCCAGTAAATTTGAACATTTCTGTAAAGTGAACCATTCCCTAGCTCCTAAAGTTTACCAAACCTGACACAAGAGGAAATCATTTAAGGTCATCATGTCTGCCCTTGGCATTGTCGGAACGCCCTGGCCTCAGGATGCAGCCTCTGTAGTCCATGGTAACATGTGGAGAGTGGGCGTGGCTGAGGGTTGTTGGAACTCTGCCCTCACTGAAGGAGTGGGTGTGGCCAACTCTACTGTGACTGAACAAAGGGCAGGGGAGCAGGGGGCCCAGGGCAGGGCCCTCAGAGCAGGGGAGGTCCAGTGGGGTGTCACAAGCATTTAGCCCCAGGCCAAAGGGCGCCTTCTTTGTCTGCACAGCTGCCCAAACTCTCACCTTTCCACTCAGGCTGACCTCTTACTTGAAGTGTGTGTGGAACCTGTCCTCACAGTACACCTCGCTGCACAGCTAACCATAGGTCTGGGCATCGTAGCTTCCTGCCAGGTGACTGAAGTTCGCAGGCAGATGTGTCCCAGTGACACATGCAAAGAGGCTTCTGCCCGGGCCACTGGCTGCCACTGCCCCTGCCCCAGATCGGGGGCCACCAGTCAGCCCTGTCGGATTCCCCTGCCTCTAGAGGGAGTATTGGACCTACACTTGTAGAAAACGGTGTCCTCGTGGGCAACTCATTGGAGGGACACAAATAAATCTTTGCCGCCTTTCTGCTGAATCTTACGAGCGTTCAGACCTAAGCGTCTTACAAGGTCAGCTATTTAGCTAAACATGAGCTCATGATCTAAATTTACACAATAATGAAAAAATCAGCTACGAGGGGAGACAATCAGTAAAGACTATCAATACCAGAATTAGATTCCCAAGGCCATCCATCAATTGTTGGAATAGTCAGGTGCAAGGCAGAATATATACATAAAACTGGAACTGAAACAAGGAACAAGGATGTTTTCAAAGACTGGTAGGATCTCTACATGTCATTGATAAAGCTAAATACTCAAAGGTTGTGTAATACCACAGATTAAGAATTGAGAAGAGTGAAATTATGCTGTTTTGAAAACTATGGCAGGTGAGATTTTCTGCCTAATTATATAAGAAGATTTATCTAAAAATACACATTATTTCAATGACTTATTGGCTGTGGACTAAGTTAAGGGTATTTCAAATGGCTTGTCTGCAAAGAAAGGTGAGATGTAGGGAATCACAGAAAGTCGAGGGGAAAATAGGTCAATATATACATTGCTATATGGTGAACTAAACCTTAGGCCAGCAACAATGGAGAGGACCTGACCCTTAGAAACTTACAAGTAAGCTGGAATCTTCAAAAGTTCAAATCTTTATAAGTAAAATATTTATTAAAATGAATAACCAAGTGTTTTAATTGACATCAGAAGATCAAAAAATAAACCCTGAGAACATAGAAAAAAGATAAATAAAGATATGAGCAGAACTTAATACAACAGAAAACGTATAAAATTGAGGTGATTTAGTAATTCCAAAGAATCTTCTTTGAAAAGATTGAAAAGACACACTTTGATTAAGGAAAACAAAAACATAAGTAAAGAATATACAGAAAGAATCTGGACAATGTTATAGCAGAGAATATATGAAATGCCAGTAAATTTGAACATTTCTGTAAAGTGGACCATTTCCTAGCTCCTAAAGTTTACCAAACCTGACACAAGAGGAAATCATTTAAGGTCATCATGTCTGCCCTTGGCATTCTCGGAACGCCCTGGCCTCAGGATGCAGCCTCTGTAGTCCATGGTAACCTGCGGAGAGGGGGCGGGGCTGAGGGTGGTTTGAACTCTGCCCTCACTGAAGGAGTGGGTGTGGCCATCTCTGCTGTGACTGAACAAAGGGCAGGGGAGCAGGGGGCCCAGGGCAGGGCCCTCAGAGCACGGCAGGTCCAGTGGTGTGTCACAAGCATTTAGGCCCAGGCCAAAGGGCGCCTTCTTTGTCTGCACAGCTGCCCAAACTCTTACCTTTCCACTCAGGCCGACCTCTTACTTGAAGTGTGTGTGGAACCTGTCCTCACAGTACACCTTGCTGCACAGCTAACCATAGGTCTGGGCATCGTAGCTTCCTGCCAGATGACCGAAGTTCGCAGGCAGATGTGTCCCAGGGACACATGCAAAGAGGCTCCAGCCCGTGCCACAGGCTGCCCACTGCCCCTGCCCCAGATCGGGGGCCGCCAATCAGCCCTGTCGGAGTCCCCTTCCTCTAGAGGGAGTATTGGACCAACACTTGTAGAAAACGGTGTCCTCGTGGGCAACTCATTGGAGGGACACAAATAAATTTTGCCGACTTTCTCCTGAAGCTTACGAGCGTTCATACGTAAGCGTCTTACAAGGTCAGCTGTTTAGCTAAACATGAGCTCATGATCTAAATTTACACAATAATGAAGAAATCAGCTACGAGGGGAGACAATCAGTAAAGACTATCAATACCAGAATTAGATTCCCAAGGCCATCCATCAATTGTTGGAATAATCAGGTGCAAGGCAGAACATATACATAAAACTGGAACTGAAACAAGGAACAAGGATGTTTTCAAAGACTGGTAGGATCTCTAAAACATTTTTAAAGGACATGTCATTGATAAAGCTAAATACTCAAAGGTTGTGTAATACAACAGATTAAGCATTGAGAAGAGTGAAATTATGCTGTTTTGAAAACTATGGCAGGTGAGATTTTCTGCCTAATTATATAAGAAGATTTCTCTAAAAATACACATTATTTCAATGACTTATTGGCTGTGAAATAAGTTAAGGGTATTTCAAATGGCTTGTCTGCAAAGAAAGGTGAGATGTAGGGAATCACAGAAAGTCGAGGGGAAAATAGGTCAATATATACATTGCTATATGGTGAACTAAACCTTAGGCCAGCAACAATATAGAGGACCTGACTCTTAGAAGCTTACAAGTAAGCTGGAATCTTCAAAAGTTCAAATCTTTATAAGTAAAATATTTATTAAAATGAATAACCAAGTGTTTTAATTGACATCAGAAGATCAAAACAATAAACCCTGAGAACATAGAATAAAGATAAATAAAGATATGAGCAGAACTTAATACAACAGAAAACGTATAAAATTGAGGTGATTTAGTAAGTCCAAAGAATCTTCTTTGAAAAGATTGAAAAGACACACTTTGATTAAGGAAAACAAAAACATAAGTAAAGAATATACAGAAAGAATCAGGACAATGTTATAGCAGAGAATATATGAAAAGCCAGTAAATTTGAACATTTCTGTAAAGTGGACCATTTCCTAGCTCCTAAAGTTTACCAAACCTGACACAAGAGGAAATCATTTAAGGTCATCATGTCTGCCCTTGGCATTCTCGGAACGCCCTGGCCTCAGGATGCAGCCTCTGTAGTCCATGGTAACCTGCGGAGAGGGGGCGGGGCTGAGGGTGGTTGGAACTCTGCCCTCACTGAAGGAGTGTGTGTGGCCATCTCTGCTGTGACTGAACAAAGGGCAAGGGAGCAGGGTTCCCAGGGCAGGGCCCTCAGAGCACAGCAGGTACAGTGGGGTGTCACAAGCATTTAGGCCCAGGCCAAAGGGCGCATTCTTTGTCTGCACAGCTGCCCAAACTCTCACCTTTCCACTCAGGCCGACCTCTTACTTGAAGTGTGTGTGGAACCTGCCCTCACAGTACACCTCGCTGCACAGCTAACCATAGGTCTGGGCATCGTAGCTTCCTGCCAAGTGACCGAAGTTCGCAGGCAGATGTGTCCCAGGGACACATGCAAAGGGGTTCCTGCCCGGGCCACAGGCTGCCCACTGCCCCTGCCCCAGATCGGGGGCCGCCAATTAGCCCTGTCGGAATCCCCTGCCTCTAGAGGGAGTATTGGACCAACACTTGTAGAAAACGGTGTCCTCGTGGGCAACTCATTGGAGGGACACAAATAAATCTTTGCCGACTTTCTGCTGAAGCTTACGAGCGTTCACACCTAAGCGTCTTACAAGGTCAGCTGTTTAGCTAAACATGAGCTCATGATCTAAATTTACACAATAATGAAGAAATCAGCTACGAGGGGAGACAATCAGTAAAGACTATCAATACCAGAATTAGATTCCCAAGGCCATCCATCAATTGTTGGAATAATCAGATGCAAGGCAGAACATATACATAAAACTGGAACTGAAACAAGGAACAAGGATGTTTTCAAAGACTGGTAGGATCTCTAAAACATTTTTAAAGTACATGTCATTGATAAAGCTAAATACTCAAAGGTTGTGTAATACAACAGATTAAACTTTGAGAAGAGTGAAATTATGCTGTTTTGAAAACTATGGCAGGTGAGATTTTCTGCCTAATTATATAAGAAGATTTCTCTAAAAATACACATTATTTCAATGACTTATTGGCTGTGAAATAAGTTAAGGGTATTTCAAATGGCTTGTCTGCAAAGAAAGGTGAGATGTAGGGAATCACAGAAAGTCGAGGGGAAAATAGGTCAATATATACATTGCTATATGGTGAACTAAACCTTAGGACAGCAACAATATAGAGGACCTGACTCTTAGAAGCTTACAAGTAAGCTGGAATCTTCAAAAGTTCAAATCTTTATAAGTAAAATATTTATTAAAATGAATAACCAAGTGTTTTAATTGACATCAGAAGATCAAAACAATAAACCCTGAGAATATAGAAAAAAGATAAATAAAGATATGAGCAGAACTTAATACAACAGAAAACGTATAAAATTGAGGTGATTTAGTAAGTCCAAAGAATCTTCTTTGAAAAGATTGAAAAGACACACTTTGATTAAGGAAAACAAAAACATAAGTAAAGAATATACAGAAAGAATCAGGACAATGTTATAGCAGAGAATATATGAAATGCCAGTAAATTTGAACATTTCTGTAAAGTGGACCATTTCCTAGCTCCTAAAGTTTACCAAACCTGACACAAGAGGAAATCATTTAAGGTCATCATGTCTGCCCTTGGCATTCTCGGAACGCCCTGGCCTCAGGATGCAGCCTCTGTAGTCCATGGTAACCTGCGGAGAGGGGGCGGGGCTGAGGGTGGTTGGAACTCTGCCCTCACTGAAGGAGTGGTTGTGGCCATCTCTGCTGTGACTGAACAAAGGGCAGGGGAGCAGGGGTCCCAGGGCAGGGCCCTCAGAGCACAGCAGGTACAGTGGGGTGTCACAAGCATTTAGGCCCAGGCCAAAGGGCGCCTTCTTTGTATGCACAGCTGCCCAAACTCTCACCTTTCCACTCAGGCCGACCTCTTACTTGAAGTGTGTGTGGAACCTGCCCTCACAGTACACCTCGCTGCACAGCTAACCATAGGTCTGGGCATCGTAGTTTCCTGCCAGGTGACTGAAGTTCGCAGGCAGATGTGTCCCAGGGACACATGCAAAGAGGCTCCTGCCCGGGCCACTGGCTGCCCACTGCCCCTGCCCCAGATCGGGGCCACCAATCAGCCCTGTCGGATTCCCCTGCCTCTAGAGGGAGTATTGGACCAACACTTGTAGAAAACGGTGTCCTCGTGGGCAACTCATTGGAGGTACACAAATAAATCTTTGCCGTCTTTCCGCGGAAGCTTACGAGCGTTCACACCTAGGCGTCTTACAAGGTCAGCTGTTTAGCTAAACATGAGCTCATGATCTAAATTTACACAATAATGAAGAAATCAGCTACGAGGGGAGAAAATCAGTAAAGACTATCAATACCAGGATTAGATTCCCAAGGCCATCCATCAATTGTTGGAATAATCAGGTGCAAGGCAGAATATATACATAAAACTGGAACTGAAACAAGGAACAAGGATGTTTTCAAAGACTGGTAGGATCTCTAAAACATTTTTAAAGTACATGTCATTGATAAAGCTAAATACTCAAAGGTTGTGTAATACAACAGATTAAGCATTGAGAAGAGTGAAATTATGCTGTTTTGAAAACTATGGCAGGTGAGATTTTCTGCCTAATTATATAAGAAGATTTCTCTAAAAAATACACATTATTTCAAGGACTTATTGGCTGTGAAATAAGTTAAGGGTATTTCAAATGGCTTGTCTGCAAAGAAAGGTGAGATGTAGGGAATCACAGAAAGTCGAGGGGAAAATAGGTCAATATATACATTGCTATATGGTGAACTAAGTCTTAGACCAGCAACAATGGAGAGGACCTGACCCTTAGAAACTTACAAGTAAGCAGGAATCTTCAAAAGTTCAAATCTTTATAAGTAAAATATTAATTAAAATGAATAACCAAGTGTTTTAATTGACATCAGAAGATCAAAACAATAAACCCTGAGAACATAGAAAAAAGATAAATAAAGATATGAGCAGAACTTAATCCAACAGAAAACGTATAAAATTCAGGTGATTTAGTAAGTCCAAAGAATCTTCTTTGAAAAGATTGAAAAGACACACTTTGATTAAGGAAAACAAAAACATAAGTAAAGAATATACAGAAAGAATCAGGACAATGTTATAGCAGAGAATATATGAAATGCCAGTAAATTTGAACATTTCTGTAAAGTGGACCATTTCCTAGCTCCTAAAGTTTACCAATCCTGACACAAGAGGAAATCATTTAAGGTCATCATGTCTGCCCTTGGCATTCTCGGAACGCCCTGGCCTCAGGATGCAGCCTCTGTAGTCCATGGTAACCTGCGGAGAGGGGGCGGGGCTGAGGATGGTTGGAACTCTGCCCTCAGTGAAGGATTGGGTGTGGCCATTTCTGCTGTGACTGAACAAAGGGCAGGGGAGCAGGGGGCCCAGGGCAGAGCCCTCAGAGCTCGGCATGTCCACTGGGCTGTCACAAGCATTTAGGCCCAGGCCAAAGGGCGCCTTCTTTGTCTGCACAGCTGCCAAAACTCTCACCTTTCCACTCAGGCCGACCTCTTACTTGAAGTGTGTGTGGAACCTGTCCTCACAGTACACATCGCTGCACAGCTAACCATAGGTCTGGGCATCGTAGCTTCCTGCCAGGTGACCGAATTTCGCAGGCAGATGAGTCCCAGGGACACATGCAGAGAGGCTCCTGCCCGGGCCACAGGCTGCCCACTGCCCCTGCCCCAGATCGGGGGCCGCCAATCAGCCCTGTCGGAATCCCCTGCCTCTAGAGGGAGTATTGGACCAACACTTGTAGAAAACGGTGTCCTCGTGGGCAACTCATTGGAGGGACACAAATAAATTTAGCCGACTTTCTCCTGAAGCTTACGAGCGTTCACACCTAAGCGTCTTACAAGGTCAGCTGTTTAGCTAAACATGAGCTCATGATCTAAATTTACACAATAATGAAAAAATCAGCTACGAGGGGAGACAATCAGTAAAGAGTATCAATACCAGAATTAGATTCCCAAGGCCATCCATCAATTGTTGGAATAATCAGGTGCAAGGCAGAATATATACATAAAACTGGAACTGAAACAAGGAACAAGGATGTTTTCAAAGACTGGTAGGATCTCTAAAACATTTTTAAAGTACATGTCATTGATAAAGCTAAATACTCAAAGGTTGTGTAATACAGCAGATTAAGCATTGAGAAGAGTGAAATTATGCTGTTTTGAAAACTATGGCAGGTGAGATTTTCTGCCTAATTATATAAGAAGATTTCTCTAAAAATACACATTATTTCAATGACTTATTGGCTGTGAAATAAGTTAAGGGTATTTCAAATGGCTTGTCTGCAAAGAAAGGTGAGATGTAGGGAATCACAGAAAGTCGAGGGGAAAATAGGTCAATATATACATTGCTATATGGTGAACTAAACTTTAGGCCAGCAACAATGGAGAGGACCTGACGTTTAGAAACTTACAAGTAAGCTGGAATCTTCAAAAGTTCAAATCTTTATAAGTAAAATATTTATTAAAATGAATAACCAAGTGTTTTAATTGACATCAGAAGATCAAAACAATAAACCCTGAGAACATAGAAAAAAGATAAATAAAGATATGAGCAGAACTTAATACACCAGAAAACGTATAAAATTGAGGTGATTTAGTAAGTCCAAAGAATCTTCTTTGAAAAGTTTAAAAAGACACACTTTGATTAAGGAAAACAAAAACCTAAGTACAGAATATTCAGAAAGAATCAGGACAATGTTATAACAGAGAATATAAGAAATGCCAGTAAATTTGAACATTTCTGTAAAGTGGACCATTTCCTAGCTCCTAAAGTTTACCAAACCTGACACAAGAGGAAATTATTTAAGGTCATCATGTCTGCCCTTGGCATTCTCGGAACGCCCTTGCCTCAGAATGCAGCCTCTGTAGTCCATGGTAACCTGCGGAGACGGGGCGGGGCTGAGGGGGGTTGGAACTCTGCCCTCACTGAAGGAGTGGGTGTGGCCATCTCTGCTGTGAGTGAACAAGGGGCAGGGGAGCAGGGGACCCAGGGCAGGGCCCTCAGAGCACGGCAGGTCCAGTTGGGTGTCACAAGCATTTAGGCCCAGGCCAAAGGGCGCCTTCTTTGTCTGCACAGCTGCCCAAACTCTCACCTTTCCATTCAGGCCGACCTCTTACTTGAAGTGTGTGTGGAACCTGTCCTCACAGTACACCTCGCTGCACAGCTAACCATAGGTCTGGGCATCGTAGCTTCCTGCCAGGTGACTGAAGTTCGTAGGCAGATGTGTCCCAGGGACACATGCAAAGAGGCTCCTGCCCGGGCCACTGGCTGCCCACTGCCACTGCCCCAGATCGGGGGCCACCAATCAGCCCTTTCGGATTCCACTGCCTCTAGAGGGAGTATTGGACCAACACTTGTAGAAAACGGTGTCCTCGTGGGCAACTCATTGGAGGGACACAAATAAATCTTTGCCGCCTTTCTGCGGAAGCTTACGAGCGTTCACACCTAAGCGTCTTACAAGGTCAGCTGTTTAGCTAAACATGAGCTCATGATCTAAATTTACACAATAATGAAGAAATCAGCTACGAGGGGAGACAATCAGTAAAGACTATCAATACCAGAATTAGATTCCCAAGGCCATCCATCAATTGTTGGAATAATCAGGTTCAAGGCAGAATATATACATAAAAGTGGAACTGAAACAAGGAACAAGGATGTTTTCAAAGACTGGTAGGATCTCTAAAACATTTTTAAAGTACATGTCATTGATAAAGCTAAATACTCAATGGTTGTGTAATACAACAGATTAAGCATTGAGAAGAGTGAAATTATGCTGTCTTGAAAACTATGGCAGGTGAGATTTTCTGCCTAATTATATAAGAAGATTTCTCTAAAAATACACATTATTTCAATGACTTATTGGCTGTGAAATAAGTTAAGGGTATTTCAAATGGCTTGTCTGCAAAGAAAGGTGAGATGTAGGGAATCACAGAAAGTCGAGGGGAAAATAGATCAATATATACATTGCTATATGGTGAACTAAACCTTAGGCCAGCAACAATGGAGAGGACCTGACCCTTAGAAACTTACAAGTAAGCTGGAATCTTCAAAAGTTCAAATCTTTATAAGTAAAATATTTATTAAAATGAATAACCAAGTGTTTTAATTGACATCAGAAGATCAAAACAATAAACCCTGAGAACATAGAAAGAAGATAAATAAAGATATGAGCAGAACTTAATACAACAGAAAACGTATAAAATTGAGGTGATTTAGTAAGTCCAAAGAATCTTCTTTGAAAAGATTTAAAAGACACACTTTGATTAAGGAAAACAAAAACATAAGTAAAGAATATACAGAAAGAATCAGGACAATGTTATAGCAGAGAATATATGAAATGCCAGTAAATTTGAACATTTCTGTAAAGTGAACCATTCCCTAGCTCCTAAAGTTTACCAAACCTGACACAAGAGGAAATCATTTAAGGTCATCATGTCTGCCCTTGGCATTGTCGGAACGCCCTGGCCTCAGGATGCAGCCTCTGTAGTCCATGGTAACATGTGGAGAGGGGGCGTGGCTGAGGGTTGTTGGAACTCTGCCCTCACTGAAGGAGTGGGTGTGGCCAACTCTACTGTGACTGAACAAAGGGCAGGGTAGCAGGGGGACCAGGGCAGGGCCCTCAGAGCAGGGGAGGTCCAGTGGGGTGTCCCAAGCATTTAGGCCCAGGCCAAAGGGCGCCTTCTTTGTCTGCACAGCTGCCCAAACTCTCACCTTTCCACTCAGGCTGACCTCTTACTTGAAGTGTGTGTGGAACCTGTCCTCACAGTACACCTCGCTGCACAGCTAACCATAGGTCTGGGCATCGTAGCTTCCTGCCAGGTGACTGAAGTTCGCAGGCAGATGTGTCCCAGGGACACATGCAAAGAGGCTCCTGCCCGGGCCACTGGCTGCCCACTGCCCTGCCCCAGATCGGGGCCACCAATCAGCCCTGTCGGATTCCCCTGCCTCTAGAGGGAGTATTGGACCAACACTTGTAGAAAACGGTGTCCTCGTTGGCAACTCATTGGAGGTACACAAATAAATCTTTGCCGTCTTTCCGCGGAAGCTTACGAGCGTTCACACCTAGGCGTCTTACAAGGTCAGCTGTTTAGCTAAACATGAGCTCATGATCTAAATTTACACAATAATGAAGAAATCAGCTACGAGGGGAGAAAATCAGTAAAGACTATCAATACCAGAATTAGATTCTCAAGGCCATCCATCAATTGTTGGAATAATCAGGTGCAAGGCAGAATATATACATAAAACTGGAACTGAAACAAGGAACAAGGATGTTTTCAAAGACTGGTAGGATCTCTAAAACATTTTTAAAGTACATGTCATTGATAAAGCTAAATACTCAAAGGTTTTGTAATACAACAGATTAAGCATTGAGAAGAGTGAAATTATGCTGTTTTGAAAACTATGGCAGGTGAGATTTTCTGCCTAATTATATAAGAAGATTTCTCTAAAAAATACACATTATTTCAAGGACTTATTGGCTGTGAAATAAGTTAAGGGTATTTCAAATGGCTTGTCTGCAAAGAAAGGTGAGATGTAGGGAATCACAGAAAGTCGAGGGGAAAATAGGTCAATATATACATTGCTATATGGTGAACTAAGTCTTAGACCAGCAACAATGGAGAGGACCTGACCCTTAGAAACTTACAAGTAAGCAGGAATCTTCAAAAGTTCAAATCTTTATAAGTAAAATATTAATTAAAATGAATAACCAAGTGTTTTAATTGACATCAGAAGATCAAAACAATAAACCCTGAGAACATAGAAAAAAGATAAATAAAGATATGAGCAGAACTTAATCCAACAGAAAACGTATAAAATTCAGGTGATTTAGTAAGTCCAAAGAATCTTCTTTGAAAAGATTGAAAAGACACACTTTGATTAAGGAAAACAAAAACATAAGTAAAGAATATACAGAAAGAATCAGGACAATGTTATAGCAGAGAATATATGAAATGCCAGTAAATTTGAACATTTCTGTAAAGTGGACCATTTCCTAGCTCCTAAAGTTTACCAATCCTGACACAAGAGGAAATCATTTAAGGTCATCATGTCTGCCCTTGGCATTCTCGGAACGCCCTGGCCTCAGGATGCAGCCTCTGTAGTCCATGGTAACCTGCGGAGAGGGGGCGGGGCTGAGGATGGTTGGAACTCTGCCCTCAGTGAAGGAGTGGGTGTGGCCATCTCTGCTGTGACTGAACAAAGGGCAGGGGAGCAGGGGGCCCAGGGCAGAGCCCTCAGAGCTCGGCAGGTCCACTGGGCTGTCACAAGCATTTAGGCCCAGGCCAAAGGGCGCCTTCTTTGTCTGCACAGCTGCCAAAACTCTCACCTTTCCACTCAGGCCGACCTCTTACTTGAAGTGTGTGTGGAACCTGTCCTCACAGTACACCTCGCTGCACAGCTAACCATAGGTCTGGGCATCGTAGCTTCCTGCCAGGTGACCGAATTTCGCAGGCAGATGAGTCCCAGGGACACATGCAGAGAGGCTCCTGCCTGGGCCACAGGCTGCCCACTGCCCCTGCCCCAGATCGGGGGCCGCCAATCAGCCCTGTCGGAATCCCCTGCCTCTAGAGGGAGTATTGGACCAACACTTGTAGAAAACGGTGTCCTCGTGGGCAACTCATTGGAGGGACACAAATAAATTTAGCCGACTTTCTCCTGAAGCTTACGAGCGTTCACACCTAAGCGTCTTACAAGGTCAGCTGTTTAGCTAAACATGAGCTCATGATCTAAATTTACACAATAATGAAAAAATCAGCTACGAGGGGAGACAATCAGTAAAGAGTATCAATACCAGAATTAGATTCCCAAGGCCATCCATCAATTGTTGGAATAATCAGGTGCAAGGCAGAATATATACATAAAACTGGAACTGAAACAAGGAACAAGGATGTTTTCAAAGACTGGTAGGATCTCTAAAACATTTTTAAAGTACATGTCATTGATAAAGCTAAATACTCAAAGGTTGTGTAATACAGCAGATTAAGCATTGAGAAGAGTGAAATTATGCTGTTTTGAAAACTATGGCAGGTGAGATTTTCTGCCTAATTATATAAGAAGATTTCTCTAAAAATACACATTATTTCAATGACTTATTGGCTGTGAAATAAGTTAAGGGTATTTCAAATGGCTTGTCTGCAAAGAAAGGTGAGATGTAGGGAATCACAGAAAGTCGAGGGGAAAATAGGTCAATATATACATTGCTATATGGTGAACTAAACTTTAGGCCAGCAACAATGGAGAGGACCTGACCTTTAGAAAATTACAAGTAAGCTGGAATCTTCAAAAGTTCAAATCTTTATAAGTAAAATATTTATTAAAATGAATAACCAAGTGTTTTAATTGACATCAGAAGATCAAAACAATAAACCCTGAGAACATAGAAAAAAGATAAATAAAGATATGAGCAGAACTTAATACACCAGAAAACGTATAAAATTGAGGTGATTTAGTAAGTCCAAAGAATCTTCTTTGAAAAGTTTAAAAAGACACACTTTGATTAAGGAAAACAAAAACCTAAGTACAGAATATTCAGAAAGAATCAGGACAATGTTATAACAGAGAATATAAGAAATGCCAGTAAATTTGAACATTTCTGTAAAGTGGAGCATTTCCTAGCTCCTAAAGTTTACCAAACCTGACACAAGAGGAAATTATTTAAGGTCATCATGTCTGCCCTTGGCATACTCGGAACGCCCTGGCCTCAGCATGCAGCCTCTGTAGTGCATGGTAACCTGCGGAGAGGGGGCGGGGCTGAGGGTGGTTGGAACTCTGCCCTCACTGAAGGAGTGGGTGTGGCCATCTCTGCTGTGACTGAAAAAAGGGCAGGGGAGGAGGGGGCCCAGGGCAGGGCCCTCAGAGCACGGCAGGTCCAGTGGGGTGTCACAAGCATTTAGGCCCAGGCCAAAGGGCGCCTTCTTTGTCTGCACAGCTGCCCAAACTCTCACCTTTCCACTCAGGCCGACCTCTTACTTGAAGTGTGTGTGGAACCTGTCCTCACAGTACACCTCGCTGCACAGCTAACCATAGGTCTGGGCATCGTAGCTTCCTGCCAGGTGACTGAAGTTCGCAGGCAGATGTGTCCCAGTGACACATGCAAAGAGGCTCCTGCCCGGGCCACTGGCTGCCACTGCCCCTGCCCCAGATCGGGGGCCACCAGTCAGCCCTGTCAGATTCCCCTGCCTCTAGAGGGAGTATTGGACCAACACTTGTAGAAAACGGTGTCCTCGTGGGCAACTCATTGGAGGGACACAAATAAATCTTTGCCGCCTTTCTGCTGAATCTTACGAGCGTTCACACCTAAGCGTCTTACAAGGTCAGCTGTTTAGCTAAACATGAGCTCATGATCTAAATGTACACAATAATGAAAAAATCAGCTACGAGGGGAGACAATCAGTAAAGACTATCAATACCAGAATTAGATTCCCAAGGCCATCCATCAATTGTTGGAATAATCAGGTGCAAGGCAGAATATATACATAAAACTGGAACTGAAACAAGGAACAAGGATGTTTTCAAAGACTGGTAGGATCGCTAAAACATTTTAAAAGTACATGTCATTGATAAAGCTAAATACTGAAAGGTTGTGTAATACAACAGATTAAGCATTGAGAAGAGTGAAATTATGCTGTTTTGAAAACTATGGCAGGTGAGATTTTCTGCCTAATTATATAAGAAGATTTCTCTAAAAATACACATTATTTCAATGACTTATTGGCTGTGAAATAAGTTAAGGGTATTTCAAATGGCTTGTCTGCAAAGAAAGGTGAGATGTAGGGAATCACAGAAAGTCGAGGGGAAAATAGGTCAATATATACATTGCTATACGGTGAACTAAACCTTAGGCCAGCAACAATGGAGAGGACCTGACCCTTAGAAACTTACAAGTAAGCTGGAATCTTCAAAAGTTCAAATCTTTATAAGTAAAATATTTATTAAAATGAATAACCAAGTGTTTTAATTGACATCAGAAGATCAAAACAATAAACCCTGAGAACATAGAAAAAAGATAAATAAAGATATGAGCAGAACTTAATACAACAGAAAACGTATAAAATTGAGGTGATTTAGTAAGTCCAAAGAATCTTCTTTGAAAAGATTGAAAAGACACACTTTGATTAAGGAAAACAAAAACATACGTAAAGAATATACAGAAAGAATCAGGACAAAGTTATAGCAGAGAATATATGAAATGCCAGTAAATTTGAACATTTCTGTAAAGTGGACCATTTCTTTGCTCCTAAAGTTTACCAAACCTGACACAAGAGGAAATCATTTAAGGTCATCATGTCTGCCCTTGGCATTCTCGGAACGCCCTGGCCTCAGGATGCAGCCTCTGTAGTCCATGGTAACCTGCGGAGAGGGCGCGGGTCTGAGGGTGGTTGGAACTCTGCCCTCACTGAAGGAGTGGGTGTGGCCAACTCTACTGTGACTGAACAAAGGGCAGGGGAGCAGGGGTCCCAGGGCAGGGCCCTCAGAGCACGGCAGGTCCAGTGGGGTGTCACAAGCATTTAGGCCCAGGACAAAGGGCGCCTTCTTTGTCTGCACAGCTGCCCAAACTCTCACCTTTCCACTGAGGCCGACCTCTTACTTGAAGTGTGTGTGGAACCTGTCCTCACAGTACACCTCGCTGCACAGCTAACCATAGGTCTGGGCATCGTAGCTTCCTGCCAGTTGACCGAAGTTCGCATGCAGATGTGTCCCAGGGACACATGCAAAGAGGTTCCTGCCCGTGCCACAGGCTGCCCACTGCCCCTGCCCCAGATCGGGGGCCGCCAATCAGCCCTGTCGGAGTCCCCTTCCTCTAGAGGGAGTATTGGACCAACACTTGTAGAAAACTGTGTCCTCGTGGGCAACTCATTGGAGGGACACAAATAAGTTTTGCCGACTTTCTACTGAAGCTTGCGAGCGTACACACCTAAGCGTCTTACAAGGTCAGCTGTTTAGCTAAACATGAGCACATGATCTAAATTTACACAATAATGAAAAAATCAACTACGAGGGGAGACAATCAGTAAAGAGTATAAATACCAGAATTAGATTCCCAAGGCCATCCATCAATTGTTGGAATAATCAGGTGCAAGGCAGAATATATACATAAAACTGGAAATGAAACAAGGAACAAGGATGTTTTCAAAGACTGGTAGGATCTCTAAAACATTTTTAAAGTACATGTCATTGATAAAGCTAAATACTCAAAGGTTGTGTAATACAACAGATTAAGCATTGAGAAGAGTGAAATTATGCTGTTTTGAAAACTATGGCAGGTGAGATTTTCTGCCTTATAATATAAGAAGATTTCTCTAAAAATACACATTATTTCAATGACTTATTGGCTGTGAAATAAGTTAAGGGTATTTCAAATGGCTTGTCTGCAAAGAAAGGTGAGATGTAGGGAATCACAGAAAGTCGAGGGGAAAATAGGTCAATATATACATTGCTATATGGTGAACTAAACCTTAGGCCAGCAACAATGGAGAGGACCTGACCCTTAGAAACTTACAAGTAAGCTGGAATCTTCAAAAGTTCAAATCTTTATAAGTAAAATATTTATTAAAATGAATAACCAAGTGTTTTAATTGACATCAGAAGATCAAAACAATAAACCCTGAGAACATAGAAAAAATATAAATAAAGATATGAGCAGAACTTAATACAACAGAAAACGTATAAAATTGAGGTGATTTAGTAAGTCCAAAGAATCTTCTTTGAAAAGATTGAAAAGACACACTTTGATTAAGGAAAACAAAAACATAATTAAAGAATATACAAAAAGAATCAGGACAATGTTATAGCAGAGAATATAAGAAATGCCAGTAAATTTGAACATTTCTGTAAAGTGGACCATTTCCTACCTCCTAAAGTTTACCAAACCTGACACAAGAGGAAATCATTTAAGGTCATCATGTCTGCCCTTGGCATTCTCGGAACGCCCTGGCCTCAGGATGCAGCCTCTGTAGTCCATGGTAACCTGCGGAGAGGGGGCGGGGCTGAGGGAGGTTGGAACTCTGCCCTCACTGAAGGTGTGTGTGTGGCCATCTCTGCTGTGACTGAACAAAGGGCAGGGGAGCAGGGGGCCCAGGGCAGGGCCCTCAGAGCACGGCAGGTCCAGTGGGGTGTCACAAGCATTTAGGCCCAGGCCAAAGGGCGCCTTCTTTGTCTGCACAGCTGCCCAAACTCTCACCTTTCCACTCAGGCCGACCTCTTACTTGAAGTGTGTGTGGAACCTGCCCTCACAGTACACCTCACTGCACAGCTAACCATAGGTCTGGGCATCGTAGCTTCCTGCCAGGTGACCGAAGTTCGCAGGCAGATGTGTCCCAGGGACACATGCAAAGAGGCTCCTGCCCGGGCCACAGGCTGCCCACTGCCCCTGCCCCAGATTGGGGGCCGCCAATCAGCCCTGTCGGAGTCCCCTTCCTCTAGAGGCAGTATTGGACCAACACTTGTAGAAAACGGTGTCCTCGTCGGCAACTCATTGGAGGGACACAAATAAATTTTGCCGACTTTCTACTGAAGCTTGCGAGCGTACACACCTAAGCGTCTTACAAGGTCAGCTGTTTAGCTAAACATGAGCTCATGATCTAAATTTACACAATAATGAAAAAATCAGCTACGAGGGGAGACAATCAGTAAAGACTATCAATACCAGAATTAGATTCCCAAGGCCATCCATCAATTGTTGGAATAATCAGGTGCAAGGCAGAATATATACATAAAACTGGAACTGAAACAAGGAACAAGGATGTTTTCAAAGACTGGTAGGATCGCTAAAACATTTTTAAAGTACATGTCATTGATAAAGCTAAATACTCAAAGGTTGTGTAATACAACAGATTAAGCATTGAGAAGAGTGAAATTATGCTGTTTTGAAAACTATGGCAGGTGAGATTTTCTGCCTAATTATATAAGAAGATTTCTCTAAAAATACACATTATTTCAATGACTTATTGGCTGTGAAATAAGTTAAGGGTATTTCAAATGGCTTGTCTGCAAAGAAAGGTGAGATGTAGGGAATCACAGAAAGTCGAGGGCAAAATAGGTCAATATATACATTGCTATATGTTGAACTAAACCTTAGGCCAGCAACAATGGACAGGACCTGACCCTTAGAAACTTACAAGTATGCTGGAATCTTCAAAAGTTCAAATCTTTATAAGTAAAATATTTATTAAAATGAATAACCAAGTGTTTTAATTGACATTAGAAGATCAAAACAATAAACCCTGAGAACATAGAAAAAAGATAAATAAAGATATGAGCAGAACTTAATACAACACAAAACGTATAAAATTGAGGTGATTTAGTAAGTCCAAAGAATCTTCTTTGAAAAGATTGAAAAGACACACTTTGATTAAGGAAAACAAAAACATAAGTAAAGAATATACAGAAAGAATCAGGACAATGTTATAGCAGAGAATATAAGAAATACCAGTAAATTTGAACATTTCTGTAAAGTGGACCATTTCCTAGCTCCTAAAGTTTACCAAACCTGACACAAGAGGAAATCATTTAAGGTCATCATGTCTGCCCTTGGCATTCTCGGAACGCCCTGGCCTCAGGATGCAGCCTCTGTTATCCATGGTAACCTGCGGAGAGGGGGCGGGGCTGAGGGTGGTTGGAACTCTGCCCTCACTGAAGGAGTGGGTGTGGCCATCTCTGCTGTGACTGAACAAAGGGCAGGGGAGCAGGGGGCCCAGGGCAGGGCCCTCAGAGCACGGCAGGTCCAGTGGTGTGTCACAAGCATTTAGGCCCAGGCCAAAGGTCGCCTTCTTTGTCTGCACAGCTGCCCAAACTCTCACCTTTCCACTCAGGCCGACCTCTTAATTGAAGTGTGTGTGGAACCTGCCCTCACAGTACACCTCACTGCACAGCTAACCATAGGTCTGGGCATCGTAGCTTCCTGCCAGTTGACCGAAGTTCGCAGGCAGATGTGTCCCAGGGAAACATGCAAAGAGGCTCTTGCCCGGGCCACAGGCTGCCCACTGCCCCTGCCCCAGATCGGGGGCCGCCAATCAGCCCTGTCAGAGTCCCCTTCCTCTAGAGGCAGTATTGGACCAACACTTGTAGAAAACGGTGTCCTCGTGGGCAACTCATTGGAGGGACACAAATAAATCTTTGCCGACTTTCTGCTGAAGCTTACTAGCATTCACACCTAAGCGTCTTACAAGGTCAGCTGTTTAGCTAAACATGAGCTCATGATCTAAATTTACACAATAATGAAGAAAGCAGCAACGAGGGGATACAATCAGTAAAGACTATCAATACCAGAATTAGATTCCCAAGGCCATCCATCAATTGTTGGAATAATCAGGTGCAAGGCAGAATATATACATAAAACTGGAACTGAAACAAGGAACAAGGATGTTTTCAAAGACTGGTAGGGTCGCTAAAACATTTTTAAAGTACATGTCATTGATAAAGCTAAATACTCAAAGGTTGTGTAATACAACAGATTAAGCATTGAGAAGAGTGAAATTATGCTGTTTTGAAAACTATGGCAGGTGAGATTTTCTGCCTAATTATATAAGAAGATTTCTCTAAAAATACACATTATTTCAATGACTTATTGGCTGTGAAATAAGTTAAGGGTATTTCAAATGGCTTGTCTGCAAAGAAAGGTGAGATGTAGGGAATCACAGAAAGTCGAGGGGAAAATAGGTCAATATATACATTGCTATATGTTGAACTAAACCTTAGGCCAGCAACAATGGAGAGGACCTGACCCTTAGAAACTTACAAGTAAGCTGGAATCTTCAAAAGTTCAAATCTTTATAAGTAAAATATTTATTAAAATGAATAACCAAGTGTTTTAATTGACATTAGAAGATCAAAACAATAAACCCTGAGAACATAGAAAAAAGATAAATAAAGATATGAGCAGAACTTAATACAACACAAAACGTATAAAATTGAGGTGATTTAGTAAGTCCAAAGAATCTTCTTTGAAAAGATTGAAAAGACACACTTTGATTAAGGAAAACAAAAACATAAGTAAAGAATATACAGAAAGAATCAGGACAATGTTATAGCAGAGAATATAAGAAATGCCAGTAAATTTGAACATTTCTGTAAAGTGCACCATTTCCTAGCTCCTAAAGTTTACCAAACCTGACACAAGAGGAAATCATTTAAGGTCATCATGTCTGCCCTTGGCATTCTCGGAACGCCCTGGCCTCAGGATGCAGCCTCTGTTATCCATGGTAACCTGCGGAGAGGGGGCGGGGCTGAGGGTGGTTGGAACTCTGCCCTCACTGAAGGAGTGGGTGTGGCCATCTCTGCTGTGACTGAACAAAGGGCAGGGGAGCAGGGGGCCCAGGGCAGGGCCCTCAGAGCACGGCAGGTCCAGTGGGGTGTCACAAGCATTTAGGCCCAGGCCAAAGGTCGCCTTCTTTGTCTGCACAGCTGCCCAAACTCTCACCTTTCCACTCAGGCCGACCTCTTACTTGAAGTGTGTGTGGAACCTGCCCTAACAGTACACCTCACTGCACAGCTAACCATAGGTCTGGGCATCGTAGCTTCCTGCCAGTTGACCGAAGTTCGCAGGCAGATGTGTCCCAGGGAAACATGCAAAGAGGCTCTTGCCCGGGCCACAGGCTGCCCACTGCCCCTGCCCCAGATCGGGGGCCGCCAATCAGCCCTGTCGGATTACCCTGCCACTAGAGGGAGTATTGGACCAACACTTGTAGAAAACGGTGTCCTCGTGGGCAACTCATTGGAGGGACACAAATAAATCTTTGCCGACTTTCTGCTGAAGCTTACGAGCGTTCACACCTAAGCGTCTTACAAGGTCAGCTGTTTAGCTAAACATGAGCTCATGATCTAAATTTACACAATAATGAAGAAATCAGCAACGAGGGGAGACAATCAGTAAAGACTATCAATACCAGATTTAGATTCCCAAGGCCATCCATCAATTGTTGGAATAATCAGGTGCAAGGCAGAATATATACATAAAACTGAAACTGAAACATGGAACAAGGATGTTTTCAAAGACTGGTAGGATCGCTAAAACATTTTTAAAGTACATGTCATTGATAAAGCTAAATACTCAAAGGTTGTGTAATACAACAGATTAAGCATTGAGAAGAGTGAAATTATGCTGTTTTGAAAACTATGGCAGGTGAGATTTTCTGCCTTATAATATAAGAAGATTTCTCTAAAAATACACATTATTTCAATGACTTATTGGCTGTGAAATAAGTTAAGGGTATTTCAAATGGCTTGTCTGCAAAGAAAGGTGAGATGTAGGGAATCACAGAAAGTCGAGGGGAAAATAGGTCAATATATACATTGCTATATGGTGAACTAAACCTTAGGCCAGCAACAATGGAGAGGACCTGACCCTTAGAAACTTACAAGTAAGCTGGAATCTTCAAAAGTTCAAATCTTTATAAGTAAAATATTTATTAAAATGAATAACCAAGTGTTTTAATTGACATCAGAAGATCAAAACAATAAACCCTGAGAACATAGAAAAAATATAAATAAAGATATGAGCAGAACTTAATACAACAGAAAACGTATAAAATTGAGGTGATTTAGTAAGTCCAAAGAATCTTCTTTGAAAAGATTGAAAAGACACACTTTGATTAAGGAAAACAAAAACATAATTAAAGAATATACAAAAAGAATCAGGACAATGTTATAGCAGAGAATATAAGAAATGCCAGTAAATTTGAACATTTCTGTAAAGTGGACCATTTCCTACCTCCTAAAGTTTACCAAACCTGACACAAGAGGAAATCATTTAAGGTCATCATGTCTGCCCTTGGCATTCTCGGAACGCCCTGGCCTCAGGATGCAGCCTCTGTAGTCCATGGTAACCTGCGGAGAGGGGGCGGGGCTGAGGGAGGTTGGAACTCTGCCCTCACTGAAGGTGTGTGTGTGGCCATCTCTGCTGTGACTGAACAAAGGGCAGGGGAGAAGGGGGCCCAGGGCAGGGCCCTCAGAGCACGGCAGGTCCAGTGGGGTGTCACAAGCATTTAGGCCCAGGCCAAAGGGCGCCTTCTTTGTCTGCACAGCTGCCCAAACTCTCACCTTTCCACTCAGGCCGACCTCTTACTTGAAGTGTGTGTGGAACCTGCCCTCACAGTACACCTCACTGCACAGCTAACCATAGGTCTGGGCATCGTAGCTTCCTGCCAGGTGACCGAAGTTCGCAGGCAGATGTGTCCCAGGGACACATGCAAAGAGGCTCCTGCCCGGGCCACAGGCTGCCCACTGCCCCTGCCCCAGATCGGGGGCCGCCAATCAGCCCTGTCGGAGTCCCCTTCCTCTAGAGGCAGTATTGGACCAACACTTGTAGAAAACGGTGTCCTCGTCGGCAACTCATTGGAGGGACACAAATAAATTTTGCCGACTTTCTACTGAAGCTTGCGAGCGTACACACCTAAGCGTCTTACAAGGTCAGCTGTTTAGCTAAACATGAGCTCATGATCTAAATTTACACAATAATGAAAAAATCAGCTACGAGGGGAGACAATCAGTAAAGACTATCAATACCAGAATTAGATTCCCAAGGCCATCCATCAATTGTTGGAATAATCAGGTGCAAGGCAGAATATATACATAAAACTGGAACTGAAACAAGGAACAAGGATGTTTTCAAAGACTGGTAGGATCGCTAAAACATTTTTAAAGTACATGTCATTGATAAAGCTAAATACTCAAAGGTTGTGTAATACAACAGATTAAGCATTGAGAAGAGTGAAATTATGCTGTTTTGAAAACTATGGCAGGTGAGATTTTCTGCCTAATTATATAAGAAGATTTCTCTAAAAATACACATTATTTCAATGACTTATTGGCTGTGAAATAAGTTAAGGGTATTTCAAATGGCTTGTCTGCAAAGAAAGGTGAGATGTAGGGAATCACAGAAAGTCGAGGGCAAAATAGGTCAATATATACATTGCTATATGTTGAACTAAACCTTAGGCCAGCAACAATGGACAGGACCTGACCCTTAGAAACTTACAAGTATGCTGGAATCTTCAAAAGTTCAAATCTTTATAAGTAAAATATTTATTAAAATGAATAACCAAGTGTTTTAATTGACATTAGAAGATCAAAACAATAAACCCTGAGAACATAGAAAAAAGATAAATAAAGATATGAGCAGAACTTAATACAACACAAAACGTATAAAATTGAGGTGATTTAGTAAGTCCAAAGAATCTTCTTTGAAAAGATTGAAAAGACACACTTTGATTAAGGAAAACAAAAACATAAGTAAAGAATATACAGAAAGAATCAGGACAATGTTATAGCAGAGAATATAAGAAATACCAGTAAATTTGAACATTTCTGTAAAGTGGACCATTTCCTAGCTCCTAAAGTTTACCAAACCTGACACAAGAGGAAATCATTTAAGGTCATCATGTCTGCCCTTGGCATTCTCGGAACGCCCTGGCCTCAGGATGCAGCCTCTGTTATCCATGGTAACCTGCGGAGAGGGGGCGGGGCTGAGGGTGGTTGGAACTCTGCCCTCACTGAAGGAGTGGGTGTGGCCATCTCTGCTGTGACTGAACAAAGGGCAGGGGAGCAGGGGGCCCAGGGCAGGGCCCTCAGAGCACGGCAGGTCCAGTGGTGTGTCACAAGCATTTAGGCCCAGGCCAAAGGTCGCCTTCTTTGTCTGCACAGCTGCCCAAACTCTCACCTTTCCACTCAGGCCGACCTCTTAATTGAAGTGTGTGTGGAACCTGCCCTCACAGTACACCTCACTGCACAGCTAACCATAGGTCTGGGCATCGTAGCTTCCTGCCAGTTGACCGAAGTTCGCAGGCAGATGTGTCCCAGGGAAACATGCAAAGAGGCTCTTGCCCGGGCCACAGGCTGCCCACTGCCCCTGCCCCAGATCGGGGGCCGCCAATCAGCCCTGTCAGAGTCCCCTTCCTCTAGAGGCAGTATTGGACCAACACTTGTAGAAAACGGTGTCCTCGTGGGCAACTCATTGGAGGGACACAAATAAATCTTTGCCGACTTTCTGCTGAAGCTTACTAGCATTCACACCTAAGCGTCTTACAAGGTCAGCTGTTTAGCTAAACATGAGCTCATGATCTAAATTTACACAATAATGAAGAAAGCAGCTACGAGGGGAGACAATCAGTAAAGACTATCAATACCAGAATTAGATTCCCAAGGCCATCCATCAATTGTTGGAATAATCAGGTGCAAGGCAGAATATATACATAAAACTGGAACTGAAACAAGGAACAAGGATGTTTTCAAAGACTGGTAGGGTCGCTAAAACATTTTTAAAGTACATGTCATTGATAAAGCTAAATACTCAAAGGTTGTGTAATACAACAGATTAAGCATTGAGAAGAGTGAAATTATGCTGTTTTGAAAACTATGGCAGGTGAGATTTTCTGCCTAATTATATAAGAAGATTTCTCTAAAAATACACATTATTTCAATGACTTATTGGCTGTGAAATAAGTTAAGGGTATTTCAAATGGCTTGTCTGCAAAGAAAGGTGAGATGTAGGGAATCACAGAAAGTCGAGGGGAAAATAGGTCAATATATACATTGCTATATGTTGAACTAAACCTTAGGCCAGCAACAATGGAGAGGACCTGACCCTTAGAAACTTACAAGTAAGCTGGAATCTTCAAAAGTTCAAATCTTTATAAGTAAAATATTTATTAAAATGAATAACCAAGTGTTTTAATTGACATTAGAAGATCAAAACAATAAACCCTGAGAACATAGAAAAAAGATAAATAAAGATATGAGCAGAACTTAATACAACACAAAACGTATAAAATTGAGGTGATTTAGTAAGTCCAAAGAATCTTCTTTGAAAAGATTGAAAAGACACACTTTGATTAAGGAAAACAAAAACATAAGTAAAGAATATACAGAAAGAATCAGGACAATGTTATAGCAGAGAATATAAGAAATACCAGTAAATTTGAACATTTCTGTAAAGTGGACCATTTCCTAGCTCCTAAAGTTTACCAAACCTGACACAAGAGGAAATCATTTAAGGTCATCATGTCTGCCCTTGGCATTCTCGGAACGCCCTGGCCTCAGGATGCAGCCTCTGTTATCCATGGTAACCTGCGGAGAGGGGGCGGGGCTGAGGGTGGTTGGAACTCTGCCCTCACTGAAGGAGTGGGTGTGGCCATCTCTGCTGTGACTGAACAAAGGGCAGGGGAGCAGGGGGCCCAGGGCAGGGCCCTCAGAGCACGGCAGGTCCAGTGGTGTGTCACAAGCATTTAGGCCCAGGCCAAAGGTCGCCTTCTTTGTCTGCACAGCTGCCCAAACTCTCACCTTTCCACTCAGGCCGACCTCTTAATTGAAGTGTGTGTGGAACCTGCCCTCACAGTACACCTCACTGCACAGCTAACCATAGGTCTGGGCATCGTAGCTTCCTGCCAGTTGACCGAAGTTCGCAGGCAGATGTGTCCCAGGGAAACATGCAAAGAGGCTCTTGCCCGGGCCACAGGCTGCCCACTGCCCCTGCCCCAGATCGGGGGCCGCCAATCAGCCCTGTCAGAGTCCCCTTCCTCTAGAGGCAGTATTGGACCAACACTTGTAGAAAACGGTGTCCTCGTGGGCAACTCATTGGAGGGACACAAATAAATCTTTGCCGACTTTCTGCTGAAGCTTACTAGCATTCACACCTAAGCGTCTTACAAGGTCAGCTGTTTAGCTAAACATGAGCTCATGATCTAAATTTACACAATAATGAAGAAAGCAGCAACGAGGGGATACAATCAGTAAAGACTATCAATACCAGAATTAGATTCCCAAGGCCATCCATCAATTGTTGGAATAATCAGGTGCAAGGCAGAATATATACATAAAACTGGAACTGAAACAAGGAACAAGGATGTTTTCAAAGACTGGTAGGGTCGCTAAAACATTTTTAAAGTACATGTCATTGATAAAGCTAAATACTCAAAGGTTGTGTAATACAACAGATTAAGCATTGAGAAGAGTGAAATTATGCTGTTTTGAAAACTATGGCAGGTGAGATTTTCTGCCTAATTATATAAGAAGATTTCTCTAAAAATACACATTATTTCAATGACTTATTGGCTGTGAAATAAGTTAAGGGTATTTCAAATGGCTTGTCTGCAAAGAAAGGTGAGATGTAGGGAATCACAGAAAGTCGAGGGGAAAATAGGTCAATATATACATTGCTATATGTTGAACTAAACCTTAGGCCAGCAACAATGGAGAGGACCTGACCCTTAGAAACTTACAAGTAAGCTGGAATCTTCAAAAGTTCAAATCTTTATAAGTAAAATATTTATTAAAATGAATAACCAAGTGTTTTAATTGACATCAGAAGATCAAAACAATAAACCCTGAGAACATAGAAAAAATATAAATAAAGATATGAGCAGAACTTAATACAACAGAAAACGTATAAAATTGAGGTGATTTAGTAAGTCCAAAGAATCTTCTTTGAAAAGATTGAAAAGACACACTTTGATTAAGGAAAACAAAAACATAATTAAAGAATATACAAAAAGAATCAGGACAATGTTATAGCAGAGAATATAAGAAATGCCAGTAAATTTGAACATTTCTGTAAAGTGGACCATTTCCTACCTCCTAAAGTTTACCAAACCTGACACAAGAGGAAATCATTTAAGGTCATCATGTCTGCCCTTGGCATTCTCGGAACGCCCTGTCCTCAGGATGCAGCCTCTGTAGTCCATGGTAACCTGCGGAGAGGGGGCGGGGCTGAGGGAGGTTGGAACTCTGCCCTCACTGAAGGAGTGGGTGTGGCCATCTCTGCTGTGACTGAACAAAGGGCAGGGGAGCAGGGGGCCCAGGGCAGGGCCCTCAGAGCACGGCAGGTCCAGTGGGGTGTCACAAGCATTTAGGCCCAGGCCAAAGGGCGCCTTCTTTGTCTGCACAGCTGCCCAAACTCTCACCTTTCCACTCAGGCCGACCTCTTACTTGAAGTGTGTGTGGAACCTGCCCTCACAGTACACCTCACTGCACAGGTAACCATAGGTCTGGGCATCGTAGCTTCCTGCCAGGTGACCGAAGTTCGCAGGCAGATGTGTCCCAGGGACACATGCAAAGAGGCTCCTTCCCGGGCCACAGGCTGCCCACTGCCCCTGCCCAAGATCGGGGGCCGCCAATCAGCCCTGTCGGAGTCCCCTTCCTCTAGAGGCAGTATTGGACCAACACTTGTAGAAAACGGTGTCCTCGTGGGCAACTCATTGGAGGGACACAAATAAATTTTGCCGACTTTCTACTGAAGCTTGCGAGCGTACACACCTAAGCGTCTTACAAGGTCAGCTGTTTAGCTAAACATGAGCTCATGATCTAAATTTACACAATAATGAAAAAATCAGCTACGAGGGGAGACAATCAGTAAAGACTATCAATACCAGAATTAGATTCCCAAGGCCATCCATCAATTGTTGGAATAATCAGGTGCAAGGCAGAATATATACATAAAACTGGACCTGAAACAAGGAACAAGGATGTTTTCAAAGACTGGTAGGATCGCTAAAACATTTTTAAAGTACATGTCATTGATAAAGCTAAATACTCAAAGGTTGTGTAATACAACAGATTAAGCATTGAGAAGAGTGAAATTATGCTGTTTTGAAAACTATGGCAGGTGAGATTTTCTGCCTAATTATATAAGAAGATTTCTCTAAAAATACACATTATTTCAATGACTTATTGGCTGTGAAATAAGTTAAGGGTATTTCAAATGGCTTGTCTGCAAAGAAAGGTGAGATGTAGGGAATCACAGAAAGTCGAGGGGAAAATAGGTCAATATATACATTGATATACGGTGAACTAAACCTTAGGCCAGCAACAATGGAGAGGACCTGACCCTTAGAAACTTACAAGTAAGCTGGAATCTTCAAAAGTTCAAATCTTTATAAGTAAAATATTTATTAAAATGAATAACCAAGTGTTTTAATTGACATCAGAAGATCAAAACAATAAACCCTGAGAACATAGAAAGAAGATAAATAAAGATATGAGCAGAACTTAATACAACAGAAAACGTATAAAATTGAGGTGATTTAGTAAGTCCAAAGAATCTTCTTTGAAAAGATTGAAAAGACACACTTTGATTAAGGAAAACAAAAACATAAGTAAAGAATATACAGAAAGAATCAGGACAATGTTATAACAGAGAATATATGAAATGCCAGTAAATTTGAACATTTCTGTAAAGTGGACCATTTCTTTGCTCCTAAAGTTTACCAAACCTGACACAAGAGGAAATCATTTAAGGTCATCATGTCTGCCCTTGGCATTCTCGGAACGCCCTGGCCTCAGGAAGCAGCCTCTGTAGTCCATGGTAACCTGCGGAGAGGGGGCGGGTCTGAGGGTGGTTGGAACTCGGCCCTCACTGAAGGAGTGGGTGTGGCCAACTCTACTGTGACTGAACAAAGGGCAGGGGAGCAGGGGTCCCAGGGCAGGGCCCTCAGAGCACGGCAGGTCCAGTGGGGTGTCACAAGCATTTAGGCCCAGGCCAAAGGGCGCCTTCTTTGTCTGCACAGCTGCCCAAACTCTCACCTTTCCACTGAGGCCGACCTCTTACTTGAAGTGTGTGTGGAACCTGTCCTCACAGTACACCTCGCTGCACAGCTAACCATAGGTCTGGGCATCGTAGCTTCCTGCCAGTGGACCGAAGTTCGCATGCAGATGTGTCCCAGGGACACATGCAAAGAGGTTCCTGCCCGTGCCACAGGCTGCCCACTGCCCCTGCCCCAGATCGGGGGCCGCCAATCAGCCCTGTCGGAGTCCCCTTCCTCTAGAGGGAGTATTGGACCAACACTTGTAGAAAACGGTGTCCTCGTGGGCAACTCATTGGAGGGACACAAATTAATCTTTGCCGACTTTCTGCGGAAGCTTACGAGCGTTCACACCTAAGCGTCTTACAAGGTCAGCTGTTTAGCTAAACATGAGCTCATGATCTAAATTTACACAATAGTGAAGAAATCAGCTACGAGGGGAAACAATCAGTAAAGAGTATCAATACCAGAATTAGATTCCCAAGGCCATAGATCAATTGTTGGAATAATCAGGTGCAAGGCAGAATATATACATAAAACTGGAAATGAAACAAGGAACAAGGATGTTTTCAAAGACTGGTAGGATCTCGAAAACATTTTTAAAGTACATGTCATTGATAAAGCTAAATACTCAAATGTTGTGTAATACAAGAGATTAAGCATTGAGAAGAGTGAAATTATGCTGTTTTGAAAACTATGGCAGGTGAGATTTTCTGCCTAATTATATAAGAAGATTTCTCTAAAAATACACATTATTTCAATGACTTATTGGCTGTGAAATAAGTTAAGGGTATTTCAAATGGCTTGTCTGCAAAGAAAGGTGAGATGTAGGGAATCACAGAAAGTCGAGGGCAAAATAGGTCAATATATACATTGCTATATGTTGAACTAAACCTTAGGCCAGCAACAATGGAGAGGACCTGACCCTTAGAAACTTACAAGTAAGGTGGAATCTTCAAAAGTTCAAATCTTTATAAGTAAAATATTTATTAAAATGAATAACCAAGTGTTTTAATTGACATTAGAAGATCAAAACAATAAACCCTGAGAACATAGAAAAAAGATAAATAAAGATATGAGCAGAACTTAATACAACACAAAACGTATAAAATTGAGGTGATTTAGTAAGTCCAAAGAATCTTCTTTGAAAAGATTGAAAAGACACACTTTGATTAAGGAAAACAAAAACATAAGTAAAGAATATACAAAAAGAATCAGGACAATGTTATAGCAGAGAATATAAGAAATGCCAGTAAATTTGAACATTTCTGTAAAGTGGACCATTTCCTAGCTCCTAAAGTTGACCAAACCTGACACAAGAGGAAATCATTTAAGGTCATCATGTCTGCCCTTGGCATTCTCGGAACGCCCTGGCCTCAGGATGCAGCCTCTGTAGTCCATGGTAACCTGCGGAGAGGGGGCGGGGCTGAGGGTGGTTGGAACTCTGCCCTCACTGAAGGAGTGGGTGTGGCCATCTCTGCTGTGACTGAACAAAGGGCAGGGGAGCAGGGGGCCCAGGGCAGGGCCCTCAGAGCACGGCAGGTCCAGTGGGGTGTCACAAGCATTTAGGCCCAGGCCAAAGGTCGCCTTCTTTGTCTGCACAGCTGCCCAAACTCTCACCTTTCCACTCAGGCCGACCTCTTACTTGAAGTGTGTGTGGAACCTGCCCTCACAGTACACCTCACTGCACAGCTAACCATAGGTCTGGGCATCGTAGCTTCCTGCCAGTTGACCGAAGTTCGCAGGCAGATGTGTCCCAGGGAAACATGCAAAGAGGCTCCTGCCCGGGCCACAGGCTGCCCACTGCCCCTGCCCCACATCAGGGGCCGCCAATCAGCCCTGTCGGAGTCCCCTGCCACTAGAGGGAGTATTGGACCAACACTTGTAGAAAACGGTGTCCTCGTGGGCAACTCATTGGAGGGACACAAATAAATCTTTGCCGACTTTCTGCTGAAGCTTACGAGCGTTCACACCTAAGCGTCTTACAAGGTCAGCTGTTTAGCTAAACATGAGCTCATGATCTAAATTTACACAATAATGAAGAAATCAGCAACGAGGGGAGACAATCAGTAAAGACTATCAATACCAGAATTAGATTCCCAAGGCCATCCATCAACTGTTGGAATAATCAGGTGCAAGGCAGAATATATACATAAAACTGGACCTGAAACAAGGAACAAGGATGTTTTCAAAGACTGGTAGGATCTATACATGTCATTGATAAAGCTAAATACTGAAAGGTTGTGTAATACAACAGATTAAGCATTGAGAAGAGTGAAATTATGCTGTTTTGAAAACTATGGCAGGTGAGATTTTCTGCCTAATTATATAAGAAGATTTCTCTAAAAATACACATTATTTCAATGACTTATTGGCTGTGAAATAAGTTAAGGGTATTTCAAATGGCTTGTCTGCAAAGAAAGGTGAGATGTAGGGAATCACAGAAAGTCGAGGGGAAAATAGGTCAATATATACATTGCTATATGGTGAACTAAACCTTAGGCCAGCAACAATGGAGAGGACCTGACCGTTAGAAACTTACAAGTAAGCTGGAATCTTCAAAAGTTCAAATCTTTATAAGTAAAATATTTATTAAAATGAATAACCAAGTGTTTTAATTGACATCAGAAGATCAAAACAATAAACCCTGAGAACATAGAAAAAAGATAAATAAAGATATGAGCAGAACTTAATACAACAGAAAACGTATAAAATTGAGGTGATTTAGTAAGTTCAAAGAATCTTCTTTGAAAAGATTGAAAAGACACACTTTGATTAAGGAAAACAAAAACATAATTAAAGAATATACAGAAAGAATCAGGACAATGTTATAGCAGAGAATATAAGAAATGCCAGTAAATTTGAACATTTCTGTAAAGTGGACCATTTCCTACCTCCTAAAGTTTACCAAACCTGACACAAGAGGAAATCATTTAAGGTCATCATGTCTTCCCTTGGCATTCTCGGAACGCCCTGGCCTCAGGATGCAGCCTCTGTAGTCCATGGTAACCTGTGGAGAGGGGGCGGGGATGAGGGTGGTTGGAACTCTGCCCTCACTGAAGGAGTGGGTGTGGCCATCTCTGCTGTGACTGAACAAAGGGCAGGGGAGGAGGGGGCCCAGGGCAGGGCCCTCAGAGCACAGCAGGTCCAGTGGGGTGTCACAAGCATTTAGGCCCAGGTCAAAGGGCGCCTTCTTTGTCTGCACAGCTGCCCAAACTCTCAGCTTTCCACTGAGGCCGACCTCTTACTTGAAGTGTGTGTGGAACCTGTCCTCACAGTACACCTCGCTGCACAGCTAACCATAGGTCTGGGCATCGTAGCTTCCTGCCAGGTGACCGAAGTTCGCAGGCAGATGTGTCCCAGGGACACATGCAAAGAGGTTCCTGCCCGGGCCACAGGCTGCCCACTGCCCCTGCCCCAGATCGGGGGCCGCCAATCAGCCCTGTCGGAGTCCCCTTCCTCTAGAGGGAGTATTGGACCAACACTTGTAGAAAACGGTGTCCTCGTGGGCAACTCATTGGAGGGACACAAAAAATTTTGCCGACTTTCTACTGAAGCTTGCGAGCGTACACACCTAAGCGTCTTACAAGGTCAGCTGTTTAGCTAAACATGAGCTCATGATCTAAATTTACACAATAATGAAAAAATCAACTACGAGGGGAGACAATCAGTAAAGAGTATCAATACCAGAATTAGATTCCCAAGGCCATCCATCAATTGTTGGAATAATTAGGTGCAAGGCAGAATATATACATAAAACTGGACCTGAAACAAGGAACAAGGATGTTTTCAAAGACTGGTAGGATCTCTAAAACATTTTTAAAGTACATGTCATTGATAAAGCTAAATACTCAAAGGTTGTGTAATACAACAGATTAAGCATTGAGAAGAGTGAAATTATGCTGTTTTGAAAACTATGGCAGGTGAGATTTTCTGCGTAATTATATAAAAAGATTTCTCTAAAAATACACATTATTTCAATGACTTATTGGCTGTGAAATAAGTTAAGGGTATTTCAAATGGCTTGTCTGCAAAGAAAGGTGAGATGTAGGGAATCACAGAAAGTCGAGGGCAAAATAGGTCAATATATACATTGCTATATGTTGAACTAAACCTTAGGCCAGCAACAATGGAGAGGACCTGACCCTTAGAAACTTACAAGTAAGCTGGAATCTTCAAAAGTTCAAATCTTTATAAGTAAAATATTTATTAAAATGAATAACCAAGTGTTTTAATTGACATTAGAAGATCAAAACAATAAACCCTGAGAACATAGAAAAAAGATAAATAAAGATATGAGCAGAACTTAATACAACACAAAACGTATAAAATTGAGGTGATTTAGTAAGTCCAAAGAATCTTCTTTGAAAAGATTGAAAAGACACACTTTGATTAAGGAAAACAAAAACATAAGTAAAGAATATACAGAAAGAATCAGGACAATGTTATAGCAGAGAATATAAGAAATGCCAGTAAATTTGAACATTTCTGTAAAGTGGACCATTTCCTAGCTCCTAAAGTTTACCAAACCTGACACAAGAGGAAATCATTTAAGGTCATCATGTCTGCCCTTGGCATTCTCGGAACGCCCTGGCCTCAGGATGCAGCCTCTGTTATCCATGGTAACCTGCGGAGAGGGGGCGGGGCTGAGGGTGGTTGGAACTCTGCCCTCACTGAAGGAGTGGGTGTGGCCATCTCTGCTGTGACTGAACAAAGGGCAGGGGAGCAGGGGGCCCAGGGCAGGGCCCTCAGAGCACGGCAGGTCCAGTGGGGTGTCACAAGCATTTAGGCCCAGGCCAAAGGTCGCCTTCTTTGTCTGCACAGCTGCCCAAACTCTCACCTTTCCACTCAGGCCGACCTCTTACTTGAAGTGTGTGTGGAACCTGCCCTCACAGTACACCTCACTGCACAGCTAACCATAGGTCTGGGCATCGTAGCTTCCTGCCAGTTGACCGAAGTTCGCAGGCAGATGTGTCCCAGGGAAACATGCAAAGAGGCTCCTGCCCGGGCCACAGGCTGCCCACTGCCCCTGCCCCAGATCGGGGGCCGCCAATCAGCCCTGTCGGTGTCCCCTGCCACTAGAGGGAGTATTGGACCAACACTTGTAGAAAACGGTGTCCTCGTGGGCAACTCATTGGAGGGACACAAATAAATCTTTGCCGAC
This sequence comes from Mesoplodon mirus, assembly GCF_964341445.2. Classification (NCBI taxonomy): domain Eukaryota; kingdom Metazoa; phylum Chordata; class Mammalia; order Artiodactyla; family Ziphiidae; genus Mesoplodon; species Mesoplodon mirus. Next base: position 180,524,924 of record NC_138976.1, on the reverse strand, counting down.
TTTCTGCTGAAGCTTACGAGCGTTCACACCTAAGCGTCTTACAACGTCAGCTGTTTAGCTAAACATGAGCTCATGATCTAAATTTACACAATAATGAAGAAATCAGCAACGAGGGGAGACAATCAGTAAAGACTATCAATACCAGAATTAGATTCCCAAGGCCATCCATCAACTGTTGGAATAATCAGGTGCAAGGCAGAATATATACATAAAACTGGAACTGAAACAAGGAACAAGGATGTTTTCAAAGACTGGTAGGATCTATACATGTCATTGATAAAGCTAAATACTCAAAGGTTTTGTAATACAACAGATTAAGCATTGAGAAGAGTGAAATTATGCTGTTTTGAAAACTATGGCAGGTGAGATTTTCTGCCTAATCATATAAGAAGATTTCTCTAAAAAATACACATTATTTCAATGACTTATTGGCTGTGAAATAAGTTAAGGGTATTTCAAATGGCTTGTCTGCAAAGAAAGGTGAGATGTAGGGAATCAAAGAAAGTCGAGGGGAAAAGAGGTCAATATATACATTGCTATATGGTGAACTAAACCTTAGGCCAGCAACAATGGAGAGGACCTGACCCTTAGAAACTTACAAGTACGCTGGAATCTTCAAAAGTGCAAATCTTTATAAGTAAAATATTTATTAAAATGAATAACCAAGTGTTTTAATTGACATCAGAAGATCAAAACAATAAACCCTGAGAACATAGAAAAAAGATAAATAAAGATATCAGCAGAACTTAATACAACAGAAAACGTATAAAATTGAGGTGATTTAGTAAGTCCAAAGAATCTTCTTTGAAAAGATTCAAAAGACACACTTTGATTAAGGAAAACAAAAACATAAGTAAAGAATATACAGAAAGAATCAGGACAATGTTATAGCAGAGAATATAAGAAATGCCAGTAAATTTGAACATTTCTGTAAAGTGGACCATTTCCTAGCTCCTAAAGTTTACCAAACATGACACAAGAGGAAATCATTTAAGGTCATCATGTCTGCCCTTGGCATTCTCGGAACGCCCTGGCCTCAGGATGCAGCCTCTGTAGTCCATGGTAACCTGCGGAGAGGGGGCGGGGCTGAGGGTGTTTGGAACTCTGCCCTCACTGAAGGAGTGGGTGTGGCCATCTCTGCTGTGACTGAACAAAGGGCAGGGGAGCAGTGGGCCCAGGGCAGGTCGCTCAGAGCACGGCAGGTCCAGTGGGGTGTCACAAGCATTTAGGCCCAGGCCAAAGGGCGCCTTCTTTGTCTGCACAGCTGCCCAAACTCTCACCTTTCCACTCAGGCCGACCTCTTACTTGAAGTGTGTGTGGAACATGCCCTCACAGTACACCTCACTGCACAGCTAACCATAGGTCTGGGCATCGTAGCTTCCTGCCAGGTGACCGAAGTTCGCAGGCAGATGTGTCCCAGGGACACATGCAAAAAGGCTCCTGCCCGGGCCAAAGGCTGCCCACTGCCCCTGCCCCAGATCGGGGGCCGCAAATCAGCCCTGTCGGAGTCCCCTGCCTCTAGAGGGAGTATTGGACCAACACTTGTAGAAAACGGTGTCCTCGTGGGCAACTCATTGGAGGGACACAAATTAATCTTTGCCGACTTTCTGCGGAAGCTTACGAGCGTTCACACCTAAGCGTCTTACAAGGTCAGCTGTTTAGCTAAACATGAGCTCATGATCTAAATTTACACAATAATGAAGAAATCAGCTACGAGAGGAGACAATCAGTAAAGACTATCAATACCAGAATTAGATTCCCAAGGCCATCCATCAATTGTTGGAATAATCAGGTGCAAGGCAGAATATATACATAAAACTGGAACTGAAACAAGGAACAAGGATGTTTTCAAAGACTGGTAGGATCGCTAAAACATTTTTAAAGTACATGTCATTGATAAAGCTAAATACTGAAAGGTTGTGTAATACAACAGATTAAGCATTGAGAAGAGTGAAATTATGCTGTTTTGAAAACTATGGCATGTGAGATTTTCTGCCTAATTATATAAGAAGATTTCTCTAAAAATACACATTATTTCAATGACTTATTGGCTGTGAAATAAGTTAAGGGTATTTCAAATGGCTTGTCTGCAAAGAAAGGTGAGATGTAGGGAATCACAGAAAGTCGAGGGGAAAATAGGTCAATATATACATTGCTATACGGTGAACTAAACCTTAGGCCAGCAACAATGGAGAGGACCTGACCCTTAGAAACTTACAAGTAAGCTGGAATCTTCAAAAGTTCAAATCTTTATAAGTAAAATATTTATTAAAATGAATAACCAAGTGTTTTAATTGACATCAGAAGATCAAAACAATAAACCCTGAGAACATAAAAAAAGATAAATAAAGATATGAGCAGAACTTAATACACCAGAAAACGTATAAAATTGAGGTGGTTTAGTAAGTCCAAAGAATCTTCTTTGAAAAGATTGAAAAGACACACTTTGATTAAGGAAAACAAAAACATACGTAAAGAATATACAGAAAGAATCAGGACAAAGTTATAGCAGAGAATATATGAAATGCCAGTAAATTTGAACATTTCTGTAAAGCGGACCATTTCTTTGCTCCTAAAGTTTACCAAACCTGACACAAGAGGAAATCATTTAAGGTCATCATGTCTGCCCTTGGCATTCTCGGAACGCCCTGGCCTCAGGATGCAGCCTCTGTAGTCCATGGTAACCTGCGGAGAGGGCGCGGGTCTGAGGGTGGTTGGAACTCTGCCCTCACTGAAGGAGTGGGTGTGGTCAACTCTACTGTGACTGAACAAAGGGCAGGGGAGCAGGGGTCCCAGGGCAGGGCCCTCAGAGCACGGCAGGTTCAGTGGGGTGTCACAAGCATTTAGGCCCAGGACAAAGGGCGCCTTCTTTGTCTGCACAGCTGCCCAAACTCTCACCTTTCCACTCAGGCCGACCTCTTACTTGAAGTGTGTGTGGAACCTGCCCTCACAGTACACCTCACTGCACAGCTAACCATAGGTCTGGGCATCGTAGCTTCCTGCCAGTTGACCGAAGTTCGCAGGCAGATGTGTCCCAGGGAAACATGCAAAGAGGCTCCTGCCCGGGCCACAGGCTGCCCACTGCCCCTGCCCCAGATCGGGGGCCGCCAATCAGCCCTGTCGGTGTCCCCTGCCACTAGAGGGAGTATTGGACCAACACTTGTAGAAAACGGTGTCCTCGTGGGCAACTCATTGGAGGGACACAAATAAATCTTTGCCGACTTTCTGCTGAAGCTTACGAGCGTTCACACCTAAGCGTCTTACAACGTCAGCTGTTTAGCTAAACATGAGCTCATGATCTAAATTTACACAATAATGAAGAAATCAGCAACGAGGGGAGACAATCAGTAAAGACTATCAATACCAGAATTAGATTCCCTAGGCCATCCATCAACTGTTGGAATAATCAGGTGCAAGGCAGAATATATACATAAAACTGGAACTGAAACAAGGAACAAGGATGTTTTCAAAGACTGGTAGGATCTATACATGTCATTGATAAAGCTAAATACTCAAAGGTTTTGTAATACAACAGATTAAGCATTGAGAAGAGTGAAATTATGCTGTTTTGAAAACTATGGCAGGTGAGATTTTCTGCCTAATCATATAAGAAGATTTCTCTAAAAAATACACATTATTTCAATGACTTATTGGCTGTGAAATAAGTTAAGGGTATTTCAAATGGCTTGTCTGCAAAGAAAGGTGAGATGTAGGGAATCAAAGAAAGTCGAGGGGAAAAGAGGTCAATATATACATTGCTATATGGTGAACTAAACCTTAGGCCAGCAACAATGGAGAGGACCTGACCCTTAGAAACTTACAAGTACGCTGGAATCTTCAAAAGTGCAAATCTTTATAAGTAAAATATTTATTAAAATGAATAACCAAGTGTTTTAATTGACATCAGAAGATCAAAACAATAAACCCTGAGAACATAGAAAAAAGATAAATAAAGATATCAGCAGAACTTAATACAACAGAAAACGTATAAAATTGAGGTGATTTAGTAAGTCCAAAGAATCTTCTTTGAAAAGATTGAAAAGACACACTTTGATTAAGGAAAAAAAAAACATAAGTAAAGAATATACAGAAAGAATCAGGACAATGTTATAGCAGAGAATATAAGAAATGCCAGTAAATTTGAACATTTCTGAAAAGTGGACCATTTCCTAGCTCCTAAAGTTTACCAAACATGACACAAGAGGAAATCATTTAAGGTCATCATGTCTGCCCTTGGCATTCTCGGAACGCCCTGGCCTCAGGATGCAGCCTCTGTAGTCCATGGTAACCTGCGGAGAGGGGGCGGGGCTGAGGGTGTTTGGAACTCTGCCCTCACTGAAGGAGTGGGTGTGGCCATCTCTGCTGTGACTGAACAAAGGGCAGGGGAGCAGTGGGCCCAGGGCAGGTCGCTCAGAGCACGGCAGGTCCAGTGGGGTGTCACAAGCATTTAGGCCCAGGCCAAAGGGCGCCTTCTTTGTCTGCACAGCTGCCCAAACTCTCACCTTTCCACTCAGGCCGACCTCTTACTTGAAGTGTGTGTGGAACATGCCCTCACAGTACACCTCACTGCACAGCTAACCATAGGTCTGGGCATCGTAGCTTCCTGCCAGGTGACCGAAGTTCGCAGGCAGATGTGTCCCAGGGACACATGCAAAAAGGCTCCTGCCCGGGCCAAAGGCTGCCCACTGCCCCTGCCCCAGATCGGGGGCCGCAAATCAGCCCTGTCGGAGTCCCCTGCCTCTAGAGGGAGTATTGGACCAACACTTGTAGAAAACGGTGTCCTCGTGGGCAACTCATTGGAGGGACACAAATTAATCTTTGCCGACTTTCTGCGGAAGCTTACGAGCGTTCACACCTAAGCGTCTTACAAGGTCAGCTGTTTAGCTAAACATGAGCTCATGATCTAAATTTACACAATAATGAAGAAATCAGCTACGAGGGGAGACAATCAGTAAAGACTATCAATACCAGAATTAGATTCCCAAGGCCATCCATCAATTGTTGGAATAATCAGGTGCAAGGCAGAATATATACATAAAACTGGAACTGAAACAAGGAACAAGGATGTTTTCAAAGACTGGTAGGATCGCTAAAACATTTTTAAAGTACATGTCATTGATAAAGCTAAATACTGAAAGGTTGTGTAATACAACAGATTAAGCATTGAGAAGAGTGAAATTATGCTGTTTTGAAAACTATGGCAGGTGAGATTTTCTGCCTAATTATATAAGAAGATTTCTCTAAAAATACACATTATTTCAATGACTTATTGGCTGTGAAATAAGTTAAGGGTATTTCAAATGGCTTGTCTGCAAAGAAAGGTGAGATGTAGGGAATCACAGAAAGTCGAGGGGAAAATAGGTCAATATATACATTGCTATACGGTGAACTAAACCTTAGGCCAGCAACAATGGAGAGGACCTGACCCTTAGAAACTTACAAGTAAGCTGGAATCTTCAAAAGTTCAAATCTTTATAAGTAAAATATTTATTAAAATGAATAACCAAGTGTTTTAATTGACATCAGAAGATCAAAACAATAAACCCTGAGAACATAGAAAAAAGATAAATAAAGATATGAGCAGAACTTAATACACCAGAAAACGTATAAAATTGAGGTGATTTAGTAAGTCCAAAGAATCTTCTTTGAAAAGATTGAAAAGACACACTTTGATTAAGGAAAACAAAAACATACGTAAAGAATATACAGAAAGAATCAGGACAAAGTTATAGCAGAGAATATATGAAATGCCAGTAAATTTGAACATTTCTGTAAAGCGGACCATTTCTTTGCTCCTAAAGTTTACCAAACCTGACACAAGAGGAAATCATTTAAGGTCATCATGTCTGCCCTTGGCATTCTCGGAACGCCCTGGCCTCAGGATGCAGCCTCTGTAGTCCATGGTAACCTGCGGAGAGGGCGCGGGTCTGAGGGTGGTTGGAACTCTGCCCTCACTGAAGGAGTGGGTGTGGTCAACTCTACTGTGACTGAACAAAGGGCAGGGGAGCAGGGGTTCCAGGGCAGGGCCCTCAGAGCACGGCAGGTCCAGTGGGGTGTCACAAGCATTTAGGCCCAGGACAAAGGGCGCCTTCTTTGTCTGCACAGCTGCCCAAACTCTCACCTTTCCACTGAGGCCGACCTCTTACTTGAAGTGTGTGTGGAACCTGTCCTCACAGTACACCTCGCTGCACAGCTATCCATAGGTCTGGGCATCGTAGCTTCCTGCCAGTTGACCGAAGTTCGCATGCAGATGTGTCCCAGGGACACATGCAAAGAGGTTCCTGCCCGTGCCACAGGCTGCCCACTGCCCCTGCCCCAGATCGGGGGCCGCCAATCAGCCCTGTCGGAGTCCCCTTCCTCTAGAGGGAGTATTGGACCAACACTTGTAGAAAACGGTGTCCTCGTGGGCAACTCATTGGAGGGACACAAATAAGTTTTGCCGACTTTCTACTGAAGCTTGCGAGCGTACACACCTAAGCGTCTTACAAGGTCAGCTGTTTAGCTAAACATGAGCACATGATCTAAATTTACACAATAATGAAAAAATCAACTACGAGGGGAGACAATCAGTAAAGAGTATAAATACCAGAATTAGATTCCCAAGGCCATCCATCAATTGTTGGAATAATCAGGTGCAAGGCAGAATATATACATAAAACTGGAAATGAAACAAGGAACAAGGATGTTTTCAAAGACTGGTAGGATTTCTAAAACATTTTTAAAGTACATGTCATTGATAAAGCTAAATACTCAAAGGTTGTGTAATACAACAGATTAAGCATTGAGAAGAGTGAAATTATGCTGTTTTGAAAACTATGGCAGGTGAGATTTTCTGCGTAATTATATAAAAAGATTTCTCTAAAAATACACATTATTTCAATGACTTATTGGCTGTGAAATAAGTTAAGGGTATTTCAAATGGCTTGTCTGCAAAGAAAGGTGAGATGTAGGGAATCACAGAAAGTCGAGGGCAAAATAGGTCAATATATACATTGCTATATGTTGAACTAAACCTTAGGCCAGCAACAATGGAGAGGACCTGACCCTTAGAAACTTACAAGTAAGCTGGAATCTTCAAAAGTTCAAATCTTTATAAGTAAAATATTTATTAAAATGAATAACCAAGTGTTTTAATTGACATTAGAAGATCAAAACAATAAACCCTGAGAACATAGAAAAAAGATAAATAAAGATATGAGCAGAACTTAATACAACACAAAACGTATAAAATTGAGGTGATTTAGTAAGTCCAAAGAATCTTCTTTGAAAAGATTGAAAAGACACACTTTGATTAAGGAAAACAAAAACATAAGTAAAGAATATACAGAAAGAATCAGGACAATGTTATAGCAGAGAATATAAGAAATGCCAGTAAATTTGAACATTTCTGTAAAGTGGACCATTTCCTAGCTCCTAAAGTTTACCAAACCTGACACAAGAGGAAATCATTTAAGGTCATCATGTCTGCCCTTGGCATTCTCGGAACGCCCTGGCCTCAGGATGCAGCCTCTGTTATCCATGGTAACCTGCGGAGAGGGGGCGGGGCTGAGGGTGGTTGGAACTCTGCCCTCACTGAAGGAGTGGGTGTGGCCATCTCTGCTGTGACTGAACAAAGGGCAGGGGAGCAGGGGGCCCAGGGCAGGGCCCTCAGAGCACGGCAGGTCCAGTGGGGTGTCACAAGCATTTAGGCCCAGGCCAAAGGTCGCCTTCTTTGTCTGCACAGCTGCCCAAACTCTCACCTTTCCACTCAGGCCGACCTCTTACTTGAAGTGTGTGTGGAACCTGCCCTCACAGTACACCTCACTGCACAGCTAACCATAGGTCTGGGCATCGTAGCTTCCTGCCAGTTGACCGAAGTTCGCAGGCAGATGTGTCCCAGGGAAACATGCAAAGAGGCTCTTGCCCGGGCCACAGGCTGCCCACTGCCCCTGCCCCAGATCGGGGGCCGCCAATCAGCCCTGTCGGAGTCCCCTGCCACTAGAGGGAGTATTGGACTAACACTTGTAGAAAACGGTGTCCTCGTGGGCAACTCATTGGAGGGACACAAATAAATCTTTGCCGACTTTCTGCTGAAGCTTACGAGCGTTCACACCTAAGCGTCTTACAAGGTCAGCTGTTTAGCTAAACATGAGCTCATGATCTAAATTTACACAATAATGAAGAAATCAGCAACGAGGGGAGACAATCAGTAAAGACTATCAATACCAGAATTAGATTCCCAAGGCCATCCATCAATTGTAGGAATAATCAGGTGCAAGGCAGAATATATACATAAAACTGGAACTGAAACAAGGAACAAGGATGTTTTCAAAGACTGGTAGGATCGCTAAAACATTTTTAAAGTACATGTCATTGATAAAGCTAAATACTCAAAGGTTGTGTAATACAACAGATTAAGCATTGAGAAGAGTGAAATTATGCTGTTTTGAAAACTATGGCAGGTGAGATTTTCTGCCTAATAATATAAGAAGATTTCTCTAAAAATACACATTATTTCAATGACTTATTGGCTGTGAAATAAGTTAAGGGTATTTCAAATGGCTTGTCTGCAAAGAAAGGTGAGATGTAGGGAATCACAGAAAGTCGAGGGGAAAATAGGTCAATATATACATTGCTATATGGTGAACTAAACCTTAGGCCAGCAACAATGGAGAGGACCTGACCCTTAGAAACTTACAAGTAAGCTGGAATCTTCAAAAGTTCAAATCTTTATAAGTAAAATATTTATTAAAATGAATAACCAAGTGTTTTAATTGACATCAGAAGATCAAAACAATAAACCCTGAGAACATAGAAAAAATATAAATAAAGATATGAGCAGAACTTAATACAACAGAAAACGTATAAAATTGAGGTGATTTAGTAAGTCCAAAGAATCTTCTTTGAAAAGATTGAAAAGACACACTTTGATTAAGGAAAACAAAAACATAATTAAAGAATATACAAAAAGAATCAGGACAATGTTATAGCAGAGAATATAAGAAATGCCAGTAAATTTGAACATTTCTGTAAAGTGGACCATTTCCTAGCTCCTAAAGTTTACCAAACCTGACACAAGAGGAAATCATTTAAGGTCATCATGTCTGCCCTTGGCATTCTCGGAACGCCCTGGCCTCAGGATGCAGCCTCTGTAGTCCATGGTAACCTGCGGAGAGGGGGCGGGGCTGAGGGAGGTTGGAACTCTGCCCTCACTGAAGGTGTGTGTGTGGCCATCTCTGCTGTGACTGAACAAAGGGCAGGGGAGCAGGGGGCCCAGGGCAGGGCCCTCAGAGCACGGCAGGTCCAGTGGGGTGTCACAAGCATTTAGGCCCAGGCCAAAGGGCGCCTTCTTTGTCTGCACAGCTGCCCAAACTCTCACCTTTCCACTCAGGCCGACCTCTTACTTGAAGTGTGTGTGGAACCTGCCCTCACAGTACACCTCACTGCACAGCTAACCATAGGTCTGGGCATCGTAGCTTCCTGCCAGGTGACCGAAGTTCGCAGGCAGATGTGTCCCAGGGACACATGCAAAGAGGCTCCTGCCCGGGCCACAGGCTGCCCACTGCCCCTGCCCCAGATCGGGGGCCGCCAATCAGCCCTGTCGGAGTCCCCTTCCTCTAGAGGCAGTATTGGACCAACACTTGTAGAAAACGGTGTCCTCGTCGGCAACTCATTGGAGGGACACAAATAAATTTTGCCGACTTTCTACTGAAGCTTGCGAGCGTACACACCTAAGCGTCTTACAAGGTCAGCTGTTTAGCTAAACATGAGCTCATGATCTAAATTTACACAATAATGAAAAAATCAGCTACGAGGGGAGACAATCAGTAAAGACTATCAATACCAGAATTAGATTCCCAAGGCCATCCATCAATTGTTGGAATAATCAGGTGCAAGGCAGAATATATACATAAAACTGGAACTGAAACAAGGAACAAGGATGTTTTCAAAGACTGGTAGGATCGCTAAAACATTTTTAAAGTACATGTCATTGATAAAGCTAAATACTCAAAGGTTGTGTAATACAACAGATTAAGCATTGAGAAGAGTGAAATTATGCTGTTTTGAAAACTATGGCAGGTGAGATTTTCTGCCTAATTATATAAGAAGATTTCTCTAAAAATACACATTATTTCAATGACTTATTGGCTGTGAAATAAGTTAAGGGTATTTCAAATGGCTTGTCTGCAAAGAAAGGTGAGATGTAGGGAATCACAGAAAGTCGAGGGCAAAATAGGTCAATATATACATTGCTATATGTTGAACTAAACCTTAGGCCAGCAACAATGGAGAGGACCTGACCCTTAGAAACTTACAAGTATGCTGGAATCTTCAAAAGTTCAAATCTTTATAAGTAAAATATTTATTAAAATGAATAACCAAGTGTTTTAATTGACATTAGAAGATCAAAACAATAAACCCTGAGAACATAGAAAAAAGATAAATAAAGATATGAGCAGAACTTAATACAACACAAAACGTATAAAATTGAGGTGATTTAGTAAGTCCAAAGAATCTTCTTTGAAAAGATTGAAAAGACACACTTTGATTAAGGAAAACAAAAACATAAGTAAAGAATATACAGAAAGACTCAGGACAATGTTATAGCAGAGAATATAAGAAATGCCAGTAAATTTGAACATTTCTGTAAAGTGGACCATTTCCTAGCTCCTAAAGTTTACCAAACCTGACACAAGAGGAAATCATTTAAGGTCATCATGTCTGCCCTTGGCATTCTCGGAACGCCCTGGCCTCAGGATGCAGCCTCTGTTATCCATGGTAACCTGCGGAGAGGGGGCGGGGCTGAGGGTGGTTGGAACTCTGCCCTCACTGAAGGAGTGGGTGTGGCCATCTCTGCTGTGACTGAACAAAGGGCAGGGGAGGAGGGGGCCCAGGGCAGGGCCCTCAGAGCACGGCAGGTCCAGTGGGGTGTCACAAGCATTTAGGCCCAGGCCAAAGGTCGCCTTCTTTGTCTGCACAGCTGCCCAAACTCTCACCTTTCCACTCAGGCCGACCTCTTACTTGAAGTGTGTGTGGAACCTGCCCTCACAGTACACCTCACTGCACAGCTAACCATAGGTCTGGGCATCGTAGCTTCCTGCCAGTTGACCGAAGTTCGCAGGCAGATGTGTCCCAGGGAAACATGCAAAGAGGCTCTTGCCCGGGCCACAGGCTGCCCACTGCCCCTGCCCCAGATCGGGGGCCGCCAATCAGCCCTGTCGGAGTCCCCTGCCACTAGAGGGAGTATTGGACCAACACTTGTAGAAAACGGTGTCCTCGTGGGCAACTCATTGGAGGGACACAAATAAATCTTTGCCGACTTTCTGCTGAAGCTTACGAGCGTTCACACCTAAGCGTCTTACAAGGTCAGCTGTTTAGCTAAACATGAGCTCATGATCTAAATTTACACAATAATGAAGAAATCAGCAACGAGGGGAGACAATCAGTAAAGACTATCAATACCAGAATTAGATTCCCAAGGCCATCCATCAATTGTTGGAATAATCAGGTGCAAGGCAGAATATATACATAAAACTGGAACTGAAACAAGGAACAAGGATGTTTTCAAAGACTGGTAGGATCTCGAAAACATTTTTAAAGTACATGTCATTGATAAAGCTAAATACTCAAAGGTTGTGTAATACAACAGATTAAGCATTGAGAAGAGTGAAATTATGCTGTTTTGAAAACTATGGCAGGTGAGATTTTCTGCCTAATAATATAAGAAGATTTCTCTAAAAATACACATTATTTCAATGACTTATTGGCTGTGAAATAAATTAAGGGTATTTCAAATGGCTTGTCTGCAAAGAAAGGTGAGATGTAGGGAATCACAGAAAGTCGAGGGGAAAATAGGTCAATATATACATTGCTATATGGTGAACTAAACCTTAGGCCAGCAACAATGGAGAGGACCTGACCCTTAGAAACTTACAAGTAAGCTGGAATCTTCAAAAGTTCAAATCTTTATAAGTAAAATATTTATTAAAATGAATAACCAAGTGTTTTAATTGACATCAGAAGATCAAAACAATAAACCCTGAGAACATAGAAAAAATATAAATAAAGATATGAGCAGAACTTAATACAACAGAAAACGTATAAAATTGAGGTGATTTAGTAAGTCCAAAGAATCTTCTTTGAAAAGATTGAAAAGACACACTTTGATTAAGGAAAACAAAAACATAATTAAAGAATATACAAAAAGAATCAGGACAATGTTATACCAGAGAATATAAGAAATGCCAGTAAATTTGAACATTTCTGTAAAGTGGACCATTTCCTACCTCCTAAAGTTTACCAAACCTGACACAAGAGGAAATCATTTAAGGTCATCATGTCTGCCCTTGGCATTCTCGGAACGCCCTGGCCTCAGGATGCAGCCTCTGTAGTCCATGGTAACCTGCGGAGAGGGGGCGGGGCTGAGGGAGGTTGGAACTCTGCCCTCACTGAAGGTGTGTGTGTGGCCATCTCTGCTGTGACTGAACAAAGGGCAGGGGAGCAGGGGGCCCAGGGCAGGGCCCTCAGAGCACGGCAGGTCCAGTGGGGTGTCACAAGCATTTAGGCCCAGGCCAAAGGGCGCCTTCTTTGTCTGCACAGCTGCCCAAACTCTCACCTTTCCACTCAGGCCGACCTCTTACTTGAAGTGTGTGTGGAACCTGCCCTCACAGTACACCTCACTGCACAGCTAACCATAGGTCTGGGCATCGTAGCTTCCTGCCAGGTGACCGAAGTTCGCAGGCAGATGTGTCCCAGGGACACATGCAAAGAGGCTCCTGCCCGGGCCACAGGCTGCCCACTGCCCCTGCCCCAGATCGGGGGCCGCCAATCAGCCCTGTCGGAGTCCCCTTCCTCTAGAGGCAGTATTGGACCAACACTTGTAGAAAACGGTGTACTCGTCGGCAACTCATTGGAGGGACACAAATAAATTTTGCCGACTTTCTACTGAAGCTTGCGAGCGTACACACCTAAGCGTCTTACAAGGTCAGCTGTTTAGCTAAACATGAGCTCATGATCTAAATTTACACAATAATGAAAAAATCAGCTACGAGGGGAGACAATCAGTAAAGACTATCAATACCAGAATTAGATTCCCAAGGCCATCCATCAATTGTTGGAATAATCAGGTGCAAGGCAGAATATATACATAAAACTGGAACTGAAACAAGGAACAAGGATGTTTTCAAAGACTGGTAGGATCGCTAAAACATTTTTAAAGTACATGTCATTGATAAAGCTAAATACTCAAAGGTTGTGTAATACAACAGATTAAGCATTGAGAAGAGTGAAATTATGCTGTTTTGAAAACTATGGCAGGTGAGATTTTCTGCCTAATTATATAAGAAGATTTCTCTAAAAATACACATTATTTCAATGACTTATTGGCTGTGAAATAAGTTAAGGGTATTTCAAATGGCTTGTCTGCAAAGAAAGGTGAGATGTAGGGAATCACAGAAAGTCGAGGGCAAAATAGGTCAATATATACATTGCTATATGTTGAACTAAACCTTAGGCCAGCAACAATGGAGAGGACCTGACCCTTAGAAACTTACAAGTATGCTGGAATCTTCAAAAGTTCAAATCTTTATAAGTAAAATATTTATTAAAATGAATAACCAAGTGTTTTAATTGACATTAGAAGATCAAAACAATAAACCCTGAGAACATAGAAAAAAGATAAATAAAGATATGAGCAGAACTTAATACAACACAAAACGTATAAAATTGAGGTGATTTAGTAAGTCCAAAGAATCTTCTTTGAAAAGATTGAAAAGACACACTTTGATTAAGGAAAACAAAAACATAAGTAAAGAATATACAGAAAGAATCAGGACAATGTTATAGCAGAGAATATAAGAAATGCCAGTAAATTTGAACATTTCTGTAAAGTGGACCATTTCCTAGCTCCTAAAGTTTACCAAACCTGACACAAGAGGAAATCATTTAAGGTCATCATGTCTGCCCTTGGCATTCTCGGAACGCCCTGGCCTCAGGATGCAGCCTCTGTTATCCATGGTAACCTGTGGAGAGGGGGCGGGGCTGAGGGTGGTTGGAACTCTGCCCTCACTGAAGGAGTGGGTGTGGCCATCTCTGCTGTGACTGAACAAAGGGCAGGGGAGCAGGAGGCCCAGGGCAGGGCCCTCAGAGCACGGCAGGTCCAGTGGGGTGTCACAAGCATTTAGGCCCAGGCCAAAGGACGCCTTCTTTGTCTGCACAGCTGCCCAAACTCTCACCTTTCCACTCAGGCCGACCTCTTAATTGAAGTGTGTGTGGAACCTGCCCTCACAGTACACCTCACTGCACAGCTAACCATAGGTCTGGGCATCGTAGCTTCCTGCCAGTTGACCGAAGTTCGCAGGCAGATGTGTCCCAGGGAAACATGCAAAGAGGCTCTTGCCCGGGCCACAGGCTGCCCACTGCCCCTGCCCCAGATCGGGGGCCGCCAATCAGCCCTGTCAGAGTCCCCTTCCTCTAGAGGCAGTATTGGACCAACACTTGTAGAAAACGGTGTCCTCGTGGGCAACTCATTGGAGGGACACAAATAAATCTTTGCCGACTTTCTGCTGAAGCTTACGAGCGTTCACACCTAAGCGTCTTACAAGGTCAGCTGTTTAGCTAAACATGAGCTCATGATCTAAATTTACACAATAATGAAGAAATCAGCAACGAGGGGATACAATCAGTAAAGACTATCAATACCAGAATTAGATTCCCAAGGCCATCCATCAATTGTTGGAATAATCAGGTGCAAGGCAGAATATATACATAAAACTGGAACTGAAACAAGGAACAAGGATGTTTTCAAAGACTGGTAGGATCGCTAAAACATTTTTAAAGTACATGTCATTGATAAAGCTAAATACTCAAAGGTTGTGTAATACAACAGATTAAGCATTGAGAAGAGTGAAATTATGCTGTTTTGAAAACTATGGCAGGTGAGATTTTCTGCCTAATTATATAAGAAGATTTCTCTAAAAATACACATTATTTCAATGACTTATTGGCTGTGAAATAATTTAAGGGTATTTCAAATGGCTTGTCTGCAAAGAAAGGTGAGATGTAGGGAATCACAGAAAGTCGAGGGGAAAATAGGTCAATATATACATTGCTATATGGTGAACTAAACCTTAGGCCAGCAACAATGGAGAGGACCTGACCCTTAGAAACTTACAAGTAAGCTGGAATCTTCAAAAGTTCAAATCTTTATAAGTAAAATATTTATTAAAATGAATAACCAAGTGTTTTAATTGACATCAGAAGATCAAAACAATAAACCCTGAGAACATAGAAAAAATATAAATAAAGATATGAGCAGAACTTAATACAACAGAAAGCGTATAAAATTGAGGTGATTTAGTAAGTCCAAAGAATCTTCTTTGAAAAGATTGAAAAGACACACTTTGATTAAGGAAAACAAAAACATAATTAAAGAATATACAGAAAGAATCAGGACAATGTTATAGCAGAGAATATAAGAAATGCCAGTAAATTTGAACATTTCTGTAAAGTGGACCATTTCCTAGCTCCTAAAGTTTACCAAACCTGACACAAGAGGAAATCATTTAAGGTCATCATGTCTGCCCTTGGCATCCTCGGAACGCCCTGTCCTCAGGATGCAGCCTCTGTAGTCCATGGTAACCTGCGGAGAGGGGGCGGGGCTGAGGGAGGTTGGAACTCTGCCCTCACTGAAGGAGTGGGTGTGGCCATCTCTGCTGTGACTGAACAAAGGGCAGGGGAGCAGGGGGCCCAGGGCAGGGCCCTCAGAGCACGGCAGGTCCAGTGGGGTGTCACAAGCATTTAGGCCCAGGCCAAAGGGCGCCTTCTTTGTCTGCACAGCTGCCCAAACTCTCACCTTTCCACTCAGGCCGACCTCTTACTTGAAGTGTGTGTGGAACCTGCCCTCACAGTACACCTCACTGCACAGGTAACCATAGGTCTGGGCATCGTAGCTTCCTGCCAGGTGACCGAAGTTCGCAGGCAGATGTGTCCCAGGGACACATGCAAAGAGGCTCCTGCCCGGGCCACAGGCTGCCCACTGCCCCTGCCGCAGATCGGGGGCCGCCAATCAGCCCTGTCGGAGTCCCCTTCCTCTAGAGGCAGTATTGGACCAACACTTGTAGAAAACGGTGTCCTCGTGGGCAACTCATTGGAGGGACACAAATAAATTTTGCCGACTTTCTACTGAAGCTTGCGAGCGTACACACCTAAGCGTCTTACAAGGTCATCTGTTTAGCTAAACATGAGCTCATGATCTAAATTTACACAATAATGAAAAAATCAGCTACGAGGGGAGACAATCAGTAAAGACTATCAATACCAGAATTAGATTCCCAAGGCCATCCATCAATTGTTGGAATAATCAGGTGCAAGGCAGAATATATACATAAAACTGGAACTGAAACAAGGAACAAGGATGTTTTCAAAGACTGGTAGGATCGCTAAAACATTTTTAAAGTACATGTCATTGATAAAGCTAAATACTCAAAGGTTGTGTAATACAACAGATTAAGCATTGAGAAGAGTGAAATTATGCTGTTTTGAAAACTATGGCAGGTGAGATTTTCTGCCTAATTATATAAGAAGATTTCTCTAAAAATACACATTATTTCAATGACTTATTGGCTGTGAAATAAGTTAAGGGTATTTCAAATGGCTTGTCTGCAAAGAAAGGTGAGATGTAGGGAATCACAGAAAGTCGAGGGGAAAATAGGTCAATATATACATTGCTATACGGTGAACTAAACCTTAGGCCAGCAACAATGGAGAGGACCTGACCCTTAGAAACTTACAAGTAAGCTGGAATCTTCAAAAGTTCAAATCTTTATAAGTAAAATATTTATTAAAATGAATAACCAAGTGTTTTAATTGACATCAGAAGATCAAAACAATAAACCCTGAGAACATAGAAAAAAGATAAATAAAGATATGAGCAGAACTTAATACAACAGAAAACGTATAAAATTGAGGTGATTTAGTAAGTCCAAAGAATCTTCTTTGAAAAGATTGAAAAGACACACTTTGATTAAGGAAAACAAAAACATAAGTAAAGAATATACAGAAAGAATCAGGACAATGTTATAGCAGAGAATATATGAAATGCCAGTAAATTTGAACATTTCTGTAAAGTGGACCATTTCTTTGCTCCTAAAGTTTACCAAACCTGACACAAGAGGAAATCATTTAAGGTCATCATGTCTGCCCTTGGCATTCTCGGAACGCCCTGGCCTCAGGATGCAGCCTCTGTTATCCATGGTAACCTGCGGAGAGGGGGCGGGGCTGAGGGTGGTTGGAACTCTGCCCTCACTGAAGGAGTGGGTGTGGCCATCTCTGCTGTGACTGAACAAAGGGCAGGGGAGCAGGGGGCCCAGGGCAGGGCCCTCAGAGCACGGCAGGTCCAGTGGGGTGTCACAAGCATTTAGGCCCAGGCCAAAGGTCGCCTTCTTTGTCTGCACAGCTGCCCAAACTCTCACCTTTCCACTCAGGCCGACCTCTTAATTGAAGTGTGTGTGGAACCTGCCCTCACAGTACACCTCACTGCACAGCTAACCATAGGTCTGGGCATCGTAGCTTCCTGCCAGTTGACCGAAGTTCGCAGGCAGATGTGTCCCAGGGAAACATGCAAAGAGGCTCTTGCCCGGGCCACAGGCTGCCCACTGCCCCTGCCCCAGATCGGGGGCCGCCAATCAGCCCTGTCAGAGTCCCCTTCCTCTAGAGGCAGTATTGGACCAACACTTGTAGAAAACGGTGTCCTCGTGGGCAACTCATTGGAGGGACACAAATAAATCTTTGCCGACTTTCTGCTGAAGCTTACGAGCGTTCACACCTAAGCGTCTTACAAGGTCAGCTGTTTAGCTAAACATGAGCTCATGATCTAAATTTACACAATAATGAAGAAATCAGCAACGAGGGGATACTATCAGTAAAGACTATCAATACCAGAATTAGATTCCCAAGGCCATCCATCAATTGTTGGAATAATCAGGTGCAAGGCAGAATATATACATAAAACTGGAACTGAAACAAGGAACAAGGATGTTTTCAAAGACTGGTAGGATCGCTAAAACATTTTTAAAGTACATGTCATTGATAAAGCTAAATACTCAAAGGTTGTGTAATACAACAGATTAAGCATTGAGAAGAGTGAAATTATGCTGTTTTGAAAACTATGGCAGGTGAGATTTTCTGCCTAATTATATAAGAAGATTTCTCTAAAAATACACATTATTTCAATGACTTATTGGCTGTGAAATAATTTAAGGGTATTTCAAATGGCTTGTCTGCAAAGAAAGGTGAGATGTAGGGAATCACAGAAAGTCGAGGGGAAAATAGGTCAATATATACATTGCTATATGGTGAACTAAACCTTAGGCCAGCAACAATGGAGAGGACCTGACCCTTAGAAACTTACAAGTAAGCTGGAATCTTCAAAAGTTCAAATCTTTATAAGTAAAATATTTATTAAAATGAATAACCAAGTGTTTTAATTGACATCAGAAGATCAAAACAATAAACCCTGAGAACATAGAAAAAATATAAATAAAGATATGAGCAGAACTTAATACAACAGAAAGCGTATAAAATTGAGGTGATTTAGTAAGTCCAAAGAATCTTCTTTGAAAAGATTGAAAAGACACACTTTGATTAAGGAAAACAAAAACATAATTAAAGAATATACAGAAAGAATCAGGACAATGTTATAGCAGAGAATATAAGAAATGCCAGTAAATTTGAACATTTCTGTAAAGTGGACCATTTCCTACCTCCTAAAGTTTACCAAACCTGACACAAGAGGAAATCATTTAAGGTCATCATGTCTGCCCTTGGCATTCTCGGAACGCCCTCTCCTCAGGATGCAGCCTCTGTAGTCCATGGTAACCTGCGGAGAGGGGGCGGGGCTGAGGGAGGTTGGAACTCTGCCCTCACTGAAGGAGTGGGTGTGGCCATCTCTGCTGTGACTGAACAAAGGGCAGGGGAGCAGGGGGCCCAGGGCAGGGCCCTCAGAGCACGGCAGGTCCAGTGGGGTGTCACAAGCATTTAGGCCCAGGCCAAAGGGCGCCTTCTTTGTCTGCACAGCTGCCCAAACTCTCACCTTTCCACTCAGGCCGACCTCTTACTTGAAGTGTGTGTGGAACCTGCCCTCACAGTACACCTCACTGCACAGGTAACCATAGGTCTGGGCATCGTAGCTTCCTGCCAGGTGACCGAAGTTCGCAGGCAGATGTGTCCCAGGGACACATGCAAAGAGGCTCCTGCCCGGGCCACAGGCTGCCCACTGCCCCTGCCGCAGATCGGGGGCCGCCAATCAGCCCTGTCGGAGTCCCCTTCCTCTAGAGGCAGTATTGGACCAACACTTGTAGAAAACGGTGTCCTCGTGGGCAACTCATTGGAGGGACACAAATAAATTTTGCCGACTTTCTACTGAAGCTTGCGAGCGTACACACCTAAGCGTCTTACAAGGTCATCTGTTTAGCTAAACATGAGCTCATGATCTAAATTTACACAATAATGAAAAAATCAGCTACGAGGGGAGACAATCAGTAAAGACTATCAATACCAGAATTAGATTCCCAAGGCCATCCATCAATTGTTGGAATAATCAGGTGCAAGGCAGAATATATACATAAAACTGGAACTGAAACAAGGAACAAGGATGTTTTCAAAGACTGGTAGGATCGCTAAAACATTTTTAAAGTACATATCATTGATAAAGCTAAATACTCAAAGGTTGTGTAATACAAAAGATTAAGCATTGAGAAGAGTGAAATTATGCTGTTTTGAAAACTATGGCAGGTGAGATTTTCTGCCTAATTATATAAGAAGATTTCTCTAAAAATACACATTATTTCAATGACTTATTGGCTGTGAAATAAGTTAAGGGTATTTCAAATGGCTTGTCTGCAAAGAAAGGTGAGATGTAGGGAATCACAGAAAGTCGAGGGGAAAATAGGTCAATATATACATTGCTATACGGTGAACTAAACCTTAGGCCAGCAACAATGGAGAGGACCTGACCCTTAGAAACTTACAAGTAAGCTGGAATCTTCAAAAGTTCAAATCTTTATAAGTAAAATATTTATTAAAATGAATAACCAAGTGTTTTAATTGACATCAGAAGATCAAAACAATAAACCCTGAGAACATAGAAAAAAGATAAATAAAGATATGAGCAGAACTTAATACAACAGAAAACGTATAAAATTGAGGTGATTTAGTAAGTCCAAAGAATCTTCTTTGAAAAGATTGAAAAGACACACTTTGATTAAGGAAAACAAAAACATAAGTAAAGAATATACAGAAAGAATCAGGACAATGTTATAGCAGAGAATATATGAAATGCCAGTAAATTTGAACATTTCTGTAAAGTGGACCATTTCTTTGCTCCTAAAGTTTACCAAACCTGACACAAGAGGAAATCATTTAAGGTCATCATGTCTGCCCTTGGCATTCTCGGAACGCCCTGGCCTCAGGATGCAGCCTCTGTAGTCCATGGTAACCTGCGGAGAGGGGGCGGGTCTGAGGGTGGTTGGAACTCGGCCCTCACTGAAGGAGTGGGTGTGGCCAACTCTACTGTGACTGAACAAAGGGCAGGGGAGCAGGGGTCCCAGGGCAGGGCCCTCAGAGCACGGCAGGTCCAGTGGGGTGTCACAAGCATTTAGGCCCAGGCCAAAGGGCGCCTTCTTTGTCTGCACAGCTGCCCAAACTCTCACCTTTCCACTGAGGCCGACCTCTTACTTGAAGTGTGTGTGGAACCTGTCCTCACAGTACACCTCGCTGCACAGCTAACCATAGGTCTGGGCATCGTAGCTTCCTGCCAGTTGACCGAAGTTCGCATGCAGATGTGTCCCAGGGACACATGCAAAGAGGTTCCTGCCCGTGCCACAGGCTGCCCACAGCCCCTGCCCCAGATCGGGGGCCGCCAATCAGCCCTGTCGGAGTCTCCTTCCTCTAGAGGGAGTATTGGACCAACACTTGTAGAAAACGGTGTCCTCGTGGGCAACTCATTGGAGGGACACAAATTAATCTTTGCCGACTTTCTGCGGAAGCTTACGAGCGTTCACACCTAAGCGTCTTACAAGGTCAGCTGTTTAGCTAAACATGAGCTCATGATCTAAATTTACACAATAATGAAAAAATCAACTACGAGGGGAGACAATCAGTAAAGAGTATCAATACCAGAATTAGATTCCCAAGGCCATCCATCAATTGTTGGAATAATTAGGTGCAAGGCAGAATATATACATAAAACTGGAACTGAAACAAGGAACAAGGATGTTTTCAAAGACTGGTAGGATCTCTAAAACATTTTTAAAGTACATGTCATTGATAAAGCTAAATACTCAAAGGTTGTGTAATACAACAGATTAAGCATTGAGAAGAGTGAAATTATGATGTTTTGAAAACTATGGCAGGTGAGATTTTCTGCCTAATTATATAAAAAGATTTCTCTAAAAATACACATTATTTCAATGACTTATTGGCTGTGAAATAAGTTAAGGGTATTTCAAATGGCTTGTCTGCAAAGAAAGGTGAGATGTAGGGAATCACAGAAAGTCGAGGGCAAAATAGGTCAATATATACATTGCTATATGTTGAACTAAACCTTAGGCCAGCAACAATGGAGAGGACCTGACCCTTAGAAACTTACAAGTAAGCTGGAATCTTCAAAAGTTCAAATCTTTATAAGTAAAATATTTATTAAAATGAATAACCAAGTGTTTTAATTGACATCAGAAGATCAAAACAATAAACCCTGAGAACATAGAAAAAAGATAAATAAAGATATGAGCAGAACTTAATACAACACAAAACGTATAAAATTGAGGTGATTTAGTAAGTCCAAAGAATCTTCTTTGAAAAGATTGAAAAGACACACTTTGATTAAGGAAAACAAAAACATAAGTAAAGAATATACAGAAAGAATCAGGACAATGTTATAGCAGAGAATATATGAAATGCCAGTAAATTTGAACATTTCTTTAAAGAGGACCATTTCCTAGCTCCTAAAGTTTACCAAACCTGACACAAGAGGAAATCATTTAAGGTCATCATGTCTGCCCTTGGCATTCTCGGAACGCCCTGGCCTCAGGATGCAGCCTCTGTAGTCCATGGTAACCTGCGGAGAGGGGGCGGGGCTGAGGGTGGTTGGAACACTGCCCTCACTGAAGGAGTGGGTGTGGCCAACTCTGCTGTGACTGAACAAAGGGCAGGGGAGCAGTGGGCCCAGGGCAGGGCCCTCAGAGCACGGCAGGTCCAGTGGGGTGTCACAAGCATTTAGGCCCAGGCCAAAGGTCGCCTTCTTTGTCTGCACAGCTGCCCAAACTCTCACCTTTCCACTCAGGCCGACCTCTTACTTGAAGTGTGTGTGGAACCTGCCCTCACAGTACACCTCACTGCACAGCTAACCATAGGTCTGGGCATCGTAGCTTCCTGCCAGTTGACCGAAGTTCGCAGGCCGATGTGTCCCAGGGAAACCTGCAAAGAGGCTCCTGCCCGGGCCACAGGCTGCCCACTGCCCCTGCCCCAGATCGGGGGCCGCCAATCAGCCCTGTCGGAGTCCCCTGCCACTAGAGCGAGTATTGGACCAACACTTGTAGAAAACAGTGTCCTCGTGGGCAACTCATTGGAGGGACACAATTAAATCTTTGCCGACTTTCTCCTGAAGCTTACGAGCGTTCACACCTAAGCGTCTTACAAGGTCAGCTGTTTAGCTAAACATGAGCTCATGATCTAAATTTACACAATAATGAAGAAATCAGCAACGAGGGGAGACAATCAGTAAAGACTATCAATACCAGAATTAGATTCCCAAGGCCATCCATCAATTGTTGGAATAATCAGGTGCAAGGCAGAATATATACATAAAATTGGACCTGAAACAAGGAACAAGGATGTTTTCAAAGACTGGTAGGATCTATACATGTCATTGATAAAGCTAAATACTCAAATGTTGTGTAATACAAGAGATTAAGCATTGAGAAGAGTGAAATTATGCTGTTTTGAAAACTATGGCAGGTGAGATTTTCTCCCTAATTATATAAGAAGATTTCTCTAAAAATACACATTATTTCAATGACTTATTGGCTGTGAAATAAGTTAAGGGTATTTCAAATGGCTTGTCTGCAAAGAAAGGTGAGATGTAGGGAATCACAGAAAGTCGAGGGGAAAATAGGTCAATATATACATTGCTATATGGTGAACTAAACCTTAGGCCAGCAACAATGGAGAGGACCTGACCGTTAGAAACTTACAAGTAAGCTGGAATCTTCAAAAGTTCAAATCTTTATAAGTAAAATATTTATTAAAATGAATACCCAAGTGTTTTAATTGACATCAGAAGATCAAAACAATAAACCCTGAGAACATAGAAAAAAGATAAATAAAGATATGAGCAGAACTTAATACACCAGAAAACGTATAAAATTGAGGTGATTTAGTAAGTTCAAAGAATCTTCTTTGAAAAGATTGAAAAGACACACTTTGATTAAGGAAAACAAAAACATAATTAAAGAATATACAAAAAGAATCAGGACAATGTTATAGCAGAGAATATAAGAAATGCCAGTAAATTTGAACATTTCTGTAAAGTGGACCATTTCCTACCTCCTAAGGTTTACCAAACCTGACACAAGAGGAAATCATTTAAGGTCATCATGTCTTCCCTTGGCATTCTCGGAACGCCCTGGCCTCAGGATGCAGCCTCTGTAGTCCATGGTAACCTGCGGAGAGGGGGCGGGGCTGAGGGTGGTTGGAACTCTGCCCTCACTGAAGGAGTGGGTGTGGCCATCTCTGCTGTGACTGAACAAAGGGCAGGGGAGCAGGGGGCCCAGGGCAGGGCCCTCAGAGCACGGCATGTCCAGTGGGGTGACACAAGCATTTAGGCCCAGGCCAAAGGGTGCCTTCTTTGTCTGCACAGCTGCCCAAACTCTCACCTTTCCACTCAGGCCGACCTCTTACTTGAAGTGTGTGTGGAACCTGCCCTCACAGTACACCTCACTGCACAGCTAACCATAGGTCTGGGCATCGTAGCTTCCTGCCAGGTGACCGAAGTTCGCAGGCAGATGTGTCCCAGGGACACATGCAAAGAGGCTCCTGCCCGGGCCAAAGGCTGCCAACTGCTCCTGCCCCAGATCGGGGGCCGCAAATCAGCCCTGTCGGAGTCCCCTTCCTCTAGAGGGAGTATTGGACCAACACTTGTAGAAAACGGTGTCCTCGTGGGCAACTCATTGGAGGGACACAAATAAATTTTGCCGACTTTCTCCTGAAGCTTGCGAGCGTACACAACTAAGCGTCTTACAAGGTCAGCTGTTTAGCTAAACATGAGATCATGATCTAAATTTACACAATAATGAAAAAATCAGCTACGAGGGGAGACAATCAGTAAAGAGTATCAATACCAGAATTAGATTCCCAAGGCCATCCATCAATTGTTGGAATAATCAGGTACAAGGCAGAATATATACATAAAACTGGAACTGAAACAAGGAACAAGGATGTTTTCAAAGACTGGTAGGATCTCGAAAACATTTTTAAAGGACATGTCACTGATAAAGCTAAATACGCAAAGGTTGTGTAATACAACAGATTAAGCATTTAGAAGAGTGAAATTATGCTGTTTTGAAAACTATGGCAGGTGAGATTTTCTGCCTAATTATATAAGAAGATTTCTCTAAAAATACACATTATTTCAATGACTTATTGGCTGTGAAATAAGTTAAGGGTATTTCAAATGGCTTGTCTGCAAAGAAAGGTGAGATGTAGGGAATCACAGAAAGTCGAGGGGAATATAGGTCAATATATACATTGCTATATGTTGAACTAAACATTAGGCCAGCAACAATGGAGAGGACCTGACCCTTAGAAACTTACAAGTAAGCTGGAATCTTCAAAAGTTCAAATCTTTATAAGTAAAATATTTATTAAAATGAATAACCAAGTGTTTTAATTGACATCAGATGATCAAAACAATAAACACTGAGAACATAGAAAAAAGATAAATAAAGATATGAGCAGAACTTAATACAACAGAAAACGTATAAAATTCAGGTGATTTAGTAAGTCCAAAGAATCTTCTTTGAAAAGATTGAAAAGACACACTTTGATTAAGGAAAACAAAAACATAAGTAAAGAATATACAGAAAGAATCAGGGCAATGTTATAGCAGAGAATATATGAAATGCCAGTAAATTTGAACATTTCTGTAAGTGGACCATTTCCTAGCTCCTAAAGTTTACCAAACCTGACACAAGAGGAAATCATTTAAGGTCATCATTTCTGCCCTTGGCATTCTCGGAACGCCCTGGCCTCAGGATGCAGCCTCTGTAGTCCATGGTAACCTGCGGAGAGGTGGCGGAGCTGAGGTTGGTTGGAACTCTGCCCTCACTGAAGGAGTGGATGTGGCCATTTCTGCTGTGACTGAACAAAGGGCAGGGGAGCAGGGGGCCCAGGGGAGGGCCCTCAGAGCACGGCAGGTCCAGTGGGCTGTCACAAGCATTTAGGCCCAGGCCAAAGGGCGCCTACTTTGTCTGCACAGCTGCCCAAACTCTCACCTTTCCACTCAGGCCGACCTCTTACTTGAAGTGTGTGTGGAACCTGTCCTCACAGTACACCTCGCTGCACAGCTAACCATAGGTCTGGGCATCGTAGCTTCCTGCCAGGTGACCGAAGTTTGCAGGCAGATGTGTCCCAGGGACACATGCAAAGAGGCTCCAGCCCGGGCCACAGGCTGCCCACTGCCCCTGCCCCAGATCGGGGGCCGCCAATCAGCCCTGTTGGAGTCCCCTTCCTCTAGAGGGAGTATTGGACCAACACTTGTAGAAAACGGTGTCCTCGTGGGCAACTCATTGGAGGGACACAAATAATTTTTGCCGACTTTCTCCTGAAGCTTACTAGCATTCACACCTAAGCGTCTTACAAGGTCAGCTCTTTAGCTAAACATGAGCTCATGATCTAAATTTACACAATAATGAAGAAATCAGCTACGAGGGGAGACAATCAGTAAAGACTATCAATACCAGAATTAGATTCCCAAGGCCATCCATCAATTGTTGGAATAATCAGGTGCAAGGCAGAATATATACATAAAACTGGAACTGATACAAGGAACAAGGATGTTTTCAAAGACTGGTAGGATCTCTAAAACATTTTTAAAGGACATGTCATTGATAAAGCTAAATACTCAAAGGTTGTGTAATACAACAGATTAAGCATTGAGAAGAGTGAAATTATGCTGTTTTGAAAACTATGGCAGGTGAGATTTTCTGCCTAATTATATAAGAAGATTTCTCTAAAAAATACACATTATTTCAATGACTTATTGGCTGTGAAATAAGTTAAGGGTATTTCAAATGGCTTGTCTGCAAAGAAAGGTGAGATGTAGGGAATCACAGAAAGTCGAGGGGAAAATAGGTCAATATATACATTGCTATATGGTGAACTAAACCTTAGGCCGGCAACAATGGAGAGGACCTGACCCTTAGAAACTTACAAGTAAGCTGGAATCTTCAAAAGTTCAAATCTTTATAAGTAAAATATTTATTAAAATGAATAACCAAGTGTTTTAATTGACATCAGAAGATCAAAACAATAAACCCTGAGAACATAGAAAAAAGATAAATAAAGATATGAGCAGAACTTAATACAACAGAAAACGTATAAAATTCAGGTGATTTAGTAAGTCCAAAGAATCTTCTTTGAAAAGATTGAAAAGACACACTTTGATTAAGGAAAACAAAAACATAAGTAAAGAATATACAGAAAGAATCAGGACAATGTTATAGCAGAGAATATATGAAATGCCAGTAAATTTGAACATTTCTGTAAAGTGGACCATTTCCTAGCTCCTAAAGTTTACCAAACCTGACACAAGAGGAAATCATTTAAGGTCATCATGTCTGCCCTTGGCATTCTCGGAACGCCCTGGCCTCAGGATGCAGCCTCTGTAGTCCATGGTATCCTGCGGAGAGGGGACGGGGCTGAGGTTGGTTGGAACTCTGCCCTCACTGAAGGAGTGGGTGTGGCCATCTCTGCTGTGACTGAACAAAGGGCAGGGGAGCAGGGGGCCCAGGGGAGGGCCCTCAGAGCACGGCAGGTCCAGTGGGCTGTCACAAGCATTTAGGCCCAGGCCAAAGGGCGCCTACTTTGTCTGCACAGCTGCCCAAACTCTCACCTTTCCACTCAGGCCGACCTCTTACTTGAAGTGTGTGTGGAACCTGTCCTCACAGTACACCTCGCTGCACAGCTAACCATAGGTCTGGGCATCGTAGCTTCCTGCCAGGTGACCGAAGTTTGCAGGCAGATGTGTCCCAGGGACACATGCAAAGAGGCTCCAGCCCGGGCCACAGGCTGCCCACTGCCCCTGCCCCAGATCGGGGGCCGCCAATCAGCCCTGTCGGAGTCCCCTTCCTCTAGAGGGAGTATTGGACCAACACTTGTAGAAAACGGTGTCCTCGTGGGCAACTCATTGGAGGGACACAAATAATTTTTGCCGACTTTCTCCTGAAGCTTACTAGCATTCACACCTAAGCGTCTTACAAGGTCAGCTCTTTAGCTAAACATGAGCTCATGATCTAAATTTACACAATAATGAAGAAATCAGCTACGAGGGGAGACAATCAGTAAAGACTATCAATACCAGAATTAGATTCCCAAGGCCATCCATCAATTGTTGGAATAATCAGGTGCAAGGCAGAATATATACATAAAACTGGAACTGATACAAGGAACAAGGATGTTTTCAAAGACTGGTAGGATCTCTAAAACATTTTTAAAGGACATGTCATTGATAAAGCTAAATACTCAAAGGTTGTGTAATACAACAGATTAAGCATTGAGAAGAGTGAAATTATGCTGTTTTGAAAACTATGGCAGGTGAGATTTTCTGCCTAATTATATAAGAAGATTTCTCTAAAAAATACACATTATTTCAATGACTTATTGGCTGTGAAATAAGTTAAGGGTATTTCAAATGGCTTGTCTGCAAAGAAAGGTGAGATGTAGGGAATCACAGAAAGTCGAGGGGAAAATAGGTCAATATATACATTGCTATATGGTGAACTAAACCTTAGGCCGGCAACAATGGAGAGGACCTGACCCTTAGAAACTTACAAGTAAGCTGGAATCTTCAAAAGTTCAAATCTTTATAAGTAAAATATTTATTAAAATGAATAACCAAGTGTTTTAATTGACATCAGAAGATCAAAACAATAAACCCTGAGAACATAGAAAAAAGATAAATAAAGATATGAGCAGAACTTAATACAACAGAAAACGTATAAAATTCAGGTGATTTAGTAAGTCCAAAGAATCTTCTTTGAAAAGATTGAAAAGACACACTTTGATTAAGGAAAACAAAAACATAAGTAAAGAATATACAGAAAGAATCAGGACAATGTTATAGCAGAGAATATATGAAATGCCAGTAAATTTGAACATTTCTGTAAAGTGGACCATTTCCTAGCTCCTAAAGTTTACCAAACCTGACACAAGAGGAAATCATTTAAGGTCATCATGTCTGCCCTTGGCATTCTCGGAACGCCCTGGCCTCAGGATGCAGCCTCTGTAGTCCATGGTATCCTGCGGAGAGGGGACGGGGCTGAGGTTGGTTGGAACTCTGCCCTCACTGAAGGAGTGGGTGTGGCCATCTCTGCTGTGACTGAACAAAGGGCAGGGGAGCAGGGGGCCCAGGGCAGGGCCCTCAGAGCACGGCAGGTCCAGTGGGCTCTCACAATCATTTAGGCCCAGGCCAAAGGACGCCTTCTTTGTCTGCACAGCTGCCCAAACTCTCACCTTTCCACTCAGGCCGACCTCTTACTTGAAGTGTATGTGGAACCTGTCCTCACAGTACACCTCGCTGCACAGCTAACCATAGGTCTGGGCATCGTAGCTTCCTGCCAGGTGACCGAAGTTCGCAGGCAGATGGGTCCCAGGGACACATGCAAAGAGGCTCCAGCCCGGGCCACAGGCTGCCCACTGCCCCTGCCCCAGATCGGGGGCCGCCAATCAGCCCTGTCGGAGTCCCCTGCCTCTAGAGGGAGTATTGGACCAACACTTGTAGAAAACGGTGTCCTCGTGGGCAACTCATTGGAGGGACACAAGTAAATTTTGCCGACTTTCTACTGAAGCTTGCGAGCGTACACAACTAAGCGTCTTACAAAGTCAGCTGTTTAGCTAAACATGAGATCATGATCTAAATTTACACAATAATGAAAAAATCAGCTACGAGGGGAGACAATCAGTAAAGAGTATCAATTCCAGAATTAGATTCCCAAGGCCATCCATCAATTGTTGGAATAATCAGTTGCAAGGCAGAATATATACATAAAACTGGAACTGAAACAAGGAACAAGGATGTTTTCAAAGACTGGTAGGATCTCTAAAACAATTTTAAAGTACATGTCACTGATAAAGCTAAATACGCAAAGGTTGTGTAATACAACAGATTAAGCATTGAGAAGAGTGAAATTATGCTGTTTTGAAAACTATGGCAGGTGAGATTTTCTGCCTAATTATATAAGAAGATTTCTCTAAAAATACACATTATTTCAATGACTTATTGGCTGTGAAATAAGTTAAGGGTATTTCAAATGGCTTGTCTGCAAAGAAAGGTGAGATGTAGGGAATCACAGAAAGTCGAGGGGAAAATAGGTCAATATATACATTGCTATATGTTGAACTAAACATTAGGCCAGCAACAATGGAGAGGACCTGACCCTTAGAAACTTACAAGTAAGCTGGAATCTTCAAAAGTTCAAATCTTTATAAGTAAAATATTTATTAAAATGAATAACCAAGTGTTTTAATTGACATCAGATGATCAAAACAATAAACCCTGAGAACATAGAAAAAAGATAAATAAAGATATGAGCAGAACTTAATACAACAGAAAACGTATAAAATTCAGGTGATTTAGTAAGTCCAAAGAATCTTCTTTGAAAAGATTGAAAAGACACACTTTGATTAAGGAAAACAAAAACATAAGTAAAGAATATACAGAAAGAATCAGGACAATGTTATAGCAGAGAATATATGAAATGCCAGTAAATTTGAACATTTCTGTAAGTGGACCATTTCCTAGCTCCTAAAGTTTACCAAACCTGACACAAGAGGATATCATTTAAGGTCATCATTTCTGCCCTTGGCATTCTCGGAATGCCCTGGCCTCAGGATGCAGCCTCTGTAGTCCATGGTAACCTGCGGAGAGGTGGCGGAGCTGAGGTTGGTTGGAACTCTGCCCTCACTGAAGGAGTGGGTGTGGCCATTTCTGCTGTGACTGAACAAAGGGCAGGGGAGCAGGGGGCCCAGGGCAGGGCCCTCAGAGCACGGCAGGTCCAGTGGGCTGTCACAAGCATTTAGGCCCAGGCCAAAGGGCGCCTACTTTGTCTGCACAGCTGCCCAAACTCTCACCTTTCCACTCAGGCCGACCTCTTACTTGAAGTGTGTGTGGAACCTGTCCTCACAGTACACCTCGCTGCACAGCTAACCATAGGTCTGGGCATCGTAGCTTCCTGCCAGGTGACCGAAGTTTGCAGGCAGATGTGTCCCAGGGACACATGCAAAGAGGCTCCAGCCCGGGCCACAGGCTGCCCACTGCCCCTGCCCCAGATCGGGGGCCGCCAATCAGCCCTGTCGGAGTCCCCTTCCTCTAGAGGGAGTATTGGACCAACACTTGTAGAAAACGGTGTCCTCGTGGGCAACTCATTGGAGGGACACAAATAAATTTTGCCGACTTTCTCCTGAAGCTTACTAGCATTCACACCTAAGCGTCTTACAAGGTCAGCTGTTTAGCTAAACATGAGCTCATGATCTAAATTTACACAATAATGAAGAAATCAGCTACGAGGGGAGACAATCAGTAAAGACTATCAATACCAGAATTAGATTCCCAAGGCCATCCATCAATTGTTGGAATAATCAGGTACAAGGCAGAATATATACATAAAACTGGAACTGATACAAGGAACAAGGATGTTTTCAAAGACTGGTAGGATCTCTAAAACATTTTTAAAGGACATGTCATTGATAAAGCTAAATACTCAAAGGTTGTGTAATACAACAGATTAAGCATTGAGAAGAGTGAAATTATGCTGTTTTGAAAACTATGGCAGGTGAGATTTTCTGCCTAATTATATAAGAAGATTTCTCTAAAAAATACACATTATTTCAATGACTTATTGGCTGTGAAATAAGTTAAGGGTATTTCAAATGGCTTGTCTGCAAAGAAAGGTGAGATGTAGGGAATCACAGAAAGTCGAGGGGAAAATAGGTCAATATATACATTGCTATATGGTGAACTAAACCTTAGGCCAGCAACAATGGAGAGGACCTGACCCTTAGAAACTTACAAGTAAGCTGGAATCTTCAAAAGTTCAAATCTTTATAAGTAAAATATTTATTAAAATGAATAACCAAGTGTTTTAATTGACATCAGAAGATCAAAACAATAAACCCTGAGAACATAGAAAAAAGATAAATAAAGATATGAGCAGAACTTAATACAACAGAAAACGTATAAAATTCAGGTGATTTAGTAAGTCCAAAGAATCTTCTTTGAAAAGATTGAAAAGACACACTTTGATTAAGGAAAACAAAAACATAAGTAAAGAATATACAGAAAGAATCAGGACAATGTTATAGCAGAGAATATATGAAATGCCAGTAAATTTGAACATTTCTGTAAAGTGGACCATTTCCTAGCTCCTAAAGTTTACCAAACCTGAAACAAGAGGAAATCATTTAAGGTCATCATGTCTGCCCTTGGCATTCTCGGAACGCCCTGGCCTCAGGATGCAGCCTCTGTAGTCCATGGTAACCTGCGGTGAGGGGACGGAGCTGAGGTTGATTGGAACTCTGCCCTCACTGAAGGAGTGGGTGTGGCCATCTATGCTGTGACTGAACAAAGGGCAGGGGAGCAGGGGGTCCAGGGCTGGGACCTCAGAGCACGGCAGGTCCAGTGGGGTGTCACAAGCATTTAGGCCCAGGCCAAATGGCGCCTTCTTTGTCTGCACAGCTGCCCAAACTCTCACCTTTCCACTCAGGCCGACCTCTTACTTGAAGTGTGTGTGGAACCTGTCCTCACAGTACACCTCGCTGCACAGCTAACCATAGGTCTGGGCATCGTAACTTCCTGCCAGGTGACCGAAGTTCGCAGGCAGATGTGTCCCAGGGACACATGCAAAGAGGCTCCAGCCCGGGCCACAGGCTGCCCACTGCCCCTGCCACAGATTGGGGGCCGCCAATCAGCCCTGTCGGAGTCCCCTTCCTCTAGAGGGAGTATTGGACCAACACTTGTAGAAAACGGTGTCCTCATGGGCAACTCATTGGAGGGACACAAATAAATTTGGCCGACTTTCTCCTGAAGCTTACGAGCGTTCACACCTAAGAGTCTTACAAGGTCAG
This sequence comes from Mesoplodon mirus, assembly GCF_964341445.2. Lineage (NCBI taxonomy): Eukaryota > Metazoa > Chordata > Mammalia > Artiodactyla > Ziphiidae > Mesoplodon > Mesoplodon mirus. The sequence goes on along the minus strand of NC_138976.1, from coordinate 180,492,551 downwards.
CTGTTTAGCTAAACATGAGCTCATGATCTAAATTTACACAATAATGAAAAAATCAGCTACGAGGGGAGACAATCAGTAAAGATTATCAATACCAGAATTAGATTCTCAAGGCCATCCATCAATTGTTGGAATAATCAGGTGCAAGGCGGAATATATACATAAAACTGGAACTGAAACAAGGAACAAGGATGTTTTCAAAGACTGGTAGGATCTCTAAAACATTTTTAAAGTACATGTCATTGATAAAGCTAAATACTCAAAGGTTGTGTAATACAACAGATTAAGCATTGAGAAGAGTGAAATTATGCTGTTTTGAAAACTATGGCAGGTGAGATTTTCTGCCTAATTATATAAGAAGATTTCTCTAAAAAATACACATTATTTCAATGACTTATTGGCTGTGAAATAAGTTAAGGGTATTTCAAATGGCTTGTCTGCAAAGAAAGGTGAGATGTAGGGAATCACAGAAAGTCGAGGGGAAAATAGGTCAATATATACATTGCTATATGGTGAACTAAACCTTAGGCCGGCAACAATGGAGAGGACCTGACCCTTAGAAACTTACAAGTAAGCTGGAATCTTCAAAAGTTCAAATCTTTATAAGTAAAATATTTATTAAAATGAATAACCAAGTGTTTTAATTGACATCAGAAGATCAAAACAATAAACCCTGAGAACATAGAAAAAAGATAAATAAAGATATGAGCAGAACTTAATACAACAGAAAACGTATAAAATTCAGGTGATTTAGTAAGTCCAAAGAATCTTCTTTGAAAAGATTGAAAAGACACACTTTGATTAAGGAAAACAAAAACATAAGTAAAGAATATACAGAAAGAATCAGGACAATGTTATAGCAGAGAATATATGAAATGCCAGTAAATTTGAACATTTCTGTAAAGTGGACCATTTCCTAGCTCCTAAAGTTTACCAAACCTGACACAAGAGGAAATCATTTAAGGTCATCATGTCTGCCCTTGGCATTCTCGGAACGCCCTGGCCTCAGGATGCAGCCTCTGTAGTCCATGGTATCCTGCGGAGAGGGGACGGGGCTGAGGTTGGTTGGAACTCTGCCCTCACTGAAGGAGTGGGTGTGGCCATCTCTGCTGTGACTGAACAAAGGGCAGGGGAGCAGGGGGCCCAGGGCAGGGCCCTCAGAGCACGGCAGGTCCAGTGGGCTCTCACAATCATTTAGGCCCAGGCCAAAGGACGCCTTCTTTGTCTGCACAGCTGCCCAAACTCTCACCTTTCCACTCAGGCCGACCTCTTACTTGAAGTGTATGTGGAACCTGTCCTCACAGTACACCTCGCTGCACAGCTAACCATAGGTCTGGGCATCGTAGCTTCCTGCCAGGTGACCGAAGTTCGCAGGCAGATGGGTCCCAGGGACACATGCAAAGAGGCTCCAGCCCGGGCCACAGGCTGCCCACTGCCCCTGCCCCAGATCGGGGGCCGCCAATCAGCCCTGTCGGAGTCCCCTGCCTCTAGAGGGAGTATTGGACCAACACTTGTAGAAAACGGTGTCCTCGTGGGCAACTCATTGGAGGGACACAAGTAAATTTTGCCGACTTTCTACTGAAGCTTGCGAGCGTACACAACTAAGCGTCTTACAAAGTCAGCTGTTTAGCTAAACATGAGATCATGATCTAAATTTACACAATAATGAAAAAATCAGCTACGAGGGGAGACAATCAGTAAAGAGTATCAATTCCAGAATTAGATTCCCAAGGCCATCCATCAATTGTTGGAATAATCAGTTGCAAGGCAGAATATATACATAAAACTGGAACTGAAACAAGGAACAAGGATGTTTTCAAAGACTGGTAGGATCTCTAAAACAATTTTAAAGTACATGTCACTGATAAAGCTAAATACGCAAAGGTTGTGTAATACAACAGATTAAGCATTGAGAAGAGTGAAATTATGCTGTTTTGAAAACTATGGCAGGTGAGATTTTCTGCCTAATTATATAAGAAGATTTCTCTAAAAATACACATTATTTCAATGACTTATTGGCTGTGAAATAAGTTAAGGGTATTTCAAATGGCTTGTCTGCAAAGAAAGGTGAGATGTAGGGAATCACAGAAAGTCGAGGGGAAAATAGGTCAATATATACATTGCTATATGTTGAACTAAACATTAGGCCAGCAACAATGGAGAGGACCTGACCCTTAGAAACTTACAAGTAAGCTGGAATCTTCAAAAGTTCAAATCTTTATAAGTAAAATATTTATTAAAATGAATAACCAAGTGTTTTAATTGACATCAGATGATCAAAACAATAAACCCTGAGAACATAGAAAAAAGATAAATAAAGATATGAGCAGAACTTAATACAACAGAAAACGTATAAAATTCAGGTGATTTAGTAAGTCCAAAGAATCTTCTTTGAAAAGATTGAAAAGACACACTTTGATTAAGGAAAACAAAAACATAAGTAAAGAATATACAGAAAGAATCAGGACAATGTTATAGCAGAGAATATATGAAATGCCAGTAAATTTGAACATTTCTGTAAGTGGACCATTTCCTAGCTCCTAAAGTTTACCAAACCTGACACAAGAGGATATCATTTAAGGTCATCATTTCTGCCCTTGGCATTCTCGGAATGCCCTGGCCTCAGGATGCAGCCTCTGTAGTCCATGGTAACCTGCGGAGAGGTGGCGGAGCTGAGGTTGGTTGGAACTCTGCCCTCACTGAAGGAGTGGGTGTGGCCATTTCTGCTGTGACTGAACAAAGGGCAGGGGAGCAGGGGGCCCAGGGCAGGGCCCTCAGAGCACGGCAGGTCCAGTGGGCTGTCACAAGCATTTAGGCCCAGGCCAAAGGGCGCCTACTTTGTCTGCACAGCTGCCCAAACTCTCACCTTTCCACTCAGGCCGACCTCTTACTTGAAGTGTGTGTGGAACCTGTCCTCACAGTACACCTCGCTGCACAGCTAACCATAGGTCTGGGCATCGTAGCTTCCTGCCAGGTGACCGAAGTTTGCAGGCAGATGTGTCCCAGGGACACATGCAAAGAGGCTCCAGCCCGGGCCACAGGCTGCCCACTGCCCCTGCCCCAGATCGGGGGCCGCCAATCAGCCCTGTCGGAGTCCCCTTCCTCTAGAGGGAGTATTGGACCAACACTTGTAGAAAACGGTGTCCTCGTGGGCAACTCATTGGAGGGACACAAATAAATTTTGCCGACTTTCTCCTGAAGCTTACTAGCATTCACACCTAAGCGTCTTACAAGGTCAGCTGTTTAGCTAAACATGAGCTCATGATCTAAATTTACACAATAATGAAGAAATCAGCTACGAGGGGAGACAATCAGTAAAGACTATCAATACCAGAATTAGATTCCCAAGGCCATCCATCAATTGTTGGAATAATCAGGTACAAGGCAGAATATATACATAAAACTGGAACTGATACAAGGAACAAGGATGTTTTCAAAGACTGGTAGGATCTCTAAAACATTTTTAAAGGACATGTCATTGATAAAGCTAAATACTCAAAGGTTGTGTAATACAACAGATTAAGCATTGACAAGAGTGAAATTATGCTGTTTTGAAAACTATGGCAGGTGAGATTTTCTGCCTAATTATATAAGAAGATTTCTCTAAAAAATACACATTATTTCAATGACTTATTGGCTGTGAAATAAGTTAAGGGTATTTCAAATGGCTTGTCTGTAAAGAAAGGTGAGATGTAGGGAATCACAGAAAGTCGAGGGGAAAATAGGTCAATATATACATTGCTATATGGTGAACTAAACCTTAGGCCAGCAACAATGGAGAGGACCTGACCCTTAGAAACTTACAAGTAAGCTGGAATCTTCAAAAGTTCAAATCTTTATAAGTAAAATATTTATTAAAATGAATAACCAAGTGTTTTAATTGACATCAGAAGATCAAAACAATAAACCCTGAGAACATAGAAAAAAGATAAATAAAGATATGAGCAGAACTTAATACAACAGAAAACGTATAAAATTCAGGTGATTTAGTAAGTCCAAAGAATCTTCTTTGAAAAGATTGAAAAGACACACTTTGATTAAGGAAAACAAAAACATAAGTAAAGAATATACAGAAAGAATCAGGACAATGTTATAGCAGAGAATATATGAAATGCCAGTAAATTTGAACATTTCTGTAAAGTGGACCATTTCCTAGCTCCTAAAGTTTACCAAACCTGAAACAAGAGGAAATCATTTAAGGTCATCATGTCTGCCCTTGGCATTCTCGGAACGCCCTGGCCTCAGGATGCAGCCTCTGTAGTCCATGGTAACCTGCGGTGAGGGGACGGAGCTGAGGTTGATTGGAACTCTGCCCTCACTGAAGGAGTGGGTGTGGCCATCTATGCTGTGACTGAACAAAGGGCAGGGGAGCAGGGGGTCCAGGGCTGGGACCTCAGAGCACGGCAGGTCCAGTGGGGTGTCACAAGCATTTAGGCCCAGGCCAAATGGCGCCTTCTTTGTCTGCACAGCTGCCCAAACTCTCACCTTTCCACTCAGGCCGACCTCTTACTTGAAGTGTGTGTGGAACCTGTCCTCACAGTACACCTCGCTGCACAGCTAACCATAGGTCTGGGCATCGTAACTTCCTGCCAGGTGACCGAAGTTCGCAGGCAGATGTGTCCCAGGGACACATGCAAAGAGGCTCCAGCCCGGGCCACAGGCTGCCCACTGCCCCTGCCACAGATTGGGGGCCACCAATCAGCCCTGTCGGAGTCCCCTTCCTCTAGAGGGAGTATTGGACCAACACTTGTAGAAAACGGTGTCCTCATGGGCAACTCATTGGAGGGACACAAATAAATTTGGCCGACTTTCTCCTGAAGCTTACGAGCGTTCACACCTAAGAGTCTTACAAGGTCAGCTGTTTAGCTAAACATGAGCTCATGATCTAAATTTACACAATAATGAAAAAATCAGCTACGAGGGGAGACAATCAGTAAAGATTATCAATACCAGAATTAGATTCTCAAGGCCATCCATCAATTGTTGGAATAATCAGGTGCAAGGCGGAATATATACATAAAACTGGAACTGAAACAAGGAACAAGGATGTTTTCAAAGACTGGTAGGATCTCTAAAACATTTTTAAAGTACATGTCATTGATAAAGCTAAATACTCAAAGGTTGTGTAATACAACAGATTAAGCATTGAGAAGAGTGAATTTAGGCTGTTTTGAAAACTATGGCAGGTGAGATTTTCTGCCTAATTATATAAGAAGATTTCTCTAAATATACACATTATTTCAATAACTTATTGGCTGTGAAATAAGTTAAGGGTATTTCAAATGGCTTGTCTGCAAAGAAAGGTGAGATGTAGGGAATCACAGAAAGTCGAGGGGAAAATAGGTCAATATATACATTGCTATATGGTGAACTAAACCTTAGGCCGGCAACAATGGAGAGGACCTGACCCTTAGAAACTTACAAGTAAGCTGGAATCTTCAAAAGTTCAAATCTTTATAAGTAAAATATTTATTAAAATGAATAACCAAGTGTTTTAATTGACATCAGAAGATCAAAACAATAAACCCTGAGAACATAGAAAAAAGATAAATAAAGATATGAGCAGAACTTAATACAACAGAAAACGTATAAAATTCAGGTGATATAGTAAGTCCAAAGAATCTTCTTTGAAAAGATTGAAAAGACACACTTTGATTAAGGAAAACAAAAACATAAGTAAAGAATATACAGAAAGAATCAGGACAATGTTATAGCAGAGAATATATGAAATGCCAGTAAATTTGAACATTTCTGTAAAGTGGACCATTTCCTAGCTCCTAAAGTTTACCAAACCTGACACAAGAGGAAATCATTTAAGGTCATCATGTCTGCCCTTGGCATTCTCGGAACGCCCTGGCCTCAGGATGCAGCCTCTGTAGTCCATGGTATCCTGCGGAGAGGGGACGGGGCTGAGGTTGGTTGGAACTCTGCCCTCACTGAAGGAGTGGGTGTGGCCATCTCTGCTGTGACTGAACAAAGGGCAGGGGAGCAGGGGGCCCAGGGCAGGGCCCTCAGAGCACGGCAGGTCCAGTGGGCTCTCACAATCATTTAGGCCCAGGCCAAAGGACGCCTTCTTTGTCTGCACAGCTGCCCAAACTCTCACCTTTCCACTCAGGCCGACCTCTTACTTGAAGTGTATGTGGAACCTGTCCTCACAGTACACCTCGCTGCACAGCTAACCATAGGTCTGGGCATCGTAGCTTCCTGCCAGGTGACCGAAGTTCGCAGGCAGATGGGTCCCAGGGACACATGCAAAGAGGCTCCAGCCCGGGCCACAGGCTGCCCACTGCCCCTGCCCCAGATCGGGGGCCGCCAATCAGCCCTGTCGGAGTCCCCTGCCTCTAGAGGGAGTATTGGACCAACACTTGTAGAAAACGGTGTCCTCGTGGGCAACTCATTGGAGGGACACAAGTAAATTTTGCCGACTTTCTACTGAAGCTTGCGAGCGTACACAACTAAGCGTCTTACAAAGTCAGCTGTTTAGCTAAACATGAGATCATGATCTAAATTTACACAATAATGAAAAAATCAGCTACGAGGGGAGACAATCAGTAAAGAGTATCAATTCCAGAATTAGATTCCCAAGGCCATCCATCAATTGTTGGAATAATCAGTTGCAAGGCAGAATATATACATAAAACTGGAACTGAAACAAGGAACAAGGATGTTTTCAAAGACTGGTAGGATCTCTAAAACAATTTTAAAGTACATGTCACTGATAAAGCTAAATACGCAAAGGTTGTGTAATACAACAGATTAAGCATTGAGAAGAGTGAAATTATGCTGTTTTGAAAACTATGGCAGGTGAGATTTTCTGCCTAATTATATAAGAAGATTTCTCTAAAAATACACATTATTTCAATGACTTATTGGCTGTGAAATAAGTTAAGGGTATTTCAAATGGCTTGTCTGCAAAGAAAGGTGAGATGTAGGGAATCACAGAAAGTCGAGGGGAAAATAGGTCAATATATACATTGCTATATGTTGAACTAAACCTTAGGCCAGCAACAATGGAGAGGACCTGACCCTTAGAAACTTACAAGTAAGCTGGAATCTTCAAAAGTTCAAATCTTTATAAGTAAAATATTTATTAAAATGAATAACCAAGTGTTTTAATTGACATCAGATGATCAAAACAATAAACCCTGAGAACATAGAAAAAAGATAAATAAAGATATGAGCAGAACTTAATACAACAGAAAACGTATAAAATTCAGGTGATTTAGTAAGTCCAAAGAATCTTCTTTGAAAAGATTGAAAAGACACACTTTGATTAAGGAAAACAAAAACATAAGTAAAGAATATACAGAAAGAATCAGGACAATGTTATAGCAGAGAATATATGAAATGCCAGTAAATTTGAACATTTCTGTAAGTGGACCATTTCCTAGCTCCTAAAGTTTACCAAACCTGACACAAGAGGATATCATTTAAGGTCATCATTTCTGCCCTTGGCATTCTCGGAATGCCCTGGCCTCAGGATGCAGCCTCTGTAGTCCATGGTAACCTGCGGAGAGGTGGCGGAGCTGAGGTTGGTTGGAACTCTGCCCTCACTGAAGGAGTGGGTGTGGCCATTTCTGCTGTGACTGAACAAAGGGCAGGGGAGCAGGGGGCCCAGGGCAGGGCCCTCAGAGCACGGCAGGTCCAGTGGGCTGTCACAAGCATTTAGGCCCAGGCCAAAGGGCGCCTACTTTGTCTGCACAGCTGCCCAAACTCTCACCTTTCCACTCAGGCCGACCTCTTACTTGAAGTGTGTGTGGAACCTGTCCTCACAGTACACCTCGCTGCACAGCTAACCATAGGTCTGGGCATCGTAGCTTCCTGCCAGGTGACCGAAGTTTGCAGGCAGATGTGTCCCAGGGACACATGCAAAGAGGCTCCAGCCCGGGCCACAGGCTGCCCACTGCCCCTGCCCCAGATCGGGGGCCGCCAATCAGCCCTGTCGGAGTCCCCTTCCTCTAGAGGGAGTATTGGACCAACACTTGTAGAAAACGGTGTCCTCGTGGGCAACTCATTGGAGGGACACAAATAAATTTTGCCGACTTTCTCCTGAAGCTTACTAGCATTCACACCTAAGCGTCTTACAAGGTCAGCTGTTTAGCTAAACATGAGCTCATGATCTAAATTTACACAATAATGAAGAAATCAGCTACGAGGGGAGACAATCAGTAAAGACTATCAATACCAGAATTAGATTCCCAAGGCCATCCATCAATTGTTGGAATAATCAGGTACAAGGCAGAATATATACATAAAACTGGAACTGATACAAGGAACAAGGATGTTTTCAAAGACTGGTAGGATCTCTAAAACATTTTTAAAGGACATGTCATTGATAAAGCTAAATACTCAAAGGTTGTGTAATACAACAGATTAAGCATTGAGAAGAGTGAAATTATGCTGTTTTGAAAACTATGGCAGGTGAGATTTTCTGCCTAATTATATAAGAAGATTTCTCTAAAAAATACACATTATTTCAATGACTTATTGGCTGTGAAATAAGTTAAGGGTATTTCAAATGGCTTGTCTGCAAAGAAAGGTGAGATGTAGGGAATCACAGAAAGTCGAGGGGAAAATAGGTCAATATATACATTGCTATATGGTGAACTAAACCTTAGGCCAGCAACAATGGAGAGGACCTGACCCTTAGAAACTTACAAGTAAGCTGGAATCTTCAAAAGTTCAAATCTTTATAAGTAAAATATTTATTAAAATGAATAACCAAGTGTTTTAATTGACATCAGAAGATCAAAACAATAAACCCTGAGAACATAGAAAAAAGATAAATAAAGATATGAGCAGAACTTAATACAACAGAAAACGTATAAAATTCAGGTGATTTAGTAAGTCCAAAGAATCTTCTTTGAAAAGATTGAAGAGACACACTTTGATTAAGGAAAACAAAAACATAAGTAAAGAATATACAGAAAGAATCAGGACAATGTTATAGCAGAGAATATATGAAATGCCAGTAAATTTGAACATTTCTGTAAAGTGGACCATTTCCTAGCTCCTAAAGTTTACCAAACCTGAAACAAGAGGAAATCATTTAAGGTCATCATGTCTGCCCTTGGCATTCTCGGAACGCCCTGGCCTCAGGATGCAGCCTCTGTAGTCCATGGTAACCTGCGGTGAGGGGACGGAGCTGAGGTTGATTGGAACTCTGCCCTCACTGAAGGAGTGGGTGTGGCCATCTATGCTGTGACTGAACAAAGGGCAGGGGAGCAGGGGGTCCAGGGCTGGGACCTCAGAGCACGGCAGGTCCAGTGGGGTGTCACAAGCATTTAGGCCCAGGCCAAATGGCGCCTTCTTTGTCTGCACAGCTGCCCAAACTCTCACCTTTCCACTCAGGCCGACCTCTTACTTGAAGTGTGTGTGGAACCTGTCCTCACAGTACACCTCGCTGCACAGCTAACCATAGGTCTGGGCATCGTAACTTCCTGCCAGGTGACCGAAGTTCGCAGGCAGATGTGTCCCAGGGACACATGCAAAGAGGCTCCAGCCCGGGCCACAGGCTGCCCACTGCCCCTGCCACAGATTGGGGGCCGCCAATCAGCCCTGTCGGAGTCCCCTTCCTCTAGAGGGAGTATTGGACCAACACTTGTAGAAAACGGTGTCCTCATGGGCAACTCATTGGAGGGACACAAATAAATTTGGCCGACTTTCTCCTGAAGCTTACGAGCGTTCACACCTAAGAGTCTTACAAGGTCAGCTGTTTAGCTAAACATGAGCTCATGATCTAAATTTACACAATAATGAAAAAATCAGCTACGAGGGGAGACAATCAGTAAAGATTATCAATACCAGAATTAGATTCTCAAGGCCATCCATCAATTGTTGGAATAATCAGGTGCAAGGCGGAATATATACATAAAACTGGAACTGAAACAAGGAACAAGGATGTTTTCAAAGACTGGTAGGATCTCTAAAACATTTTTAAAGTACATGTCATTGATAAAGCTAAATACTCAAAGGTTGTGTAATACAACAGATTAAGCATTGAGAAGAGTGAATTTAGGCTGTTTTGAAAACTATGGCAGGTGAGATTTTCTGCCTAATTATATAAGAAG